>NC_142011.1:193950667-194624417 GCF_049901735.1 Notechis scutatus
GGAAAAAGGACAAATGCTGTTTCAACTACAAACAATATATCACAATATTTTGTTTTTGTTATTCAAGTTCAAACCAAATCTTGTACGTATCAGAGAATCTACTACGTTACATTTCAAATCCTAAAGAAGAGCAACAGCCTGCAAAGAAATTACTCAAAGGACAGGCCATGTGGTTTTCATCATAGCACACCCCTTGGAGTTTACATACAAGGACATCAGAGATGGTTGAAATTAAGAAATTGTACTTGTTCAACATTGCGTAATTCCACCAATTAAAAACAAGATGTTCAAATTTTGGGCCCACTTTCTTGGGGGAAACTGAAAATTATTCCTCCAGCATCTGACTCAAATACAGATTTATTTATACTATCATGTTTCCTAAGCAGATATTTCTATTAGAGTCCGTGCCCCGTGGAATCCCCTAAACCACATCAGATGACAATATTCTAACCAGCACGGTAGCTAATAATAACCCAGCCTTAGGAACAGCAAATTTCATGTATCCAAATGTACAGCATAGAGTGCCATCATTCTGGCCCTGTGTACTTTGGTGGTTCTAGAGGTCAGTGTTTGCTTGCCTGTGGCTGGCTCAAGGATACAGGGCACAACAGAGAAGCACAAAATTAAAATAAACCCATGAATAAATGCTTATGGATCCTGTTCAAACATGTGGGAAATTCAGCTGTGTAGCTGAAGGAGCAAATACCAAGTAGTTACACTGATTATCCTGCCATACTTACAGAGACTGATGGGGGAAACTGTTTCATGTATTTATTTATTGGTTTAGCATATGGTGTATCATACATGGACTAGCAATATATATTAACATTCCATCTAGATTAGTAGACCTCAATAAAATGTAAATGTTAAAAAAAATCTGTGTCTAATACCAATGTGTAGGCCTGTGATGGCGAATCTATGGCACGCGTGCCACAGGTGGCATGCAGAGCCACTTGTGCCAGCACACGAGCTGCAGGCAAACTTACCTCACTGAGCATGCACGCATCTCACAGCTGATTTTCAGCATGTTTTAGGCCTTTCTTGGCCTCCCAGAGGCTTCAGGAAGGCTCCTTCAAGCTTCTGCAGGCTTTTCAGGCAGAAAACTAGGCTCATTTAGTCACTTCCTGTTTCTCTGGAAATATTGGAAGTGATGAAACGGGCCTAGTTTTTGGCCTGAAAAGCCTGCAGAAGCCTTCCTGAGTCTCTGGGAGGCCGCAAAAGGCCTCAAACCAGCTGAAAACCAGCTGTGAGGTGCAGTGCAGGTAAGGGGGTGGCAGGGGGTGGCTGGAAGGGTGGAGATTGTGCATGCATGCATAGGGGGCATGGGGGACGCGCATTGCCTTCTGGGTGCTGGCACGCGAGTGCGAGCGTGCAAGCACGCACACAATTTTTTGCACAGGAACCCAAAAAGGTTACCCACCACTGGTCTAGGCCATCTAACCACTGAAGTGCAGCATCATTTATAGCAGGGGTGTTAAACCCAAGACCCAGGGGATCTGGCTCGTAGGGTGCTTAGATCTGGCCCACAAGGCCACCCTGGAAACAATGAAGGACTGGCCTGCAGTGCCTCTGCCAGTGAAAATGCAGCTCTGGAGGGCCGTGTGTCACCTTCCCGAGCCCTGTTTTCACTGGCAGAGGGTTGCAGGTGGTCTTCGCAGCTGAAAACGGAGCTTGGGAGCCCGTTTTCACTGGCAAAGCATTCGGGTCACCATAGGCGCCACCAACATGAGTGATGTCGAGCTGGCCACACCCACCCTGCCACACCCACTCTGCTCCCCAAGGTCAAACACAACCCTGATGCAGCCCTCAATCAAATTGAGTTGGACACCCCTGGTTTATAGGGGGAAAAATCAGATACTGGACCGACATATGCCCTCAGCTTACAGCTGGTCACAATGTCATCTACAGTTTGATGTGGAACCCCACAGTCACATTGATGGGAGTATCTATGCCCTGTTTATACAGAGTCCTGGCAGATGCCGTGCGAGGTACGAATCCTATTCAGGATTGTCCATTTCGGATGTGGCAGTTCAAATCCTGGCACCTTTTTTGTGAGGTCATTTATGTCTCTCTGTGCCTGGGCGGGCAGTAACCCATGTGGCTTTCCATTGGAAATCGATGTTAAAGTTGTTGGGTAGATGTTGTGCCAGCGCTAGTGGGAGTTTCCTGGATTTAAGCCTTCCAGCTGATCCATTTCCCATAGTGCACTAGGCTAGGCAATCCATACACAGGTTGGTGGCAATATCTTCATGAGCAGAAGTTGGCTAAGGAGATAAGATGTTCTCCTATGTGTAGTACCCTTTATACTGGTCACCCATTTGGTTACCCTTGTCCCAAAAAGACTATTGGGATTGGAAAAAAGGAACTTCTTATTACAAAAAAAGGAACGTCTTATTACAAAAATCAGGCATTAATTTTTAAAAGGAAAAAGTACTCAAGAAACTCCAAGTCATTCGGAAAGTTTTCTCCATTCTAGAAGTCAACCGCATCAGTCAGGGGGAGCTAAAGAGACCAATGGTAGAGTGGTTAGAAAGCAGGCTAACTCTGCCTACAGCCAGGAGTTCGATCCTGATAGGCTCAAAGTTGACTCAGCCTTCCATCCTTCCCAGGCCAGTAAAGTGAAGACCCAGATTGTTGGGGGCAATATACTGACAACGTAAACACCAGTGGGATCCTACCTGGACCACTACCAGTTTGGTGATGGCTTTCCACACACCAGCTGAGTCCCGCAGCACCAATCAGCTGAGAGGATAAAGAAGAGAAAAGCACAAGGGCGGATGGGAGGGCTGAACCTGCTCTTTTTTCTTCTCTTAGCTGATGGTCTGGGGCTTTTTTCACTACAGGTTCGGCCAAACCGGTCCGAACCAGTAGCATACCACCACTGAACGTAAACCACCCAGACCAGAGGGTGCTGGGAAGCACGATGGGACAATATATAAGTCTAAGTGCTACTGCTATTAGCTCTTGTTATTGTAAATATTTCCTGACTGTCATCCATAGGCAGGTAGTCCTCATCTTATGGCCACAATTAAGCCCAAAATTTCCATTGCTCAGCAAGACAGTTTAGTGAGTTTTGCCCCATTTTATGACCTTTTCTTGCCACCATTGTTAAGTGAATTTGCTGCAGTTGTCAAGTTAGTAACACAGTCATTAAGTGAATCTGGCTTCTCTATTGACTTTGCTTGTTAGGTCAGAAAAGGTGAACACATGACCTCAGGATACTGCAACCAGTATCCAGTAACCAGTTCGCACCTATTCGCTAGAACCGGTTGTTAACATTCTAAGCAGTTCGGAGAACCAGTTGTTAGAAGAAATTACTGGCCTAATCCTGTAAGGAAGGCAGGAAGGAAACATTCTGGTGTTGCTTACAGAAACTGCCTTTCTGTTAACCTTTATTACATTCTTGGCAGGACTAGGCTTCCTGTCTCTGGAACTTCTCTGGAGTTTTTTCCCCCCCTCCTTTGCTGGTACTTTGCTTGTGTGAAGTGACCATTGAAAAAAGTGACTTATGACAATTTTTCACTTACGACTGTTGCAGCATCCCCACAGTCATGAGAGGCCAGGCGGGGAGATGCATGCTTCGATGTGAGTGATGTTGAGTTGGCCACACCCAGTCAGTAACATGACCACCAAGCCATGTCCACCCAGTCACATGATCACCAAGTCACGCCCACCAACTAAGCCACACCCACATAACCGGTTGCTAAAAAAATTGAATCCCACTCCTGACTGCAACCGTCATAAAGACATGCCAGTTCCAAGCATCCGGATTTTGATCAAGTCACTACAGCAGAGGTCTCCAAACTTGGCAACTTTAAGAGTTGTGGACTTCAACTCCCAGAATTCTCCAGCCAGGGAGTTCAAGTCCACAACTCTTAAAGTTGCCACGTTTGGGGACCTCCGCACTACGGGATTTTTTCAATGGTTGTAAGTGAGAAAAATGATCATAAATCCCGCTTTTCAGTGCCTTTGTAACTTTCGAATGATCACTAAATGAATGTTTGTAAGTCGGAGTCTACAAACATAAAGCTCTGAGTCCCTGACTGTCAAAACTTCATCTAAAGGTGATCTATCTATGATAAACCCCAAACTAATTTCCAGAAATGTCATGCCATTCAGTATATCCTCCTGAAAAAAATGGAGAGAGACAGGTGGCATTAGACCTAAGCTGCCATGAAATAAAATGTGACATCATCACCCACTAAGGTTAATTGTTGTACAACTGCAAGTGACACCAAACAACCAAAACTCAGCTTAGTTTTGCACTTCTGGCAATTTAAAATTATTTGGAGTTTTGGTTCTAGATCCAGGAAAAAGAAAAACAAATCAGACAAGAATTGGTTTACTCAGTTGCAAAACTCCCTGGGTCAAAGAATATAGCTTTCTATTTGGTCTGAGTAAACACTGTGCTTCAGTACTAGTAAGACTAATAGAGGATTTCTTATTTTAAATATTAACAGTTGCTGTAGGCTATTTAATGCTATATTGTATGTGACCGAATATAAGCCGAGGCACCTAATTTTACACAAAAACTGGGAAAACTTATTGACTCGAGTATAAGCCGAGGGTGGGAAATGCAGCAGCTACTGGTAAATTTCAAAAATAAAAATAATTAATTTGGGAAACGATCTCACTATCATGAAAGGTTTAATTGATTCACTAACCCAAAAGAAGAAGATGATGATGACAGCGGGAGGCAGGAGTCACTCTCTTCCCCCCTCGGAGGCCCCCTGAGTCAGGAGTCACTACCGCCGGCGCGGCCCCAGTCCTGCCGCCTCGGGAAGGGAAAGGCAAAGCGCTTTTTGCCTTTCCCTTCCCGGCTGGCTGTTGGGAGTCGCTGCCCCGGAGGCCGCGACTCCACACCATTTTTTTTAGAGGGGATCTGACTCGAGTATAAGCCGAGGGGATTTTTTCAGCACAAAAATGGGCTGAAAAACTAGGCTTATACTCGAGTATATACAGTAAGTAATAAATTTTAAGTTTACATTCTTGATTCTGACTAGGAATAATGTTTAGAGAAAAAAATATTATTTTTTAATTTGATTAAGTATTTAAATTTTAAATCTTTTTTTTTTTTTTTAAGAAAAAGTCATTTACCTTATCTCAATAAGAATAGGACATTCTTTTTTTATTAACTTTGATTTTCACTTTTTACTTGTAAATTTTTACCTTATTCTTAATTCTGGTTTTAACTGTGCTTTCAGTCATGTATTTATATTGCTTTATTTAACTGGCCAGAATAACTTGGGTGAGATGGGTAGTGTGGAAATTTAATACATAGATGATTTTTTTAAAAAAGCAGACTCAGCTAAATAAGCAGCAGAACTTTATTTGAGCCAAGAAAATGGGCAGTCTAATTAGTCGAAAGAATTAGTCGAAAGAATCTGACCATTCTTCAATCTTCATTAATAGCACATTTCCATTGAAATCGTGGTCTCGTAATGTTTGCTTTACCTTGTCCCCGTGACCTGTAACTACAACCCATGTCTTACAAAAAAGCAGGTTCCCATCATATGGATCTTAGTGCAAACATTCCTTCTGCTAACTCAGCTGCCATTTTAAAATTGTCTAGTCTGTGGATTTTCCACCTGTCTCCCAAGGTCATTTGCACATACCATATCAGTATTAGCACTGGGGATTGAATTCATAATCATGACCTTGGCAAGGACTCTGTTTAAAGGAGTTCATAGTAAGTACAAAAAGGGGGGATCCTTTTTCTAGCAGGAAGCTTTCAAATAATATAGAAAAGGAATTCAAGGAGGTCCCAAAACATCACAACATTCCTTCCTTTGCGGGAGCATCTGCCACACAGTCCTTACTATTCTGTATAAACCTCTCTGATCTTTATGTTTTACATAAGCTCCCTTGTTAATTGTCCATGATTCATTGATGTTCATTTAGGAATAGTGTGGACAAAAGCATTTTCTTTTTTATTTATTTTTTATTTTAATTATAAGAATACAACATGGTGTAGCTGTTCCGATGCTACAATTGTTATACATATATAAATGTTACTTCACCTTTTACTATCCTCTTGTTTTGATACATTGTTTACTAATTATTCTAATCATCATAGCTACTTATGTTCTGACCTAGCCTTCTTCTATGCAACCACTGATAAAATATATTCCACGTTTCATAGTACTCAGATTCCCCCTTGTTTTTTAACTGCAAAGTTAACCTGTCCTATTCTGCACAGGCCATAATTTTCTTTATTATCTCTGTTTCTGGCGGTATGCTTTCCTTCTTCCAGTATTGCGCATATATTATTCTAGCCGCCGTCAACACATGTACTATTAGATAAATTAAATCCTTCCTATATCCTTCTGGTATTATTCCTAGGAGGAAAAAATTCCGGTTTAAATGGAATACACTCTCCCACCATTTGTTCCACCCATGTCTGGATCAGTCTCCAATACGTTTTTTGCAGCATTGCAGGTCCACCACATGTGAAAAAAATGTGCCTGATACATCTTTGCACTTCCAACAATTTGGAGATAGACTTTTGAACATTTTGGAAAGCCTTGTTGGCGGAAGATGCCACCTGTAAAACATCTTATAAAGGTTTTCCTTGTGTGCCGTGGCCAATGTTATTTTCTTATTGGTGGTCCAAAGCTGACAAAAGCATTTGCAAGTACTCTGTGAATAAACAGTCCCTTTACTGAAATCGGTTGAGCTTCCAGTACAGCATTTCTATTCTAAAAAGTGTTATTTAACCAGGTAATCCTTGACTTACGCTGATAGTTGAGCCCAACATTTCTGTTGCTAAGTGAGACAGTTGTTAAGTGAATTTTGCCCATTTTACGACCGTTCTTGCCACCGTTGTTAAGTGAAACACAGCAGTTGTTAAATTAGTAAAGCTGTTGTTAAGTGAATCTGGCTTCCCTTTTGACTTTGCTTGTCAGAAGGTCACTAAAAGTGATTACATGACCCCGGGACAGTGTAGCTGTCATAAATATGAGTCAGTTGCCAAGTAGCTGGATTTTGATCATGTGACCAGGGGAATGCTACAATGGTGGTATGAAAAATGGTCATAAGTCACTTTTCAGTGCCTTTGTAACTTCAAAAAGTCACTAAGTGAACTACTGTAAGTCGAGGGCTACCCATATTCATGTTATCATCAGCTAGAAAACTCCAATATGCTTGTTTTTTTCCCTTTTTTTTATTGATGGCTGTTTTAATCCCAGTAATAAGTAAATATTAACATGATCAGAGTGCCAGTTTGGTGTTCTAATGATTAAGTCATTGGATTAGAAACCAGGAGACTTTTAATTTTAGCCCTGTTTTGAACCCAAAGCCACCTGGGTGACCTTGAAACAGTCACTCACTCCTAGCCCTGGGAATCAGGCAAGGGTAAACCACTTCTGAAATCTTGCCAAGAAAACTACAGAGATTAGTCCAGGTAGTTGCCAGGAATCAACCTGACTCTAGTGCACAGAGAAAAGAGAAAAAGAGGATAGGATAGGATAGGATAGGATAGGATAGGATAGGATAGGATAGGATAGGATAGGATAGGATAGGATAGGATAGGATAGGATAGGGAGAGGGGAGGGGAGGGGAGAGGAGAGGGGAGGGGGGGAAGAAGAGGGAAGGAGAGGAGAGGAGGAGAGAAAAATTAACATGATCAGCAAACAATCTCTGGCAAATGGACTAAAGGAGATATCACTGAATCTATCTTGATAATCTGGTTGCTACTTTTGCTGTACTATGAGATTGGACTGAAAACCTGCAGCCCCATACATCACATGTAATGCCAGCATTGCTTTACAAGTTGCCCAGATGAAAGGCCGCTGGTGCAGAGGTGTTCTTCTAAGCCTTGGGTAGTTCTGAATACACGTCTAGTGTTATTGTAATAAACACATATCCATCAATCCTATGCATCAGGACTGCTGGTGGCATGTTAGCTAGCTGATCTGGGGCATAAAGAAGGAATGAATGAGCCATCAAGGAGGACACTCCTGAGGAAGAGGAAGAAAGAAACTCAAAGCACACACACACACACACACACACCCTTGATTTTGTTGAGTAAAGAAGGGCAGAAAGCCATTTGGGCAATCTTTCCAGTTTCTCTTATTCTATATCACTACAATAAACAGCATTCCTTAGATGTCTGACATACCTACTTCATGAACTACCTTACTTCAAATTTCGAAAGTCTCTCCAAGTCTCTCTCTCTCTCTCTCTCTGTTGCTGCTCCCTTCCTGCAGTGGCTGCTCTTCAGCAGGTGTCAAGCCCTTCAAACTTAGGAAACTAACTTTAGATTTCTGGAAATATTTTTATTTGCTAGTAGGCTGATGCAACAGAATTGTGAACCTGTCAAAGCCGGTCTCCCCTTCAAGTTGTAGTAGCTGTGTCTTTCATTCTTTTGCAAGAGTGGTGATAATGTGTGAATAGGAACCTTCTAAGATCCAATTTGCTCTTTCAAAAGTACCAACCATATACCTACCTCAGTGATGGGATTCAAGTTTTTTTACTACCGGTTCTGTGGGCATGGCTTGGTGGGCATGGCGTGGCTTGGTGAGTGTGGCTTGGTGGGCGTGGCAGGGGAAGGATGCTGTAAAATCTCCATTCCCTCCTCACCCCACTAACTTGCTTTCCAGCTCCGTTCTCCTGTGCAGGGCAACAAAAGAAGACTCAGCCAATCAGCTGGGACTCGGGAGGCAGAGAATAGATGGGGGCAGAGCCAGTCAGAGGTGATATTTGCTGGTTCTCCAAACTACTCAAAATTTCCACTACTGGCTCTCCAGAACTGGTCAGAACCTGCTGAATACCACCTCTGGCTTACCTCCTGAAGCCAGATGTCATGGCGATCAAACAACAGAAATCAATTTTGGAAGGAAACTGGACTGGAGGGAAGGAGCTGTCACTGATGAAGCCCGAAGTAGTCAACAGGAGCTTAGAAGATCCCAACCATGGACCATGTCATCAATGCAGCCACTGCCAAAGTGCCAGAAGTCACAACATTTGCGTTGGGAGAACACCACAGACTTTGGAACAGACCAAAGCTAGGCAGCCTCAACTATAGACAAAGAGGAGACAAAGACAGCAACATCACAAGGACATGACATTGAAGAGCAAGATGTCTTCTCCATAATGTCTTGGAAAGACCATCCAGTTTTGGTCACCACAATATAAATAAAGATGTTGAGACTCCAGAAAGAGTGCAGAGTAAAGCAACAAAGACGATTAGGGGATTGGAGGCTAAAACGTATGAAGAGCTAGTTATGTCTAGTCTAATGAAGGACTAGGGATAACATCACCGGAGTGTTACAATATCCAAGGGGCTGCCACAAAGAAGTGGGGGAGGGAGTCAAGCTATTCTCCAAAGCACCTGAAGTCATGACAAGAAGCAATGGAATTAATGGCATTAATCAAAGAGAGAAGCAACCTTGAACTAAGGACAAATTTTCTGGTCAAAATAATTCATCAGTGGAACGACTTGCCTCCAGAAATTGTGGATGCTCTGACACTGGAGGTTTTTAAGAAGAGACTGGACATCATTTATTTATTTTTATTTATTTATTTATTTGATTTGCCAATTGTTTACAAGATAATAAGTATAAGTGTATACATAGTTGTGAATACATGAAATGGGTACATATAAGAAAAATAAAAGAAGAATAAGAGAAACAATAGGACAGGGACGGTAGGCACGTTGGTGCGCTTATGCACGCCCCTACAGACCTCTTAGGAAAGGGGTGAGGTCAATAGTAGACAGTCTAAGGTTAAAGTTTTTGGGGTTTGGGGAAGAAACTACAGAGTCGGGTAGAGTATTCCAGACATTGACCACTCTATTGCTGAAGTCGTATTTCCTGCAATCAAGTTTGGTGCGGTTAACTTTGAGTTTGTATCTATTGTGTGCTCTTGTGTTGTTATGGTTGAAGCTGAAGTATTCATTGACAGGTAGGACATTGCAATGTATGATTTTATATACCATGCTTAAATCAGACCGAAGACGGCATAATTCAAGGTTTTCTAGTTCTAGAATTTCAAGTCTGGTGGCATAAGGTATTCTTTGCCTGTAGTGGTATAGGGTTTCCTGCTTGAGCAGGGGGTTGGACTAGAAGACCTCCAAGGTCCCTTCCAACTCTCTCATTCTGTTATTCCATGCTGCAGTTAGGAGTGTGGATGAATCCAAACTGCTTCTTTCTCCTCCTCATCTAATCCAAAGCACCTGTTCTTCACAGTTCTGACATACATATCATCTAAAGGCTGCACAAAGCAAGAAATACTTCAAACTTCCCAAAAATGCATTTTTGAAGACGATCCTCCAATTAAAGCCACAGCCAGTTTACAGTAGAATTTTTTAAATTACCCTTTGTGGATCTGACTTGTGTTTATTGTGAAACATTATCTGCTTTTGAGGGTAACTAGGAGTTTCCTAGGAATGAATCATAGCATTTCACTGAAATGCTCCCTCCTGAAAAGCCATTTGTTCTCCAAAAGAATAATAGAAGAAACATTATTTGAGAGCAAGTACATAATGGTTACAAAAGTGGAATTTCTCTTCTTATGCAAAATTCTAGCTGTGTACGGAAGAAAAGAATAAAGATGAGGGAAAATACATCAATTTAGCACCTTAAGTGAAAAGGAACAACCAAGATATTGGAAAATGTGGGCATTAAGATGGACAATAATGCCAACTCTAGCCTTTTCTCTCATCACTACTTTTTTTCTACCTTCATTTTTCTTCCATTAAATCTCTGTAGTATGGTGGTGTTAGCAGGTCACATAAAACTATAAAATTTGTTTACCAAAACCAGGCAAGCATACTGGCATATAACGCTTTTCTGCTACGCACAATTATTTCATGGAAATATGTGGCTTGTGGTATCTGAAATAGATGTCGGTCTGAGCCTGACATTGTAACTTGCAACAAATCTAAGTTGTTGCCAGTGATTCAAAATGGGATCTTCTTCAGGTTCAAGGTGAGACTTTAGATTAACATCACAAGCTGAAGCTCATGTAACAAACTTGTTGGGGCTGTAACTTAGAATCATAGAATAGAATCATAAATTCATAGGGCTGGAAGGACGTTGGAGATCTTCTAGTCTTGGCAGTGTATACTTGTCAACTGATCCTTACAACTTACAAATTGTTCTCAGATTAGACTTCTGAATGAGTTTACAGTGTAAATTAGAGGGTCTGCAGGTTTAATTTTGCTACTTTCTCCTGGATCACAATAGTACTGTTGATATATTTGCTTCACAACTGATACTTACATCAGTTATTGTTTACCAAATTTTGGATTGGTTTTTGAAATGCAACAAGAATGTTATAGTTCAGATGTTGTGATTGGACTCTTTTTTAAAAAAAAAAATCAAGATGGTTTGTGTAATAGAGAACATTGCTTGATGAATAAGACACTTGACTGATAGAGATAGAAGAGAGAAAGTTAAGCTTGGCAAAGAAAGTTGGAGGAAAAAAAGAAGACCCAGAAGTCAGAATGGATAGCGGAGGTGGAAGAAAGTTGGTCTGGGATGATGGTGAAGCTTTAAGCAGGAAGCAAAATGGACCTGCTTGAACTGTGATGGCAAACCTATGGCACGCGTGCCACAGGTGGCACGCAGAGCCATTTGTGCCAGCACGCGAGCTGCATGCAAACTTACCTCATTGCCCATGCGCACGCCTCACAACTGATTTTTGGCAGGTTTGAGGCCTTTTTCGGCCTCCCAGAGGCTTCAGGAAGGCTTCTGCAGCTTTTCAGGACAAAAACTAGGCCCGTTTCATCACTTCCTGTTTTTCCAGAAATACTGGAAGTGACTAAACGGGCCTAATTTTCATCCTGAAAAGCCTGCAGAAGCCTTCCTGAAGCCTCTGCGAGGCCAAAAAAAGGCCTCAAACTGGCTGAAAATCAGCTGTGAGGCGCAGTGCAGGTAAGGGGTGTGTGTGGCGGTGGTGGTGGTGTGGCTGGGGGTGGGTGGGGATTGTGTGCACATGTGTAGGGGGCAGGGGGGCGCACATTGCCTTCTGGGTTCTGGCACACGCATGCGAGAGTGCAAGCGTGCACACAATTTTTGGCACAGGAGCCCAAAAAGGTTAGCCACCACTGTGCTAGAAGGTTTCAGGAAGACATTTGTGCAACAAGCAAGTTCCATTAAAACCAAGAATTCAATCATTCAACCTGAGCTATTCATGTTCTCTAGTACTGGGAAAGACTCTACTTAGTAATATGAACCAATAACTAACATCCCTTATTTTATTTTATTTTTCTCTTTTGCATAGCATTGGAAAAAAGAAAAGAGCAAGGGTGCCTGTAAAACTAGTAACATAAGTTTTATGTATAGTTTAGCTATTCCAACATTCTATTAGAAAGGTAACATGTGGCTCCTTTTCTTTAAAAAATTCTCTTAAAAAGCACAGAACTTCAGTTTGTGTGGAAATATTTCTTTGGCAGCATCAATCTAATATCTTCGAGGAAGGCCTATAATATTTGAAAAGGGTTGTTTTGGGATGGCAGCAAGTACATTTTGTTGGTTACTTTAAGATCTACCTGAGGATTTTATCCAATGTTCTGGTAGAAAGTTCTATAAAGTCAAGACTTGATTTGCAGAAATTGGCCATACATGAACACAGTGGTGATTTACCCACAACCTTATTCCATCTATCGTTATGCATTTGTAAATCCCAACTTTCTAGCTGTAACTCAAAAACATCCTTTCAGATGTTTAAAGTAACTCTTACAATGCCTTTTTAGGACCACTCTATCGGGAATGACTGGAGCTATAGTCCAAAACATATGGAAGTCACCAGACTTAATTATCAATGTTGTTATAACCTTCTCATCTACTTCTCTGATCTCAGGCTTCATTCAGTTTAAAAAAGAAACCTTTCTCCTCTTTATTCTTTCTTTCATCTACCAAAGCTTATCTTCAATTTTATTGTCCCTAACAAAACAATAAGACAATGAACAATCTTTCCTGTATTACCAACACAGACTGCTACGTAAATCTCTGAATAAAAAAAAAATAGCATTATGCATTCTTGCTTGCATCATTCTTGCTTGCATCATTCAGTAATCCAAAGCAACTGATATGACAGAACAAAGCAAGGTTATTTAGCAGGCAAGCTCAAGAGTGTTGTATGTATACAGTGAACAAAACAAACTTCTAATAATATTTTCCAGGATTAACTTTCCTCCTGAGATGAAGGTGGATTCTTTTTATGGCTTTTAACACATTAGTTACTACTGATGTTGCTTGAAGGGAAAGGGAAAGTATCTAGGGGTGACTACAATAGTCTAAACCAGTGGTCCCCAACCTTTTTTCTAAACCTTTCCTTGTAATTTATGTAAAGAGAAAGGGCTAGTTCAATTTTGTGGTTGTGGCCTCCAGCTTGATGTTTTGACTCCCTCCTGCACACGCTCCTGGGAGCATCCATTCATTGTGGGAAAAAAACATTTGCTAAAAGATGCTAACAGAATCCATGAAATAGATTAGGTAGCAGACATGGTATTCAGCAGGTTCTGACCAGTTCTGGAGAACCGGTAGCGGAAATTTTGAGTAGTTCAGAGAGCCGGCAAATGCCACCTCTGACTGGAGATTTTACAGTATCCTTCCCCCGCCACGCCCACCAAGCCACGCCCACAGAACCAGTGGTAAAAAAATTTGAATCCCACCACTGTTAGCTAGGCTTTGCTAAAGACTGAGATAATTGTCGAGTCCTGAATTTAAGTATTTCTGGAATACAACCAGTTTCCCTTCAAAAACCCTCCAGATCTTTTGGGGTGATTTGTTGTCATCTGAGGAAAGAAATGTGACATTACCCTCTTTTCCCCTTTGGTCTGTGAAGGGGTGGTCACTTGTGTTCTTTGGGGAGAAGGAAAAGAATTAACTAGTCTGCAAATAGTACCTTCACACTTTGTTCACTAGAAAATAATACCATCTAATGAGTTTCTGACTACTATAACATCCTCATGATCAGCATTTCTCATTTGTAAGCATCCATAAAGAAGCATTGCACTTATTTGAAGTATTATCATGGTGGAGGAAAAAATTCATCCTCACATAATAATACTTGGAAATTCCAAGTTTCTCTTAGAACATAGGTTTAACTGCTGGATGGATCCCAATCCAGAAACCGGTAGTCCAACCACATCTCCGGAGCATTTCCCTTTATCTCTTGTCATGTGTGCCCGAGAAGCCTCTGTGCAGCCAAACAAATCTTATCAAAAAGTTGAGAATGAACCAATATTCTTGCTAATGTTACACAACCATTAAAATTGAGAAGATATTTTTGACTAGAGCCTAGGGCTGAGAATTCTTAATTTGTTGCTTGGGACTTGTCGTCTATGTAGCACGCATAGGTTGAGTTCATACAACACCCTAATCCAGGATTTTGGTTTGCTTCTTTAGAGCATTTTTATTCATCCAATCTCAGCTTTGGAGGTACAATGTCAGAAACATTCAGGTGGCATTGCATTCAACCTTGTTGTTTTCCAGTTGTGTTACAACCAGAAAGGATTAGTGTTAAGCCACTGATGGAGCAGTTAAGCCATTCTCCCTGCTTTATATTTGGTTGTCTTCATCCCCATTCTGATATCCTGGCTAGAGATTATAGAAGATTAGTTCAAAGGAACTGAATCTCCTTTGAGGGAGAATGATCTCCAAGCCAATACAAAACCTATTTCATATTCAAGCATTACTAGAAAGCTAACTGTTGAACAGACATTTCTGTAATGCCCTCCTGCCCCTGTTGTTCACAGTAAACAGACATACAAAAGTAAGAGCAATGAATCATAATCAAAATAAACTTGCTAACTTTATCAAGTGCAACACAGATAACAAATTAAAGAGGTAGGAGGCAGCGAGGTGTGTTTTCTTACCAGCTTGCTTTTCTTATCCATGTTGTGGTAGGGTCTTCAGCGGCCTTTTTAGCTTTCGGCTCTCCTGCAGAGGTTTTTCCTCTTTTTGCACAGAATATACAATCTTCGTGTTATTTTGTCCCCCTGGGTTGTGTTTTTTTTGAGAGGGATCCAATGCAGCTGAAGTCCTGGTGCCAGCTGTGCTCAGCGGACAATGGTTCAATTGGAAGTTGTCTTCTAAACAAAGGAGCTGTTCCTAGGACTGATTCACGTCGTCATTCTCCCCACCACAGAACATCAAGACCACATGCTACACATATCCTTTCCCTGAAATATATCATCACTTCCCCCAAATCCTGCCAGGCAAGCTTAATTAGTTTAACCTCCAGCCATTACGCTTAGGGGAGCCTCTTCTGTCCCAAGGTAACTAAGCACTGTCAGCCAGATTCCAACAAAATGACCTTTGGAAGAATTGCTCTAAGCAATTTTTCCCCCCAGATTGTCTGAACTTATCAACAGCATCAACTGAAAGAGTGCAAATACTACATTTCTGCATGTTTCAGCATTACAGCAAAGCAAAGGTGCTCAGATTCTTCAATCCAGTGTCTCTCAACCTTGACCACATGCAGAAGTGTGGACTTCCAACTCCCAGAATTTCCCTACCAGCAACGCTGGCAGGGGAATTCTGGGAGTTGAAGTCCACACATCTTCAAGTGGCCAAGGTCAAGGAACACTGCTCTAATCTAATTCATTGCACATTTGTACATGTATTCCTTCAAATGTCAGCCTTATTTGGGGAGATGGCCTTCTTCATCAAGCAGGTTTAAAGCTGCAGACACTGTATGCTTGCTAGAAGATCAATCCCTCTCAATGAAATATGCAAGCTTCAGTCCACAAGCAACATGCACAGTTATTACCCTGTGGCTGTTTTCATAAACATGTTAACTCATGGTTTAGTGAATTAAATCTGTTGGCTAGACTTGTCCTACAGTGAAGGTTTGCATGCCTCACTGAATGTGCAATACGGAATCATAAAATAACCACATTTTAGCCTGGTGCAGTATGAGAATGTAACTTATAAATCAAGATTTGGCTCTCTCAACAAAATGTGAAGCCCTCTGGCAGCTAAAGCTGCATTAATGCTGGACCATGATCGTAATAAAAGGTGGTTTTATTTGATTTGAAGCTACCTCTTTTCCTGAGCACTGAGACTCCCCAAAAATACATTTAGGAGTGATATTTAAGTGCAACAAGGTGCTTTAGATGACTTTCCTTGGACTGAGCAGTTAGTGTGCAAGCTTGGAAATCTTCTTTAAGGTGTTAACAATGCAGGGGACAATGCCACGTCTGCTCCAAAGTCCTTTTTCAGTTTCTGATGTCCAACAATGGAAATAATTCTGAAAACGGACACTGGTTGGGAAGATACTCGGGAGTGAAGGTTCCCCAAGGGAGTCAGTCATCCAGAGAACATCAACAAACAATTGTGTCTTAGCGCAGATCATAAGCAAGATCATAATCCTAAAGCAAGGTTTTTCATGAAACTGAAGTAAAGGTACCAAGAATTAAATTTAAGAGGTTGGGTGGTAGAACACTTTTTGGATTCAGAGCTGCAGGACTGCAGAACTCCTTCACAGGAGCCATGTGGTGTGGTATGAGAGCATCTACTGACTGCAGAAAGCGGTTGATTTCTGGCCTAGTGTGTTGTGTAGAGCAATCTTCAATGGATTGTCAAGCTATGAGGTGCTCTCTGAGCTTGGTTGTTTTCTTGGAGGCTTTTTAACACCAAAACTAGGTAACAGTATAAGTATAGTAGAACTTCCGGTCATGAGCGTAACCCATTCCATGACTTCGGTTGCAAGCCAATTTGGTCATGGCCGGAAGCGAGACTGACTGAGCACGCGCATTAAAAAAACGCTGTGGAAGGGGAAATTGGTGTGGAAGGTCAAATCGCCACAGCTGTGTTTGATCACCACTTGAATATTTGTTCGTGACCAGATGCAAAAATTTTCCAAAATTTTTGGTTGTCTCCCGATTTGGTTGTGGTCAGAAGCATTTGTGACCGGAGGTTCTACTGTACCTGGTTTAGGTAATGAAATGTCTGCAAGAAAACAACCAAGTTCAGAAAGCAACAAGGACCTCTCCTTTCAATCTTAAAATACAAATATTCTCCTTCATCAATTGGCATAGCTGAACCTTAAGAGCAGCAGATCAAGTTGACTGTCTTGTTTATTAGATCTCCATGTTGCTATCCCAAAGCAAGGAAGGTCTCTATCTCCTTTAGCAAACTTCTATGTTCTGTCGGGGATTTGGGATTTGTACTGAAGTGTAGTATTGTGCTTGGTCAAGTCTGCAACTGATTGTAAATGGTTGGGTGAGGCACACAGTGCAGGGTAGGTGGGACATGGGTAAAGAGTTCATGACATTGAGCAAATGTCCTTCATTTGTCATTGACAGTTACAGAGAGTGTCTTCACTAGGAAGCCATTGCAAATTCTGAATCAAGGGGACTCATAGATTAGTTGAGAAGAGAGGGAAAAGATTAGATAAGATTGACTATGTTTTCCTGGAACTATCAGAAGCCAGTATTATTCCACTCTCTCCAGGTTGGCCCCCTGCTTTCTTGACCTTGGATGCACTGGCAAAATTTTGCACACTAAAACTCATACTGAGACCCAGGATGCTTAAGAAAATTCCAAATCTAGAGAAGTGCCCTTGAGCTATAACTTGCCTTGAGGGCAGCTGTAATGTTTGTGAGAAATGCATTCCTCAATCCAAGCCATAACTTCAGAATGCAACCAGGGTTAATTACCGACAAAGTTTCCCCATAATTGGTGCTAAATCTGCAACTGGTGAGATTATGAAAAGAAGAAGACTCTATAGTTATATGTAAGTGTTACGAACTAACTAAATAAACTCATTATTAAAAACTCTTCGAGCTTCGCTCCAACTGTAGGCTCGTAAACCTGCAGTTCGGATTGGTCCGCAAGTAAGCGATCATGATTGGCTGCCTTCGGCTAACCTGATTGGCTGACAGCGGCCGTCCTGGATTGGAAGACTAAGTGCGGTTAAACTCGTTCTCATTGGTTGTTGCGGCAGCAGCCAGCTCTATAAAAGAGCTGCTGCTGCCCAAGTTGGTTGCTCTGTTCTGAAGTCACTATTAAAGAGTTGTGTCACTACCCGATGCCTTGTCTCCGTTATTATGCCCACTCCTCCAAACATAACAGTAAGGAAGGAAGAATGAAATGAAATCATGGTTGCATTTTTCATGCTAAGCTAAAAATAAGAGAGCACAAAACAGAATTCTTCAGTTGAATAGGCCCCAGCCTTCTCATCCTTTAAACTGAACATGGTTGCTCTTCAACCAAGCCTAGCTGCAAAATATGATTGTCACAGTGTAGTTCCTTGATTTGGGGCTTATAAGATAAGATAAAGTCTCTTTCAAGTCAAGTTTTCCTTTCTACCAACTCCCTTGTGCTGTGAACACAGCCAAAGAAAGGGAGCAATTAGAAGAATGAGTCACGCTCCAGTGGTCCCCCCCCCCATGTTAATATTAGTTTCTAAGCATTATTGGAACCGTATGAGTAGGTTCTTCCAAGGCTGTCTAATTCAGTGGTTGCCAACCGATGGGCCGTGGCCCACTGGTGGTCCATGAGAAAATTTTGGTAGGCTGCAGAGAAATGCCGCCCCCCAAGCAATTAATCCAGGCTGTGCCCTGAATTATGGCCCGCCCACCCACCCTTCACCCAAGTGCAACCCTGCAAAAAGCAGCGCAGCCCTCGCCGGCCAGGACGAGGTAATAGTGCTGTTTCAGCAAGAGGAGGCTGGTGGCACAAGCGTGCTGAAGCAACAATGGAGATGGCCAGAAGGTGCAGGAGCGCTACGCTACTGGCATTTGCGTGGCACTCCTGCACCTTCCAGTTTGCCTCTCCTGGCCTGGGCTCTTCCTCAATGGCCACGGGCTGTAGGGACGGCCCAGGGCAAGAAAAGTACTGACTGGTGGTAGTGGGAGGGAGCAGAGTGGGCAAGTCTGCGCTCACCATCCAGTTCTGAGGTCTGGAATCAGCGTTGGTTTCCTCATCCCTCTCATCCCTCTGCTCTGCTGCCCCCCCACCACAGCCCCAGCCATCGCTGCCCGGGGAAAGCACAGAAAAAGCGATCAGAAACAGCTCTCGCTGGGGTGAAAGAGCTCAGATCGAGGAAAGCACAGGCAAGAGGAGACGGAAGCTGCTGCCTTTGAAAAGCGCTGCTTTCTGTCGCCTGTGCCTTCTGACCACTGCTCTTTTGCCCCAGCGAGAGCTGTTTCTGATCGCTTGCTTTTCCTGGGGGTGGGTGGGGGGCGGCAGAGATGTCATGGCTGCTCTCCCTCCTCAGCAAGCCAGGCCTGGAGGAACATGAAGAATTGCGGGCGAGCACCAGAGGAAGGTGTGTTGGAAATGCCAACACATGTTTCCAACATGCTCTCCTCTGTCCCAAAGTAGGATTGAGTGGTGGGAAGGGAGCAGGGAGAAGGGTAGGAGGGAAGGAGAAGGCCGGCTGGCTTTCCTTTGGCATGGAGACGGGGGAGACCAAATGCACAGACCAAAAGAGTGCCGAGGAAGACAGGCTACTAATAACCAGCCTGTTTGTGCAGGCGAGAGCTCCAGCTTTTCTGGGCTCGACACCCCTCCCCTTTGGCCTCCACACAGGGAAGGACCCTTCTCTGCTTGGAAGCGATGGGAGAAACCTGGAGCTTAGCCTCAGGGAGTCCTCTTCTTATGTGGAGGCCGAAGGGTTTTTTTTGCCTGGTTATGGGAGCCCGACTTCATCGACACTTCCAGCCCGGCCCTCCAGCCCTCCTTCCCTCCCCCAATTCCAGGCAGCCACACCTGGCAAAGGAGGGAGAGGTTTCCTCTGACTTGGGTTAGATATGAGATGGCTCTGTTTTTCTTCCGCTTGAGAGGGAGCCAGTTCCTTCTCGTCCAGATCTTCCCATCCTCCAGGTACCATGTGGCTTCTTAAATCCTCCCTCTTTCATCCCCCCAAAGGATAAGAGAGGCCCCTCCTTTCCCTTCGCTCTGCCCCACAGTTATGATTAAACATTTACGATTTTGTTTTATATATATATAGCTCAATACCATACATACATACATACATACGTACGTACGTACGTACGTATGTATATATGTTTTCTTAAGTTTTCGCGGATACAGTATGGTATGGTATTCAGCTTCGTTCGGGTATATATATATATATATATATATATATATATATATATATATATATATATATATATATATATATATATATATATATATATATATTTTCAATCTCTATGGCTTCTCTGATAATTCTGTAGCTGGGGTCAGTAAGATACTACACAGGCATCACATCAAGACTGCCTTCAAAACAGACAGAAACATAGCAGCCATCCTAAGAAACCCCAAAGATAAAATTGACCTGGAAAACCAAGGCATATATGAAGTCCCCTGTGCATCATACCCTGCCACATACATCGGACAGACCAATAGAAGAATAAGTACCTGCCTGGATGGACACAAAAATGCAGTAAAAAAAAGCTGGAACATGCTTCCTCATTAGTCCAACACATGAAAGCCACAGGTCATAGCATCGACTTCAATGGCACCAAAACCCTAGCCACTATAGAAAACCCCAGCCACAGAATTATCAGAGAAGCCATAGAGATTGAAAAAAGACCTGAAAGCATGAATAGAAGAGATGACTCCACTAGACTGTCAATTATCTGGAAGCCTGCACTCTCAAACAAAAAAATCTCCACACCACAAGCCAGCCAAACACCTGGGCACAAACAGACCCCCCTGATACCTCCAGCTCAAACACACCCCAACCAGGCACCCAGATGAAACCTACCTTCCTAATAAATGATAGCCATCCGTTTACTCGAAGCCAAGCTGCACTAAAAGACTCCAATATAAGAAACACAATGTTGCCAGCCAATCAAGACAAAAAAACGATACAAAACAGACAGAAGATATTAGAAACACCGATCAAGCAGAACACAGTAAACTCCAAGACCAATAAACACAAACCAAGACTCCCAACCAATCAGGATGAAGAAAAAACCATTCTGGCACAGCAGTAGGCTAGCACCAAATTTAAAACAGAAACGGCTGTGAAAGTCTGACTCACAGACGAACACTATATAGAAGCCTGATGATGGCAGATGAGGTTCTGCCGAAACGTTGCTACAACTTTAAAAAGCACAACTATAATGATGTGGGAAAATACCCGAACAAAGCTGAATACCATATATATATATATATATACCGAACAAAGCTGAATACCATATATATATATATACCCGAACAAAGCTGAATACCATACATGTATATACCATATATATATACCCGTGAAAATTTAAGAAAATAGATAGATAGATAGATAGATAGATAGATAGATAATTATATTTAATATAAAAATTAATTTTTTAATATTAAATATATTATCTTTTTAAAAAAAGTCGTATTAATGGTTCTCAGGATTTAAAAGTATGAGTTTGGTGGTCCCTGAGGTCGAAAAGATTGGCGACCCCTGGTCTAATTGGTATATGGAGCAGGACAATCATGTGAGACCTCTAGTAGAGTAATGGTGAACCTATGACACATGTGTCAAATGGGATACACCACAACGTTTTGGGTGATGCACAGGCATTCAACAATACTCAACAACAATTATTCTCAAAGTATGTCCTGTACTTCCACAGGCTACAGAGGTCTAGAGTCTCTGAAAATCAAAAAGGAACAGGCCTTGTTTTCATGTGGTTTTTCAGAAACTGCAGCGACAGCATGGAAGAGCCAGGTGGCACCAGGCTACAAAGCGAGAATCCATGAGTTCAAGTCCTACCTCAGCCATGGGAGACAGCTGGATGACTTTGAACCAATCACTGGGAGACTATGAGTTCTAGTCCTGCCTTAAGGCATGAGAAACCAGCTGGGTGACTTTGGGCCAGTCATCCTCTCTCTTTCTCTCTCAGCTCAACCCACCTCACAGGGTGGCTGTTGGGAGGAAAATAGGTGGAGGAAAGCGTATGGGATAGGTTCACCATCTTGAGTTATTTTTAGAAATAATAAAGGTGGTATATAAACAAACAAACAAACAAGCAAATTCTCTGAAGTTGCTTCAAGAATGAAGGCTTCATGTGACCCAGAGCAGTTTTCTCTTTCTGTTGACAGACTCTCAGGGACATGTCAACAGTAAGAGAACATCGCCTGAAGGTAAACGGGGCATGGCAGATCCTGAGGAGCGCTGGAGCACGGGGACAATTGTGCTCACGCCCCTGGGGCAACAGCGCCAGGTGGCCTTTTCGAGTGACTGTAGTGCGAGCTCTGTTGCTGAGGCCCTGGCCTTTACTTCAGGCCCAGCTTTGGTGAGTGCAACTGTCCATCCAGGGTGGCCCAAATGGGGAGGGGGAGAGGCTAATATTTTTTCCCTCTTTTGTTTGTGAGAGGAGTATATGTAACATACCAGGTTAGGCTTTTTCCAAATTTTTTGACATGCGGAGTCCAAAAGGTTTGCTCTTACTAACCTAGTGTGTATGTATGTGATTGATACTCTTTAGATTACTACAGCCACTCATATCTTCACCAACTGATTAATGGTTCTGTCAGGAAATTTCTCCTTAATTCTAGGTTGGTTCTCTCTTTAACCAGCTTCCACCCATTGTTTCTTGTCCTTCCTCCAGATACTTTGGAGAATAGGTTGACCCTCTCTTCTTTGTGGCAACTTTTTGGAAGTAGAGCCTCTTGTCTTGAATTCCATCCTCCCCAAAGTTTTTTTAATTACATTTTTTTCTTCATTCTGTTATGTTTTTGTTGATGTGATGATGATATCAGGCTGATTCTTCTTTCTCCAAAATGCCCTGTGGTTTGAGATCAGATATGAAAATGCCAAGTACTAAAAGATCCTTAGTAGCTCTAGTGGAAAATGTGAGCTCTCCTCTTTACTGCCTTGTTTACAGGACCATGTGATCTTCTTAAATAAATCTTTGATGTTTGGCGGCTTTAAAAAAAACTCCCTCAATTTGCAATATAGCCATGTGTGTTTCTCTGGAAATAAGCCTCAATTAATTCAAAGGGCATACACTCAAGTAAGCAGAATTCTTGACAGGCCTGTACCTCAGTCCTATGCAAAGCTGAAATAAATGGGAATGAATATATCTTAGTATAAGACTGCACGGTTTTTAAGAATTACAAGCTAGAGGCAACTTTGTTCTCTTGTTTTTCCCTTTTAACTTTCTTTGGCTGATGATCAAGAAAACCTTCAGGGGGAAAATCAGGATGCTGCAGAGCTGATGATTAAAAATTTGAAAAATAAAATACAAAAATAAAGGAAAACTCCATGGCTCCTACAAGTGAACTTGGCAAAGCCATTCCCAGAAAGTTAAATTACAGATGTGGCTTAAAAGCTTGCCTCTGGATTGTGGAGATGAGTCCTCTCAAATACAGCTCGCAGTAAACTTTTTGGCTAATTGAACCTTTTAGACTCAGCAAGGATTAGAGCAGGGCTATACAGTTCAAGCCACATTAATCTAAAGCAACAATCATCTAATGATGGGTTGAAAGCAATGTGAGTCACAAGGGGCTGTCAGTGACGAGTGCCTTAGGGTTTCAGAGGTGGACTGGATATAGGCCCAGAAAAGTTGATCTCACCTAGTTCAATACATGAGCAACCCTTCCCTCTCTTTGGTAGAAATCATTTGGATAGCTAGGAACATTTGAAATAGATGCAGGTCAGAAGAAAATAATATTAATAAGACAAAAGTAAGACAACAAGGACACAAAATAAACAAAATAAAAATGCCTGCCATCAGCAGAGTTTCATCCCAAATTTCTATTTCAACCCATGCAATTTATCTATGAGTTTGCAAGCGAGATAGATACAAGGATCTAGCACTGTGTTCTACTGTGTTCGCTCAATAATTTATGTATTATTTATTTATATCCCACTTTTATTATTTTTATGGATAACTTAAGTGGCGAACATATTCGGCACACATCCCTCTTTCTTTTTTTCCTCACAACAACAACCCTGTGAGGTGGATTGGGCTGACCGAGTGTGACTGGCCCAAGATCATGATGGTGCAGTGGTTAGAGTGCAGTACTGCAGGCTGCTTCTGCTGCCTGCTGCCTGCCTGCAATTTGGTAGTTCAAATCTCACCAGGCTCAAGGTTGACTCAGCCTTCTATCCTTCCGAGGGGGGTAAAATGAGGTGTCAGATTTTTAGGAGCAATATGCTGACTCTGTAAACTGTTTAGAGTGGACTGTAAAGCACTGTAAAGCAGCATATAAATCTAAGTGCTATTCCTATTGCTATCACCCAGCTGGCTTTCATGGCTAAGGCAAGACTTGAATTTACAGTCTCTTGCTTTCTAGCATGGTGCCTTAACCACTAGACTAAACTGGCTCTCCATAATTGCCCTTGCGGCAATTGTGGACAGGAGATACAAAGCGAGTGATGTAATTGTCTCTCTTTCTGACGCACCTATTTCCCCCTTTTTGTAACATCCTTTTCTCTTCCTTGAAACTTTCTTCACTCTTTCTGATTTGTTTCCCAAGTTAAAAGATGGAGAAGGTTGCTCTGGCTCAACATCCAATTGCCAGGAGGGGTATTCGAGATGAAGGACCACAGAAAATAAAGACTCAAGGAACATGTAGTAGGGCCAAGGATTTTGAGTAGCTTTAAGATTGTAGTTTTACCGCCTCAATCTAGCTTTCTTTTTAGATTTGGGGGAAAGAGGAATTATGAAGCTGTAGTAGAGCATTTAACTGAATCCTTTAGCAAAAGTTCTGAGGAGAGAATTGTTGTTCATGAGCGAGTGTGCCATTTTGATTCTTCTGCCAGATGACTGAGAGTATGTTTATGGGTGGATTTAACAACATAATGAGAAAGTGTTTCAACTGTGATTCACACTGATTTCACAGATGAAATATAGAATCATACCATAACAATGCAAAGTTAACTTGGAGCTTGTTAGTCATAATCCATTTTATTTCATGTTTGTTTGTTTCTTTTTCTTCTTTAAAATGTCTACTTTTTTTTGTTTTGTGTAGTTTTGTTTTACTTTATTTTAGAGTTTTTAAACGACATCTTTCTATTGCATGCATTTTGATAGCAGGGGCATTAAGGAGCAAAAGGGGAAATAATAAAAGTATCGCTCCAGCTTATATAAAGCTTCCATGGACCATTTTCACTGATTCAAAGCTCATGAATGAAATTATTACTGTTAGTATTATTACTAATAGTAATAACTGAAGGAATATACTTCAAACTATTGAGGTCCACAAGTCTTAAAGTTGCCAGGTTGGACACTCCTGATCTAGAGAGAAAGTGATAGCTTCATGCCAACAGCAAATTATTCGTGTACATTTTGGAAAATTTACATGAACACCAAAAAGAATGCAAATAAAAAATTGTGTGATAGTTCCACTTCCCCTATGTTCACATATTCCTAAAAATGCGTATTTTTTTCCAAAGAGGGTTGTGACCCAAAGTACATGGAGAGCCCCAAATGAACTAAGCAAGTGTCATTTTATGGCTCTTTTCCAACTGTTGCACCATGAGCTGTATATTTATAAAATTCATGTGGGTTCAAAATACATGGCAATTGTCCAGCATTTATTTCTCACAGTGTTTACCAGGAAAAAAAATCTGGAACAGGAAGAACAGATCAAAGGTCTGCATTAAGGTTAACTGGAAAACTTTATGCATCAACAAAAGTGTGATGCTTTTTAAAAAAACAAACAAACCAAAAAGCAGAAATGCTTAACAAATAGAACCTAAGACAATAAAAGCTTTGTCATACTACTTACAAATGACTTTGTGAAGTTTGCTACTGCTATTTATTTCACTTTATCAGAAACAGGAATAACTAGAATGCAATTGGACATGTATAGCATACACACATACACACACATATATACATACATATATATGTTTTCTTAAGTTTTCGTGGGTACTTACATGTATGGTATTCAGCTTTGTTCGGGTATTTTCCCATGTCATTATAGTTGTGCTTTTCAAGCTGTAGCAACGTTTCGGCAGAATCTCATCTGCCATCATCAGGCTTCTGTATTGTGTTCGTCCGTGAGTCAGACTATCACAGCCATTTCAGTTTTAAATTTGGGGCAGCCTACTGCTGTGCCAGAATGGTTTTTTTTCATCCTGATTTGTTGGGAGTCTTGGTCTGTGTTTATTGGTCTTGGAGTTTGCTGTGTTCTGCTTGATTGGTGTTTCTAATATCTTCTGTCTGTTTTGTGCCTCTTTTTGTGTCTTGATTGGCTGGCAACATTGTGTTCCTTTATTGGAGGCCTTTAGTGCAGCTTGGCTCCGAGTAAATGGACGGCTATCATTTGTTAGGAAGCTAGGTTTCATCTGGGTGTCTGGTTGGGGTGTGTTTGAGCTGGAGGTATCGGGGGGATCTGTTTGTGCCCAGGTGTTTGCCTGGGCACAAATATATAAGCTTTGTTCGGGTATTTTCCCACGTCATAGTAGTGGTGCTTTTAAAGTTGTAGCAACGTTTCAGCAGAATCTCATCTGCCATCATCAGGCTTTTGTATTGTGTTCCAGTGAACACAATACAAAAGCCTGATGATGGCAGATGAGATTCTGCTGAAATGTTGCTACAACTTTAAAAGCACCACTACTATGACGTGGGAAAATACTCCGAACAAAGCTGAAATATATATATATATATATATATATATATATATATATATATATATATATATATATATGTATATGTATATGTATATGTATATGTATGTATGTATGTATGTATATGTATATGTATATGTATATGCATATGTATATGTATATGTATATGTATATGTATATGTATATGATGTATATGTATATGTATATGTATATGTATATGTATATGTATACCACTCACGCATCATCACAAAATCTCCAGAACTGCAAATTTGAAATTTGGCACATATGTTCCTCTTGGCTTCTAGGTGCTCACTAAGAAAGGATTTTTTGAAATGACCATCACAGCATTAGTATTTTGTTTATTATTATTAACACGCTCTGATGCTAAGGAATTCTACTTTTCCTCCCCACCTGAAAAGAAATCTGTTCCAAATGCAAAACACAAGCAGAGGAGAGGAGTTTCAGTTTCAGTTTTAGCTTCACAGCACCAAGCAGCTTTAGTACAGAACAGTTGAGCTAAGCCATGCCCAGGCTCCTTGCTGTCTCGTTCTTGCTCACACAACAAATACTGCTTCAGTTTCCAAACAGCCCTCAACTCTCTCACACACTGACAGGACGCTACCGATGGTAGGCAGAGGCAGAATTTTTTCCCCTTATTTTCCTCCACAAAAACTAAACCTGACCACATAGTTTTGTAACGAAGCACGGGTATCGAGCTAGTATACATATATATTATACATATATTATACTATACTATATTATATTATTACTATATATAAATTTTAGTAGTTGGTAAAGCTAAATCTTTATATATAGTCCATGTTTATTCTCACTTGGACTTGTAGATCTACAAAAAATAAATTGTTATACAAACACACACGTTTTGGCTCTAAGGTCTAATTAATGGTACCAAATGCAACTCACTAAATGAACCATGAGTAACTGGAAACTAATTTGATCAAGCAACATTATAAATATCGATCTGTTAGAATATAGTTTCAGATTTTCCCTCTTGTTTTAAATTATTGTCAAGATTGTTTTCAAGAGTTAAGATTTTATGTATTTGACTCATCGATCGTAATACATGTGATGAGCATGAAAACCCTTTGTTCTGCTATGCAGTGGTGGGATTCAGAAATGTTTACTACCGGTTCTGTGGGCGTTGCTTGGTGGGCGTGGCAGGGGAAGGTTACTGCAAAATTCCATTCCCTCTCCACCTGTGGTAGGATTCAAATGTTTTTACAACCAGTTCTGTGGGTGTGGCTTGGTGGGTGTGGCAGGGGAAGGATACAACAAAATCTTCATTCCCAACCCACTGCAGGGAAATGATACTGTAAAATCCCCATTCTCTCCCCACCCCATTAACCTGCTTTCCAGCTCTGTTCTCCTGTGCAGGGCAACAAAAGAAGAACTAGCTAATCTGCTGGGAGTCGGGAGGCAGAGGATAGATGGGAGTGGGGCCAGTCAGAGGTGGTATTTGCCGGTTCTCCGAACTACTCAAAATTTCCGCTACCGGTTCTCCAGAACTGGTTAGAACCTGCTGAATACCACCTCTGATTCAGTGGCCTGAGTACCCCCAAAGATATATTCCACTGTTAGATCTTTTTGGGAATTACCATTAGCTCCACTGAAGACCTGGCATATCCCTAAAGGTAAAAAAAAACCTGACTTCACGTGGTAATTAACTCATCTGACTGTCAAGAAGTGTAGTATAATGTGGAAACATTCATTGTGAGAAAATAGGAAAATCACCACAGGGTCATCAGACCAAGGTCCATTATTTCAGTGGTGAAGATATAACTCAGGCCACTGAATCAGAGGTGGTCTTCAACATAGCCTGGGTTTAAACCATTTTAAGATTTTGAAACTACTAAAATGGTGCATCATAGAACTTTATAAATGCAGCATGTATTATATTGGTCACGGCCTCCCCAGCTGTGATGAGATATATTTCTACTTAGCAGTAATAATGTCCAAATTGGCATCTTTCTATATAATTTTATGCAGATCTCTCTGTTTCTTACTCCTCCCTTCTCAGTGTTTTTTCCCCTCTTGTGTGGAAAGTCCTATTTCTAAGCAAACTGATAGATTTACCTTGTTCTGTACAAGTTCTTATCAAATCTTCAGAGGTCTTACATTCTCCTGATACTTGCAGATGGTGACTTGGGCTGGGGACGTTATGCAGTGACTTTTGTCATTTTCTTCTTACAAAATGATTTCTTACCAGCTCTGAAATATAGCTGGTTTTGAACTGGTAAAATAGTTGAGATACAGTACATCCTTGTCCATCTGGTATAGTCACAGAATTAGCACCAGTTTTTCATGCCTGTCAACTACTGGAACTATTTCTTTTTGGTTCCATAGCAGTTTCCAGCACATCCTTTATACACAATTGGTTAGAATTCAATTCTGCTATCTTCATAAATCATTGCATTAATTTATATAGATATACATCCAATTATATATACTTTTTGCTTTGTCTCCTTTAAGTGAATTAGTGACTTATGAACACATCTTTGTAATTCCGAAACTAGTTTACAGATTTCGGATTCCCTGGCTAAGTTTCCCACTGAAGTCTTAACTAGGACTGATCCTGCTTAGAGTTTTTGTGACCAGATTAAGGTGGCTAGATATTGCCACCTGCAGTGACAAGCAGATAAGTACATAATCCAAAGATCAGCTGGAGCAATACTATTCTTATTTCAAGTGTCACCTGATATTTATATTTTCTCTTTATGCAGCTTTATTTTAGCCTACTGCAATTGTTTAGTTTTAGTTAGATTTTTTAAAACAATTATCTTTTCAGTAAAGCACCATGGGATGATGGCTGAACAGCAATGTATATATTTTAATAATATCAAAGATTGTAATAACTTAAAATAACAACTGTCATGGAGAGTATAACATCGCCAGGCTTCTAATGAACTAGTACCTGGTCTGTATTTGTTTTATGAGCCTCTTTTGAGTTTTTTATAACTTAAATAAAGAACATATCCAAAGCTTGTGAGCTTTTAAGGATTTGAAGGTGTTGTTCCTTTGTGTGCAGCTGTAACCTCAATGAGGCCAGGGGAAGAAAATGAAGGGAGTCTCTACTCTCATCCCAATTACTCTTCCTCACTAACATGAGTGCTTTGAAATAGGCAAGGTTGGTTTTGCCTTAATGAATGACCAAAGTAGGTTCCAGTCGGGAACATTCTTTAAGAGTATCCAAAAATTTTAATTTACTTATACAACACAGTAAGGAGTTCTACTGAATTGAACTACTTTGGCCAGTAGTCAATTCCTAGGATAACCAACCAGATGGTCCGAGAGAGAGGCCGTTTCTGCTGCAGCTCCCATTCTTTGAACGTTGAGCCCTTGAGATGAAATCCATCCTCATTCCCTTAGCCTCCCAAAAGGGCCTCAAAATCTGGCTGGGCTGATTGGCCTGGGACCCTGATAGGGGCATTCTATGCTGGAGGTGGATAGCGGATTTCGGGGGGAGGGGGGAACCAACTTCTGACTGTGGTATTCTGGTTTCTAACTTATCTAATTTCTCTTAATTTGAATATTTAATGATTTAATGTTCTGTATTTTTGCTGAACTTAATAAATGAATAATAAATGACAGTTATTATGAGGATTCAGGGTGGTGTAAACATTTTAAATGGTAAAATAAATTCAATGAAACCCATGAAATACAGAAATGGATTTCAGTTATTGTAAGTAGCTGCAGCTTTCTTTGAATATAAAACAGGGAAACTATTTACACTTCTAGATTCAATGGATGTTATCTAATACTAAGATGCTCTTTTGAACACCTGTTGCACAGCACACTATTGTTTTCTAAGTAAATCAAATTTGTAACTGTCAGCAGTAGCAAAAACAGAACAGAACAACAGCAACAAAAACCAATTGCAGCAAAAAAAACTGAGGCCTGAAGGAAGAAAATGATGCATCAGACTAGTGCAGATTCCTGCTAAAAACCATAACTTCTATACTAATTGAAAGTATATAGCATATCTTTACAATTGTACACCAAAGATTTAATAGCGATAATAATGCACTTTTGGATTAATATAGCAACAACAGGACAGGAAAAAAAAACCCAACTTCCATGGTGACACCTATTTTTCTTTTCCTCATCTTCATTAAGTATACAAAAGCCAGAATTCAGAATATTCAATAGTGCATTGTACAAAAAGTTTATTAACAAATGGCCTTTTAAAAAAAAAAAAAAAAAAAAAATCTTTTTAGCTACTTTACTTAATCATCTTTTATAGACCAGCATTGTCTATTGAAACAAGGAAAGATTTACAGAAAATTATAAAAATGTTTAGCCTTAAGGCTGAATTCTCAAGAAAAAAACCCCACCGGACTAGTGTGAAGACAACCCAAATTTTAGAAAATTAGGAACAGAGCAAAAAAAGCACTAATATTATACAGAATTGAGTAAAAAAGTTTAAAAGCAGTCCTGTTTTACATAATTAAGAGCTTTTCAAGAGAATACCTGCTGGGTGTTTTTATTACAATGAATAAAACTCTTTAAATCACAGCTTCATGTTTTATTTGCTATACATTTAAAAGCATCGTTCGAGTACTTCCCATCCATTTGATTAGAAACTAGAATTTTTTGCGCTGTTGTCTCTCCCACAACTGTATTTTAAATGTTGATCCCTTAATCGGTATTCTAAGGTAGAGCTTCTCTTGCCAGTTTTGTAATTTTTGTTTAAACTCGGTTGCTCAGTTATGAGTCTGATTACAGAGCGCCGTACAGATAGCAATTTTTTCCTTGCCAAAGTAAACAATCCAATAGACTTGACTGTCAAAGGTTGCAATGTTCAAACAAGTTAAATCCATTTTTTTTTAAAAGGCTCAACATTAAAAACAGAAATCTTTTGAGCAAGCAACCATTCAAAGAATTTAAAAGTGGTGGGACAGTTGAAACAGTTAAGGAATATAAAGAAAATAAAAATAAAAATAAAAACTTCTATAAAAGTTTCAGGAAGCTCAAATTATGTTCTACAACGTTGTATCAAGCATTAGGAGCTTTCTGAGAAGGTTGGGCATCCGGCTTCCCTTTAATTCTTACTTCACATCATGGCAGCCATTTGAGGTTCAACACGCACAGGTATTAATGAGAATATAAGGCAGGCAGCTGGAGGAACATTTTGAAATATTCCTAAACCTTCATTTCTTTCCCCCCGGTATGAGTGTGATCACTACGCCTCTGACCAACAGAAGAGCAACTTGGGATCTTGTCTAAGTTCTGAACTCCCGTGGCAATCTTGGTTTTGATCACGATGACCCACCAAGGCTCCCCCCATCCCAGGATCTCTTGCATCAGTCTGACAAGGAGGGCGAGTGAACGGACCGTCCACTGGCTGGGCTGTTGGAGAAAGTGAAAGGCTCCTTCTCTTTCTCCTTGTTGTCATGCTTGTGCTTGTGCTTGTGCTTATGCTTGTGCTTCTTCTTCTTCTTCTTGTGCTCGTGGTGGTGGTGGTGATGGTGCTCACCGTGCCTGGAAGAGCTGGACTCTTTAGCAAAACCAGCTAGAGAAGGCAGAGGCGTTGGCAACATGTTTGCCTCCAAGGAAGACTGTTCTTTACCTGAAGTTAAAAAAAAAAAGGAAGATAGGTTTATTTTAAAAAAAAAAAAACCACTGAAAAGATTGAAGTTCTGCCCTCACTGCTGCACAATCACTTTCACAGCATCTCTACTATGGATTTATTTATATCCACGGTTTTACTACTACAAACGTTTTGCTGCAAGGCGCTCGTAATTTTTGTAATGACATTTAAAAATCAATTTATACAAATATCATCAAAGAGTTATTAAAACTATCTGTAAAACATGTATAATCAAGAGACAGATATGTCACGGGGAGTCTTATATTTAGTTGTTAGGCTTTTTAGGCAATAAAAGCAAAGTCTTCTTCTGGGAATGCCTTCTTGACTTCCTAATGTACCTTGTATACTTGGTGGTTTCTCCTGGTAGAGACTTCCTGGTGGTTTCCCCATCCAAGTAGAAGCCAGCTTAGCTTAGCAATGTTCTTCAGTAAGAGCCCAAATATAACACGATGGCTCAATTTCAACATAGCAGGAACAGAGATGGTATTCAGAGGCTCTGGAGAACCGGTAGTGGAAATTTTGAGTAGTTTGGAGAACCGGCAAATACCACCTCTGACTGGCCCCGCCCCCATCTATTCTCCACCTCCCGAGTCCCAGCTGATCGGCTGGGTCTTCTTTTGTTGCCCTGCACAGAAGGACGGAGCTGGAAATCAGGTTAGTGGGGTGGGGAGGGAATGGGGATTTTGCAGTAACCTTCCGCCTGGAGTTGGGTGGGAATGGAGATTTTACAATATCCTTCCCCTGCCACGCCCACCAAGCCATGCCCACAGCACCGGTAGTAAAAAAAATTGAATCCCACCACTGAATAGGAAGCCATAATTTGGAACTATGCATAACTGGGAATAAGCAAGCATTTTAGAATCTGGTAAAATATACCCACCAGGCCCACGCCACCAAACTAGAGGAAGAACTAGGGAAACCTTGTTAGCAGGTGCTTCACCATTACATCTGAATCAGAATCCCTGTCCTTTTTCTCCCTGAACAAGTCTGATTCAATAAGTCACAAACAAAACCTCATTTACCAGTCTGACTTCTTAAGAGAAACCATGAATGAAGGTCTCCTGGCTTAGTCACTGGGTTCCTCTCATAGGGAGTGTCAAGAGAAATAACAATATACTTGGTTTTTCCCTGAAAAATTACAATTCCAATAAATCCAGACTATACCATTTACTATGATCACACCAACTCACTCAAATCTGAAGCAAAAGCATTCAAACTGCAAGGATATCTACCATGCCACCAAGATTTGCTGGATACATTTAATTAGTAAGTAAGTAAGTAAGTAAGTAAGTAAGTAAGTAAGTAAGTAAGTAAGTAAGTAAATATGACTAGAATAACAAATCATTTCCACAATGGCTATTTATTATAACATGGAAGAAGGAGATGGTACAGAAATCTCAAAATTAATGTTTGTTCCTATTCGGAGTTTAAACCATGAACGGGGGAAGAGGCTGTGGAGAGAAAGACAGTTTCATATACACAGCTGCTATTCCTTATACTCCCTAAAGCTTCAGCCTACAGCAAGAGATAACCAAGTCATTTGGTAATCTCTGCAATGATTCAATTGTATGCCAAATCCTAAACTTTGGACTATTATTATCTTCTAGTAAAATAAATGTCAGTTGCAGCAGGGATTATGGGGATAAAATGTTCTTAAACTTCAATCTGGAAAGATTTAATAGCCAACTCCTGAATATGCTCATCTCTACCACTACACTTCTGTAATCTTGACTACAAGCCAAATTGTATTTAATACACTTAAGCAACTGTACAGGATCAGTTTCTTCTTTCTATTACACTGAAACTTTGGTGACAACTTCTGGAGGACTCCAGGAATGTCCTCCAAGGTTTTTGAAGATGGCATGTAATTTGGGGCCTTTCCATCATTGTATTTCTCTTTTGCCACCCCTCTCTAGATTTCAGAATTTGCTATTTTTTGTGATTAATATGGGAATATTTGCAGCAAGATGTTGCTCCACAGTGACCAGGGATGGTAAAGTTTCTGCTATGGGGTTAGCGTAGATTAGGTTAGCAATTCTCACTAGGCATCCCATGGATATCGTTCTTCATGTTGCCGTTTCTATAATGTGCAGAATTTCTTGCCTTGTTCTATTCCCAGTCAAGCCTCTGACCACAATTACAGCTTCTACATTACAGGCTTACGTTTTAATTACAAAGCTGTCCTCCCTGGTTATTTGGGCACGATAAACATCTAAGGCACGATAAACCATACCAGATTTTAGGCTCATTGCAAAACACAAGTATAGAACCAGATACAAAAGTACAAAATGAATTTTCAGGCTGTCAAAACAGGGATGTAATGGACTACACCAGAAAGGAAAAACCAAGTAGATATACAATGTCAAATGCTTAAAGATCAGTTAAATTTTTAGCTAAAATTCAAATTGTCAGAGAAATATTTGCAGTCCCTTTTTCTTTTGCCTCTTGTGCATTTTTTTTTTAAAAAAGGTTGATACTGTGAATACAGAGATTTATTCAAAGAAAGGCTGCCTATATCCCGCAACCAAACTTAAACAAACTTAAGGTCTACAAAACAAGAACATAATAACTCTCAAACATCTTCGAAATTTATTGGAACATAAATTTCAGAGACTTGCAGGGTTTTTTTACCTCAGGAAAAAAAAAAAGGCAAAGTTTCAAAATGAAAAACATGGAATTAAAATCCTCACGTGCCTAAATGTCTTGTGCTCACCAAGTTATGAGAAATCAGAAATGCTCAAATAATATCAATGCAGTTCACGAAGCTCAACACAAATATTAGAAAGGAAGATAAAAGACACTTGCTTTAAAACACATACTGTCTCTTATTAATTCCAGATCCTGAATTCACTTCCCCTCTCCCCCGCAGATATCTCTACTAAAACTAACTCTCCATGTAAAATTAGTGGTTAAACAGCTTTTAAATTTTAGTTAGGTTCTTTTTGTTTTAGCTGTAGTGGTTCTTTTTTATACTCTATATTCTTTTTAGGTCTGGGCATTTTGTAGATCATGAACTTCTTCCAGCTTTTCATTGTTTGTTTCGCTTGTTTACCTGTGTGCTTGAATTCAGTTTATTTTTGTGACCTTGCTATGAAATATAATAGAGCAAAAAAGTAGAAATACAATGACAGTACAGGTAATATTATCAAAGGTCAACCTCATTTAAATAAGGCATTCATTATTATTTTAGTTAATAGTGATAAATGCTAGCTTTGCAAATTTGCTGGTAAGTAAATTTAGAGTCTGGGTCAAATAAGAGTTAATCTTTAAGGCAAGTACCTTTTATCCTTCTTTTAATATTTGTGCTGAACTTAATTACTGGGATTCTGAAAGTATGGTCCCAGCAATATACAAATTCTGGTGACAGAGCGGTAAACACTGTTCAACCAACCCCACCCATGATAAACGGCTATGATCTTCTCGGCTACAGACAGTCCTCAATTTACAACCATTCACTGTTCAAAGTTACAACGGCATTGAAAAAAGTGATTTATGACCCCACACATATAAACATCACAGCATCCCAGTCACGTGATCAAAATTAGGCTCTTGGCATCTAGCATGTATTTACGACGGCTGCAGTGTCCCTCGGTCATGTGATCGTCATTTCAACCTTCCCAGCCAACTTCCAACAAGCAAGGATAATAGGGGAAACAGTTTTGCTCAATGACATGATTCATTTAACAACTGGAATAGTTTGCTTAACAACCATGACAAAAAAATAATAATCATAAAACCAGACCCAACTCACTTAGCAATGGAAATTCTGGTCCCAATTGTGGTACCTATACTTTTCATCACTCTCTCTTCATTTCCCACTCTCAAATATAGTTTGCTAATGCCTCAAATTTTAGCACCTAATTTTACAATATGGATAGCCAGATCCGTAATTCTCTCTGGCTGAGGCGTGCTCCATGGACTCTTCCTATTGTTGGGAGAAAATGCATTGGCTGTGCTCATGCTGCAGCCTCTCAGGCAATGTGCTTCTCCTTGAATAACCAAAATGTCTACCTCAGTCTGGAAGAACCACAAAGGGTGAGGTACCCACATTTCCTTTTGAAGTGATTACTAATACCCTTTGGAACAGAACACACATTACGCTAGCTATTCACTTGGCACCTTCTGTGGTTTTCAATGTTCAGAAGCCAACATCATTATTAGTTTCACTGCAAAACAGATGTTTAGAATCAAGAAAGATGATCTTTACTGAGAAGCTCCAAAGCGTTGCCTGTGTGCCTGAATGTGGAAGTCACTACAAACTTCAACAAAAGGAAAGGAAAACAAGAGAAGTGACAATGTATTACACCGTGTAATAACTTATGATTACTCTGCTTTGACACCCATCAGCCAATATCTTTCCACCCCAGCCAACATCTATTGGTGTTAATTGTAAAAAAAAAAAGATTTCATGGATTAAATATTCTTAAATCAGCCCTTACAGTTGACTTAACATGGTTCACAATTCCAGCTACATTTTATATGTATACAATTTTAAAGCACAACATTTTCCTGATCTCTTTATGATCTTGTATAATTGGGAAGAGAAGCAGTTTGGTATAGTGGTGAAGGCACCAGGCTAGAAACTAGAGAAACTGGGTGACCTTGGACCAGTCACTCTTAGCCCTAAGGAGGCGGCAATGACAAACCACTTTTGAGAACCTTCCTAAGAAAACTACATGGGCTTGTCCAGGTAGTCTCCAAGAATCAGACACAATTGAATGGAAGGAAAGTAAAGTTGACAAAGACGAATGTCTCTTGATGGCAACCACTTTAACGTTAGAACAGCTCTTTTTAATTTTTTTCTCATAATGATTAGTATTTCTCTTCTACTCCTTTTATTTAAAAATACATTAATAATGGGTTGAAAAATAAAAATAGAAGAGGCACTATGATGCAATGGACAGAATTTTGGATACAGATCCAAAGCAATACAGATTCAGTCTGAATGGTGTAAGCTACAAAGCTTATCTCCGGATGTTTTATTTGCATGCTTATCTTATCTTACGGAGTAAAAATAAATTGGGGAGGATGCACTCACACACCCACACCCACAGGGGGGGGGGCAGGGTGTGTGGAGAGGGAGGGAGAAAGAAAGAAAGAAAGACAAACAGACTTAGGCCTATACTCTGATCTGGGGTTTGACTAAATATAAAGGCTATTATTTCTTAAACAAAAAATCCGTAATCATATGTTAAATAATATATTTTACAAAAATCCTTTGCAATAGCACACTCCATATTTTGTTATATAGCACAGTAGAAATAAATGTTCCAATATAACTGAAAAGCTCAACTTTAAATGAAGATGAGAAATCACTTTTGTTGTTTGGATGTTTCTGGTCTCTGCAAGAGGGTGAATGACCCTATTGTTTTGAAAATTGAATAACAAATAAAGTCTGTTTTTCGTAGTATAAGTCAAGTTTGGAATGACATCAGAGGGTGAAAAAGAGGTTGCACTGATGCTTTCAAAGCTTCTGTACTTAAGGCAAAAATATAATTAACATTTAACAGTGAATAATACATGTTTATTTTTGAAGAATCATAGATTTAGGTTGTGCAAAAAATTACTATTGTATACAGATCATTTTTTCCATTTTTTCCCCATTTTGTATAGTCTTTTTTTAAATTTTCAACAAACAAAAGCTAAAAGTTATACTAATACATATTAATATTTTTGATGAGTATTTCCTCCAATTTAAAATCCTTTCTATGAAGAAATTATAGAACGATTTGGAAATAAATTAATACTGACAAAACTAAAATTGTTCAGAGAACCACAAACAAAAAATTCCAAACATTTTAACACGAAGTAGAATTATTAAATGCCCAAATAACCACTGTAAGAGTTTATTTGAAATAACATTAGATTAAGGCCTATAAACCTCATTTTAAAAAAGAATAAACTTTTTGATTCAACTTATTAACATTCTAATTTATATTAATTGGCATATGAATAATACAAGTCTGAAGAAATAACCTTTTTTAGATCGTGCAATAAGGCATCTTAGAAGATGTATTTCTCCACATTAAGAGTGAAAATGCTACTGACATACTCCATATCCGTGTGCTTATCCAATCAATTAACTTTCAATAAATTAAATATTTAAAAACCAACTTGTTGAACTGATCAAGAGAACTTTAGGCTGCAAATAGATATCCCAACGAAAGCCAAATATTCCCTAAGAAATGTCTGCCTTGATGCTTGTCCCAAAGCTGCTGTTCCAAAAGGCAACGATTTTGGGTTTTTTTTTTTCTTTGAAAATGTTTCACTTCTTATCCAAGAAGCTTCTTCAGTTCTTCTTCAGCTTCTTGGATGAGAAGCGAAATGTTTTCAAAGGAAAGAACCAAGGAAGTCAAGTTGTCTTTTGGAAAAAGCATCTTTGGGATAACCATGACCTGGCTGATTGAGAATCTCCACGCCCTGATGCTTGTTTCTCATATAAGTAGGCTTTGCTTAGTGGACATTCCTTCAGTGACCATTTGAAATTATGCCAGTGCTTGGCAAACTGCACTTATGCCCATTGTTAAGTGTCTCGTGATGTGATCACCACGTGCAATCTTCCCTGCCAGTTTCTCCAGAAAGTCAATGGGGAAGCCGGCAGGAAAGGTTCTAGGCCGCTGCTACCTGTCCAGAGTATTCTCTCTGGTTCCTGGGGGCTGCCTGAAAAAGAACTGTTGTGAAAATCAAGCAGAAAATCCAATGAGATGTTCTAGGCTTTCAAATGCCAAGTTTCCAAATATACCTTTATTTCCACCCCCTCAGGATAGTATACCAATTTCTAGCTCCTTTTCTATGTCTGAAAACAGGACATAGTTGGAAGCTTCTCAAATTTCTCAAATACCCTGTTGTGATTGAACGGGAACTAAGGGTAATTAACTGGTATAATTAAGGGCTACCCAGGAACGTAAGATTTTCATGTACTTATCCCCAAATCTCTCATATATACTTTGCAGGATCTGTTCAGAACAGATGTGACACTCTAATAGATTATGTGCCTGCTGTAGGTTTCTGTCATAAGAGCCAAGTAGCTGAAAGATACAGAGAGGCAGCCATTTGCATCCCAGTTCATTTGACACCAAACAATTCAGAATGTGCAGCTGTTTCCTAGATTGATCCCTGAGGTAACATTTGCTTATTTTCCAGCCCAAATCTCCAGGAATTCTTATTTATTACTTTATCCCCCCATTGGGCAGTATAAGAATAGCACAAAACAAGTATTATGAAATGCTAATAAAGTGCTATAAATACCTATTGTATTCATAAGCCAACCTGTTCCCCAGATAATAGTAGTCATAAATAATTAACTGATGTTCTTCAGAATCTTTCTCTTTAGCAAATGTATTCTTTGGTCAGAATTCTTCAGGAAACAGCAATCAAAAACTCAATTTTCAGTTCCTATACATTCTCTGTCCTTGTTCAGTTTCCTGTCCCATTTTTTGGTTTGCAATAATCTATTTTCTGTCAAGATGATAAGAAAATTGTCCCAACTCTGCAAATTAACTGCTTCAATGATCTAGGTCTACATTTCTCAAACCATTAAATTCATCCTCCCCATCACCAGTAAAGCACAAAATGTCTGAAAGAGGAAATAATCACAATGATTGACTGAGCCCTATCAAATCTGTCACACCTACTGATTTTGCTCATCAAAAGATCACATGACCCTGGTATGCTGCAACCATCATAAAAATGAACCAGTTGGCAGTGTCTGAATTTTTATCATGTGACCATGGGGATGCTTTAATGGTCATAAGTGTGAAAAACAGCCATAAACCCACTTCTTTCATTACTTTGTAGACATCAAGATGGTTGCTAATGTAAATGGCTTTCAAAAAGGATTAGATGAATTCTTGGAAGATAGTTCTATAAATACACACACACACACACACACAGTATATATACATCTATTGATGACTGAAAACTGCTTTATTGAGTTTTGTATAAAAAAAATTAAAAATAAACATGATTTATGGTTTTGATGATTGGACAGGATAGATTATAGATTATAGAAAGAAGAGGATCATTGTTAAAACATAGAAAAGTTAAAATGTATGTACTTAAGCAAAATGTTTAGACTAAGATCGGCATATATGGGACTGATTGGGATGGATTGTAGGGGTGATATCGAAATATAATTTATCATATTTTATTTATCTATATCTTAAACTATTGTATTTTATTCCAATTTCATTTAAATCATATTTTATTTCAATTTCCTTTTAAATTGTATTTTATCCAATTCAATTTTAAATTGTTTTTATTAGATTTTAGTAATAATTTGTCTGGAACTCTGCACTTTGATATGGCCCAAAAGCTAATCAATAAAGTAAAGTAAGGTTAAAATGTAATTGCACTTGTATCTATGATTAAATCAAAAGTCACTTCTTTATAATCTTGTTTTATTTTTTTCCTTCTATTTTTCTTCTACTTTTTTTTCTTTGTAAACTTTTGGCTTTTTCTTTTTTTCTTCCTTTCCTTTTTAAAGTTTGCATTAGTTCTTACTGTTGTTAAAGCTTACAATAAAGATAGACAGGAAAAATGAAATAAAAAGCTGGTTTACAGCCTTGGGCTGATCCCGCAAGGTTATTCTCTGATAATAGTAGAAAATGACAGAGATAATTTCAAAAGAACTGCCACAGGCATATATTAATTAAACCTGTCTGTTGGATTATACATAACACTTCAGTGACTGTTTTCCACATTACAAGTTCTTAGGCAATTTTCAAGTCCAAAGTCTCATCAAGGCACCTTAACATCATAAATGACCAATTTTAGGAACATATATCTCCATTTGCAAGTATGAACTGGTACAAGAACTGCCCTGAATTTATGATGCTTTATGATGCTTACTCTAACATAATTCCAAAAAAAACACACAAAAAAAACCCCACAAGCAGAGTTTATCTTATCTGTTATGTTTTCAAACTCTCCCTACTTAATTCCAATACAAATTCCAGAACTTTAGCCCAAATGTTTCTTTGAACTTTCACTTTCTGGAAATCTGCCATAAATTTGCCATTTAGCTAGATGTAGACTTCATGGACTTTGAGGATATCTGCCATGCAAATATAAAATTAAGTTCTAAATCTCAGACTGCACAAAGCCTGAAAATTAAATGGCCATCATGTTATAAAGACCTGACATGGCTACAACCTATGGGTGACAAAAAAAAAAAAAAAAAAGACTTATCCATGTAGAGAATTGTGCCTTAGATTTTCCAGAAGAAATCTGGTAAGTATCCCCAACAAAATAAAACATCAATTGTTTTAAAGAATCAAGTGAAGACAGTACAAGACTATGTTAGAAAACTGGCTTCAGAACAGGAAAAACTCTAGTCATAGTTGGAAACATGTCAAATTTTAAAAAGTCGTAAGTATTCTAGAGGCCACTTTTGGGTCTTCAAGTTTTAACTCAATCCATTTGCAGATTATTCAGATGAGCTGCTGTCCTCTTGTTATTTAAAAAAGAAGCTGAAATAATAGCTTCAGTCATCTTTGCAACCAAACAGTGCTGTGTCTGTACTAAAGCTACCCGATTTTGTTCTCAGCAAGGGGCTCAAAAATTATCCTTTGGTTATATGAAAAATGGGAACGGTGCTTTGGAAGAATATGTCCAAACAGTCTTTTGATTTTAACAAATGCCATATGGAGGCCATACAACCATTCAAATACAGAAAGTCATGATATAGCAAGCCAAAATATTGGCCCACCCAGTTTGGTACTGCTTTCTCTAATCTGGAATAGGTTCATTAGAGATTTTAAACAATGGTCATTGTTTCCAGTCCAGCTGACTTGCATTCTCTCTTCTGAGTTCATAGGATGTACCCTACCACTTATGTTATGGCCTGAGAAATGGTCACTGTCCGAAACACAGCATCAGTTTGGTTTAGTGGTTAAGGCACCAGACTAGAAACCAGAAGACTGTGAGTTCTAGTCCTGCCTTAGATGTGAAAGTCAGCTGAATGACTTTGGGCCAATCACAAGAAGTTCTAGTATGTCTTAGTTATGAAAGTTGGCTGAATGATTTGGAACCAATCACCAGGAGACTGTGAGTTCTAGTCTGGCTTTAGGGATGAAAGCTGGTTGGGTGACTTCGGCCCAATCACTCTGCCTCATCTCAACCCATCTCATAGGGTTGTTGTTGTTGTGGGAAAAATAGGAGAAGGGGGAGCATAAGGTATGTTTCCCACTTTTGAGTTATTATAAAAATAATAATAAAAGAGGGTTCATAAACAAAGACAACTAGGGGACTGGAGGCTAAAACATATGAAGAACAGTTGCTGGAATTGGGGAATGTCTAGTTTAATGAAAAGAAGAAGCAGGGTGACATGATAGCAGCGTTCCAGTATCTCAAGGGTTGCCCCGAAAAAGACAGAGTCAAGCTATTCTCCAAAGCACCTGAGGCAGGATGAGAAGCAATGGATGGAAACTAATCACAGAGAGGAGCAACCTAGATCTAAGGAGAAATTTCCTGACAATTAGAACAATTAACCAGTGGAACAACTTGCCTCCAGAAGTTGTGAATGCCCCAACACTGGAACTTTTTAAGAAGAGATTGAACAACCATTTGTCTAAAGAGGGCTTCCTGCCTTAGCAGGGGGGTGGACTAAAAGTCCTCCAAGGTTCCTTCCAGCTTATTCTATTCTATTCTATTCTATTCTATTCTATTCTATTCTATTCTATTCTATTCTATTCTATTCTATTCTATTCCATTCCATTCCATTCCATTCCGATAAAAACAAATCATTTCTTATTTTCAGTTTGTATTTACAGCTTACAATTAAAAATATTACATAAAAGTTTGTTAACACATATTGAAACCCTCTTCTGGCATTGTGACTTATAAAATGGTCTGCCCATCAAAATGATTGGATCTGACATATTTCCAACTTACTCTTTGAAATATGCTCTCTGCTTTGGTCAACTCACATGAATTTTGACATCCGGAATTGACCACCTTTGTTAAATGATTGTTCCTCTCCCAAAAGGAAGAGTCTCCAGTTGAGTGAAAACAATGGGAAATTTGGGACAAGTTTTCCACATCCATCACAGTGGCCATTTGAAATGGGAAGCTTTTGAATTTTTTTTTTTTCAAAAGCACATGCTATTTGCCAGAACTGTGATTTCTAAGTGCTATGCGGGAATGGCCTGAAGATATGGCTCACTGAGAAAAACTATAGTCTATTTGAAGTACATTTTAAGAAGGGAGATGCTCAATCTAAATAACTTTTCCTTCATGGTAGAGTCTGCCCTGAAAACCCTTAATACCAGCTATTGAATTTATTTAGCTTACATCTGATTTGCCTAAGGATGCACACAAAGCTGTTTAAGCAGTTCATGATTTAGTTGGACGCTGGTCTTACATTCTTCCTGACTACTAAAGCTTTACTAATATGGTACTCAACAAATCCTTTTCAGAAGATCTATTACGGACAGTTGAAGGAGCTGATTGCTCTGCTTTTCCTTATAACAATAGGATCCGCTGCCTTGGGGATCTAATGATCAGTATTCTACTTGTACCACAGGAGCAAGGTCATACTGGTCAGATACACTTAAAAGAAGCCAATTTTGGCTTATAGATTCTTAAAAGTTACTTACATTTTCCACCAATAGCATGTATGTGTATGTTAGAAATGCTTTTCAGTTTGTAAACTGCCAAAAGTCTAATGAGTAGGAAGTATACAAATATTTGTTTATTTCTCACAAATATAGGTGTGTCCCAGGATAATGTTGTAGGATCCAATCTGGCCCATCTTCAGGGAACTTCTCACTAGAAGAGTGTGTGCTGTTCTCTGTGTGGTATTTATAGTACCTGTTGTAAGTAGCTTTTTAGATGTTGATTGGGGTATGTTGATGGCTGGCTTTTAAGTCAATAGCTGGCGTTTGCTTGTGCTGTCCAGCACCCACCTTCTAAGTAGCTGATAGGCTGATGGTATTGACCAACAAGGGGCCTATTTCCCAGGCTTCGATCATTTCCCTGGCTGTTTTATGCCCGCTCGCCCAACAAACTTAGTAGCTGCAAAACTGAATGTATCCTTGTTCACTGCAGTGTGAGGCTACCGATGAGTTCAGATCTCGTCTGACCACTCGCTTGTGCTCTTGTATTGTTTACTTTTATTTATCAAATTTATGCACTGCCCACCTCATTACCTAAGTGACTCTTAATTGTAAGCAAACAAATAAATTGTCCCAAAGGTGCTTTTTCAAAAGGCAACTGGACTTCTGGTTTTTTCCCTGAAGACATTTTGCTTCTCATCCAAGAAGCTTCTTCAGTTCTGACTGAATGGTGGAGAACGGAAGGACTTATATTCCTTGCAGTCATCTGGTCATTAGCACTCTTTCTGAGAGTCGTTGAGACCACTTGGAGGTTTATTTCTGTCCTCAGGGTCACCTGAAAGTGCAACCTTCTTGGAACTGCTGAAAGGACTGTGTTGTAAACAGGAGTTAGGTGGTGTCGTATCCCTCCCGCTCTGTTGGAAGAGGGCTGTTCAATCTCAATAAAAATGGCCTCTTTGACCCCTCTTTCAAAGAGGTCCTCTCTGTCCAGAATATGGACTTTGCGCTCTTCAAAATAGTGACCTTTATCTTTCAAATGCAGATGGACTGCTGAATCTCGTCCTAATGGGTTTGTTCTCCTATGTTGTCCCATGCGTTTGGTGAAGTGATTATTTGTTTTTCTCCAATGTACAAAAGTCCAACTAACTTCTGAAAAAGCACTGTTGGGACAACCATGACCTGGATGACTGAGAATCTCCACAGAGATGTAAAGAAACTGTATTTCTGCTGCACTGTAGATGCCAGAGGAGTACATTATAAATGTCCTTTTATCCTAACTAGGACTAGTTTCATCATCATCTGAGCACAGGAAACACTTCCATCTTAATTCTTTCTTTATGCATATGAAATGGACATTTAAAAGCATGGACTGAAGTCATGATCAGGAGATGAAAGACTGAAATGAATGACCATGTGAATATATTATATATGAACATGAACAAACTGTTAACTTTTAAGCACAGATTTTGCATGTTTTTGTGAGTGAATGATAACCACTTTTTTACACTTTGGTAAACAAGAGATTACTGCCTTTTGAAATTAAAAATTTTAAATCAGATTTTGGTAGTTAAATATTAGAATAGTGTTTTTTTTAAAAAATATTGTCTTTTATCCACCCAAGACTAACCTGGTGTTGATGGTCTTTCCAGCATATTCAAATGATGGTAGATAAAAGCTTGACTGTCATGAACCGTGTCCATATCAATCTCTTCTTCTTCTTGGGAATTTGAAAACTGCAATATTAGAAAACAAACACAACCAAAACATATATAAGGAGTGCTAATCACCAGCTAATATGTGGCTTTTTTTCTTTTCCACATCTATGGAAAATAATTATAATAATCAAGCTGGTTTAAAAAACAAAGATCTAATTTCATTTACTGTCAATTGCTCCTAGAATGAGAACTATTTGTTTATGCACCTTGAGATATGGTTATTAATACAAATGTAAAAATGCAGCAGACAATGGGTTACTCAGTCTGATCCTTTTGGTATTAGAAATTTCTTAGCACTATGGGACAGATGAAGATACCATGTTTCCCTGAAAATAAGACTCGGTCTTACAATTTTTTTGCCACCAAAAGAGGCACCAGTTCTTATTTACTGGGGGTGTCTTCTCCTGACTCACCTTGTGGTGGCGGCGGCACTGACAGCACCACCCAGCAGGGACCCGCTACCTGCCCACTTCTTCTGCAACTGCTTGTCACCACTTGCGCGCATCGCTCCTGGTCTCCATTTTGCTGTCAGATTCCTTCAGGAAAGGCCTTCAGCCAATCAATCCAGAGCTCAGTTATCGGCTGCAGAGGCCTTTCCGGAAGGGCCTCTGATGGCTAAACGAAAGCTGGGGGCGACGCACACGTCAACCCGGACCTTGTTTCTTGCCTGAAGAGGCCTTTCCAGAAGGCCTCTGATGGTGAAACAAGGCCGGGGGCGTGCTGTGAGCATCAATCCGGAGCCAGTTTCTCGGCTGCAGAGGCCTTTCCTGAAGACCTCTGACAGAAAAACAGAGGCCGGGGGCAATGCATGGAAGCGGTGGCAAGTGGCCGCAGAAGTGGGTCGGCAAGGCAAGGCAGGTGTTGGGGTGTGCAAGGCCTGGTAAGTAGGGCAGCTCCACTCCACCCAAGCTTAATTTTTACCCATGTTCCTTGCCCCCACCCTGTGCACCCTAGAATGGGTGGGGTGTTAATCATGACTTATTTTGGGGATAGGGCTTATATTGGTCGCACATGTAAAAATCAAGGTAGGGCGTACTTTCGGGATAGGTTGTATTTTCAGGAAAACACGGTACTAGATATAGTAGTGTCAAAAGCTACTTGGAGTATCTTATGTAGTCCATAACTCAAAGAATTATGTGATAAGATACAAGCCATCTTTCAAAAGGGGCTGGATTTTTTTTCACAGGCAAATATAGAACGATATAAGGGATATCTGATGTTTAAGACTGGAGCATGCACGGTTCTCCCACTATCTCCCATTGTCCTACCCTTATTTTGAGCTTGACTTTGCTGTCTTCGGTCTTCTCAAGTATCTGTCCAGGTTCCAGTGGAGACCCAAGAGGTGTATCAGCTTTCCTCTTCAACCCCTGCTGATGTGGAAGGGGAAGGATTGATGTTTCCTTAATAAGGTGATCATCTTCCTTGAGAAGCAATTAAAAAAATTAATTTGGAAATATTAATAATAGTGGTATAACAAGAATATAAACAACAATTCTAAATTATTGGGAACTGAATGTAATACATTTGGGGTCCTTGACAATATCAGCTGTAGGAGTAATTCTTCAGAACAAAAATGCAATTATTCCTACTGGACACAATGGAATGAGCTGTCATCCTCCCAAACCAGCCAAATCATAAATATGTTACTAAACAATAACAGGCATTCCTTATTTTTTAGCGGGATATTAGACCCCTAGACGTACAAGATTCCTAGGAGAATAGTGGGGGAGAGAGGTTATTATTAATCATGTTATGACCAATGTCAAAACAAACCTACCTTTATAAGTTGAGCTGTACAAGTAAGATTCTTAATACAGCCTTTTACGTGTTTTGCTAATAAAAAAAAGGACATCAGCCTAGATCAGTGGTGGCTAACCTTTTTGGGCTTCTGTGCCAAAATTTGTGCATGCGCTGGCACTCGCGTGCTCACATGCCAGCACCCAGAAGAGAATGTGCCCCCCCACGCCCCCTGCACATGCTTGCACAATCGCCCCACGCTGCCCCTTTACCCACACTGCACCTCACAGCTGATTTTTGGCCTCCCAGAGGCTTGAAAAAAAACTTCTGCAGGCTTTTTAGGCCGAATAATCAGCCCGTTCATCACTTCCGGTTGTGACGAAATGGGCCTATTATTTGGCCTAAAAAGCCTGCAGAGGTTTTTTTCAAGCCTCTGGGAGGCCGAAAAGGCCTCAAACTGGCTGAAAATCAGCTGTTAAGCATGTGCATGCGCAGTGAGGTAAGTTTGCCTGCAGCTCACGTGCTGGCACAAATAGCTCTGCGTGCTACCTGTGGCACGCGTGCCATAGGTTCGCCATCACAGGCCTAGAGGAAAAAGCCAAGCCACATTTGTTTATGCTTGTCACCACTTGTCATGTGGCAATTTATCACCCAGACTGATACCTTAACATCTGTGCCATCGTTTATGGAGGCTTCCCTCCCGCTAAGGGTCAAGTCTTCTATCGATAGGATACAGGCACAGTGTTCACTTTTTGTAGCAACTTTGATGAGGAATAATTAAATTACAGCCTGATTAAATAAATGGCCTAGAGGAGGGTGGAGACTAGCTTTGGTCAAGGGAAGCACGCTGCAATGAGATCAGGAGAATAGTGGGGGAGAGAGGTTATTATTAATCATGTTATGACCAATGTCAAAACAAAGCTACCTTTATAAGTTGAGCTGTACAAGTAAGATTCTTAATACACGGTTAAAAACGGAGGCCCCTGAATTCACTTACTGTGCTTTGGAAGCCAACTATTTGACCCAGAGAGTTTGGATTGTTAGGAGGTTCCGGGCCATTTGCTCCGGGCTCAGGGATTATCGTTGGGTTCAGCACAGCTTTCTTTTCTTTGAGGTTAAGGACCAAGCCAAGCTCTGGCAGGGGCAAACAGGAAGGCCTGCTAAGACCAAACAGGGTGAAGTACAGGTCGACAGCACCACAGCGCAGTCTCCAGTCATGGCATGTACCTTGGGGAGCAGAGAGAGAGAGAGAGCAAAGAGTCATCTTTACAGACACGATGCCTTCTGCTGTACCATCCACAGCAAGGGGAAAGAGCTCTCAAAAAGGTATCAACTTCACCTCTACAGGTAGTCCTAGAGGTTATGACATTGGGACTGGGATTGCCGATGTGAAGCACAATTTTGAATGATTGCACTGCTTAGCAATGACGATCCAACAACTGGTAACTCCAGGTTGAGGGCAGAGAAATTCCCAGGTAAAGGGAGAAGCAGAGAAATTCCCAGGTAAAGGAAATAGGGCGGCTGCAGAGAGGTGGGAGACGCCCAATGCTGACCGCGCACAAGTTGGGAGAGGGGGATGCTGCGGTGTGGCACAAGCTCAGGAAGGCCAGGGAAGGAGGACACAAGGTGCTTACAAGAGGAGAAAGGCTGGCAAGAGAGGGCATGGGTACAGGCAAGGGCAGACGGGCCTAGGAAGGAGGGCACTGGTGGATGCCTCCAAGCACAGTGAGGGCCAGGAAATAGGATGGGGTGTGTGTGGGTGGGTGTGTACGCGCGCGCGCATAGGGAGGCCCAGGAGGGCATTTGTGGGTGCACACACATTAGCAAAGGATAGAAGAAGAGTGAGGTGCATTTGAATTAACAGAAGGGAGGGAGGAGAGTGCTGTACAAGTACATGAAGACACAGGAAGGACATTGCTGGTGGGTGCATGCATGCAGCAAAAGAGGGAAGGAGAGTATGGTGTGTGCAAAAAAAGAAAGATCTGTGTGTGTGTGTGTGTGGCGGGGGGGAAGAGTTACCTGAGCAAATTGCAACTTCCCTTTTTGGCTTCCCCACTGTGTAAGCCTGCAAGGTTGCAAATGGTGATCAAACTCATGGCGTCACATTGCTCTCACATAATGTTTTCCCCTTAACGGAGCTGGGGTGGGCGTGGCCTGTGCGTGATACATGCGGGCCGCCAGTTTGACACTCCTGGATCACGATTGTGGGACACTGCAACCGGCATAAGTAAAAACTAGTTGACAAGCGCCAGAATTTTGTTCATGGGAAAGCCGGGGAACTGAAACGGCTGGAACTTCCAAGAACCAGACAGAAGTCCTTTCTTTCAGCACCAGTTGCAACTTCAAACCGTTGCTGAACAAATGGCTGTAACTCAAGGACTGATACCATTTTGTAAACAACAGGCATTCTGACCGAACATTAGCAAGAAATAACTAGCAATGTTGTTTTTACTTCTTACGCTTAGCTGACAAAATATTCATTGTATTTTTTATTAAATACTTCCAACAAATGGACATTAAATATATTAACTATGGGCTACCAACTGCAGTTAGAACTGGCAAATCTGCCACTAAGGGATGCGGTCATAAAGTGAAATGCCACGTGACTGCACCTGACTTATATCAGCTCCAGTTGCCAGTTGTTAAATGAATCGCTTTGAGTCTTCAAGCACATCATGTTACAGTGACTTGCAATTTCCCACTGGCTTCCCCACTATCTTTGCTTGTTGAAAGCCAGCTGACAATCATGTGATCGCTGGAAGCTGCAACTATCATAAATGCACGCCGGTTGCGAAGACCCCAAATCATATTCACAAGACTGCAACAACTGTGGCTTTGAGGACCAATCAGAAATCTCCCATTTTCCACAATGTTGTAACTTCAAACAGTTGCTGAACAAGTGTTCAGTAAGTGAGGACTGCATGTACAGTAGTCACATCTTACACTGAAACAAGTTGAGATTTTAAAAGGTCAATTCCTCTATATGCTCTGGGTGTGTGCACGTGCACAGGCGGATCTATGGGTGTGGGTGTGTAATATTATACCACTAGATGTAAACCTATAGACATAGGTTTATTAGTCATTAGCTTTAATGACTATACATTTAGTAGCGTGCAAGGTCAAGAAAAGATATAATACGGGAAGCAACAATATTTTGAAATATACAAATAAATTTGCAAAAGGAAAAAAGTCACACAAGATTAAAGTCATATCATAAATGTTTTGAAATATGTTATACACAATTGGTCAGGTGAAAATCAATTTTTACATCCTTGGAAAACAGGTTCTGTTATACAAACAGACACACACACACACACCAGTAATAGAACTCTGGCACAGCATTTTTCTTCTCTAAAATATCGTGTATTTAAAAAGAGCATCTTACTAGGAAAAGACACATCAATATTCCACTCATGCTTTGCTTGCAAAAACTCTTTAATTTTTAAAAAAATATCCAGACCATATTTTTATACGAATGATTAATCTGAGATTAAAAAAACCCAAGGAGTTGTTATGGGAATAAGAAGTGCCAGTGTACACCACTTCCTGGGAGGGATGAGTGGGAAAAGACTGCCTCCATAATCAGAAGTATGTTTCGCCTCTCTAGGAAGCAGGATGTCAGACCTCTGAAACCAGAAGTGCCATATAAACACAAAGGCACACTTCAATTTATCTAAGTCTCACACATTTCTTAATCCCATCTAAGGCAGCAGCCATTACTACAACTTGTGGTAACAAATTAATATGCGGGTAGATTCCCCTCGGTGCCAGACCCAATCCTAATCCAAGTAATTTGAAACAAAGAACATGTGTGTTAATATGTAAGATGCAAAGCTCAGAGACAGGTTGTGTGAAGGGCTGAAAAGGGGAGAACAGCCTCCTCTCAGTTCTGCTGATGGAAATGGTTCTATCAGGAGAAAGTCTTAACTGCATAAAAACTAACTTCATCCTCAATGAACAGTGGAACAAATTTGCTGAATATTATTTTTTACATATTGTCCCTCATTATATAAGAAGGACTCAGCATCTGAAGATTTTGATCACCTCTGGCTCTGTCAATTATGTTAATGCTTCTTAGAGAAACCAGTGGATTTTATTGATGTGACATTTCTTTTCCAAGTTCAGCTGAATTTCGAAGAAGCCTACCACCCTAAGGATCAAACTGAGCCATTAGTTCACTATTACAAAAGCAAACCCAGTACACGATGGGGGTCATTTCCATTTATAGTATACCTGGAATAATGTTTATTGCAGAACTGACTAAAAGACAAAGTCTATGTTGGAGGAAGTTGTGCAGGAATTAAGTCCAAATAAGTTCCATTTGTGTGCTTTAGACTATAATGGCATAAGGTAAATTCTGAACATATATAAAAATGTATGTTCAGCCTTAGTCTGTATATCAAGAGAATGTCTGGGAAACATCCAGTATATACAGTGAATAAAGACAGTAAGTACATACTGCTGTGAGTATCATGCTAGAAAAGAATATGAATTTAATAAAAGAAGACCTTCTAAAATCAGTAGGACTTAAAGAGATAAGCAAATGTAAGTGTAGGGACAGCTGTCTAGTATACATAATGTACTAAAATAAATAATTTATGTTCTATAGTATAAAAATTGTAAGTAATTAAGGAAAAGATTTAACCTGAATTCATAAGTTTCCAGAGTTGATCGACCAAAGCTTCATTGCATAAAGGAGATTCCATGTTCTTGGTAAATGGTGGATTCTTTGTCAACATGTTTAATATTTTATGTCTAAAAGAAGACAAAAATCAACTTTTAATCCATACAAATTCTAACTTGCAGGTTTTTGTTTATTTCTTGCACTTTCTCAAATTTTAGAGCAAGTCCTTACCTTTAATATTATAGAGTCAAACTCACTCATTTGCGTTCACAAAGTTTTAGGAAATCACATTCTGTAAATATGCCTAATCTTTTAAAAAAATTAGAAAAACCAATAGGAAACTAAAGAAACTAAATTGTTCAAAGGTTGTCATTATTCAGGTCATTAGGCATACAGACTTGAACTATTATCTCTCTAGCTTAAAATCATCAAGCAAAACATTCAAGAAGTGTATCATTTATTATCTTTGTCGGCAAATACAAACCAGAAACCAAGTACAGTAATATTTTTTTAGTATCCACATAGAATGATTACTTATTCTGCTCAGAATACACTGTGAGTTGTATGACTTTAAAGGAAAAAAATTATAGGAAAAAATAATAAAGATGAATTTCCATCCTCAAACAACAGAAAGATCTGTCATGCTATATTTTTCAAACTAGTTGAATATGGGCCATTGTTATGAAAAACAGAAAAACTTATTATTTTCTCATCAGTTTTAGGATTTCACTTTAAACAATTCTTACTTCATCTTGAAATGGAAAAGGGCTGCTGTCTTGTTAATTATCTATAATTTGAAACTGAAACTGATAATCTAAACTTATTGACTCAAGCAGTAACAATCTGAATACTACGGCTATAAACTATATTCATATAACACGTGTGAATATAACTTCATTTAAAACATAGAGCAAGGGTCTTCAAACTTGGCAAGTTTAAGACTTGTGGACTTCAACTCCCAGAATTCCTGAACTAACATGACTGGAGGAGGAATTCTGGGAGTTGAAGTCCACACATCTTAAAACTGTCAAGTTTGAAGACCCCTGAAGAGTCTTGTTTTATACAAACTGATCAATATAATTTAGTCTGGCATGTTGTATGAACTTAGTTATGACCTCAGGATAATGCCCACGTCTTGAGAAACTAAGATGCCTTACAAATCTTTACTCCTGAAAATGGGACTATAGCAAACAGAACCCTATATTTTTTTTTTCTCCAAGGAAAGGAAACAAAGCAGCACATTATATTTTCTAAAAAGAAAAAAGAAAAAGGGCAAAATCTTTTGAGATATATAAACCAAAATATTCTTTTTTAACCAGATGGCTAAAAATGAGCTATTGGAAAAAGCAATTTTACATTTAGGATATTTACATGTAAAATAAATAAAAAATCCTGCAATGTTGCTCCCCAAGAAAAGGCTAACCTGACATAGGGCACTGGATCATTCTGGACCATGTTTAGCAGCCACTGCAATTCCTCATAACTTCGATCAACTATAAGAATAAAAATATGTCCTGTTAAACAAGATGGTCAATCTCACTCATCAAAAGAAATTAGAAAGCGTTCTTGGAGAAGAGGAAAGAAGAAGCTTACTTTAAAAAAAATTTTTTTTTGAGAACAGGCATTATGCTGATGACATCCAGCAAATGACAGAGAAGCTTCGTTTTTCCAACTTACTATAGTCATGTTTACAAGTTTGAGAACCTTTTGAATGTACAATATTTCTGGGCAAATGTGGTCTAAAATGCAGTTATGAAACAAATGTGATGTGCCAGACTCATTTGTATAATTGGCTTCTCTTTATCTAGTTTTGGGACTTATGTGGAGAACAGATCATGTTCTAGACCAGTGGTCCCCAACCTTTTTGGGCAACAGGGACCGGTTCATGGAGAAAGTTTTTTTCCATGGAACGGGGGGGATGTGATTTTGTGTGCTGGCTGCATACTGTAGATGGGGCTTTGCTTGTTGGTGTGGCCCAGTTGCTGGTATGCCGTGGACGAGTTCCAGTCCACAGACTGGGAATTGGGGATCCTTGTTCTAGATCGTATTTATGCAGAAAGACTGAAAATTCAAGAGTTTACAAATGTCTATGGAGATTCTCAGTCATCCATATCATGGTTGTCCCAAAAGTGCTTTTTTCAGGAGGCAACTGGACTTTCTTTGAAGACGTTTCGCTTCTCAACCAAGAAGCTTCTTCAGCTCTGACTGGATTCTTCCCAGTCCCCACCATCCAGTCAGAGCTGAAGAAGCTTCTTGGCTGAGAAGCAAAACGTCTTCAAAGTAAAAACAAGAAAGTCCAGTTGCCTCTTGAAAAAAGCAACTTTGGGACAAGAGTTTACAAACTTTTAAGCACCACAGTGAAATCTATAAAATTGCAGGAAGAGGTTATTTTCTCCAGAGGTTGCCTGATTAACCTAGGGAATAGGATAAAAGAGACATCCTTCCCTGAACATACTGGGACTGCCTAAGAGTCACAAAATTCCTGAAGGGTTGATGCGCTGCCTCTATGCTTTACAATACAAATACATTGTCAAAAGAACATAAAAGAAATCTGGGAGCTGCTTTTGTTAAAACACACACACACACACACACACACAAAACCACATTATCTTCCCCACCTTTTGTATAGTCAACAACCGCTTCCAAAGCTGCTACTCGAATATCTACAAAATGGCCATATTCTGCATAAGATTTAAAGACAGCAGGATCGCTTGGAACATGTCCGTTTTTCTGCAGGATCCGAATTGCATTTAAACAGCTGTGAAGGAAAGACACAGGGGAAAAAGAAAACATCTGTAAAATCCAAATTTATAGCCACTGGAAATAAAAGAAACAAAAACATATTTTGGCTTGATCAAAACAAACCGAAGAGTATCATAATTTCTGAACTATGGAAAATTCATTGTAGGTAGTTCTCAGTTTGCAATGGCAATCAGTACCTTGTCACTAAGCAATATGTTAATAAAGCACAGCTGCATTGTTTAGCTTAGCAGTGGTCCTGATTGTTGTCATTAATCAAATCCCACAATCATTAGGCAAGGCAGCTTTCTGCCGGGTTCCTACAACCAAAGTCAATGGGGAAACTGTTGGGAAGTTGCAAGTGCCAGGCTAGCAGGGGAATAAGTGGCTGCTGCGGGGTGGCGAGGGAGCAAGGGGATATTCAGAAATGGAGGACTGTGCACAGAAGTACAAAGCAGGGTGTGAGGAAGTGTGTAAGAGCACAAGTGGCACAAGTCAGGGTATGAGAGGCAGGGTGGGGCTCATGGGTATAACGAGGCGAATAAGAGATGCAGAATGGGTTGGGTGTGCACAAGAAGTGCAGAACATGACAGGTATGCAAGGAGATGTGCAAGAGGTGTGGCCTGGGTTGGGCGCATGTGAGGGCGTGTACGAAAGGCCAGTGTAGTATGAGTGCCAAGAGACTGGGGGGAGAATGCACGGATGGGGAAGACTTACCCCAGCAACTTGCAATCTACCTTCCCTTTTGACTTTCTGGGAACGCCAGCAGGAAAGATTGAAAATAGTGACCAGGTCATCAGGCAGGCTACAACTGGTCATAAGCGTAATCTGCCAATCACCCAGATCCCAATCACATGACCACGGGGGTGCTGGTATAGCCAGAACTCCGAGGACCAACCATAACCAACATTCGTTCAGCGTTGTCCTAGCTTCAAAAAGTTGCGGAATGGTCATAGGTCAATGACTACCTATAATTAATTCTTCAAATTGTGCCTAGTATAATCTTACAGAAGTGTGATGTTAATAAAAAGAAGACTACTGAAACTTATTGAGAAACATAAAAGCAATTTAACATTTTCACAGTGTTATCCAATACAGCATAGACTCATCTATAGTACGAAAAACCTTGTAAACAAATTATGGAAATAACCCTATATCAAGAATCTTAGCACCTGTGGCTTTGTATTTTTCTCTTTTCTCTTTCTGTCCCCAATGCAGGAGATTCCCCTCCTGATTTAAGCTTGTCAAGACACTGGTCTGTGACACAAACAGCATGGACTGAAACTTGTTTTACAACGGTACAGACCTCTACTCTAAAACATCCTTAACCGACTGTCATAAATTGTAACTTTTAGCTTCCCTCCCAGCTTATGTAGAAAATAAAGTTAAAGAACTACTTTTACAAATGTTTTTAATAACGCTTATTGGTTATTATTCTCGAGAGAGTTTTTTTCTGAGAAAAAAAATTCTAGTCACCTATTAAATTTCTGCTTTGTCTCTTGTGCATTTACTGATAAAAATCAGAACATTGTTAAAAGCACCTCGGTGCTTTTAATGATTTGAGTGACTGAATCAAGCGGTACAAAGTTAAGGGGGAGGGAGGGGGGGAATTCATCTAACTTTCTTTCAGATTTAGATTTTCAGAAAACCGTAATATTTCTGTATCCTACCTGACTGTAATTGTGTGTCTGTAACTGGGTAGCAGTTTTTCCATGTTTAAGAATCGGGTGATCTCCTCAAGAATAAGGCGCACATCAGGATTTAAATTGTCCAAAGTCCGGGCTTCATTGTTCACGCTGACTGCAGGAGTTACAGAGTTTGCTAACGCATCAATCAGTTCCGCACGATAATAGTTGTCTGAAAACTAAAGTCAAAGAGTGAAATTTATTAAGATGCAGTGCAGAGTATTACAAAGGAAATCATCTGCAGGACACATTCCATTAAACTGGCTGCTCTAAAATCAAAGAAAGGAGCTATCAGCACAAATAAACCCCAATGTCCAAATTGGATTTATGCACAAAGAAACTGCTTGTGGGGCTGGAACCCAAAGAACTTACTTACTTGTTTTATACCCCTATATCCCTGGAATTGGCTGACACTAAAAATGCATGCAATAGAAAGTCGCAACGATTTTACGCCAACAATAAAATGCAACAAGACAGAGCTTTAAATCAGAGGTCTCCAAACTTGGCAACTTTAAGACTTGTCTTAAAAGTTGTCAAGTTTGAGGACCCCTGCTTTAAATAGTAACACTAGTTCATTTGAACTAGCAGTTACAAAGATAAAACAACCTCAAAGCTTTACAAATAGGAAAGGCGTCAACTAAGGGATATAAAAAAGGAAACCTTTCCCAAAAGAACATTCAATAGGTTTCACACACTGCTTATACAAACACATGCCTACCATCTTTTCAAACTTCTCCAGAAATCTCTAACCTGGACAGTGCAGATCCTGTTTAAATTGTGAACCAATCCTGAAGCTTTCCCACCCCTAAATAATTTGGCTGAAGATTTGGGCACCCCTCCTTATTTTTTCTGTCCTGTATTTACAACTTATTGTTTCTTGCATTCATACCTTTGGCAATGCTCTGCAACATACACAAATACCCAGGAACTTTCCAAAGAACTCCTTTCATTCTTTAAACAACCAAATATTTCATTGCTTTCAATCTTGAATCTAGTCCCCAATTTTAATTCTTGAAGTTATTTAAATATCCTTGACTTTGGACACCAAGTGCCAAAGTCAAGGATATTTTTAGCCATGGAACCCATTGTGGAAACTTCCTAATGTGTAAGTCTAAGAATCAGGTGTTTTGGATCTCAAATCCCTTACTAGTTATCTTTATCATCTACTTGTCCCGTCTTAGTGTCTAAACTTTGTACTTGTCCTATAACATAAAATCAATAGAGCCATGAATTTAAAAAAAAAAGGCTGTTAATTTAGACAACTTACAACCTTGTTTTTTCTGTTGTCATTATACTTGATCAGGTCTAAAATGAACATTAAAACCTCTTTAGGACACAGATTGTGAACATCTCTCAGCAAGGCCATTGCAACTGGCATTGTCTGTGGGGAGAAAAACACAAAACCCTAACTAGTAATTGCTTCAGTTCAAATTTTAGTTAAATCATAAGATTGTACAACTTCATTCCGCCTTCCACATGGTATTCTCTATTTAATTTCACTCCCCAACAGTAAGATTAGTGTTACACAAAATCCCCGAATAAAATTATTCCTGTGGCTCATAGTCCCCCATTCTGAAGAAGCGGAGGTGTGAGACTTCATTTAAAAATTGATTTGCGGCATCAGAGCAGATTCTTCGTTGAGTACACTATTTACCAATAAGTAGCTAGGCAGATGGATTGCTATCTCCTGATAAACAAAATGGTTTTGGAAACGGAAGTTTTGTATACCTTTTATGGCTTTTTTCCTGGTATTTGTTCAATCTGTACAATTGAACATTTGTATTGCTAAATGAAATGTATTAACGAAATTGTACATGGTACAAATATAGCAATATATCCCATCCATACTTCCCAACTGATTAACAGCAGGAAATGATAAAGGCCACTAACCATGCAATTAAGCAGCTATGAGAATATACCAAATTAGACAAGCACAAAAAGATTGGATACAACCACAGACAAGTTGTCCAAACATATCTAATTAAATTTATTTCTGCTTACCTTTGGGCAGACAATTTAATAAATCAACAATTACCATTTTTCCAACGGATATTTTGTTCTTCTTTGCAAAGAAATGTTACAAAGAAACGATGATAACAAATGTATCAAATAACAGCAACTGCTTTTGTTTTTTCCTCATATTATTCAAATCCATTATTGAACCAACCTCAACTGTGGAAAGCTGTTGGGTTTAGAAAATCAAGTAAGATGATAAATTGCTTTTTTTTTTTTTTTACCTTTTGCAGAAAGTAGCTCTGAAAGTTCATGAAGTTATTGGTTTTCACAATATTTGGACAACTTTTACAACAGAACATTCGAGTGAAGAGAGACTTCATGGCTGGTGGTCCTGTCCATGTACTCACCATGAAATTTGCAATCTGTATAATTAGGAGAGAAAAAAAGAAGCCACATTACTAACAACGTTGCAAAGTTTGGTCTATTGCTACCTCTAAGTGCCAACTTCTCTTTTCATCGTATTTTATTTCCAGCTTGTGGGAAAAAGGAAAAAAAATAGAGGTTTCTCTAAATGAATATCCCTTATTGTTTAAAGGGTTTAGCCTTTCAATTAGCATTTTTCATATCTTCCCACTCTCACATTTGCCTGCTAAATGATTCTTATATATCTGACATGGAATCCTTGAACATGATGGGCAGGGAAGCGGGAGAGATTGTGCTGTACATTAAAAGTACTGATATCACAAAGGTGCTTTTTAAAGAGGCAACTGGACTTTCTGAAGACGTTTCGTTTCTGTTCCAAGAAACTTCTTCAGCTCTGACTCCTTGCCATCCAGTCAGAGCTGAAGAAGCTTCTTGGATGAGAAGTGAAACATCTTCCAAGAAAAACCAGAAAGTCCAGGTGCCTCTTGAAAAAGCACCATTGGGACAACCACGACCTGGATGAGTGAGAATCGCCATAGACCTAAAGCACTGATGCATGCAAAAGGTTTTGCATTTATGTATGAAATCACCAAGAATGTGGTAGTCTCAAAGGTGCTTTTTTTCCAAAAGGCAACTGGACTGTTTTTTTCCTTGAGGAAAAAGAAGACATTTCATTTTCATCGAAGAAACTTCATTGTTTCTGGAAGGATGGTGGGGAACTATGGAAGGATTAATTCTGACAAGATTGGGATGGGGCAGTCCAATCTCTTCTTGAAAGTCTCAAGTGATGAAGCTCCCACAACTTCTGAAGGCAAGTTGTTCCACTGATTGATTCCTCTCACTGTCAGAAAATTTCTCCTTATTTCCAGGTTAAATCTCTCCTTGTTCAGTTTCCATCCATTATTCCTTGTCTGGCCTACAAGTGCTATGGGGGGTCTTCTTCTTCTTCCTCTCCTCCTCCTCTTCTTCTTCTCCTTCTTGTTCTTCTCCTCTTCCTCTTCCTTCTTTTCTTCTTGCTCTTCTTCCTCCTCCTCTTCTTCTTCTTCTTGCTCTTCTTCCTCCTCCTCTTCTTCTTCCCTTTCTTCTTCCTCCTCCTCTTCTTCTTCCTTTTCTTCTTCTTCCTCCTCCTCTTCTTCTTCCTCCTCCTCCTCCTCTTCCTCAGAAAAATACAGTCCAGGTGCCTTTTGAAAAAAGCACCTTTGAGACTACTACATTCTTGGTGATTGCCTACATAAACGCAACTCATGGCTGGCAGCTTCTTTGTCATTTCAAATATTGTCACTGAGTAATCTTTTTTTGAACATAATTTGCAAACCAAATCTATGAATACACTACTTAAAGCATGGATAGTTTCTCACCGAAATCTTGGACTTACAATCACTCATTTAGTGACTGTTCAAAGTTACAACAGCACTGAAAAAAGTGATTTATGACCATTTTTCGCACTTAACGACCATTGCAGCATCCCCATAGTCACGTGATCAAAATCTTGGCAGAGTCCCGGGCTCATGTGATCAGCTTTTGTGATTTTCTCACAAGCAAAGTTAATGGGGAAGCCAGATTCACTTAACAACCATGTTATTACATTAACAATTGCAGTGATTAACTTAGCAACTATGGCAAAGTGGGCTCCATTGGGGTCATAAGGCAAGGACTGCCTGTAATGTAAATACATTATAACCTCAGTTGATACTTCAGTCAAGGGCAGAGTTTCTACCTGTGAATCATGTGTCATTGATCATTTCCCACAATCAATATCTGGATGTAATTATTTTCCTCCCATCTATGTTTCAGTAATGCCCTCCCCACTGTACAAAAGCCACATATTCAATCTTGAATATGAAAAGAAGCTAGTCATGGAAGAGGCATCAGCATTACTGATTTCCTCAACATATCCTGCCAATAACCTCAATGAAAATTTCAACCATGCCTCTGCCACCCGGGGAGTTACAAGATCACCCACGAAGAAAGACAATTTGGAATTCAGGATCCTTCCTCCAGTTCCAGATGGAAAACAGACATGGCAGGAAAGCACAGTTAACAGCTGGTCTATTTGCCCCACATTCTGTACCAGGACAACTGTTTTAGCGGCTAGTGAATGACTGAACCCTACCCTATTTGTGAACAGAGGACAGTACTGAACGCAAAAGGATTTCTTTAAGCAAAACCTCACCAAAAAAGGTAGCAAAGTAATCCTTTTACTTAATGACTAAAAGGAGGTTATAGCCAGACAGTTGTGTTAAAGTACCTTCCTCTAGTGGGTCAGCTGGCAAACTTCACTGTCGATTCCTATTGTACCCTAATAGTACATCAGATAGTGATGTTGCCCTTTGTGTTTTAATGCCAGTCAAAAGATGGGTGGATTCCCCTGGCTTTGCTTCCTTTCCAACTAAGGTGTCCTGCCCCTGGTGGAGATTGACTCTGAGGGAGAGGAGGAACAGCCAACAGGGAGTGGAAGGGTGGCTCCAGAAGCTGTGGAGGAGGCTGGGGAAGGGCAGAGGCCGGCTGGGGCAGTCAGAGGAGGACCCAGGCCCATCCCCTCTCTATTCTTTTCTTCTTCTTTTTTTGTAAATTTTATTTGAGTTTTCACAAAGAGAAAAAAAATACAAATAAAACATCTTTTTTGAAAGTAGCGTAATCCCGGGTTACATTTCTTCGTACAGACACAAATTCAGGTTCATGCTCATTTTTATATTCTATTCCATATCTTATTACTATTTTACATTTTCTGCATAGCTTCTCCCCTCTTTTAATTTTCTCAATTTTATTTTAATGATCTCATCTCAATTCAAATCATTGTATTTATATTTTTTGTCTGTCCTGTTTCAATTATCTATTACCTTTTCTCATTAAACAAAATTTCTCCTGTAGTTACTGGTTGGAGTATGACGCCTTTATATCTTTTAAATTTATCCATTTAACTCTTATTTAGGCTTCAATATATACCCTAAAGTTATAACATTCAATATAATACATCCATTCGGATTCTGCTTGGTACATTCTTAAAATACACACTATATTCTTAAAAAAAGAAAAAATATATAAATGTATGTAATTAAAACACCACATTCCATTCCAATTCAATTCTATCATTATTATTAATATTCATTAAAGTCTTAACATCTTTAACATTACTTTCAATTAAATATCATACTTCTATGGGAACAATTATAAGCTTTCCATAATTAATTCCCCCCCTCTTCACTTATATTTTATAAAACATTAACTAATTAAAATGTTCCCGTTCCTTCCTAATTCAATTTTCTCATTTATTTTATTTCACTTATTTTATTAACAAACATTTCACTAAATTACACTAACTATTTTATCCCTCATTTTAATCATACATTGTTTCCAATTTTCTAAAGTTATTTCTATTACTAATATAACAATACAATCTTATGTACCTTTACAGAATCCCTTTTTCAGTTAGATTTTCACCCATTATCTCTAAATAGGTCCTGTTTCTCTATATCTTGCTCTGGTCCTTTGTAACTTCTTTTCCTTTCCTTCTTCCCTCTCTTCTTCTCTCTCCCCTTTTTACCCCCTTGTCTCGCTACCTCTATTTCTCTCTTCTGTATTCCCCTTTTCTGTTGCTTTCCAGTATTATACTTATTATTTTTCTTTTCTTTGGTTGTTTTTTTTAGTCTTAAATTCTCCATTCTCTTTCCCCCCCCTTTCCTTTTTCTTCCCCACATAAAATTGCTTGTTCATTAAAGATGGCTTCTTCTTTGTCCCAGTCTTCTTGTTTTGCAGACGTTTCGTTGTTTCTCATAGTTCCAAATCTCCATATCTAAGAATTGAAAAATGAAGCCAAAAGAACCCTACCCTTCCTGTGCATCTTCTTTGTACTTTTTAAGTTCTATTTTCAATTCATCCAGAAGTGGTACCATTGTATAAATTTTTAAACAACCACCCGATTAATTTTAGTCATTCAAATGTAATAACCAAGAATCCAAAGATCACCAAATAATCCAAATACACGCAAGCTGTTTCTTTTTGCTCTTTTTTTTCACTTTCTCTTCCTGGGGTTACTGTTTAGTTACAAAGTTCCGGTTTGAAGTCTCTTCGGTGATAGACAGAAATCCGCAATCGTGCGCGGTTTCGGTCTGGGCTCGCCGATGGAGCGCCCCAAGCTGGCTGGTTTCGGGGCTAAGCCACCCCGTAGAGGTGGTGAAGAGGGGGGAGACTGCCAGCAGGGTTGAGGAGAGCTGCATCTCTCCTCCTCAGCTGGCCATTACTCCCTTTCCCGAAGGCAGTTGCAGTGGTGGTCAGAAATGGCCACCACAAAGAAGAACTCCACCGGAAAAGAATGTGCAGGAGGAAGATAAGAAGTGAAGTCGGAAGCAGCGAAGGAAAGTGAAAGGGAAAGGTTTGGCTTTTTTCTCTCTTCTTTCTCCTTCCCTATACTGACAACTAAGAGACTTAAATAAGAAATCTGAAAAATCCGCTTTCACATTAATAGGCAATTAAGCTGAAAATAAAACAAAATGCCAAAGGGATAATAAAGATTTCTGGACACTAAAAATTTTCTTTTTCATAAGCAGGAAGGGAGAGAAAAAGAATAAGGGCAGGATCTGGAAGAGGGAGGAGACTGCCTGGAATTAAAAAGAATCTACAGTAAAACTTCAACAAGACTTCTAAAAGATACATTTTAACCATCCCCTCTCCCTTCTAAGGCACGCAGGGAAGAGAGGATAAGGAAGAGACATGGTCTACTTGGGAGGAGAGGGCCTTGATCCTCTTAATGGGCTGCAGCTGTGACAACTGAATAAGAGAACGGACATCTGTATGGGCGAGTGCTGGAAACAAAGCGTGGAAATATCTCTAGTTTATGGTTCCTCTCTAAGTTTTTGGCTGACAATACAAGGCTATGGCAGAGCTGCTGTAGGTGCTGTGGTTGGTAGCCCATGAAGCAGGCAAGAATGGTACCCAGAGATGTCACCAGGAAGGAGAGTCAAAAACGTGAAGAAGACAACCAGGAGATTGTGGCCGCCATCTTGATTTTTTAGATTATTCATGATAGCACTCCTTCTCCAAAAGAAAGAAAGAAAGAAAAAAGTAAAAAGTACTGGCACGTGAAAGAAAAAACTTGCAGTATGGATGGTCTTCATCTTATGACCATAATTGAGCCCAACATTTCTGTTGCTAAGTGAAACAGTTGTTAAGTGAGTTTGGCACCGTTTTTGCCCCCTTTCTTCTTACAGTTGCTAAGTGAATTACTGCAGTTGCTAAGTTAGTAAGATGGTTGTTAAGTGAATCTGGCTTCCCCTGTTGACTCTGCTTGTTACAAAAGGGGATCGTATGACCTCGGGGGATTGCAACCGTCGTAAATACATGCCAGTTGCCAAGCGTCAAAATTTTGATCATGTGGCCACGGTCGCACTGCAACGGTCGTCAGTGTGAAAATGGTTATATACTAATTTCCTAAGTGCCATTGTAACTTGACATGGCCACCAAACCAATGGTTGTTCAGTCTAGGAGTGCTTGTAGAATCAACCTTAACAGTAGCCAATGGTTCCAAAAGGGTCAATGCCAAAATAATTTGATCTCAGAGGCTTCAAATGAAGTGGTAAGATGAGGAACAGGGTATTATAGAAACGTGATAGTGCCAGGGGTGGGCTTCAATTTTTTTAAACTACCGGTTCTGTGGGCGTGGCTTGGTAGGCATGGTGTGGCTTGGTGGGCGTGGCAGGGGAAGGATACTGTAAAATCTCCATTCCCACCCCACTCCTGGGGGAAGGTTACCGCCGGTTCTCCAAACTACTCAAAATTTCCACTACCGGTTCTCCAGAACTGGTCAGAACCTGCTGAATACCACCTCTAGATAGTACTGAATTAAACAAAAGACCATAGAATTTGCTTGGGCACTTCATATTCATCTTTGCTCCAATTTCAGTTAACTAGTGGGCACTTTATATGTACTCAAGCCATAACGTGGATACTTTTTAAACCAAGCATTTTTTAAAAACTTTAAAAATTAAGAATAGCTGATATCTTGCAGAATGATGCAGAAGAACATATACATTTTTTTCTAATTTCTCTCTCTCTGGCCATTTCTTTTTTCTTTTTTTTCTATTTTGACAGTGAGCTGATGCCATCTAGTGGTATTTGAGTATAACAATACCCGGGGGCCTTACATGAAACACTGATCTAATGTATGGTTTTCAAAGTAATGACACATGGGTTAAAAAAAAACCAACAACCCTGGTTTTCTGCAGCTGCATCCCACCTCACCTTTAGCAGGCTGCTCAGACTTAAAAGAACCTGCATTAGTATCTGATAGAGCCAGGTGGCCACTTCTTACCTTTGCAAGACAGAAGCAGGCCATTATCCTCACTCGGTAGAAGCACTGCTCTTGCTCGAGAATATCAGTCAGCGCAAGCCGGGATGCCGGCGTGGGGAACTTCTGAAGAGCCAAAATGGATTCCTCTTGCGCAACCACGTCTCTCTCGTAGCGGAGTTGGTATTGCCACATGAAGTCCGTCTGTTCAAATTCTACCTTCCTCAAAACGGACATATCTGGATCTATTCTTATCCATAGTAAAGGGGAATCGGCACTGGGAGAAGAGGATCAAAACTTAGGTCAGGGCAGCAAACTAATTGAATAATATCATATTTTTTTTCTTGATTGTGGCATCTCTGATATTTTCACCATGAAAATTGGTAGCCCATTCAGGATAGTGAGTTCTGTGCTTAATAAATCTTTTATCTGGAACACAATTTTTAGTGCAAAGAACACTGCAACTCTACAATCGATATACCTGAAAATAATCTCAAGCAAACATAGAAGAAAAATTCTATATTGTCTCATTCCAGTTCCTACTGATTGCTTGGTGTATTATATGGCGTCAAATTTTTCCAATATGAGCTCTCTGGAGAGTAACAAAGAAACTACTCACTCTGGTCATTCACAATATAAACTAAGTCATAACTTCATACACAAATTTTGGGGCTGTCATAATTCAAGTATACAATTTGGCAACTGAGGAACAGCTCATGACTTACATATTTTTCCTCCTCTCTCTCAGGCTTTCTTCTTTATATTCTGGTTTTCCAGTACCTATGGATTGCCGTGACATTGAAACTAACAAGCTACAATTCGACTCTTTAACTTTTAAATCATGCTTTGCAAATACACTTAAAAATGCTGTTTAGAAGTTTCAGCTTGCTAATTCCAGAGTCATACAAAATAGGGTTAACAAAAACTAAGATCAGAAAGGATCGCGCACAACACTGAAGTGTGATTTTAAAAAATATTACTGAGCAATTTCTCTCCCTCTGCGCCAAACAATACTTTTAGGGTATTAATTTTATAAAATAGGAAAGGTTATACATTTCATATGGCAGGCTTATTATTCCCTGCTTCTTAGGTTATTATATGAAGATGTTTAGGGAGGTAATTATTTCATGCCACATAACAAAATTCAACAAAGTTCCTAGACATTTTGAACACCTCAATTTCTATTTCTGTGAGCACCATTACAAAACAGTTCCTGGTCCTCCAAACTACAGAGTATTCCAAAGTTTCTGTATTCTGAACACTCCCTTCAATAGAGGTGTCAGAATGTATAATCAGAGGAAGGAAAAGTCCCTGCACTAATGATTATGAGCCTCAGTGGCTCAGTGGTTAGAGTGCAGTACTGCAGGCTACTTCTGCTGATTGCCGGCTGCCTGCAGTTTGGCCATTCAAATCTTACCAGGCTCAAGGTTGACTTAGCCTTCCATCCTTCCGAGGTGGGTAAAATGAGGACTCAAATTATTGGGGGCAAGATGCTAACTCTGTAAACTGCTTAGAGAGGGCTGTAAAGCACTGTGAAGTGGTATATAAGTCTAAGTGCTATTGCTATTGCTAGTAGTACTATTTTTTGATATTTGGATCAATTGCAATAGCAATAGCACTTAGACTTATATACGGCTTCAGAATGCTTTTTACAGCCCTCTCTAAATGGTTTATAGAGTCAGCCTATTGACCCCGACAATCTGGGTCCTCATTTTACCCACCTCGGAAGGATGGAAAACTGAGTCAACCTTGAGCCAGTGAGACTTGAACTGCTGGCAACCAGCAGTCAGCAGAAGTAGCTTGCAGTACTGCATTCTAGCCACTGCACCACCACAGCTCAATATTATGTATTTGAAAATGCTGTATGGAGAAGATTTCCAAAAGCTTTGTACCTTTCATAAGTTTACTTACTCCATGGCAGAAAGATCCATGTCCACTTCCTCTCCATTCATCAAAGGAATTTTTTTCTTCTTATTGCTGCATAAAAACCAAGGGATGCATAGTAAAATCATACTTTTGTCTTTTTCTTTGGTGTAAAAAAAAAGTAGCAGTCATGGTTACACAAAGGAAAGAGCAGCTTATGATTAATCAAACAGGGTATTCTGATATATTTTTGCCGATTCTTATTTCTGTGGCAATTGTTTATTTTTTCTCCCTACTTCCTTGTATAGTTGCCTTTTTTTTTTTTTTTTTTTTTAGCTTTAATTAGGCTGCAAATAGTTCATACTAGTTTATACTGTCTGGATACCCAGAATACTGTTTTATAACCTTTTGATCTCCGAAAGGGAGACAGAAGTGCATATTAGTGACCAACACCTTCTTACAACTAAGATTCTTTGAGTTGTTAAGAGTAGCTGAGTGGAGTATATACAATAGAGCCTCGTGTCGTGACCGTAATCCATTCCCAGACTCTGGTTGTGACCCAATTTGGTTGTGTCCGGAAGCACGACTGACTGTGCATTCACACAGTAAAAAAAAAAAATGGCACCGAAGAGGAAATCAACGCAGAAAGGGAATCTTTTTGCAGTGATTTTGTTTGCCACCTGATTCAAATTGGGTGGATTTTTTGTCAGGCACCCGATTTGGTCGCAAACAGGAGCGGTCGCGACCCGAGGTTCCACTGTATATATATATCCTGCTGAAACAATGTCAGAAGACCCAGATCAAACTGTAGACATCAAAACGTTCATGTTTGTATTCCTCACGCGAAGACTAGTTTTTCATACTGCCCTGTTGATACTGGACAAGGCGGCATCAGCGGTTTTGAGACTTTTGATCAAACGTGCCTAACAACAACAAAATCATTAAAAGCAATTTATGGCAGTCACTTCAGATAGGCATTTTATAAGGAAATTCCATAGGTGGTAAGTAAAAACCCTACCGTCTGCTCTTTGAATGACAGGGTATATCATGTTTGAGGCTGTTTTCTTCTATTTGAAGCGTGTGGTTGAAAGACCCATCGAGCTCCTGCACTGTCACTTTGAGGGGACCCTTGAAAAAGATGTATCATTATCAAGCACCAGCAGTCATAATGATCTATGATAGTCTGAGTTGCTTTTTGCACTGATACCCTCCTCACCTTCACAGAGGAGGCTGAAGAAACTGACTCTGTCATTGTCACTTAAGCGTGCGTTAAAGATAAACAGAGGTTTGAATATGACCATGTTTACTGCGCAATACTGAATCCCCTATTTAATATATTTACCCTGTCAGCTATTTCTTGCTGAAGAAAACTTTTATTATTTTACATATTAGCCCCATTATTTTACATATCAAAAGGCAGGCTTTTAACTCATATTTTTTTTACATTCAAAACATACATGAAATGACCAGAGGTTAAATGAATTCAACATTTACACCTACATTTTTATTTCGGTACTGACCAAGGTTTAGCTGAAGGTAACTGAAAGAATTATATTTCAAATTTTATTTACAGCCAAAAGGTCCAAAAAGAAATTACAGATAAATCTTAAACTTGGCATTAGATAAAACAGCTTAACAAGTAAAATCCAAATGAGGGAAAGTATGTAAAAAATTTACTTGCAGATAAAAATCCTAAGACTGCAGTGCCCAGATTTTTAACTATGGCTATAAAAACGGGATTTTTAGTAACAGATCAATGAGTTGCAGTTTTATTTATTAGCTGTTTTACTTGTAAAAACGTTTTATCTAATACCAAGTGTTAGATTATATTTGTAACTTGCTTTTGGGCCTCTAGGCTATAAATAAAATTAAAAGCATTATATAAAACCTGGATAAAATCCAGTGTAACACACGCAGCATTCTTCTCATGCAAATAAAAGTTCAACTGAGGTTTTTTTCCTTGTTCCCTGAACCAGGGGTCCCCAACCCCAGGGCTGCAGAATGGAGGAACGCCAAGAACTAAGCCGTGTGAGTGAAGCCCCATCCGTGCATGCACAAGATCTAAGCAGCACATGAAACCACAAACACCCCCCGAAAAACCATCTTCCACAGAATTGGTCCCTGGCGCTGTAAAGATTGGGGGCCGCTGCACTAATATGTCCTTGGCCTACACACATTCATTCAGGATTGTTCAAAATTATGGTGGCACTGAAAAAATGGACACATGGCAGATCCTTAAGACCATCACAGCAAACCACGGACATCTGATTACCACTTGTGACCTTCCTGCCAGCTTTCCACAAGCAAAGTTAATGGGAAAGCTGGCAGGGTAGGTCTCATGTCACCTTGGTTACGTCACTCTTGTTTTTTTCCTCACCACCAGCACTCCCCACTGGCCAGAGGTGGTATTCAGCAGGTTCTGACCAGTTCTGGAGAACTGGTAGTGGAAATTTGGAGTAGTTCAATGAACCGGCAAATGCCACCTGACTGGCCCAGTCCCCATCTATTCTCTGACATCCGAGTCCCAGCTGATCGGCTGGGTCTTCTCTTGTTTCCCTGCACAGGAGAAAGGAGCTGGAAAGCAGGTTAGTGGGGTGGGGAGGGAATGGGGATTTTGCAGTAACCTTACCCCAGGAGAGGGGAGGGAATGCCCCGCCCATCAAACCACACCCACCAAGCAACACCCACAGAACCGGTAGTAAAAAAATTTGAATCCCACCACTGCCACTGGCCCTCCCAAGTTCTCACCACCCCACCTACACACACACACACACACACACACACACATACTGCATGGCATCCCTGCATGCCTTACTTGGGATTTCCACCTTTTCCTGTTTAACAACCCACTTATCCAGAGTTTATGGCAGCAACCGGGGCTGCCGAGACTGTCATCGCTACATGATCATGTCACATAGCATCACATTTTACAACCATGTTATTTGGTGACAACAAGCACGGTTCCAATTGCTGTCATAAGGCAAGGACAACCTGTATCCTTGATTCTAGAGCATACCTGGAGTGGTGCTATAGAAAAGAAAGTGAAAATATTTCACAGGATGGGGGGGAAAAAAGGATATAGGCTTAGATCTTAATAAATGAAAATAATACTCAACTTTCATTAACAAGAGATGAAAGAAGCATTTAAATTAAATGGGGGCCATGATTCTGCAGAAAGGGTTCAGGCTAATAAAATAACTACTAAATTTAATAGAAGTTAACTTAATACAAAAGGAACTATAATGCAATATTTAACTATTTGGAGAGATTTATTAAGGAAAAAATGGTCAAAAAGTAAACTTACCACATATTTCTGTGTCCCAGGAGAGGTATAGTCTTGCTTTATCTCTAATTCGAGTACATTTCGTTTTCGATTAAATGCAAAACTGCCATAAAATTTGACCACACTGCTTTGATCTCTGCAAAAACTCAATAGGAAAGAATAACCCTGGTCTCTTAAGCTTCCAGACTTCACTGCAATGCACAAGTTTTGCTTATTTAGGGTTTGAAAGGGCTGGTCTTCCCTGATGAATGTGTCAATCATAATCCCAAATTATGAAAACCCATTTTTGCATGCAGACATCTTTGCATTTCAAATGCTAAGTTCTTGTATGAAATCTGAATCTGAGCAGTCCAGTTGTAGGTTAATAAAGAAAAGCTAGTTACCATGTACAAGTAGTCCTTGGTTAATTGGGACCAGAATGTCTGTCGCTAAGTGATGCGACTACAAAGTGTGGCATTATATGACCACGAACACTTAATGACAATAATAATGATCAGAACTAGACACAAGAACAGTTTTTTTCCGAACGCCATCATTCTACTAAACAAATAATTCCCTCAACACTGTCAAACTATTTACTAAGTCTGCGTTACTATTACTATTAATCCTTCCTTTCACCCATCTCCACCCAATTATGACTGTATGACTCCAACCTTGTTGCCTGTATCCTTACGGTTTTTATTGGCTGTTTCCTAGTATGATTTGATCATCCTAGTAGATTATTATTAAGTGTTGTACCTTATGATTCTTGACGAATGTATCTTTTCTTTTGTGAACACCGAGAGCATATGCACCAAGACAAACTCCTTGTGTGTCCAAGCACACTTGGCCAATAAAGAATTCTATCTATCTAATTCCAGCACTTCCAGTTACCATATTTTTTTTTGAAAAATTAAGTGTGATGTCATGTAGATATCACTAGTGACTCCCTGCTGGCTTCCCTATTGATTTGGCTTGTGTGAAGCTGGCAAGGCAGGTTGCAAATCACAATCACATGACCACAGGATACTGTGATGTCATAACTGCAAGCTGGTCACCAAGAGGCCAGACTGAGATCACATGACCGAGGAGACCCTATAACAGCAGCAACTAGAGGTAGTCCTCAACTTACAACCACAACTGAACCCAACATTTCTGTTGTGAGGTGAGATATTCGTTAAGTGAGTTTTGCCCCATTTTACGATCTTTCTAGCCACAGTTGCCGAGCAAATCATTGCAGTTGTTAAGTTAGTAACCCAGTTGTTAAGTTAATCTGGCTTCCCCATTGCACGTGAGGTTGCAAAAGTTGTTCATGTGACCCTGAGACACTGCAACCATCATGAATACGAGCCAGTTGCCAAACATTCAAATTTTGATCACATGACCATGGGGTTGCTGCAATGGTCGTGTGAAAAATGGTCATATGTCACTTTTTTCAGGGCTGTTGTAACTTTGAACGGTCACTAAACAGATTGTTCTAAGCCGAGAACTTACAAGGACCAATCTTAAGCAGCATTTGCTCATTGTCCTTGTAACAGTCGCTGAACAGCTGGTCATTAATCAAGGACCTGTAATTACATGCCACTTTCTTCAAGTGCAGATCTTCACATACGGTGAGCCGTTCTCTCCCTCACCTCTTTCCCACAGAACAAAGTGTTTCAAAGTGTTTCTGCTCTACATAATACTTAAATATTCTAGAACAAACTTTAAATGAAACCACTGTCTTTCTAGACTGTTGATTCCAGAAAGCATTCTATCAACAGAAAAGTTGCATCTGGGTGCAAATCATCCAAAGGAAAAAATCAGGCAAATAAGATGAATTGTAGAACTGGCTCGTCGTATCATTTTGCAAATTTCATTACATTTTGGAGACCTCCCAGGAGTGTTTAGAAAATTAGGCTTGATTAAAAATAATGGACTAATTAATGACAATCTTTGCTGACTCCAGATAATATACTCATAAAATAAACTGAACTGAATTTGCTTCAGTTTGGAAATATCCTTCGAGTACAAGATTTTGAACTGGTTTTGCAACAAAAGTTCAGGATAAGCAATGCACACAAAGGGAAGTGTATACATTCCTTAACAAAGGAATTATCATTTTCAGAATTTCTCTAATCACCTTCTGTGGTTTCAGGAAAGGATAAATCAAGGTATACAACAGTTTGGGTGACGTTTCATCATTTCTATACATGATGAAAACGTGAACTGTGCATAAGATGCCCAGAATAATCTTCAGTAATTAATGCCTTCCAGGTGTTTTAGATCCCATTTCCCATCAACCCCAAATACAGGTCACCTTTATACCGTTACAACTTGTTTAGCAATTGCAATCTAGTCCAGAGACTTGGTTGTTAAGTAAAATGGTCATTAAGTGAACACATGATCAAGAGAAAGGGAGGGAGAGAAAGAGAGAGGAGGGAGACAGAAAGAGAGGGAGGGGGGGAGAGAGGAGGGAGAGAGAAGGAGGGAGAGAGGGGGATAGGGGAGGAGGGAGGGAGAGCGAGGGAGAGGGAGATGAGATGGAGAGGAGGGAGATGGAGAGAGAGGGAGGGAGGGGAGAGAGGGAGAGAGAAGGAGGGAGAGAAGGGGGGAGAAAGGAGGGAGAGAGGGGGATAGGGAAGGAGGGAGGGTGAGGGAGAGGGACAGGAGACAGAGAGAGAGGAGGGAGAGGGAGAGAGAAGGAGAGAGGGGGAAAGAGAGAGAGGGAAGGAGGGAGGGAGGGAGGGGGAAGGGAGAGGGAGAGAGACTCTATGAAGATCATTCGATGTTGCCATCTCTTTCAGATAAACTTCTTTCAGGCAGCTATACCAGTGATACTCTCACTCTAGCTTGCATTGTTGTCAGGTGCAGAAATTTGGTTTTAAGTGCACACAATTGGTCAGAAAATTATTTTTTTACTACCATTGACTACTGTGTCAATGGTAATTGGGATCAGGAACTCCACCTTACAGCCCTTCATTGTTAGGTGAACCCCTTCATTAGGCATAATGTCAAATGATCGCCATTTGTGACCTCCTGCCATGAGCCTCTGTGGTGCAGTGGTTAGAGTGCAGTACTGCAGGCTACTTCTGCTGACTGCCGCTGACTGCAATTTGGCAGTTCAAATCTCACCAGGCTCAAGGTTGACTCAGCCTTCCATCCTTCCAAGGTGGGTAAAATGAGGAGCCAGATTGTTGGGGGCAACAGGCTGACTCTGTAAACTGCTTAAGAGAGGGATGTAAAGCTCTGTGAAGCAGTATATAAGTCTAAGTGCTATTGGCTTTGTTTACTGGAAGGGGGCAATTAAGGGTGCAAATAGCAATCAAATGGACTTATGGGACTCTGTCACCATTGTAATTGTGAGCTGGTTGCCAAGCGCTTGAATCACAATCATACGATCACAGGGACACTGTGCCAGCTACGTCAAGTGCCTGTCATAAATCGGCTCAGTCACCTGTGTTGTAACTTGAACAATTGTTGAATGTTTGTTAGTTGAAGACTACTTGAATTTGTGAGCAGTTGCTAAAAAAAAGGAGTCACTAAACAAGGAGTAAGTGGACTGAGATTGACAGAAATTCCGCATTTTAATTATCAAAGATGCTACATTAGCAAAAACTATCTGCGGCAGCAAGAATGCTGTTGTATTTAATTTTGTGAACATCCTTGTATTCACAAGGTAAAATCTCCAAACTGAAATATTAAAACTACCAAATAGATTTGCAAGTTTTAAGATCTGTACCTCTAATTCCATGCAATTCATTTACATAGTGATTTAAATTACTAGTACGCATAGTCACAAGTGCGTTGGCATTATGGATATGTTTTCACAATTCAAATCAGAGCATACATTTACCTATGTTGTTTTCAAGAATCTGAAATGAACATTCACAAGAATCATTGGGTAATATTATCTTGAATTTCACTAGAGTTCCTCCATTTTTCAGAAGTGTCATACTCCTTCCAAAATTCCACCACTACCATAAAACATTTAACCATTAAGTAAAACCACCACCAAGATGGGATTGATCCTTCCCCCCCAAAAAATAACAATTTGAACAATATTACCAAAGACAATTTTTCATATCTTAGATTATTTGTTTAGATTGTCCTAAGAACAGTTGTTTTTCACCTTCGTGTAAATAGCCCAAAGCACGATAGAAAAGGATACACCCATTGCTTAATTAAAGGTTGAATGTCTTTGCCAGACACATTGGAAATGGATTTCAAAAACCCAGATGTAGACACCAGCATTTGACTCCACATATGAGATTGGAACTTCTGGGAAGAAGCGGTGCTAGCAAGACTCAGCAATTTGTTAAAAACCTATGATGAAATTAAGTCAGATTCAGAAAATTGGTCAGTCTCATAAATCTAAACAGGTTTTTAACCTTGAGAAATGCAAATGACAATAATATTAACTATGCACTTTTTAAAAAAGGGGGGGGGATATTCAAGAGTTTGGAAACTGAAAATCACATTTGACTCTTAAACATGGAACCAGACCATTGGTGGGCTGCTGCCTGGTCGGACCAGTTCGGGTGAACCGGTAGTTGTTGGGCCCACCTACCCGCCCCTGCGCTATCCTTCCCATATATAACTAACTTTCTGGCTTGTTCCCCCGATCCACACTGCCCAGTTGAGTTCCGCGCAGTGCCTGCTGTATTCACCGGAGCTGCCTGAGTAGATTAGCTGCATGTTTGATGCTGTGTTTCAGCCCCAAAGAGGCGCTCACAACCAGAAAACCAGTTGTTAACGTAAGTGCAGCCCACCTCTGAACCAGACCAAAAGCATTTAACTTAACTAATTAAGAATAATTAGCAGGAACGTTTTTTCCTATATTTAATGACTTCTGCCTTCTGTCAGTTTCTAGTCTCTGTCATTTAAAACGTAAACATCTGCAGTAAACCTTGATTCTTTTCTTTTGTACTGTACCTCTGATTTTAAAAAAACTGCAAGTTTAGTACTGCTTTTAAACATTCTATGAAGAACAAAGTGAAGCAGAGAGCATCAGAAACACCAAGTTTCAGTATTTCATTAAAACAACATTGCGTTACTTTTTTGAACTAAGCATATCATGTGAATTCAGCTATTGTAAATTATATTTTATGGTTTAACGTTGTGAAAATACAGCCAATAAGTTTAGTGAATTCAGGGTTCAATTAAGCCTTTGCTCAAGACACAAATTAAATCAAATCAAGCCACATCTATTGCATACAATCTCATTATGCCTGCAACTACTTCTTGGCATAAAGCTGTTTCTGAAGATAGATTAGTGCCAAAATGCATCCTGTTTACAAATCAAGCATAAACAGTGTCATGCTGGATCAGCCTAATGGGAATGTTCCAGCAGCAGCAAACTTCCAGCCTCTGACAACACTCAAGAGCTCTCCCTAACTGTTTATCACAATTTCTCATATTTAGATTAATACAGCCTATATTCCAGAATTCCTTTTAGTACATCACTGTTTATATACTCAACGCCCAATATAAAATAAGAAAAAACAAGCTTCTAAAAGCCTTCAATTTATTTTAAAACTGTTTCCATGGGAAAATAGAATAGACTCAGTTGTTTACATCAAGAAGGAGCACAACAGTGTTGTAAGAGGAGATCTGATTACCGGCTTCACTACTGTAGACCAAAAGAGCACATTTGGATGTGTGTACAAAATAATTCAAACAGCAAGGGACTGATTAAAGGGGCAGTCATGTAAAAAAAATAATAATGCCCATGGTATCTAGATTCAGAGAAAGATGTCAAGGCAACAGAATACAGTTGCTGGGCTAATGACCTATTTCATCTGTAAGAAATAGAACTATTCAAACAAATATCAATATGGCAAGTATTTTTCAGGATTTAAATTTTCTCCTGAGCAAACATAAAATGGCAATCCCACAATCTGTTCCCAAAGACAATTTTCATCCATTTGTTTAAATTACAATTATAATGCTTAAGTTATTGTAATCTCTCCCCCCCCCTCCTTGTCTCTCAGAAATCTTAGCTAGCATCATCTGTGTTTGTAGATTAACTATTTTTCTTAGTCAGCTTTATTAACCAACTTCAAACCCTGGTTATGGTCTTATTTAAGCAAAAAATCTCAATGGTTTCTCGTTTGACAGTTCATGTGTCATAATCTCTCAGCATTCATGGAGAGTATATGTTTGTATAGAATGGAAACTATTTTATAAGTTACAAAGAACTGAAATAAATCATTTTAGCACGTTGTAAGTAGAAAAGAAACAAAACACCAATTTTAAAGGAATTAAATATATTTCAACAGAAAATCCAAATACTTACTTGTAACATAAACTCCATGCTTATTCTATTTTCTATCAGTCTTATAACTAGGTGGGCCTTGCATTGAAACATGGTATAATATTCCCAAGATAATGTGTGAGGATGTTTTATAGAAAAGTGTAAATGGGATGCAGGGCTGGAAAATTAAAGCAGGATAATTTTAATTCATGGTGTATTTTAGATGAAACATCTACTGCAGCTTAGACTATAGCAGAAATAAAAAAGGAAGATATTTTTACTAATTCATGAATTACATAAACATTATAAACATCTAGACTATTAAAAACAGAATTCGTATTATTGCAAACTTTATTCACTTCTGAAGAACTTTTAAGGTAAATGCAGAATGTAAAACCAAAATAATAAATAAAAGATTCACATATGTTTTGGAAAAAGCAGTAATTTTCTTTTATGTGAATATTACTAGCATAATGATTCTATGAGCAATTATAAAAAGTGCATTATTATTCCTCTTTATCATCATGCTAAAACAGATGGCTATTCCATAATTCATCTCCAAGTATGTGAATTTTATGAAAAATAACATTTGGAAAAAGAATTCTAATCAAGACAGGAGCAGTTAAGATCAATGTATAAAATCGTTTCAGAGATAGCAATCCTATTGCTGACTTTTACAGCAGTATATAAACAAATCACTAGAATTGTAAAATGTTTAAAGCAGCGAACTAATTGTAAACAGCTAGAACAAACCCCACCAAAGATATAATATACATTAAATGTATAACTAGCCTTTAAATCTCAAATCTGATTCTGTGACAAGGGTACTAAAAGACATCAACAATTTTCAGAGAGGTAACTATGTTAGTATTTTTCAATTAAAATATGAAGCATCTTGTAGGAGCATAAAAAAATTAAGAAATTATAGAATAAGCTTTGTGAATCACAAGCTTACATCTGAATTAAAGTATAATTTAAAAGAAACTTACAAAAACTTTGTCTTAAGACCCTTCTTTACTTGCCATAAAACAACATATTCAACTTTCCCCTCATGCTCCAATTAATAAAATAATATTAATAGTTGTAAAATAAGTCAAATGTTATTCTCATTTCACCGCTCAACCTGTTCCCTTTCACTGGAAAGGTTTTTGAACATATATTCAGTTAATACAGTACAATACAGTATAATACAATTTCACAGGCACACACACACACGCACATACAATAGAGATGTTTGCCAAATGGGTCCTTCACAAGGACCCACCAATAGAAACAATTTTAAGTCTAGGGTCAATTTCTCATTACTATTCTAATAGTCATATATTAATTGCCCTGTAACTCTATCCATTGTTTACTAAACATACTTGTCCTTTTCTTTCCCTCCACCAAAGATTGGATGCAGTAAGACGCCACCGGTCTTTAATTCATACGCCACTATTTTGTCTAGTTCCTGAAATGCAAAACATACTTTGAGCACGTAGTCACAGTAGTTTTAAAAAAACAACGGACTAGATATAGACAAGATCTTAGCTGGTGTCACAACATGCACATCAAGCCATGTGGGGATGAAAAGCACATTCTTTGAACCTAGGGATCTTTTTCTGTTGCTGAAATTGTGAATACGAACCACAAGGACATTCTTATGCTAAACCACATCTGTCCACTAACAGCTGCATTCTAAAATTTTAATCTACCTTTATGGCATGGGTCCAGACTACTTGAGAAACCCTGCTTGCTCTAGCAGAAGGGACATGCTGTGGATCATGATGGCCAAGAACTGCGGCTGGTGGGATCCAGGAAAAGAATCTTTTCTGCCTATGGCACCCACTCTTTGGAAGATTATGCCCATTAAAGTAAACTCCACCCCCCACCACCCACTTGGCCTTCCGCAAGACTATGAAAACCTGGCTCGGCCAACTGATTTGGGCCCCGATGGGGGCGTCCCATTTTGGAAGTGGCCAGTAGACTAGTGGAAGATCCACCCCATTGTACCGTGTTGGTTCTTGTATTCATTTTGTTGTTAATTTTAAGGTTTTACTCAATGCTTGCTACTGTAATGTTTTTAATCTTTTGTTTTAGATCAGGAGTCTCCAACCTCGGCAACTTTAAGACTTCTGGACTTCAATTCCCAGAGTTCCTCAGACAGCTTTTACTCAGCAAAGCTGGCTGAGGAACTCTGGGAGTTGAAGTCCACAAGTCTTAAAGTTGCCGAGGTTGGAGACCCCCTGTTTTAGGTCATTATTTATGTCATTGTAAGCTGCCCAGAGTCGCTCACAGTGAGATGTGCGGCATGTAAATGTAGTAAATAAGTAATTAAAATAAACAGTGATTTGTAATCTGGTTTTTACAGGCCCCTGAGCCTCAGAAGCTATCTCAGAAGTCCATCTGGATTACTTAATCCAGAAGTCTGAAATGACGCTCCAAGAAATGGTTGCTTACCTAACCCTACCACTGATGGCAGAGATAATGGGATAAATTTTCACAGAAAATTTGGGGGACGGATGGGGAAGGATTAATTTGGCTCGCACGTTAATCTGAGCTAACTAAGAGTCAAAACTGACTCAAAGCTCCCACACCCATTCAAGATAAATGAATACAAATTTCCATTAAAAAAAAATAAACTGGTAAGAAAACAGAAGAAACAGAAAAAGAAAAATTGAAGAAAAATCTGATTTAAACTGTAGAAAACGAAACTATACATAGTCCCGTCATGGGATTGCTGCCTTCCCCCCACCCACCCATACTAAGTATGTTAATTCCTAACAGTCAAGGTGAATTGCTGTTTGGAACTACAGAATACTGGATTCCACAACCAGGATGTTGAGTCCAGAGGTGGTATTCAGCAGATTCTGACCAGTTCTGAAGAACCAGTAGCGGAAATTTTGAGTAGTTCGGAGAACTGGCAAATCCCACCTCTGACTGGCCCCGCCCCCATCTATTCTCTGCCTCCTGAGTCCCAGCTGATCAGCTGGGTCTTCTTTGGTTGCCCTGCACAAGAGAACAGAGCTGGAAAGCAGGTTAGTGGGGTGGGGAGGGAATGGATATTTTACAGTATCCTTCCCCTGCTACGCCCACCAAGCCATGCCCACAGAACCGGTAGTAAACAAAAATTGAATCCCACCACTGGTTGAGTCTCCATACATCTGAAGATCTTCCATATCAGGAATGGCTGAATTAGACATTAGACATTTGCTAGAAAAGTACAGAGTTCTCTAAAACGTGAGCCTAATTCTGACTCAATAGATCAGAGTCTTAATTATGTTGTTTCTGACAGCAGGAGGAAGTTCACATAATTGAACACCCCTCTCTATATAAATACTCTCCATATTAAATATTTTTAAAAAAAAATCAAAGGAAATGTTAACATAGAATTGTTCTTCCTAACAATCTAGCAGTTATCTTGTCACAAGTCAAAATCACGCCAAGCACTTTCATGTTCTCAGAGTCTTGTGGATTTTTCTTTAAGGTGACTTACTTAATACTTCGTTGGTGACATTAAATAGGTACCCAAACACAACAAAATGTTGTGTGAAAATGTATAATTAGAGTAAGTTTATATTTCAGAAAGTTGTGTATTTAATTCATGGACCACCCTAGCCTTTAATCCACATTATTTTACATAATAGTTCCAAAGTTAGCACATACTTATACATGTTATTTGTATCTTGGTTTATGTCCCTCTATTTGTGATAACTTTGTTTTAAATATATGAAGAACACCAACAGCTTTGTTGAATTTATCCTCTGGAGATTTAGAGATTCTTGCAAAAGTTCTATCCATCTATCCATCTATTTACCTCCTTAATCCAGTGACGATATTCATTAACACCAAAGGTTTTCTTCATCCAAAGGCCATAAATATAACCAGAGATTCCCTTTAATACCCACTCATCTGACCTGCAAATAAAAATGAAAAAAACAAAATATCTTTTGATACAGAGTAGTCTAAAACTGCTCCTACTAATACTTTGCTAGTGCAAATATTTTCACAGCTGAAAACATTAGTTATTTTCTAATCTCTCTGCTCTGTGAGTTCTGTAAGCAATCTCTTCTTTATCTGATCCTTCCGCTTGCACAGCAGAGAATATGGAGAAAAGGGGATTTCAAGAGAGTAGCTGTTTGCACAGCATATGCATGGCTCTCAGCCTCAGGCTGTGGTTGTGATCATGCTGAGGTTGCAAAGATCATAAATAGTTGTAAATTGGCTGTAAAGTTATTTTTTCAACAACATAATTTGAATGGTTGCTGAACAAGTGGTTGGTAAGTGAGAACTACTTGTACATCAAGACAAGATGAACTGGCATGGATGAATTTACAAAAAGGATAAAATGATAAATAGCTCAGTAAAAACATTAGCCTAGTATAGAATAATTGAATAAACCTGCTATTTTTGCTATTAGCAAAAAGGCCGAAAATAAAACAACCACTATAAAAAATGTTTCTATATAATTTTTTTTGGTGTGAGTATACCTGGAATCTGATGTATTTTCAGTTATACATGTAGTCTTCCATTACTGATCACTTGGTGCTTCAGCGAACACAGCCACAAATTACAACCGGTTCTCAAAGTTTCAATCATGTGTGGTATCCCGGCGGTCACATGATCACGATTTGGACATTTGGAGCACTGTCCCACAGTCAGATGATTGTCATTTATGACCTTTGCAGCCATTTTCCAACATGCAAACTCAATGGAGAAGCTGGCAAAAGTTGCTGGCATATGACGCTATGTTTAACAATTCATGGTGATATACTTAACTGCCAGAATTGATGTTGTAAGTTAGGCAGTTACGTGACTTTTCACTTTACCGCAATATTGCAACTGCCAATCCCAACTGCAGTCAGTAAATGAGAACTACCTGTACTTTCAATTTATCCCTTCATAAATGCTTTCATTTTATGCTAATTTACCAGCCATGTTTTGAGATGCTGGTTGAGTATTTATTTGTTGGGGTCTTTATTCACCCCAAATTCCAGGATAAGGCAAGAAATGTCCAAGTAAATTCAGCACAGCTATCAATCGTGGCTTTCAGAATTATTCGTAAAACCAACGATGGTACTAATGCTAATCTCCTTTATGTTTAGCAGTATGCTCACTCTTCACACATTGAAATGCAAAATTCTTTCTCCAAGATATCCAATTACTCACCAAGACATTCTAGATATAAAGCAGCCGAAGAACTGCTGGGCTAGGGCTTCAGCCAAGCACCTCCTGGTTAGAGGAGTCTCATCTATTATCATGGCACTGTGCAAAAGGTTCGTGCTAATTTACAAACATAAGAAAGTAAATATCAAATGGGGAAAAATTAGAAAAGCAAGCAGTTTTTATACAAATATAAACAAACTATTTTATTCGTGGCTTTATATCATTAGTAGCAGTGATATATAATTGATATCCAGGTACTTCTTACAAAAACCTATCTGTTTACATACTGCTACTGGGACCATACCAATCCTCAACCACTTCCAGGTAGACCCCTGGAGTATTTTCTGTTAGATTCCATAGGGAAATCAGAGTCTATCTGAAGGCCAATGAAACCTGTAGCTCAGGTTTCAAATGAGGGGTCCTTGATGCTTTCTGAGCTTGGCTGTTTTCCTGTTGATGTTTTATTACTCAAACTAGGGTAACATCGCACTGATGATGTTACCTAGTTGAGTAATGAAACGTCTGCAAGAAAACAACCAAGCTCAGAGAGCACCAAGCACCACACTTTCCGAAGAAGGCAGTCAGGCAGATAACAGTACTTTATAGATAATCAAGTAAGAGCCATGGGGGTGCAGTGATTAGAATGCAGTATTGCAGACTCGTTCTGCTGACTGCCAGCTGCCAGCAGTTTAATTCTCACTGGCTCAAGTTGACTCAGCTTTCCATCCTTCCAAAGTCATAAAATGAGGACCCAGATTGTTGGGGGTAATATGCTATCTCTGTAAACTCTTAGAGGGGGCTGTAAAGCACTGTGATGCGGTATATAAGTCTAAGTGCTGTTGCTATCAGCAGCACCTTAAACTGGACCTGGAAACCTACTGGCAACCAATTTGTGACAAAATTCTTACAAACTGAGGCTATTTTACTAAATTGACTAATTCTAACTAGCAAGCAAACAGCTGCATCCAGTGTCACCTGCAGGTTTGAAGTCATCTTTAAGGACAGTCCAACAAACAAACCATGATCATTTTTGTTCAGACAGGGTTAGGGTTTATAATAAATACCAACCTAAAGATGCTCATAGAAGCATAAGCAGCTACTTCAACATAGGCCTCATCTACAAAAACTGTTTTGAAGCAGGAGTAAGGGTAACGACAAGTAAGTATCTCTTCATAGAATTCAAATACTTCATGGAGATATGATGTAGTATGTTTGAGCAGGGGAAGAAGTTGGGGTAAACAAAAATGGGTGACCTAGAATAAATAATAGAAAGAACAGAACATGTAATTCAATAATTAGATGGTAATTAGAGCAAGAACGGGAATAACTTTTAACTCAGCAATGTTTGGCATGTCCTACGGAACATAATAATAGAATACTTTAGAAAGCCAGTGAAAGGACATCAATGATAGCCCTCAATGAATGGCCTTGGCAAACAAGTTGCATATAGTAAAAAGTAACATTAATACTGGAAAATTGTATGGAATCAGGTAACTAAAAATTAATGAAATGTCACTGTTTTTTTGCAAAAACAGAAGAAGGACAAAGGCTGGGAGAAATTTGTTATCAATATATTTGTTTCCTTATTCAACTCTAGCTTTGAAAATTAAGAAATGCCAACAATATGTATTGTATTAAAACTCTCTTAAATTTTGTATATGAATAACGCAACAAAAATGATATCTCAACCGCATTACCCAAACGTAACACTAACACAAATCTATTTCAATATTAAATCAAAATAGACTCGTCCAAAAGCATTACCTCGTGCATGTATGGATCGACAAGAATTTCAAATGGTCCAATAGCCAAGGAGATGTTAGATGCAGCAGTGGGTATTGGCAGCATATAATGGAAAGTCTTCTTTCTCATATCATGAGTGTACACAGTTTCCACTAAATCACCATTTGAGACTGCCACCATTGTGGCGTCGACAGTATATTCCAGTTTCCATGTGCAGAGTTCTGAATATGAATCAACACAAGGAAACCAGAACCTAGAGAGAAAATTGAAAAATAGAAATAATTAGTATTTACACAATAAAGAGAAGCCACAGTTGCATTAATAGATGGAGTGAAATCATCAAAGTCCACAATAAATAATAGTATAATTAGAACCAACAAAAATCTTAAAAACTTGCACCAAGCAAGGGATTTTGTATTTCTTTCCTTAATATTAGGCTAATTTCTTAAAATATTGTGAGATGTTTACCCAAAGTATATAATTGTATTAAACATAATTTATTGCATATGCCATGGACAGCCAAAATCATATAAAATCAGGCACGTTACCAGAGGCTAAAATCGTAAGATTACGTCTGGTTTACTTTGGCCATGTCATGTATGCAAATTCATTGGAGAAGGTAGGAATGGTTAGTGGAACAAGCAAAGGACACGCAAGCAAAGGACACGCTGGCTTGATAACATCAAATCTGATACAAAGTTGAACATCCAACAAATGAAAGAAGATGTGCTTGGCAGGGTAGCATGCAGAGCACTTGCCTATAAAGTCAACAAAAGTCGGACAGGACTAAATTGTTGAAACAACACTATAGCTGCATTAACAGTGATTGTATAAGCAGCTGTCATGGATCCTAAATAAAATCCGTCCCCTTACTGGATTGTATCAATAAACAAAAAGATACAAGAACTGCTTACCTCAAGAAGTACCATAAATCTGCCTTTTTTGACTGAGTTCTTAAGGAGGCTTCCTGTATTAATTGTACTGCCTTTCTTTATAGACAATAAATTTATCAAGAAGGTAAACTATGTAATTGCTGCACTATTTTTTTTATCAGAAGCAGTAAGAACTATTTGTTTAGAAATATCCATAGATAAAAGCATTTAAACGTCAGGATGCAGTCTTACACTACTAAACTTGGACCTCTCTAGGATTTCTATTAAATTATTATTTTATGATAATACTTCAGGAGTCTGTACAGCAAAGAACATTTGTTAATGTATTTTTGGTTGAAGATAATGGTTTCAGTGACCATAATATCCTAGCAAGAAAAAAACACCACATTGTTCAGTAATGCATGTTAAATGAATGTGCATATCTTACTTTGGGGGAAATACCTTAATTGCACTTTAAACCAATGACTTGTTTGCAATCAAAATGAGGAAAAAAGCATGTACCTTGCTACACTGACAGACATCTGTTCAAGTAAATAATATGCTGGTCTCAAACTTTTAATTCAGAATTAGAGGTCATTAGAGATCATATACAATGGCATAATAGTAATAGTTCTATCTGAATGCTAGTTTTATCTGAACTAGTTGAAAAACAATAGATTAATTAAGGCAATACTGAATACTTACTGTAAGAAACAGATTTTAACTATACCACCAATTTTAACTTTTAAGCACTTTTAAAATATCAACACTTCAACTGTAATTTTTTGCACATTACTATAAAGTAAAAACTTTCTACATTAGAGCAAGAAGAATAGCAACCAATTCAACGGAGATTAAACAAAGATGGAATGAGTATTCTAAAATACTGCATAGTAGAGATGTCAACTTCTAAGGTACATTGGAACAATGTTTTTCATGTTTGACAACTTTAAAATGTTTGGACTTTAGCTCCAAGAATTTCCCAGACGGTACAACAATTAAGAATGAAGGTATCAATAGCTTCTGACTTTTAGGATCAATCATCAACAGCAAGGGAACAAACAGGCAAGATATATGTGATGGACAAGCACTGGGTTCAGCAGCCATAAAGACTTTGGAAAAGTTATTTAAATACTGGGATGTGTTTCTATCCACAAAGATCAGATTCATTCTGGTAATGGAATTCCCTGTAACATTCAATGGAAGTGAAAGTTGGACTTTGAAGAAGTAGGATATCCAAAGGCATTTTTTCAAGAGGCAACTGGACCTTCTGGTTTTTCTTTGAAGACGTTTCGCCTCTCATCCAAGAAGCTTCTTCAGCTCTTCTTCTTGGATGAGAAATGAAACATCTTCAAAGAAAAACCAGAAAGTCCAGTTGCCTCTTGAAAAAGCATCTTTGGGACAACCATGAATCTCCATGGACATTTAGGATGGGAAGAATATTCATGTATTGGACTTTGGAGAAGAAATCCGAGAATGCTGTAGACAGTCAAGAAAACAGACAACTGAACAAATCAATCCAGAGTTCTCACTCGAAACACAAATGACCAGGTTCAAATTACCCTACTTTGAGCACATTATATGAAGCACTAGCTGTCTGAAGAACACTCTACTATTAGGAAAGATGGAAGGATGACCAGTAGCAAGGTGGATGGACTCAGGTGGAAGACCTCAAAGACCAGGTTAAGGACAGACTGCCATGGGAGAAAATCTAGGTGGTTGCTAAGAGTTGATAGCGACTTGATGGTGCACCATCAAACAAAAAGAAATAAATAGAAAAAATAAATAAATGTATTTAGTTACATACGCAAAAACTATATAATGCTATTTACCTTTGTTTTGAAAATTGCATTGAACCGAATAGTCCTTGTCAATATATTCTTTTTTCTCATGACTTAGAAATCCTTAAATAACTCTGAAGCAAAATGGGCTTGTTTCAACACTTTCCCACATACACAAGAGAGAAATGCACACACCAGGAAAATTACTTCTACCAGGAGAATAAGATTGCCCAAATCTCACCTTGTAGAGTTTTGATAACCACAAGAGAAAACGTGGGCGCCTCTTTCCGCCAAGCTGCCTTCCACATTAGGTACCACAAAATGTAAACCTCCTTTTGGTTGATCCAAAGAAAAGTTGATGTGTATCTTTAACACTTTTAATTCTGTAGCAGTTAAAAAAAAAAGACCACTGCTTTAAAATGTGTATATATAGTCATCACTGAGAATTCTGCATTTATAATATTAACTTATTTGGAAAGAGAAAAGTAGGCTGCTGAAAGTAGGAATCCTATAAATATATATAGGTAGTCCTCATCTTACAATCATTCATTTAGCGATCAAAGTTACAATGGTACTGAAAAAAGGGGGGGAAATGCTGGTTGCCAAGCGCCCAGATTTTGATCACGTGATTGTGGGGATGGTAACCATTCATTTAGTGACTGTTTGAAGTTACGACAGCACTGAAAAAAAGGGACTGATAACCAGTTTTCACATTTACAAACGTTGCAGCATCCCCATGGTCACGTGATCAAAATTCACGCACCTGGCAACTGGCATGTATTTATGGCGGTTGCACTGTCCTGGGTTCATTTCTAACCTTCCCAGCTGGCTTCCGTCTGACAAGCAAAGTCAATGGGGGAACCCAGACTGCATGATTCCATAAAGGTAGGGATATGCTTAACAACTGTGGCAAAAAAAGGAGATCATAATGGGGGGAAAACTCACTTAACTGCCTTGCTTAACAACAGAAAGGTTGGGCGCAATTGTGGTCATAAATCAAGGACTACCTGTGGTCACCTGGTTGAGAGTTGGGTGGCTATAGAAACTGAATGAAGAAATAAATCTAAATAAATAAAACAAATATTTATTTCACAAATCAGTAGGACCTTGTACTGTACCATCAGCATGCTTCCAAAGCTCTGATGGCACCTTAATACACAACTCTCCATTTCCAGCGTCTGGATCCACAGCACTGACTGCAGCAGCATAGGCATTGGAAAAGTAGTTGAGATTTCGCCTGTAACGTGAATGGGTGGATTATTTCAAGTTTCAGCAAAAACTGGATTAAGAAAAGGCAATCCACATTTGGGAAGCAGCTCCTCCCCAAAATAACAAAACAGCATTCCAAAGTAATAAATCCTCCAGCAAGTACTATGTTTCTAAGACGATACATTCTTCTAACACCCTGGAAAAGCCATTCAATAACCATAGAACATGTGAAGTGTTTTAAGAAAACCCCAAGAAAACTATCACATATTGTATATTCTCATAATATGGATTCAGCACATGGAGCAAACCATCCATGCATCCGTCCACCCACATCCATCTATCTGGTTTACAGACATTCAATCACAATGCACTATAAAACATTAAAGTAAATAAGGATCATACATTTATAAAGTTCAATAAAAAATAAAACTAATCAGGATGGAAAGGAAGGGAGCAAAGTGTGCACAGAAAAGAGATGGGGTATTATCTACTCTATCAGAAACCTTCAAAGTGCCACACCTCCATTGGGGCCCTAGGCTAAATGGCAGAACCATGCTTTCAAGGCCTTTCGGAAGGCCAAAAGGATAGGTGTGGACATCACTTTGAAGTTCCAGGCATGATGTTCCAGAGGGTGGGAGCCACCGCAGAAAAGGCTCTTCTTCTGGACCCTGCCAGCTGAAAAGGGCTAATCCCATCAGGGCGAGCCTGTTTCTCAGCTGGCCTGGACCCATGCCATGCAGTGCTTTAAAGGTGATCATCAAAAACTTCCGGTTTGTCGGCTTCGCGAGCGGCAGGGATTTGCGAAGCTGCGCGATCCCTGCCGCGCTAGCGCGTTTTGGGGCTCCGACCCAGCCGGGATGCGGAGCTAGGCTGCCCTGCAGGGGCAGCTGAAGGTAGGGGGATCCGGAGAAGGGTTTGGGGTGCTGCAGACCCCCCCCTGGCCGGCAGAACCCCTTTTCCCAGGACGGTGCAGCGGCGGTCCGTAATGGCCGCCACAAAGAAGCTGGCAGCCGGGTAAGAATGCGCAGGAGGAAGTGGAGAAAGTGATTGAGAGGAGAAAGTTTTTCTTGGCTCCTAGGACTCTAAGACATATTTAATAAAATTCCTGAAAAGTATGACTTTCTGAATAATACCTGCCAGAAGAGGAAAAAAGCGGCTGCTTGAAGGTGCTGAAAGGATAGCTTTCCCTCTTTTCCTACGGAATAAATAACTGGATATTAAGAAACCTATTTTTTTAGGTGGAAATTGGTTTTAAGCGATGAGTGGGAAGAGAGAGGATTAAAAAGAAAATATTTGTATGCTAAGATTTGTTGGAGCAGATGCCTTAAGGATTTGAAGACTAGAATATATTGTAACAAGACTTTAAACAGATTTGGACTTTCTTTCTCTTTGATTGATATCACCCCAGAAGGAGAAAGTGAGAACTCTGCCTTGGTTTGGACTGATTGATAACTTTGGGACTGTTTTATCTTTTTTATTTTCTTTTGAATATTCTGGTTGTTGTAAGAAGAAAGAAGGAGAAAAGAAAAGAAAAGATTTATAATGGCTCTTTCTGTTGAGGAACTAAGAAATGGTGTGGAAGAAGCTTTCTTTTTCTTAGAAATGGCGCTTACTAATTATCAACAAAAATTACAACAGATGAAGACAGCAGAGGAACAAGAAAGAAAGGAAGGAGCCATCTTTAATGAATCTCAGAATTTGATCCAGAAAAAAGGAAGAGAGAAAGAAAAGAAAAGAAGAGAAAAGAAGAAAACTAAAGGATTTAAGGACTTAAGATCTAAAAAACATTTAAGAAAGGGAAAAATAAAGTGCAAAACCAATATGATGATTGTAAACAAAGGGGAAAAGAAATACGACAGAGAAGGGAAGCGGTAAGGCAGAGGCTAGAAGAAGGGGGGTAGAAAGGTTTGTTGGGAAAAGAAAGAAAGGGAAAAGGTGGAGAAAAGCTACAACGTTTTGAAATTAAATGGAAAAAGGAATTTTTATGGATAATGGATAAAGTATAATTTTTTTTTTTTTAAAAAAAGATTTTGCAAGGTACATAAGATGAGATGGTAGTATTGCAATGGTTTAAGAGTTGATAAGAGATTAAAATGTTAAAATGTTTAAAAATGATTGGTTTTAAAACTTAATAATAGGAGAGGTTTAGAATATTGTTTTAATTAAAGAGTTTAATAAAATTATGGTATTGATGTTATTATAAAATTTTTATTATAGTATTTCTTTTTAATATTTGGATTTATTCTCTAATTATGCACTTAATTGTGTTGGATGTATTAGTTAGATAGAATGTACCAAGCAAAATCTGATTGGGTATTAGATATTATTTTAAAGATTAATTTGATTAACTTAGGGGGAGATAGAAAGGCATCATACTCTGTTTAATGATTTCAGGAGAAACTGATTTTCTTTTTTTTTCATAAGGGATGAGACAAAGGGATGATAAAAATGGACAAAAGATACAAATATAATGATTTAAACTAAGATGATTAATTAAGGTAGAATTAAGAAGTGTGAAATATGTGGAGAAGTTAATATAGAAGGCATAGAATGGTAAATAAAATAAGTAATGATATGTAAGATGAGCATGAATATAATTGAAGTCCATGAAGAGAGAGACACCTGGGTCCAAGTTACTTTCAAAAAGATATTTTTTTATGTTTTGTGTGTTGTGTGTATATGTCTTTTTGGGGGAGAATTGGTAAAAACTTGTAGAAATATAGAATGAGAATAATGGTAACTAAGTCAGAAAGAAACAGATGAAATAATAATAATGATATTGAATAAGAGTAAAGAAAGTAAAGAGAAATTGAATAAGAGGTTTTGGTATATTATATGGAAATGGTTTAAAACAGAATCATAATTTATCTGACTTGTTAAATTTACAAGGGAAAAAAGTTTAAACATGTAATGAATAATGATAATTTGTGTGTTTTAAAAATTAATAAAACTTGTTTTAAAAAAAAAAAAAAAAGGTGATCATCAACACCCTGATCTGGATTTTTTTAAAATTTATTTATTTGTATCTCACCTTTATTATTTGTACAAATATCTCACGGCAGCAAACATACCCATCACATTTCCTCCTATTTTCTCCACAACCCCGTGAGGTGGGTTGAACTGAGAGACAATGACTGATCCAAAGTCACCCAGCTGGTTTTCATGGTGAAGGTGAGCAGGACTAGTCTTTAAAAAAATCTTCGCTATTATTTTCATTTTAGTTTTTTGTTGCTTATTTTCATCTTGCTTTCCCCCCTCAAAATAACATAAACTCTCAGCACCCTCACACACTATGAAGGATATTGGGAGCTGCGGTTCTATAGTATCTGAAGGGCAAAAGATTCCTCCACTTTGTATTCAACAAAACGTGATTCAGAACAGCTTATTTTGGCTAGGTAGAAATTAAGAACAATACACCTACTAAAATTGGAGAGTCCTATGGTATTAAAATATCTCTGTAATTTTTTTAAAATATTTCTACTACATGACATGAAAATGCTCATAATGACTAAATGGTCCAATACTTTCTCTATAGCAAGTTATGAACTGCACAAAATGACCACCATGAACAAAAAGTATTAGAGACCTTGAATTTAATTTTAATGAATTCAGTGATGCTGTTTCAACTTTCCCAAAATATAATACAGTACAAGAAGTTTCTATTGGTAGTTATTATTGCCAAACATCTGCATTCCAAAACATCTCTATTTAAAAGGCATCTGTAGTTCTGAAATCCAATTTATATTCTGCCATGAAAATCACTGATAATGACTGATAGGACATTAATCAGTGTGACCTGTTACTTACTGTTTTGACTCACTGTGACAAACTTCCAGTGTTGGGTCATTATAAATAAAAGCTGCTTCCAAATCATTGACTCTAACTCTATATATCCTGCATTGCTTACTGTTCAGCTTAATTCTATTCAAGTTTGCAACTGTTGGAAATATTGTCAGCTCCACATAGCCCTACAAAAAAACAAAAACAAAAAGAAACCCCATGTCAGACATACTTTATATAATTAGCACAAAGAGATTATAATCAAAGTTGTTTGTTTTTTATAAAACCAAGATGTGCACAAATGAGTCTGTGCAAGGAACAGCTGGTTTGGATTGATCTGCACCCAAACAAAACTTATGATATTTATGCAATGCTGATACATTTGCATCTCAGGTAAAATAGGGGAGGGAGGGATAAGAAGATATTAGGAAAATTGAGGCCAGGTAAAAGCAAGAGAGAATTTCAGTCTTGCCCCAACCTGCTCTGCCTGTTCACTCTGGCATCCCTCTGAATTTTATTCACAGCTAAAACTCAATCAAACTTTTCTGGATTTTCTTTCTTCTTTGGATAGGTGATCCAAAACTGTTAGCAGAACTTTTAGAATGCAATGGTTTGCTTCTGAATCAAAGCAAAACATATTTTCTATTTCATGCGGACCTTTATTTACAGCATAAAAAAAGCAAAAAGCAAACAAAGAATAATTAATGCAAATAGACAGTGTGAAACAAAATTCTTTTTTTCACATCTTCTCTCTGAAGATGTCCTAAACAAGTTGAATGGCTAAGCAGAGATTTGAAACAAGATCTTATAGAATATCAGACTACGACTTTAGATTCATTGTTCTAAATCCGCTAATATTTTATTTATTTTAAAACATTTGTATGCCTCCTATTTAAGGGTAAAACTCTGAGAAACACAATAAAACCACCAAACTACAAAAAAAAAAATAATAATAATAGCCTAGCATGATTTCTGAATCTGCTAATTGTGATGAAATCAAGAAAAATCATTAATGTCCCACATGTGAAGCTATCTATCTGCAGTCTATGCCACAAAGCATTAAGTCAGAAATGTTTCCCTTTGATCTATTTTTTTAACTGAGTCTATCTGAGATGAAGAAACTAAATTGGTCTCAGTAAGGAAGGAAGGTTTGGTATCCATTAGTAATCTATAGTTCTTAACATACTTACAACAACAGATTTTCTCTGAAAATTTATGCTGTTGATGCAAATCACCTGATGGGTTGTGCTAGGGAAAAAAGGAAAATTCAGAATAAAGATTTTGATAAATCTAGGTTAACAGACATACTTAACATTTGGTAATAAAAACAAATTCCTAGCTCATCTTTTGGGCATGCTGTGCATAACCTAATATTTTAAGAGGCCTATAAAAACATTTCCATGGAACGTTTCAGTTCAAGAGTGCCTATGGCTAAGTCTAGACAAAAAGTATTTTCACTATGCCTTATCTCACATTTAATTAAAAAGATATATATGACGTGTAGATATAAAAGACATTTAGCACTAACAGTATAAACACACTGAAATTTCATTTTCATTCATTAAAACAGTTCAGAAATGTATGTTTCTTAATGTTTTGAACTAGGATGGTAAATTATTTCCCTGACATCAAAGCTTTCCTTTCTCACCAAATTTTAGATAAGAATTATCAGAATGTTAGTGAAAGATTTCCAGATTTCAACTATCCAGTTCACTACAAGCATATGTCATACTTATTTCTCCCCAAATTCTCAATTGTCTCAGCTTTCTTGACTGATCAGAGTAACTATACATATAGTTACAGAGTAACTATACATAAATAATCCAAGTATAAATAACTATATATAAATAATCCTATGCTGAAATCAATGCAATACCTTATAGAGAACTGTGTGAAACAAAGAGACCTGTTAAATGTACAAGTAGTCCTCAACTTACAGTCACAATTGAGCTCCAATTTTTTGTTGTTAAGTGACGCACCTGTCAAGTTAATTTTGCTCATTTTACCACCTTTCTTGCCACAGTTATTCAGTGAATCACTGCAGTTAATAACATGATTGTTAAGCGAATCTGGCTTTCCCATTCACTTTGTCAGAAGATCACAAAAAATGATCACATGTCCCTGGGACACTGCAACAGTCAGGTGTCAATTGCCAAGCATCTGAATTTTGATCATATGACCACAGGGATGCTACAAAGGTTTTAAGTGTGAAAAATTGTCACAAGTCACTTTTTAGTGCCATTATAACTTTGAATGGTCACTAAATTAACTGTTGTAAGTCAAGGACTATCTGTATTTATGTTCAGACTACATTAGTCTAAGTAATTCATAAAACTCATACTAAAAATTCAGTTCAAATTGTTTGCGGGAACATGCTGCATATTGCCTCTAGGCACAAAGTTATTCTTGATAAATAAAAAGCTATATCCCAGATATGGAACAAGTCCCCCCCACAAAGATGAATTCTATCTTATATGAAATTGACATCTGTTCATTAAAATATAAGTTCAACAATTTTCTTATTTATTGTTCATACCAGTCTTCAACAAATAAGACATTGGACATTTCAATGATACTTCATGATACTTTAAAAAGGAAACTATAGTTAAGTATACTTATAATTTATAAGGTCTTGGGCTCTCAAACCCTTTGTCTCCTTTCTTTCTGTTCATGATGAAGAGAAGTACTAAATTTTGGTGAAAATCAAACACATATCATCATCCTCTTTAGCAGTCTTTACAAAAGTACTTTCAATTCTTCCTTTTTTGACAAGTTTTTTGTAAGAAAGCATTTTCGGCAGTGAATCTTAAAACAACCTGAAGAAACATCCAGAGGCACTATTACCCATTTAAAAATAGAAAAATAAATGTAAAAATGTGTATGATCAACTTAAGGAGTTATTTAAACCAGAAACTTGGTAACACTGATTCCTAAGACTCGGATATTTACACCTCATATTCAAGATTATAATGTGATGGAATTATATGTAACAAAGCAAGGAACCATTTCTTCTTTAAAAAATTTCCTCTGGTAGTTACAGAACGGCAGATTTATATTGTTGTATTTAAAATATTTATCTTATAAGTAGCAGCTCTTAGCATCCAAATCAAACTGTTAAAACATTTTCTACAGCCATTTAGTTATGCAGTGCAAAGGCTTCTCCTCTTTATAACAGCAAGTTGTATCGTATCACCAAATATTTTTAGGCTGAACTGTTAGCGCTGTTCACATCTGAAGAAAAGGACATTAAAGTAATCCTCATAGCTGAATATGTTCCAACTACAAATCCGGTCGGAATCACTTCCAGGTAATCTTACAATATTTCCAGACTTATTGTGTGGGGACTTTCTATTATAATCTTTTGATCCTTAGCAACCATTTGGATTTAATCACCAAGGGAACATCTGACTTAAGTAAAGGGTACGTCCAGCTGCCAGGTCTTCTCAAAAGGCTTCTTAAGGTCTCATTTTCCTGAGGGGTTCAAAGCAAGTTTGGAGATATCAATTCACAGCAAGTTAAACTGGTGGGGGGAAAAAGAGGCCAACGCAATGGGGCTCCAGCTGCACCGGAGAAGGAGAGGCGGCAGGGACCTCCGACAGGCAAGGAAGCTTGTTCGGAGAGGAAACGGCGGCTCGTAATGAGAACCACTGAGAAAAGCGAGAGATATTCCGGGAAGCCACCGGGCGTCTTCTGAAAGCAGCGGCGTTTAAACCCTCCAGGAGAAAGTCGCAGGGATGTTTCCTCTCGGGCAGGCGGCCGGCGAGAGACGTCTCCACGTCCGCAACTCCACGGAGATGAGCGAGGCTTGGCGGCTCTCCTTAAGCCACTTCCCCACGGCCGATCGGCACCTTCCTTTCGTTAGACATATTGGGCGCCATATTCCCTGAGACTTTTGATCTTTCACCCCGGGGCAAAGGTCAAACTCTCCTCCTATTAGAAGGAGTTATCGCCCTCTTGCTTTCAGGTCCGGAAACACAGTCGCTCAAGATAAGCGAGACGAGAAGAAAGGGAAACCGAAGGGAATGACCCATGCGCAGTAGAGAAACTGTTTCAAAGGAAGGCAGCGCGCATGCATCCCAAGCTAGGAAGCTCATTGGTAGAGGGGGAAAGGCTGCGATTGGCTGAGCGAAACCAATCGCGCTCAGCGTTGGCGGGGGATTATTTCGCGCGTATTTTTGAAGGCGAGCAATGCAGCATTGCTTACTTCATTTTTAGGCATCTGTAACAACACTCAAGTTGTTTCTGAAGGTCTATATAGCAGGAGTCTCCAAACTTGGCAACTTTAAGGCTTGTGGACTTCAACTCCCAGAATTCTCCAGCCAGCTAAGAGAATTCTGGGAGTTGAAGTCCATAAGTCTTAAAGTTGCCAAGTTTGGAGACCTCTGGTCTATGATTCTCAGTCATTCAGGCAATGGTTGTCTCCAAGGTGTTGTTCTCCCCCCCCCCCCAAGAGGCAACTGAATTTTCTGGTTTTTCTTTGAAGATGTTTTGCTTCTCATCCAAGAAGCCTCTTCAGTTCTGAAGGCTTAACACCTTTGAGTGTTAAATTAGAAGGCAGTATTTTAAAGAATGGGATTTGGTCACATAAATACTATGAGGTTTACATATACATGGAAAGGGTTGAGAATAAGCACAGGTAGCCCTCAACTTACAACAGTTCATTTAATGACTGTTCGAAGGTATAATGGCACTGAAAAAAAGTGACTTGACGGGTTTTCACACTTACGGCCATTGCAGCATTCCCCATAGTAATGATCCAAATTCAGGCACTTGGCAACTGACTCATATTTATGACAGTTGCAGTCTTCTGGGTGCATAGGCATCACCATTTGCCACCTTCTGTCTGACAGGTCAATGGGGAAGCCAGATTCACTTAATAAATACATTACAACTGCGATGTTAAGTGATTCACTTAATAACTGGAAAGAAAGGTCAAAATGGGGCAAAACTTAATGTCTCACTTAGCAACAGAAATGTGGGGCTCAATTGTGCTTGTAAGTCTACCTGTATTGCATTTTATGTTTCTGTATATTCCCTTTTTTTCCTGACATTCAGTATTAGTCCATACACTGAGTCAGGTTTATTCAACATTTTATCTAATTTACTTAAGAGTAAGACTCTTCAGAAAGAAAAGCAAACAAAAAACAAAAAGCTCATATTATAAAAGTTGATGTCAGAAAAGGAAATAAAGCAAAGGCAAAGATATGCTCCAATTACGTTGAACTATATCAGAATATCAGTTGGAAACTAGAGTGTCTGGAAATTCTGTAAGCTACAAACCAAATAGCAGAATTGCATCCGGATAGACTGATTTAGTTCTTCCAAAGAAGATCAGGTTTAAATGTTAGTTAATATAAAGAAAAGATTAAAGAAAACCATCCTCTATCTTAAATGGATCTTCTTTGCAGTGTGTGTTTTAATCTATACAATTTTTAAAATTTTAATACAGATTTAATTTAAACAAAATACAGAAAAGAGTTGAATAAAATACTCATATATTGCTATTTACATTTTTCTAGAAATATCAGTTTCAGCAGTAAAGAAGTCTCAAGAACTCCTAATATTATTAGATGCCTCACAGAAAATTGTGGGTCTTAAACTATGTGGCAAAACCACAAAAAAATTGATCTACCAGTTGACAGTGTTTAGAATATTTTCAGCCCCAACTTTGTTGAAATAATTCTTATGAAACGGGTCTTCTTGAATTATAAACTTTGAGTCCATTCTGCATTGAAGAACGAGCGTATTTCGTTAGAAGTGTGCCAATTTTTTGCTTCTCTGAGCATAAATTCCTGTAAAATAGAAGGATTTTTAAAAATGTATTTTCCGAAATCATTTTAACAATTTCAATATTCTAAGGCAAAGTACAAAATCATCAATAACACTGTATTTCAATACAGGTAGTCTACAAAATATGACCATAATTGAGCCCAAAATGTCTGTTGTGAAGTGACATATTTGTTAAGTGAATTTTGCCCCATTTTACAACCTTTCTTGCCACAGTTGTTCAGTTAATCACTCATTTGATAAGTTGGTAATGTGGTTGTTAAGTAAATCTGGTTTTCCCATTGATTTTGCCAGTCAAAAAGTTCTAAAAGGTGATCACATGACCTTGGGACACAACAACGGTCATAAGTATGAACTGGTTGCCAAGCACCTGAATTTTGATCACATGATCATGCGAGTGCTACGAAGATCGTAAGTGTGAAAAATGGTCATAAGCCACTTTTTTTCAATGCTGTTGTAACTTTGAATGGTCACTAAATGAACTGTTGTAAGTTGAGGACTACCTGTACACAGTGTCAACTAGCATACAATCTTGACTTAGAGAGGGAAATTGGAAATAATGTGCAATGATTGCAAGAAAGAATGCAAAAGGAAATGAGGAATTCATTGGTTAACAGAAAGATACTTGCAATGGGCTAAAAATACTTCAATTCTAATAGCGAACAAAAGCAAGGATTAGTTGTTTCTGAGTAGCTGCCAAAATCAGCATACATAGTTTGGTTTTTGTTTTGTTTTTTAATTTTTTTTTTAATTTTTATTACAACAAAAAACAAACATAAAACCTTCTTTCTGTTCCAGTGTCAGTTGAGTACATATTTCTTCATGCACAAAATAATATTATCATACATATTTAACTTGTATATATTTATAATCATTCTTATTCATATTTTATATCACATATGTCGCTTATTCTATTATCCTTAGCTTAATAATCATTAACTTTCAATAATATATTTCAAGGTCATTTTCTTACCCTATCTAGACTGCTGCAGGACTGTAGTTATACTACTTACTCTATATATGGAGTGATATCAGCTTCTGTCCACTTCTCCCGAATAGAGAACAAGTGTTTAAATCTTTCATTATCATCTTCTGGTAAATCTTCAACATTCAGCAGGAAAATAATCTCTGGTTTAGAAGATCTATCCACAAGAGCCAACCCCTTTGAATAAATAAAATCAAAATTGGAATATGTCCAGGAAACCTTTAATGAGTAAATTAAAATATAAAGTGAACAAACATTTCAAAAATGCACTTTTGCTATGTTTATGAATTGTTCTTTCTTTTAATGAGAGAACTTCTTAAAAGTTTCAGCCTTCCATCAACCTCATGATGTACCTTAGGCTAAAAGATGCAAATGACTTGAGACCATCCAATCCCCAGAAGTCCTAATCTGACCCTAATATTTGTGGATTTTCAAATTTATGCTCCAGACTGAGCACATTTGTGGAAGTGGCACATCTCATATCACATTACCTTTAACTGATCCAGTCTAGTTGTCATTCCTTCAGGGACACTCTGCTGCCATACTTCTTGAAATTCCGAGAGGTTAAATTTAACAGCATTTTGTAAGAGCATTTGTGCAATTGCTCTACACACCTTTTCTTCATTCATTTCAAAGTAAGCCTCACCTGGGAAGGAGCATTAACAACCACAAATAATTAAGGAAGATGTCGCACACACTTAAGTGTACCTTTAAAAAAACTCTCGTCAATCTCAAAATAACATTATATGCCAGAATTAATTGAACAGTTTAACCTTGAATCTGGTATTATCAGGTCTTCATTCATTCAATTTTATCCTGACATCCTGATCTAATGAATATTCTAACCAGGTGTATCATCTTCATTATTAAAAATGAGCAGTTATGAAGGAAACCTACCTTCATCCATGTATTTTTCCCCGTAACTTTCCAGGATGTGTTCTATCATTTCTCTGAAATAGAAATGTGTTTAATTTCAGTATAAAATATAATAAGCAAGCTTGTTCTCTACAGAATTTGATTTAGAACTAGTCACCTAGGGTTATCCTTATATTATTTATGAACACATTTTATTTGAATGTGTGATAAATATTTAGGTGCACTTATATAACACCTCTTAGAGCTTGTTTATAAGGCATGCTGAAGACTAATGCACTCCCTTGTACTAAAGGTAACCTGACAACTGTTTTCTCCAACCATGTTTTCCTGAAAATAAGACTCTGTCTTATATTTTTTTGCCACCATAAAAGGCACCAGGTCTGATTTTGGGGGGATATCATCCACTGACTAACCTGTTGCCCCCAGCCTCCTTTTTGCTGTCAGAGGTGTTCAGGAATTTCTTCTGTGGCCGGCAAGGCTTTCCTGAAGGCCTCTGCAGCTGATAACAGAGCTCCAGATCGATCCAGGACTTTGTTATCAGCTACAGAGCCCTTCAGGAAAGCCTTGCCAGCCTTACTGGCTGCAGAAGAAATGGGCTGGCAAGGCAGGTGTCGGGGTTTGTGAGGTCTGGCTACAACTGTCCAAAGATAAGTAGTAGGGCAGCTCCACCCCCTATGCCCACCCTAGCTTAATTTTTACCCATCCACTCTGAAATGGGAAGCATCTTAATTAGGGCTTATTTTGGGTGCATGTGCAAAAATCTAGCTAGGATTTACTTTCATGGTAGGTCATATTTTCGGGAAAACAGGGTAGTTCACTAGAACAGGGGTCACCAACCCCTGGGCCGCAGCCTGTTTGTAACTGGGCCATGCAGCTGCTGGGTGAGCATGAGCGTGTAGCTCCCCTTGCATGCAAAGTTTCCCTCACGCTAGCGGTAACCATCTTGCGCTCGTGCGTGAAGCTCCCCTTGTGCGAGCAGCAGCAGCTGCTGGTACTCGCGCGCAAAGCTCCCTTCACCTGATTGGTGGGTGCACCTGCCCGTCTGCTGGTTGCACAAATGGAGCTGTGTATACTCATGCTTGCCTGCCACTCACAAGGAGCTGTCCCCTCTCCTCCACACCGGGCCGCCAAGGCAGAAAGGTTGGGGATCGCTGCACTAGAGCTGAGGCCCCCAACCCCCAGACCATGGATTGGCACCGGTCCGCAGCATGCCAGAAACCAGTCCATGCAAACAAGCAAAGCCCCATACGTGGGAGGCAGGCAGCACACAAAACCACGCCCCTTCCAGTCTATAGAAAAACCTCTCTCCGTGGAATCGGTCCCGGGTGCCCAAAAGGTTGGGGGCTGCTGCCCTAGAGTACCCCTAGATGTAGAGAATCACTACATGTCCTGGGATTAAAACTTATAGAATCCTCAGCCAAAAGACCAATGATTCATATCTGGGGAGGTCCTGCTGGGAAAGGCTATTCAATGCATCAAGAATGGAATTCATCAAGTAAAGGCCAAATTGATCTGATACTAGGCCTCACTTAATGACAGCCTTGTTTAGTAACTGTTCCAATTGAAGGTTCAGTTTATCTGCCATGAAAAAAGATTGGCATGAATTCTAAACCCATGTCAGACTAGATTCACGCATCACACAATAAACATGGCGTACTTTTTTGGGCTGTAATGTAGCTCATTGTGTAATCCAGCCATTCACGGGCTTGTGAAACGTGGTTGTTTTAATACATTTTATGAATTTGTAATTGCATCTAATTTAGTAAATAAGCCATATTAAGGAAAGATTTGGCACACGAATCCAGCCTTATCTACCTTGGCTTTAAATTTGAAAACAGGCATTTTGTAAACAATGTATAATAATTGAAACAGAAACTTTTCACAAATAAACAGTGGGGTGAGCCTTATTCTTTTAGTACGAAGTACACAGAAATAAAATAACTTACTTGGGTTCTAGAGGCTCAAGTTCTTGAACACATAAACTTAAAGGGACTTTACTGAACAACCAGGACTCTGAATATATTAGTTGGGCCACGTGATTCAACAGTTTCATCTCATAGTCAAAGTCTAGAATCCTCCAGTATCCTGCAAGCAGAGAAGGGCATTGGTGTATATTCTACAAAATCCTTTATAAAAAGCTCAACTCCATTGTTGATTTTTCCCCCTACTCTTTTATCTGGTTATGATGCCAGCTTAGTTATTTTCTCCCTTCACGCTCAACTGAAGAAGAGACAGTTTGGTCTAATGGTTAATGCACCAGGCTAGAAACCAGAAGGCTGTGAATTCTAGTCCCGTTTTAGGCAGGAAGGCAGCTGGGTGACCTTGGGCCAGTAACTCTCTCCCAGCCCTTGGAAGGAGACAATGGCAAACCACTTCTGAGAAATCTTGCTAAGAAAACAATAGGGGTAAGTTCAGACAGTTGCCAGGAGTCAAAATTGATTCAAACGCATGAATGCACATAAACATACAAATATCTCCACTGAAGAGTACAATTCAACTTACATAACTGTATGTTGGGCAGAACATAAAGTTCAATTTAAAGTGTTAAAAGTCAGCTGGATGGGAAGTGAGGGATCCTTGGTACTCTCTGAGCTTGGTTGTTTTCTTGCAAATCTTTCCTTACCCAAATTAGGAAACATCATCATCACTGGCACGGATGATGTTACCTAGTTTGGGTAATGAAACATCTGCAAGAAAACGACTAAGCTCAGAGAGCATCAAGGACCCCTCATTTCAACCCCGAGTTAACGAATATTCTCCTTTGTTGGAGGGGAAGTGCTTTGCTATTTTACCAGGTAATTAAAAAAAGAAGATTCTTAAACAGTCATATATTTATCTCTTTGCTCTCTTAAAATGAAATGCGGCAAATGAATGGATTTACTGTCAAAACATCTGAAAGATTCTCATGATCCTTGCGAACAGTTTTAATGTACTGGTTATTCTATATTACTCTGGCTCAAAGGCTCACAAATATATTCTGTATTTTAGTAAAATACAGTAGAACAGGAGTCCCCAACCCCCAACCCGTGGCCCACTACTGTGGTCTATTCGCAACAGAACTGCCTGAGCTGTGCCAGCCCGCCACTCACACAAGCTGAGCTGTGCATGTACATTTGTGTGCACCACCCTGCTTTTCACATGGCCCAGTTCTCCTCCCCCAGCTGCCAAGCTGCAACGGTTGTGGACCGTTGCAGTAGAAGTAAGCAATTTTCTGTTTAAATAAGTAATTCCAAGAAACATTGAAACAGGATCTAGCCCCACATTGTAGCTAAAACTACCTTGAACTTGGCAGGCTTTCAGAATCTTCAGCTGATGCATTACTTCTTCCTCACTTGCTTGGACCAAATCTAAGAAGTCTTCTGTTGTATACTACAGAAAGTAAACAAAACATACATGTCTTCCTTAAGTCTGAATGCTATTCTGAGTGCCTCAGAATTGCTATACAAATAAAAGTTTAAAACTGTATTTGTGAATTTAATTATGAATATTTTGTTTTCACAGCTTTTAGTCACTGGGTAGTATAAAGTTGGAGGCTGAATGGGACTTTCATAAGCCCCCTTTTATTTTAAGCTTCATTTATTTCAAGAATCTGAAATTCTATTTGGTTAAAAACTGAATCAGGAATTCTGCCACATGCTTAATACCTGCGCTGGAAGGATATTTCAGGACTTTTAACAGATGAATCAAGTGCTACCCAGTTTGCTACTTAAAACAGCGCCAACATGCGAAAAAACAACAATTAAAATGTTTAGTCCTATCAGATTTTAAAGGCACAAAAGGGATGGAGCCAAATTTTGTTCACTTTGTTTTGGAAGGAGGGAAATTATAAGCCATGCAGTCACTTGAATAGTGAGATGGACAGCATATAAATTTAATAAATAAAATAAACAATAAATTATGCACTTGGGAAACCGCTAAAGGAAAAATATTACTCCACTGATAAGGAATATCTCAGCCCATAGCAACTGGGATCCCAGAGACACAAATTAGAATACCTTTATGAATGGGAAGTCGTATATTTACCCTACGCACCAAGCTAAAAAGTTTAGGCAATTAATACATGAACACATGGCTAACATACTCTCCCTTTACAATTAGCCATGTGGGGAAATAATACAAACATATGTTCCTGGGAATTTAATATGGGTTAGTACTCTCTAACTGCAATTCACGCCTTGCTTAATTTTTATTCTTGCACGAGATTTATGTCTCTTTATGAAAAACTCTATCTTGTTTTGGCACATGATAACTTTTCCATCTATATATGCATCCATCCTTACCTTATATAATTATTACCTTTGAGTTTGCATCAATTCTCTCTTTTTCACTATCTGGACCTTCATAAGGATTTTCCAATAGAAATCTCTTGAGTTTCTTCAATTTAGGCCGGCATCTTCTTAGTTCCCAAAAATGATTGGAGAAGCCTGCAATCTACAACAAGAACTGTCATCAGAACTGCCAGGCTAATCTGTAAAGTTGGCAGTTGCAGATATAACTGCATCAATCAGCAGCAGCAGAGAATGAACACAGCATAACGCCCTTAAGTTTGGCCTGTTAAATGACTGCCTTTGAGAACAGTGTTTCTCAATTTGAGCAGCTTGAAGATGTGTGGACTTCAACTCCCAGAATCCCCCAGCCAGAACACTAGATAAGGAGTTCTGGGAGTTGAAGCCGACACATCTTCAAGATGCCATGGTTGAGAAAAATTGCTTTAGAACTTCAGCCCTTTGGGTATATTTGCTCCACTTCCATTTAACCCATCTGGCTGTTTTACCACAGGAAGATTCAATTATCACTGTGGCCTTTCAGTTATTTGGGACATCTCATCATCCCTGGATATAATGAGTTGCAATCCAACCATATCTAAAGTATCACACATCTTCCCCCCACCCCAACTATAAATTTTTAAAACAAAATATTGCTTTTATTTTCTCTTCAGCTGCTGTCTTAAATACCAATGCATGGCAGGATCTATTAAGTGAGAAAAAACAGAAAGAGAAATTGAGCAATCTTAACCTTGCTTTTTCCAACCCTAGGTAGCAAAATATATGATGGCCACAAGCTGGGAAAAGTTATGTTTGTGTCTGTTATAATTTTACTATTTAAATTAGTGGCATTTAGACAGATTTAACTTATTTTTATTGCATTTCTTGGAGAAATAACTGCTATAATAACTTACTGCACTTGTGTATGGTTTGCCAATTGCACAGTGGCAGATAGGACAGCGCTCCAGAGGGTTAACGTCATTGCCCAGAGGATCATTGGTTGCCCTCTCCCCTCTTTGGAAGAGCTTTATAGCTCCTGCTGCCTTAAGAAAGTTCAAAACATTCTCAAAGATCCATCTCATCCTGGGAACCCTTTTTTTGAACTATTACCATCAGGCAGACGGTACAGGATAATAAAAACAAGGACAAATAGGCTGAAAAACAGCTTTTATCCCAGGGCAGTAACTATATTGAATTCCACTGTATAGTGCAGTGTTGGGGTTTTCAATTCAATTCAATTGTATAGAATGTGAAGGATGTGTGTTTGTGTTTATTTTCATAGTGATAACATACACTGAAGATGGTATTTAATTTCGTTGTATGAGGTGCAATGACAATAAACTATAAACACAGAATCATGGAGCCATACAGGGAAAAAAGGCCGTTTCATCTGGTTCTGTCCTTTGCCCATCATCCTACCAAATAGCACATTCTTGATAAACCAGAGAAGTTACTGAGTTCCCTATTCAATCAGCTGCTATTATGTCCTCAAATCCAAGATCCCACTCATAGATATGCCTATTTTAAATAATTATCCTATACACTATATATCTAAGTACTAAAATATTTATTGCATCTCTTAGCCCATAAAACGCTCTGACTTAATTCATTGGATAAACTAGAGTTCTCTCACATCCACAAATCTGAACTCTTTGGAAAAGGATTAAATGCGATTTATTTATTTTTTTAAAAGGGAGGAGAATGACTTTCCAAAGACCTTGACTTGCTCTAGAGAATCTTCAGGCACACAATACCTCAGGGTGGAGTATATTAGTGGTAGCCTTGTCTGCACGAAGCTGCTCTGGAGTTTCACCGGAAGGAATAAAAAGCAACATATTGGAAGTATCTGCTATTTTCATGTCATAAGTCTTATCCTTACTGCATATCACAGCATGTTCGTTTTTCTCTCCACGGATCACCAGGCTGCAGGATCAAACAAATGCATGTTCAAATTACAGCGTGTTGACCAATAAAAATATGTAACAATAAATAAAGATGGGAGGCTGATACATCTGAAAACGTAACATCCAATTTCTCAAAGTATTCCATGTATGTAGTATCATAATGCTCAATCAAGGAGAAAAAAAAAAACCAGAAACGGGCTGAACTGTCTAATGCTGTGTTTGGGCAAATTTAAGATGGACTTCAACTCCCAGAATTCCCCAAATTTGAGCAATACTGGTCTACCACGTGGAACATGCAGAGGTGAGTGGGCAATACAATTCCCTTCTTGAATTAGATCAGGGGACCCTCCCAGTTGCTAGGTGTCGCTGTAGAGTCGACAAATTAAAGCACGCTCTACCGCCCGGGGAACCCTGCCGAGCATGCGCGTACCTTCGCCCCGCCTCCAACTCGTGACATAACTCCGGCTCCAGTTGCAGAAGACAGTAATCCCCGGCATCGATCTGCGGACTGAAACTGAGGCACTGTACCGTCGGAAGCAGCTCCGCGGGGTTTAATTTAGCGACCTGCAGCGTTGCATCGACTTCCTCGCGGCTTCGCATCCTCGGCGGCTTGCTCTCCTCGGAGTCCATGGGCATCCACGACGAGGAGCGGCAAAGACGAGAAGAGAACAGACTCTTCCGAAAGCGCGCCAAAATCACGTTTCGTCAACGTTGATGCAAAGGGGGCGGGCCTTACGCCGCTTAGGCGCCCAATCCGAAAGAGAGGGGGTGGAGCTAATCACCGCCCCACAAAAACGGCGGTTGAGACTGAGAAGAGCCACAAAGATGATCAGCGGGCTGGAGGCTAGAACGCCGGGAGAACCTTTGTGGAAACTCGTTACGTCTAGTTCAAGGGCCTTCAAATTTGGCAAGTTGAAGACTTGCGGACTTCAACACCCAGAATTCCTTGAGCTAACATGAGTGGAGGAGGAATTCTGGGAGTTGAAGTCCACAAGTCTTAAAGCTGTCAAGTTTGAAGACCCCTGGTCTAGTTTAATGAAAAGGACTAGGGGCGCCATGATAGCCGTTTTTCAATATCTGAGGGGCTGCCACAAAAAAGAGGGAGTCAAGCTATTCTCCAAAGCACCTGAGGGCAGGACAAGAATGGGTGGAAACTCATCAAGGAGAGAACCAATAGAATGGGGTAGAATTGGAGTAGAGAATAGAATAAGAATGGATTGGGATAGGCTAGGGTATAATAATAGAATAAGAATAGAATAGTAACTATTATCCCTTTGAACGTACACTAATTGGCATACATTAAAATGAAATTTTGTTGCATTCAGCTCTCGGGGTCACCATCTCCAATATACTCTACATGAATGTGACAAAAATTAATACAAAATTATATAACCACATATGTTAATAAGGGGCATGCCTAAGTGCACCGTCATGCCTCCTGTCCCTGTCCTATTGTCCCCATTTATTTGTACCTATTTCCTGTATTCTTACTCATGTTTATACTTACACCTATTATCTTGGAAGTGATTGACAAAAAATATATATTTGCAAATGTATGTTATATAACATGGAGAAACTACACAGTCTAGTTTGGATGTATACATGTAAATGATGAGGCCACCAAATCAAACTGATGCAAACCTATAGAAATTAAAAAAAATCCTAACAAAGCAATCAGTGGAATAGCTTGCCTTCAGAAGTTGTGGGTGCTCCATCATTGGGATTTTTCAAGAAGAGATGGGACAACTATCTTGTCTGCAATTGTATAGGGTTCCCTGTTTGGGCAGAGATTGGACTAGATGACCTCCAAGGTCCCTTTTAACTGGCATACCAAATGTAATGTAATGCTTCATTATTGTTGCATTTTTGTTATTTTTGAGGAAGAAAGAAATAACAAAGGTGGCAAAAAAGTACATAATAAACATATTTTTACAAGCATTATTGAATGAAATAGGACCAAATTTGTTGCATAAAATTTTCAATATTTATTTGCCTTAAAAGCTGCAAGTCATTGCTAAATCCAGTTAGTACATAAGTATCAAGAGTATTATGTTAGAGTTAATTTCTGACTTAACAGCCAAAGCTTTTTAAAAAAAACAATTGGGGTGCTTTAAAAAATGAAAAAATAGGTCTGGTGCTTATCAGGATCTAAACCAGTGATCTCCAAACTTGGCAGCTTTAAGACTTGTGGACTTCAACTCCCAGAATTCCCCAGCCAGCATAGCGGGAGCTGAAGTCCACAAGTCTTAAAGTTGCCAAGTTTGGAGACCTCTGATCTAAACCCTGGAAGGAAGAGGGAAAAAGCCAACCTCATCTGGTTATCTTCAAATAAAGACTTGGATTCATTTTGAATGCAGTAATACCAAAAGAAGGGCTATTTGAGTAATATACAGGAACCACAAGCCTTAACAAGTCATTCAGATGTTTCCTTCAAAATGTACAAATATAAAAGAGCAAGGATTTATTGATTAGTATTGCAATAATCTATGCTTTGCTTAATTGTGAAAAACTGGGATTACAATTATTTAATCCTTCCAAATGTACTCTGTATAGTCTTCATTGCAGATAACATTCCTTTTAGCGAAATTTATTCCCTTATTTTATAAAGGATCCCTTCCTTTGTAAAAAAAATTCCTAATCCTTGCAAATGTTTTTAAGCCCATGGTGGGAAAACTAATTAAATAGGTGAATAATTTCCACGCAGCTAAAAACCAATGAGGGAAGGATGCTGGCACTGTAGTTCAGATGACTATCTGAAGGGCATGGACTCCCAAGTCCTGGTTTGAGTATGCAGCTCCTTGACTGTTACTAGCCACCTATTATAATGCAATTAGTTTTACTTCCACTATTCAATAGAATACCACACGGGGGCAGACTGCTATAACACATGAATAACTGCTGGGTCAGAAAACACTATAATGAAAATATGGATGTGCTCTCCAAGCTGCAGAAATCAGGGTCATCACTTAGTGTTTTCTGTATCTCTTTCTGACATCAAATGGTGATCTGGAATTTTGCAATCTAAATCTGATAGCCCTAATGAAATTACAGGTAATCCTTGACTTATAACCATTCATTTAGTAACTGGGGCAAAATTCACTTAACAAATTTCTCACCAGTCAACATAAATTCTGGGCTCAATTGTCATAAATCAAGGACTACCTATATAAGTTAATTGAAGGTGGAGGTTTCACTTGCTTTTCTCTAGCTTCCTGTTCTCCAGCTGCTGGCTGTTTTTGGATTGTTGAAGAAATTCCAGGATGTTTAATAACTGGTGCATTCTTCAAAGTACAGCATATGGGTAGTGTTTGGCATAATGGGCTTAACTACACTTCGCTTAAACAAATAACCTTGTTTTGCACAACATGCTGAGCTACAATCTGTCCAACGCCTTTTTAGTCTAGCTTGTTCAGGAAACTGGAACATATGATTAGTTTATAGTTCAGTATACTGTGGAAATCCCCACAAATGAATCAAATAAAATATAATTAACTATGGATAATGAATCATGCAAGGTCTGAACTCAGATTTATACTTCAGTGGGGAGTTAGAGATGTATATGGTTAGAGCTGCACATATGCCACCCCTATTAAAACAGATTAGTATTCTCAAGTAAATGAATAATACTATTATGGAAACAATTTGTGAGGTTATGATCTTACTATCATAGTTTAAAATGCACAAAATATATTTAGTATTTAAAACACTGCATTGACATTTTTATTTTGCTTCTAACAAGTTATCCTATCCCAAGCGATTAAGCCTGGGAATGTTTAGATAAGACTAAAAAAAATAGGAACTCTTATTAGAGAAGAATGGAAAAAAAGAACTGGAACAGCCTTTAATTTGTTCTGCTTTTCTCAACTTGAAGAAACAAGTATTTTTAACAATCAAGAATATTCTCTTGGAGCCTTTATTGCCTTTTCAAAAAAGAAACCCACTTTCAACTGCAAAGTGCTGACAATTCTCCCTCTCATCACAGCCTCTTTTAGGACTGAGGTTATGGTATCTTGTCCTAGAGAGCAAAATATGCAGAATTGTATATGTTTGTAAATTCTCTTCCTGCCTTGGGATCACTAATCAAGCTCATGGAAATGTCATAGCTATTTGGATGATACAAAGACCAGAACACCACTTTAACCAGAAAACATGTACTAGTCTCAATCCCCTTTCTTGGCTGATACTTATTTTGTAAATAAAAAAGTATGTGTGTACCCCGTGGGATTAGTGTTATCCTGTGTGATACGGGAGAAGAATTATTAAACAGAATGCTCGAAAATAAAATGAAAAGGGCCCTCCTTATTTTATATCTGGAGGCCAAAAGGAAAAATTAAGAACAGCTAATCCTCTTATAACCACGGTTGAGAAGAGAATTTCCATTGCTAAGCAATGGAATGGATAAGTGAGTCACACATAATTTTATGACTTTTTTTGCCACAGTTGTTTCAATCAATCAAAAGGGACCTTGGAAGTTTTCTATCCTAGTCCCCTGTTCAGGCAGGAGACCTGGCCTATACCATTTCAGACAGGTGTCTATCCCAGTCTTTTGTTAAAGACCTCCAGTGATGAATCCCCTACAACTTCTGAAGGCAAGCTGACTGGTTAATTGTCCTCACCGTTAAGAAATTTCTCCTTAATTCCTTGTTGCTTCTCCTTGATTAGTTTCCTTCCATTGCTTCTTGTCTTGCTTTCTAGTGCTTTGGAAAATAAGTTGACCCCATCTTCTTTGTGGCAGCCCCTCAAATTCTGGAATATTGCTGTCATATCCTCCCTAGTCCTACTTATCTCTTGACTAGCCATACCCAATTCCTGCAATTGTTCTTCATATGTTTTAGCCTGTAGTCCTTTAATCATTTTAGTTGCTCTTCTTTGCACTTTTCCCAAAGCCTCAGCATCTTTTTGGTAATGTGGTGACCAAAACTGGATGCAGTATTCTAGGTGAAACACATGGTCATTAAACAATCCAGTTTCTCTGATTGACTTTGTTTATTGGAAGCTTCCTAGGAAGGTTATAAATGGCAGACACCTGACCCTGGAATGCTTTGATTGTCATAAATAGATGCCGGTTGCCAAGCACCCAAATCTTGATTATATGACCATGGGGGGCCATGACAGTGGCAAGGGGTGGTTGTAAGTCCCTTTTTCCAGTGCTGATATAACTTTGGTTGGTAAATGAAAGGTTTTATGTCAAGGACTACCTGTACTAGGACAGTTAATTCCTCATTTGGGTTTTAATGACATTTTTTGACTATAGAAAGCCAGTTTGGTGTAATGATTAAGTGCTGCAGGAGACTGTTAGTTCTAGTCCCACCTTAGGCACAAAAGCCAGTTGGTTGATTTTGGACTGGTCACTCTGTTTCAGCCTAATCCACCTCACAGGGTTATTGCGAGGAAAATAGGAGGAGATATGTTTTTGCCTTGAATTACCTATAAAGTAATAAAGATGGGGTAAAAAATCTAATAATAGTCTTTAAAATGTAAAACTTAGGTAACCTGAAACAAAGCAGGTCAATGGTATGTGGTTACTGCATTTATTTCAACCACAGCCTTGAACTTTGTTTCAGGGTAGGACTTTCCACTTAGTCAAACCACAATATAGCTCAGCATCTTGTGCAGACTTGATTACAACTACTAAAAGGATTTACTGTAAGGAAAACTATGAAATTTACATAGAAAACATGACATTTTGAGTTTTCTCCCACTTCTCCCTGGTATTGGACCATGGATAAAATACAATGATCTAGCACCAGCAACCCTTTAAATTAATAATATTGTAGCCTCAACTTGCTATGTTGACTGCTTACCCTGACAGTCTTCCAGTTGCTTTTGTGAGGGGTTGCTTTATTTCCTGTCTTTGTTTTTGTTTTTTTAGTTTTCAGGATTTATTTTTACTTTACTCTGTGGCCTGAGCAAAAGGAGTCTGTTAGTCCTTTTTCAGAGCTCACAATTGCCTATACTTTATAAAATGTGTCAGCTAGAAAAGATGCTAACAAATTCTTTCTGATTTTTTGCTACCATAGACACACAAGAGTTGCTTGAACTGGATGCAGTATTCTAGGTGTGATCACCATTTGTAACCTTCCCAGCTGGCTTCCCACAAGCAATGGGAGAAGCCAGGTCCACTTATAGCTGCAGTGATTTGCTTAAAAACTGTGGCAATGAAGGTCATAAAATGGATCAAAACCAATTTAAAACTTTCCTGCTTACTAGTGGAAATTTGGGGTTCAACCAGGGGTGGGATTCTACCGGTTCGGACCGGTTTAAGTGAACTGGATGTTAAAGTTACATCTGGTTCACCAAACTGGTATTTCAACCGACCAGCTGGCCCCACTCACCCCTCCCCTCCTCTCCCAGGAGTCTCCATACGATGCAGGTAAGTGCAGGGTCTGCGCGGAGGCTCTGGGAGGGGGAGAAAATGGGCCTTCCAGAAGTCCAAAAACAGGCCTGTTTCTGGCTCCTGGTGGGCCTTCAGAGCTAGGCGGAAGCCATTTTCACCCTCCCAGAGGCCCGGGGGAACTTCCGGACCCCTGGGAGGGCAAAAACAGCCTCTCCCAGGTTCTGGAGGCCCACCAAAAGCTGGAAACAAGAAGCTCCAGTAGGCTACACCCACCATGGCCATGCTCATCCAGCAACTGGGCAGCGAACCAGTTGCTGGGATTTTTGAATTCCACCCCTGGGTTCAACTGTGGTTGTAAATCAAGAACTCCCTGTATAAGAAGCTACACTGTCGAGCTATGGTCTAATTGGCCTACGGCAATGACATCAAGAGATAGGAGGAAGATCCACAGACTAGACTAGGCTAGACAATAGTCAGATGAGAGACAGCTGAGCCCTCAGAAGAAATGGAAACATGGACAATATCTCAGAAGAGATCCTCCCTAGTTTCTTGGACTGTAAAAGTGAAGGTGGGTGGGGAGAGAGATGGACTTTCAGACCTGCAAGATTGTTATTATACCCTTAACAATCAAGATAGAGCTACTGCTTTGGCTGCGGGCTTCTTGTCTGATCTATCTTGCAAGGCTGACACAGTTTAAGGTTTATCTCCCTTCCTTTACAAAGCAAGTGGAACCGGTTGCTCAGGCTCCAGGTTTTTATGAGACCCACTCCCCAATGTCACCTAAACTCAGAGAGAGATGCCCTGGTCTTGGCCTGTGGTTGGATCAGTCTTACAGTGGGATGATTAAAAACAGAGCCTTGTTGATGATGGATTGCAACACTTCAACTCGGGAGCTGACTTCTGTGAGAGACACAATCTCGCTTCAAATGACAAGTGAGGTTTTTATTCATTCACACGTTTGCACGATAGCTAGAGCCGTTACAGGACATAACTGTAGACTGTTCTTTATTTTAATGAACCTTATTTCATTTCTGTAGCCTTTTATGGACACAGCAAGATAGCAATCTTCACGGTTTCATTCCAGATCATTTTCATGATTCTTTTGTGAGGTACTCTGGGCTCTTCAGAAGGAAAAGCAGTTGAAAAAGATTTTTTAAAAAAGATTTACTAGTTTACTGTATTCCTTGTACTCCCTTCTACTTTAAAAATTGACAGTAACTTTCAAAATTGTAAAGGAAAAAAATAACAGTTCACAAATAACATTTCTTAAATATTGCTAAAAACTAATTCCAAGCATCATTCATACTCTTCAAAGTACTCATAGGCCTTATGTTCTTCCCCAAACCCCAAAACCTTAGACTGTTTAACCTTATATGTATCCATGTATTCATAACTATGTTTTTACTTATACCTATTATCTTGTAAGCAATTGACAAACCAAATAAATAAAAATAAAATAAATAAAAATAGATTTCAAAATGTGAAACAGCTATAGAGAAAGGCTTCTTTCTAATTCTTTCCTATCCTTAACCTGATAAGGAAAAACCCAGCAGATCTTCCGGGTAAGTGACTGTCATCCTTTTGAGGTAATCCAGACAAGAAGAAAAACCATGAGTATAAAACTACCTTTATTATAAGGTTACATTAAACAGAATCTTGGAAATCTGAAAAGGATTTCTTCCCTTCTGTAGTATGTGGGGATGGCCTTGGCAGACTGTGTCAAGAGACATTGCCAAGGGAACAGTCAGATAAGGGACAGCATAGCCTGTGGATGGATAGTGGGCTGGGCAAGAGGCTCACAAGAGGCCTTCCCTACTTTTGGGGCTTGTAAAGGAGATGGGAGAGAGGAGAAACATACTTTCAGAATTGCAAGATTCTATCAGTGTAACATTACAATAAAGTAAGCTGATCTGGTTGTGTTTCTTATCTGGTATGTCCTGCAAGGCCAACTTCAGTCCTGTTCCCTTGGCAGAATCTCTTTGCCCTGTCTTCCAAGGTCATTTTCACATACCATTACACCTCCTTTGAATTTAGTTTCCAGAAACCGGGGTGGGTCTGTTCTGAAATCCCAACCGTGCTTTTTTTCCCCAAAGGCAACTGGACTTCCTTGGTTTTTTTGGAAGTGTTTCACTTCTCATCCAAGGAGCCTCTCTCTCTCTCTCTCTCTTTTTTTTTACATATACATCATACATATTACATTTTTAAAAGCATTTGGTAACTTTTGAAGGATAATTTAATGCTTCTTTAATGTTACAAGGAGAAAAAAACCATTAACATAGCAAATCCATTGGTAAAAGGACAATATTATCGATTATCATACCGTGTTTCTCATATAATAAGGCTGGGTCTTATTTTTTTTTGAGCTCCGAAAAAATGGCTAGGCCGTCTTTTCGGGGGTGACTTAATTCCCCCCCCCCTTGCATCTTCAGGCGGGCGGCGACGGCTTGGATGTTGACCTCGGCGTTGGTGGGGCACTTCGTATCGGGGTCAACGCAGGCAGCTCCATATCGGTGTGCAACAAAAGTACTTCCTAACGGCAAGCCCCCCCACCATTCCCTCCCATTTCGCATGTTTTAATATAGGCCTTAATTTGGGGTGAGGGGCTTAATTTCATTTCATGCCTATAAAACATGCTGGGACTTCCTATTGGGGGAGGCCGTATTGTTGGAGAAACAGGGTATTATGTATAGAAAATAAAAATGAAATAGTATTTGATACATAGACTGTGACACTTCAGGATTTTTTAATTACTGAAAAGCTCACTTAAGAAGCCTATTTCATTAATATGGTGTAAATTGACATCATGCTGTGATTTTAAAGCTATACAATAAAGGACTTTACTCTTAAAAACCAATAAAAGCCTCTGGATTAGAGTACTGTAGGCTAAACACTTTCTTCATCTCTCCTGTTTTCTTTTCCTTTTGGGAATTTGTAGCAGATTTGTTATACACGACAATGAAAATGTTGAACTGGAAATCTTGGGCAAGAAATATCAGGAGATGATTTAACAAAATGCCAAAACCTGCAAATGAGCCTCCATATTGATGATGGCTGTTAATCAAACTTTGAGAATTGTCAAGAAAAAACCCTGAACACTTTTTGTTTAAAGCTGATTTCAAGAGGTATTCAGCTAGGTAGCAGTGTATAGATAACTTTTTCAGATTTCGGAAATCTAATCAGGGTCGGATCCAGTGGTACTTGGGTGGGAGACCAGTAGAAATTTTATTTATTAGATTTGTCTGCCCCTCCTCCCATCTAATCTAGACTGTAGACTGGAAAGTCAAAGTAAGTGGTTTAAACTGCTTAATAATAACAGGTTTAGCTTGAAATTTTTTGATAAGAAGTGTCAGGAGTTTAGAATGAAGCTGATGGCCACATTCTGCATCACTGTCCCATTGCTTCTCCCCTAGGGATGCACTGGGGACATTTTTAATGTTCCCCTCTCCTGCCACTTTCAAACTTGTTTTTCATTCGTTGGCTTCCACACCCATATATTCTGTTCTGCTCTGATAGAAAGAAAGGCATAACACTGAACCTCTTTCTATGTTTACTTTCCTTTTATTGGAAAGTTTGAAAAGCATCTGTGACAGGAGCAGCAGCAAAACTGCGTGTGAAATGGGCAGCCGTATAAGCTGAATAAATAAACACCTCTCACTGCTCATACAATGGGTCCATGTGGTTACCACAGGGGTGAGGAACCTCAACTCCCAGAATTCTTAAGCCAGCCATGCTGCCTCAGGAATTCCAGGAGTTGAAGTTCACAAGTCATAAAAGGGACAAGATTTCCCCACCCCGGGTTACCAGAAATCAACCTGCGATGAAGGAGATTTTTATCCAAGCGATGAAATCCTTCCATGCCAGAAAAACACCTATTTATTAGATTTCTATTCTGTTTTATGTACAGCAGCACTGGCCAGGATATATAGATTGACCTTCCTCCTTTTTTTTGCCAACAACAACCCTGTGAGGTAAGGCGGGGAAGAGAAAGTAACTGGCCCAAAGTCACCCAGTGGTTGAATATAGACTAGACTAGTGTTTCTCAACCGTGGCAAATTTAAGAGGGGTAGACTTCAATTCCCAGAATTCCTCAGTCAACATGGGTTGGCTGGAGAATTCTGGGATTTGAAATCCACCCCTTAATGTTGCCAAGGTTGAGAAATACTGGACTTGCCCCATTAACCCCACCGCCAACCTGGCTGTTTTGGAGAAAGGATGCTTAGTTTCCTTCGAAGTACAGGCAGTCCTTCACTTATGACCACAATTGAGGCCACGATTTCAATCAATCAGAATAGAGCTGAAAGGGACCTTGGAAGTCTCCAATTTGTGTTGTTATGTGAGACATTTGTTAAGGGAGTTTTGCCCCATTTCACGACCTTTCTTGCCAAGGTTGTTAAGTAAATCACTGCAGTCGATAACAACTCGGTTGTTAAGTGAATCTGGCTTCCCCATTTTACTTTGCTTGTCAAAAAGATTGCAAAAGGTGATCCCATGACCTTGGGACACAGCAACGGTCGTAAGTATGAATCAGTTACCAAGCAGCTGAAATTTGATCACATGATCATGGGGTTATTACAAAGGCTGTGAAAAAGGGTCAAAAGTCACTTTGAATGGTTATTGAATGAACTGTTGTAAGACGTGGATTACCTACGTTTTATTGCTATTTTGTCACATTTGGTTAAGTTGTTGGACCCGGGTTAAAGAGACCCAGGTTCAAACCCACCCCAAAGCCTTGGAAACTCACTGAGTTCCTTGGGATCAGTCCCATTCATCTCACTGGGCCTCCGGAGACTAAAACGTGGAGGTGGGAGCACTACCTCTACCAGATTGTGAAAGAAAGATGAACGATCCTGCTAATCTAACCAAAGCATTGCACAGCCCCGACTCTCATACAAGCCAAAGGGCTGGCTGCTTTGCACCATCCTATATTGACTGTTTCCTAGTATGATTTGTTTATTGTATCCTATGACTACTATTAAGTGTTGTACCTTATGATTCCCGACCCTTGACGAATGTATCTTTTCTTTTGTGTACACTGAGAATATTTGCACCAAAACAAATTCCTTGTGTGTCCAGTCACACTTGGCCAAAAAAGAATTCTATTCTATTCTATTCTATTCTATTCTATTCTATTCTATTCTATTCTATTCTATTCTATTCTATTCTATTCTATTCTATTGTGTTCTGTTCTGTTCTATTCTATTGTGTTCTGTTCTGTTCTGTCCCACAGTTGATGTATTTCCCCCGCAGCAGCCGGACAACGCAAGCAAACCGAGTGGGAAAACGAGCAGCCGAGCAAGGCAACGTTCCTTTCTGCTCCGCAAAAGAACAGCCAGCAGTGCGGTGCAAGCCAGCCAAGATCCAGGAAGCCTCTCGACTCGATCCAGAAATTGGGCCTGGGATCCGTGCGACTTTTAAATTGAGGAACCCGCTGCTAATTGCTTTTTATCGATTTCCCTTTGGGCCGCTTCCCGGGACTCCAACCCTCCTCCCGTTTGGGGGAGGGAGAAGGAGGAGGTGGAAGAAAAACAGGAAAAACTGCATGGAAGCGGCGAAGGGGAGGGGAGGGGGGGTCTCCGCGCTCCAAGAAACGCCTCCTTCCACTCACTTGTCCGCTCCGGCGTTCTTGAAGGTTGTTGCTAACCGCGTCGCAATCGTTTCCCACCCGCCCTTCCTCCCCATGCTTCCCAGCGCCCCTCCCCGCCCCCGACCTCGAGGCGAATTGGCTCCGCCGTGCCAAACCCGCCGCCGCCGCCGCTCCCGAGCGCACGCCTTCAGCCCCAGCCAAACCCCCTCGCCGCCGGGCCGGACGGAGGGGGACGCTGCTGGCCAGGCTGAGCTTTGCTGCAACCACGTGTCACTCGCAGCCTGCCTGTCACCCACAACCACAACAACAACAAGAAGAAGAACAAGGAAGCCTGCGGGGGAAAATCTCCTTCTCCCCTTGGATCGCCCTGGGGGAAGGCGCCCCTTTCCTGATCCAGGTGAGTCCGCTGAAAAGCAGGGCTGGCTGGCTGGGAATCTCGCAGGTCAGGATTCTCCCCTTTGGTCACCCAACCCGGGTTGTAACCCTCGTCGCTTTGCCCAATGTCAAGTTGACTGGGGTTGGGTTTTTGGGGTGTGTGTGTGGGGGAAGTGGCTGCTTGTTTTTGTTTTCCTTTGCCAAGGGGGTGAGGGGGCGTGCCTTATGCGCAGCCGAGGCGATTGCGAGCTGAAGGGAATCCAGAGCTGCGCGCATCGGGGTGCTGGGAGCGGGTGGGTGGGTTTGTCTTCGCACTTGGCTGCCCGGCTTCCAGGGGGTGGGGTTGCGCGCAACCGAGGAAGCGGCGTGTCCGAGAGAAGCGCTTCTCGAGGGCGGGGGGTGGGGGTGTCCGTGGAAGGAAACCGCCGAGAAGCTTGCTTTAAATTGCAATGATCGCGAGCGATTGAGCAAGCCTTGGATTTCTGCTCCAGAAGGCCGGCTGGGGAGAATTGGTAATTGAAAAGGAAAAAAAAAAGGCGCAGAATAGGCTCCGAGAAGCAAGTTGGCAGGGGAGGAGGGGAGGCGCGCAGCCATGTGCCCGGTTGCCTTCCAAGGCCTCGTCTGGAAGTCTTTAACATTCCGTTCAAGGACGGGGCTCCTGATGAATTTGCCCAGCGGTGCTTGCATCCTTTTGACACCCCTGGCCACCTGGTTATAGATCGTGAAGATTGGAGCGTAAAGTCGGTGGCTCTGGGGAACTGAAAGGGAAGCATCTGCAAGCTTTGGGATGCTGAAAGGTGCATCCAGGTTATCGGGCGGGCGCCTTTCATCTTCTCCTTTGTTTTTAATGTGTGTTTGTGTGTGTGTTTCTGGCCAGGCTGGTTGCAGCAATGGAAGAAAATAGCTTGGGCACCCTGCAACAGAGGGCAGCTGAGCTGGAGTGCATGGCCGAGGTTCTTCTGACAGGGGAACAGCTAAGGTAAGGATGTGGCTTTTCACAAGTACTTTGGCCAGGAGAGGGCAGCAAGGGAAACTGGGTTCTACCCCAGATTTTGGGTTTAGGGATGGTTTTTGCCTGTAATCTGCTTTTCCTTTAAAGCAGGGGTCTCCAACCTAGGCAAAGCTGGCTGAGGAACTCTGGGAGTTGAAGTCCACAAGTCTTAAAGTTGCCAAGGATGGAGACCCCCTGCTGTAAAGGATCAAGGTTACATGGGGAGGTTCTCCTCTTATTTAATTGGCCTCAACAATAACCCTGCAAGGTAGGTGGGCCCGAGAGGACAAGACTGACGCAAAGGCACCAGGTGAATTTTCCCTTCCTCACTCCAAGCCACCGTGTTGATGTGGTTGATGCTTCGTCCAGCTACATAGCAACGCCTGATATTTTCAGGAATTTTCGATATTTTCACATCTCAAGGAGAAAAAGCCTGCTCTGAATGAACAAATACCCGCAGGGTAATGAAACCCGAGGTGGGATGCTACTGGTTCTGCCCGGCTCTATAGAACCGGTAGCTCTGAAGAGCAGCAGACATAGAACCGGTTCTGTGTTTGCTGCTGTTTGGCCCACTCGCCCGCCTGGGCTCTTACCTGTCCTTTATTTCATGCTTTTGCAACCTCAGCTAGGCTTTGCGCGGCACGGCTGAGGTTGAAAAAACAGGAGAAAAGAGGCTTTTCTAATGCTGCACACCCGCACACAGCACTTTTCAGCTGTCCGGTTGGCACAACTAAAGCTTGTTTTACACACGCGCGCAGCGCACATCTGGACTTGCAAGGTGCATGCACAAAACGTACTCCCCGAACCACCACTGAATGAAACAGATTCAGTGTTCCCATCATCTTCTAGCAGACTGGCCTTGCTGGGTAGAGGAGATGGGAACTGTATTCCAGCTTATCTGGAAGACTAGTCTTGGAATTCTTCAATCTTCAGAGCCCTTCTTTATTTTAACTTTGTGTTCATTTTCCCCACCGGCAGCAAACAAGGATGAATTCAAAAGAGTGATTTTAGGGTTTTCCCTTCATCCGTTCAATGTATACAAAAGCAGGAGGGTGTATTTTTAGCTGCCTTGCTGTTATGGGATGGCTAAAGCCTGAGAATGAAATGAACTTTTATTTTTTTAAAAAAAAGAAACAATTAAAAACATTTTGTTTGACATCTTCTCATCTGTCAAAGAGCGTTTCCTTTTCCAGATACACAACCTTGATTCTGCTACATAAGGCAAAGTCTGCATACACACTATACTCAGGCATGTAGCTTTAATAGTCTATCCCAGGGGTGTCAAACTCAAGGCCCAGGGCATGGATCCCGCCCATGGAGTGTTTAGATCTGGCCCCTGGGGTCGCCCTGGAAACAGCAAAGAACCAACCTGTGGTGCAAAGGTGGCATTCAGCAGGTTCTGACCAGTTCTGGAGAACCAGTAGCAGAACTTTTGAGTAGTTTGGAGAACCGGCAAATACCACCTTCTGACTGGAGATTTTACAGTATCCTTTCCCTGCCACGCCCACCAAGCCACGCCCACAGAACCGGTAGTAAAAAAAATTGAATCCCACCACACTTTTGACCATGGTCATCTGATCAAAATTAGGCATCTTGACAACTGGAATGTATTTACGATGATTGAAGTGTCTCAGGTTCACATGATCACCCTTTGCTACCTTCCCAGCAGGGTCCCAACAAGGAAAGTCGATGTGGGAATCTGGGTTTGCTTTATAACTGCAATGATTGGCTTAACAACCATGGCAAAATTATTTTATTATTGTATTGTATTATTTTATTTTTATTTTATTTTATTATATATCTTATTTTGTATTATATTTTATTTTATATTTTTTATTTTATTATTGTATTATTTTTTATTTCATATTTTATTATGTTATTTTATTTTATATTTTATTATTTTATTTCTTATTTTTATTTTGTTTTTTTATTATTCATTTATTTATTTAAAGCTTTCCAGGATGAGGTGAGATTAAAATGCGGGAGGGGGGTTCCACCAGCCGTTGGTGTAAAAAGATTTTAGTTGCAAAGTGAAATTGCAACTCATGGAGAATTTACAAAGCCTTCAGTAGGGCTAGCAGCAAAGTTAAGAAACCAAGGAAGAGGAACTGAGATATAAATATTTTACGATAAGTAAAACATGTGAACTACTGTTGTCATATCAAATAGAGAAGATTTTTTATTTTCCTTTCCTTTCTGGTTGCATGCAATCCTGCGGTGTTTGCTTGTTGTAGGATGTCAGGCACAAGTATTTAAAGAGGCTGAAACATTCAAGCATTGTGATGCCCTGATATTTATTTATTTGCTTGCATGTTTGTATGCCCTTACTCTTTTTCTCCCATACTTTAGATGGTTTACAAAGAATACTTTTAAAACAGAATCAACCAAATCATTCCAAAAGATAAAAAAAATAATTCTTAGACCATGTCTCCTTGAGGACAGGATGGTAAGCATGCTTCCCTGCATGCAAATAATATGACTTATGATTATAATGGAGCCTACAGTTTCTATTGTATGGCATAACAGTTGTAAATCAATGCTCCCATATGACCAATCTGATTTTATAACATTATTTGTCATTAAGCAAACCCATTGTCTACAATGGGACTTTTTTTTCCCAGAAATCGGAAATAAATGCCATAAATTTGTCATAAATTGTAGAATACTGCAAACAGCTGTAAATGCAGGCTGGTTGCCAAGTGCCCAAAATGTGATCATATAACCTTGGGGACAGGGGCGGCTATTGGAACTTTGAATTTGGGTCCTAAGTATCTTTTGGGGGGAGGGGTCCATCATAATAACATTGAACAGTCACTAAGCAATTAGTTGTAAAATGAGAACTATGTGTATTCACCTAAAGCCAGATAATTCTACCTGGAGGAGGGTGTCCTTGAAGTATCTTTATTCATTAATGGGTTGCTTTTACCTGAGTAAATTTTAAGGGAAGGGGTGGGTAGTAGCTACTCTGCTGTAACTTCAGCCAGCATCTCTGACAAGCCACCATGGGAATTCTTGGGAAGTGTAATCCACCATACCTGGGAAGCCCTTCATGGGAGAAATTAAATCTATGGCACTCTTTTTCAGACTTGACAACATTCAGATGTGTGGACTTCAACTCATGCTGACTGAGGAATTCTGGAAGCTGAATTCCACACACCATTAAAATTGCCAAGTTTGAAAAACCCTGGTCAACCTCTTTAGTGGAAGAATAAGAAAGAATCAGTTATGTCTGTGTGCAAATGAATAACCGGGAGTGAAATTTCTACCCACGTATGTCTTATTTACAATAGATATCAGGACTGTTCTGAGCCAGCCTGGTTTTTGCTTTGTAAGGGTTGTGTGTGATGGTTGCAGAGATCTCTGGATCGTTATTCACTGCTAGAGGATTCTGCCTTTCCAAAGCAGTGTGGATTAATGGTCCTTTGATCTTATCTGCCCGTGTCCATACGAGCTCCCCTAATTTCATTTTGGTCAACAAAAAGGCATGTGGTTTTTCCAGATCTTCCTCAAGCCATTCTGTACATTATCAGATGGCTAAAGCACACATTCCATTTCTCCTGGCCTCCCTTAAGGATTAGAGAGGCCCATTGTCATGCCCCTGGTGGAGACTGACTCTGAGGAAGAGGAGGAACAGCCAACAGGGAGTGGAAGTGTGGCTCCAGAGGTGGTGGAGGAGGCTGGGGAAGGTCAGAGGCTGGCTGAGCAGTCAGAGGAGGACCCAGACCCATCCTAGGGCACGCAGGGAGGAGAGGATCAGGGTAAAACGTGGTCTACTTGGGAGGAGAGGGCCATGATCCTCTTCATGGGTTGCAGGTGTGAGATCTGCATAAGAGTTTGGACCTGTGTGCTAACAGAAGCTGGAGACAAATTAGTGTTTTATTCCTAAAGAAGGTTTATCTTGGTTGGCGTTCTTCCAACGGACTGTACCTGGTTATCTTCCTGAAGTTGGCAATTATCTATCCTGGTCTGTCCTGGAACTTTATTCAGTGCAGTTTGTTTTTGGTTTTTGCGTCGTTATCGGCTCTTTGAATTTGAACTGTGTTTCTTTCTTTTGAAATGTTATTTTGAAAATAGTTTACTCCTCCACTGTGAACAATTAAACAGTGAAGCCAAGTTGAAGGTATTGAAGGACTTTTAGTTATGTTTTGGGTTTTGTTTTATTTCTGATATACTCTGGGTCATTACATCCACTGATTTGGTCGCCTAATGGAGGCTCCAACTGAGTTTGGCATGGCGTATTGCCACAATGGCTGGTGCATGTTTGGTTGCAGAAGTGAAGATTGAGCAAGGTGACGCCAACTGAGCTGCAAAGAGGCAGGAACAGAATTGACTGTGATGTGCTAAAGCCAGAGACAGTACCTTGAACTGGCAAATAATGTTTAGATCTTAAGAACAAAGCAGAAGATTTCATGAGTAGTTTTTACCCATACAACAGTGCCAAAGCACTGGCGTGTGACACCACATTTTCCCTCTCCAGCAGCAGATGATTGCACAGATAAGGCCCCAGAGGCAAATAATGGCACCATCATGAATGCACGAGAAGGAGATTCAGTAGCTTAAAATAACAACATGCTTTAGAAGTCACATTTTTGCTCTGAAACATTCTTCTCTTTTTCTCCTTTTCCTTGAGAGCAGCAATGCATGAGGGCATGGTTGATAGAAGGCAAGACAAGCAGGAGGGAAATGCAGGTGTAGCCAAGACACAAGGGGAGAAGCTTGCTGAGCACATGCACTCTCTGGCAAAAAAATGTTTCGAAAGTGGAGAGAGAATAAACCTGTGCAGCAGGCTGCAGAGAGAAGGGAAGTCTGAACTGGAGGTCCATTGCTGTCCATGACTATGTGAGGCACCCCAGAATGCAGCCAATTAAATAATGGAAGCTGTGTGTTGGGTATATCAAGCTTGTTTTAAGGTTGGGGTTGAATATTCCAATCACTTTTCTTCACATAAAGAAAGATAGAGATCACCTAGAAGAACTGCTCCTGGAAAACTAGAAACTGTAGGGAAGAAACTCAAAGGAATTTTGTCTTAATTATGACGGAGCAGAAAGAATCTCCGAAAGGACTTCAAGATTCCAATACAAGAGGATATTCGTAGCTCAGGGTGGAATTGTGCGGTTCCTTGGTACTCTCTGAATATGGTGGTTTTCTTGCAGGCATTTCATTACCCAACTAGGTAACATCATCAGTGCTAGAAGGGAGTGGGGCTCGCTCCCAAGAGTCTGAAGACATGATGAAAACTCCTTAATTGCAGAACACATGGGCAGACTTCACCCTAGTTTTCAGATGGGAAACAGTGAGCATTCTAGATCAAGCTAAGTCCAAAAAACACTAGAAGATTCCTGAAAACCTGGAGCTCAGATAAACCACCCATCAACAGGCACATAGAGATAATAATAACATCTACATACCATTCAAAGGAGACAATAAAAAAGCTAGAAGATCACTATACCTCCTGACCAGCAGTCAAAACCCAGATAAGCAGAGATAAATGACCAAATAGCAAACAAACAAGGAACTATTAACTCAGTAAACAACGGTCTAATCAAGGAACTATCGGGAACACTCCCATAGCAATGACAGGGTAAGCTACTTGTACATAAACAGAGAGAAACCCCCTTCCCTTCTAGCACTGATGATGTTACCTAGCTGGGTAATAAAATGTCTGCAAGAATACAACCAAGCTCAGAGACCACCAAGAACCCTACATTTCAAGATTCTGTTATTATACACTTCAATAATAAATGATCATTCCTGTAACTCTTAGGATGTCCATTTTCCAATCCAGGCTACCTTGAAGAACTGACACTCAGTGAACATGAAGAAAAGCTTTGCCAGTTTTCTCAGTTATGGTTTTCTCAGCTCAGTTCTATAATAACCGAATTGTCTTCTTGGACACACAGCTGAGAGCCCTAATGCTCTTGCCCTTTGTTTAAGGTTGCACAAAATGTTTCAAGCTCACAACTGTCTCTTCCAAGTGTTCCAAACTTGAAACAAACCTCCTGGTGTTTCTGAGAGTTTTGTTCAGAACGTTTATTCCTTGCTTACCGCAGCATATTGACTGTCATGGTCGTCATAGCAAACAATCTCAGCCTTCTAACCTTGACTTGGGCTGTTTTGACTGTTTTGCGCTCCGGACAAAATGTCATTTCAGAACCAAGAGATGGTTTTCAAGTCAGAATAAAGCACTGAACCATTTCACGTTTTCTCCTAATAGACGTGGCCAGTTCAGGTTTTTCTGACAGAAGATTACAAGTGTGGCCTGTGTGATCACAGCTCAGACCAAAACAAGTTTCTCCTTACAGGATTATCCCTTAAGGTTTTGATCTGTATGGAAGATAGCAAAGGACCTGAATGTTTGGAAACGAGAAAGAAAAGCTGGGAGGAAAAAGCAAAAAGAACTGAAAACTTCTCCAAGACAAGACAATCGGCATGGTACAGGTAGTCCGCAACTTACAACAGTTCATTTACTGACCGTTCAAAGTAACAACAGCACTGAATAAAGTGACTTACGGCCGTTTTTCACACTTATGACCAGGGATGGGATTCAAATTTTTTAACAACCGGTTCTGTGGGCGTGGCTTAGGTGGTAGGCATGACTTGGTGGTCATGTGACCACCAGCTGGGCATGGCCAACTCAATATCACTCACATCGAGGCACACATCTCCTCGCTTGGCCTCTCGTGACTGTGGGGAGTCTGCAACAGTCGTAAGTGTGAAAAATGGTCATAAGTCATTTTTTCAGTGCCATTGTAATTTTGAATAGTCACTCCACACAGGCAAAGTACCAGCAAAGGAGGGGGAAAAACTCCAGAGAGGTTCCTGAGACAGGAAGTCTAGTCCTGCCAAGAATGTAAAAAGGTTTAACGGAGAGGCAGTTTCTGTAAGCAAAACCAGAATGTTTCCTTCCTGCCTTCCTTACAGGATTAGGCCAGTAATTTCTTCTAACAACCGATTCTCCGAACTGCTTAGAATGTTAACAACCGGTTCTAGCGAATAGGTGCGAACCTGTAGAATCCCACCCCTGCTTATGACAATTGCAGCCTCTCCATGGTTCACATGATCAAAATCCAGACAGTTGGCAAGTGACTCATATTTATGACAGTTGCAGTCTTCTGGAGTCATGTGATCACCTTTTGCGACATTCTGACAGATCAATGGGGAAGCCAGATTCACTTAACAACTGAGTTACTAACTTAACTGCAGTGATTCACTTAACAACTGTGGCAAGAAAGGTCATAAAACTCAATAAATGTCTCACTTTGCAACAGAAATGTTGGGCTCAGTTGTGGTGGTAAGTTGTAGACTACTTGTTTAAACAATCAAAATGATAGGTCTCAATGTTAAATCAATGTTTGAATACAGAGTCTGAGGTTACAGAATAAAATACAGAATAACAGAGTTGGAAGGGACCTCAGAGATCTTCTAGTCCATCCCCCTGCTCAAGCAGGAAACTATATCATTTCAGACAAACGGTTGTCCTTCTCTTCTTAAAAATGTCTAGTGTTGGAGCATTCACAACTTCTGGAGGCAGAAGTTGTGAATGCTCCACTGATTAATTGAATGTTCCACTGATTAATTGTTCTAACTGTCAGGAAATTTCTCCTTAGTTCTGGTTGCTTCTATCCTTGATTAGTTTCCACCCATTGCTTCTTGTCCTGCCTTCAGGTGCTTTGGAGAATAGCTTGACTCCCTCTTCTTTGTGGCAGCCCCTGAGATATTGGAACACTGCTATCATTTCACCCCTAAAAATAAAATAACATGGTTTTTCTTTCTTTTTAATTAACCACAGCCTTGGAGAGGGAGAATCTGATCACGCATGTTACATGAACGATGTATGTAGTGGGATAGAGCTTATAAAGTCCCAGGCCATAAGGCATACACCAGAGGTGGTATTCAGCAGGTTCTGACCAGTTCTGGAGAACTGCTAGCAGAAATTTTGAGTAGTTCGGAGAACCGGCAAATCCCACCTCTGACTGGCCCCACGCCCCATCGATTCTCTGCCTCCCGAGTCCCAGCTGATCGGCTGGGTCTTCTTTTGTTGCCCCGCACAGGAGGACGGAGCTGGAAAGCAGGTTAGTGGGGTGGGAAGAGAATGGAGATTTTACACTATCCAAGTCATGCCATGCCCACAGAGCTGGTAGTAAAAAATGTTGAATCCCACCATTGGGCCATCTGCCTGCAAGGTATCAATTGATTTTAAAGAAGAAAAGGAAAGTATTCTGGGATTCAGAAACTGTCAGCCCTTCGACCTAGACCAGACTAGAAATCAAAATCATGCACGCTAACGCTATTTTTAGTATAAAGTTACAGCAGCAGGATCTTCTGTTGTGTCTTGCCCCACAGCCCCCCTTTATCTTCATGATACCTTAGAGAGGGTCTTTCCGGAAACATTATTTTTCTCTGGTTATAAGTCTGGCCCAGATAACGTATTTCTTTGATCAGGCCTCAGTTGTGGCTCTTCCTCCTGTTCCTCGAAGTTATTCCTTCTTCTGCTCATTATAGAAACAGCTTGAGGGCCACGTTTAATCAAATTATTTAATGTAAGAACTGAATTGAGGATAGAAGTTTTAAAGCCGTTCTTAAAAGACAAGGTTTTTTGTTTTTTTCATGGTGGTGGTGGGGTTAGCGTCTCTCTCAGTCTTTCCTGCACGAGTTTTTCTTCTTTCAAGTTGGCTTATTTCAATAGCACAGCTCAGGGTAGATAAAGCTTTAGGCAATCGCACGGGCTGCTGTTCTTTGCAAAACCCGTCATCTTGAAGTTTTTGCTCCCTCTTCAGTGAATTCCTGCATAAGTTATGTGACAGTAGCAAGCTTATAAAGACAAGGGAGAAATTACACAATAAGGGGAAAATGGAGACCCTCTGAATTTTATTTCTTTGTAAATAGACATGCTTGGTAAAGGGGAGTTGCTTATAGCAATAGCAATAGTGCTTAGACTTATATACTGCTTCACAGTGTTTTACAGCTCTCTCTAAGCAGTTTATATTGCCCCCCAACAATCTGGGTCCTCATTTTACCCCCCTCGGAAGGATGGAAGGCTGAGTCAACCTTGAGCCTGGTGAGGTTTGAACTACCAAATTGCAGGCAGCCAGAAGGCAGCCGAAGTAGCCTGCAGTACTGCACTGCGCCACTGTGGCTCTATAGGGCATTATATGCCAAAACAACTAGACACAGGAACAGTTTTTCCCTTGTGCCATCACTCTGCTCAACTCCTAATTCTCATAGTGCTGACAAATGTCTATGTCATCATCACTGGAGGCTTTCAAGAAGAGATTGGACTGCCATTTGTCAGAAATGAGGTAGGGTCTCCTGCTTGTTGGACTACTAGATCAGTGGCCCCAAACCTTTTTTGGACCAGGGACCGGTTTCACAATTATTTATTCTTCCACGGACCGGTACCTGAGTAACGCGAGACTCCACTGCCATCGGGATGGCTCTTCGTTCGAAGCCGCCGCCCCCCTCTTCGACAAAACTAAGGCGCGAGCACCCAAATGCCGCTTTCCAACTGAAAACCCGGAAGCACTTTCCAACCGAAAACCCAGAAGCAACCAAAAACCCGGAAATGCCGTCGAAACAAGATGGCAGCGCCCAAGCTTTGCGGCCCGATAAAAAATGATCCACAGACCGGTACCGGTCCAGGGACCGGTGGTTGGGGACCCCTGTACTAGATAACCTACCAGGTCCCTTCCAACTCTGTTAATCTGTAAACCTGTGGTTGCTAGCCGAGTCTGAAATATAGCTCTATGTGCCTCGGAGAGAAAGCTTGTCATCTGGCATTTTCGCTCTTCCATCCTCTCAGACCTGGAGAAACAGTCCTTAGGAAGTTTCTAAATAAATTTCCATGTGGAGGAAGGAAAGAGTGATGTATTGCTTACATATTTATCACTTTTGGCGTATTGTTCTCTTATATCGCAACTCTAAACACTAAGGACTTCCTCAAAGGTTATCGGGTCCACGGATCTAGCAAACCAACACTACTGCTTCCTGAAAGCAAATTCAATTATTTCAGTATGAATAATGTCCCAAGATCTAATATTGTTCGTTAAGCTGTGCTGTTCGAAAATAAAGTTGCCTCATTTCCTTCTCTGTTTTTCTTCAACGCAGCTTAATTATGCAGCTTAAGCCAATGCAGACATCGTTAAAAATTGTGCAAAGAAGTACAGATAGTCCTTGACTTACAACAGTTCATTTAGTGACCATTCAAAGTCACCATGGTGCTGGAAAAAGTGACTTATGACCATTTTTCACACTTACGACCCTTGCAGCTTCCCCATGGTCATTCGATCAAAATTCAAGGGCTTGGCAACTTGACTCCTAGTTATGACGGTTGCCGAGTCCATGTGATCCTCTTTTGCGACCTTCTGACAAGCGAAGTCAATGGAGAAGCAAGATTCACTTAACAACCATGTTACTAACTTAACAATTGCAGTGATTTACTTAACAACTGTGGCAAGAAAGCTCGTAAAATGGGACAAAACTCACTTAACTGTCTCACTTAGCAACAAAAATGCGGGTCCCAATTGTGGTTGTAAGTCTAGGATTGCCCGTATTGCATTTTATCCTAAATTGCATTAACAGAGGGATACAATCAAGATCAAGTGAGGTACTAATACCACTCTATAAAGTCTTAGTCAGACCACACCTGGAATACTGCATCCAATTTTGGTCACCACACTATTAAAAAAAATGTTGAGACTCTAGAAAGAGTGAAGAGAAGAGCAACCAGGATGATTAGGGGACTGGAGGCTAAAACATATGAAGAATGGTTACAGGAACTGGACATGGCTAGTCTAGTGAAGAGAAGGACCAGGGGAGACATGATAGCAGTCTTCCAATATTTGAGGGGATTCCACAGAGAGGAAGGGGTCAAGCCATTTTCTAAAGCACCCGAAGGCCAGACAAGGAATAATGGATGGAAACTGAACAAGGAGAGATTCAACCTAGAAATAAGGAGAAACTTTCTGACAGTGAGAACAATCAACCCATGGAACAGAAGTTGCCTTCGGAAGTTGTGGGAGCGCCATCAGTTGAGACTTTCAAGAAGAGATTGGACTGCCATCTGTCAGAAATGGTGTGGGATCTCCTGCTTGGGTGGGGTGTTGGACTAAATGACCTACAAGGTACCTTCCAACTCTGATTATCTGTTATCTGTTATCTTTCTGTATATTCCCATTTTTTTCCTGACATTCAGTATTAGTCCATACATTCTGCTAAACAATGTTTGTTTCATCATGATTGAGTAAGCCATAATTGGCCCTTTTTCTGGGTTATGTCCAAGACATAATCTATAGTTTACAAACCACAGTGAATGTATTAATGAAACCTGAAAGCCACAATAATGCTATTTATGCAACATACAAATCTTACAATGTAATTTGATGTATGGACCCTCTCATTATCTGCTCAGTGTGTAGCCTATAGAAATATTTCTCTAAGAAAAATGCTCTTCATTCCCAAGTCAGCAGCATGTGAGCTTTCTAATTTTAATGAATTAGTAAGTTAAATCAATAGAGTGTATAGCCTTTCTCAAAACAACCGTTTTGAGAATTGCTCTGCAGCTGTGCTGCATTCTATTCCAGGTCAATACTGTTAGGAACGAACATGAAATTAAAGGGTTTTTTTTTAATGTTGAGAAAGAGATGCTGTTTTAGTGTTGAAGTGGAACAAGGGAGACCAGATTTAATTTAACCCTCAGCTGTGAAAACTCTCTCACTGACTTTGATACGGGCGTTTAACCTACCTCACAGAGTTCATGTAAGGAGAAATAGGAGATGGCAACCGTTTGAAGAAGGGCAGGTCAACTGAATTCAGGAAGTCCTTGACTTACAGCTGATCCTCACACTTACAACTATTGCAGGATCCACCTGATCAGAATTCAGGCAGCCAGTGTGTATTTACAATTGTTGCAGCGTCCCAGGGTTATACAACAAACACCACCAATAATCTTCCCTGCTAGCTTCTATCAAGCATAATTAATGGGGGAAGCTGGATTTGCTTAATGACTATGTGATTCATATAACGACTGAGGTGATTTGTTTAACATCTGTGGCAAACAGGGCCATAAATTGGGTCTGACTCACTTAAAAACTGCCGGGCTGAACAACGGAAATTCTGGCCAGGATGGTCAATTGTGGTCACAAGTTGAAGACTACCTATAATTAATAAGTTGAATTTATTTTAAGTATTAAAGCAGGGGTGTCAAATTCATGCCCTGTGGGCTGGATGCGTCACGTGCTGGCCCCACCCCCACCCGATTTAGCGAAGGGGGAAAAAAGTCCCGATACGTCACGTGACACCGCCATGATGACACGAGTTTGACACCCCTGTATTAAAGGAAGAGCTATGGTTAGAATACAGTGGTTAGAATGCAGGCTAACTCTGCCCACAGCCTGGAGTTCGATCCTCACCAGGCTCAAGGTTGACTCAGCCTTCCATCTTTCCAAGACGGATAAAATGACGACCCAGGTTGTTGGGAGCAATATGCTGACTCTCTAAACCATTTAGAGAGGGCTGTAAAGCACCATGAAGTGGTATATATACGTTTAAGTGCTATTGCTGTTTAAATCACTCGAAAGTGAAAGCTGGTTGGAGAGTTCACATGCTCGTCAACCAGCAAAACATACTTTAAAAATATAATGTGAATAAAAGCCTACTGTATACAATAAAATGCAAAATAAAACTACAGCATTCAAAAGTTAAAATAATAGGAATTAAAACATAATGAAAAGCCAATTTATAAGTCTGGGGGCATAGAGTGGTCTTTCCTTGACAATAAAAAAAAAAAAATTCAGTGTTGGGGCCAGTTGAGCTTTTTAGGCGAAGGTTTTCCATAAGTGGGCCACCTCAGATGACCTTCCTTCCTACAGAAAAACCACCTCAACTTGTTCATCAAAGGTTAAAGGTGAAGAGCAGCGCTTTGAGTTGTGTCCAAGAAAAACAGTGTGAATGGAAAAGACCTGGAATAATATGTTCCTAGTGAGCAGTCAAGCTGCTGGATTTTATATTAATTGAAGTCTCCAGATCATTTTAAAGCAATCCTATGTACAGTGTGTTGCAATAATCCAACTAGAAATTATCAGAGCATAAACACTGCATCTGTTACAAAGTTCTCCATCCAATAAAGTTGTAGTTGATAAATAAGCACAGGCTGATAAAAGGAACTCTGTGCCACAGAGGACAAGTTGGGTTTCTAGAATCACCCAGTAAACTGTGAACCTGCTCCTTTAGAGTGAGTGCAGATCGCTCCATGATAAGAAAGATATCACGTAGCTAGACAGATGCACCAACCGTAAGCAGTATCTTTAACCCCTGTCTGGGTTAAGATTCAGTTTATTCATCCTTATCCAGTCTTATTACCTTACCCTGGTGTTGGTTCAGGATGTCAACCCCCTCACCTATGATACAAGTAGAGTTAGAAGTAGTAGAGATGGCATCTCAAACCAGAACTGTGGTTGACCTCTCTTAGCAATTTCATGAAGATAACAGGATGTTATCTTTCATGAAGATAACATAATAATAGAGTTGGAAGGGACCTTGTAGGTCTTCTAATCCAGGGGTCGCCAACCTTTTGGACCTCAGGGACCACCAAACTCATAATTTTAAATCCGTGGACCACTAATATGAATTTTGACTGACAGTGGCTGCAGGAAAAAGTCTGCAGGAAAATTCTCCACCCCATTTTCCTACCGATCAATCATTCTTTATTTGGAATCACAGGATACTGTCTCCAGCTCCGTTCTCGGGGGGCGGGGGAGACTTTTGGGTTCGTGCAAGGAAAGCAGCAGAAGCAGCAGAAGTCTTTCTTTCTCTCCCCCAAACTCCGCCAGAAATTAGTCTTTGCTGGTGCAGCCTCTTGGAGCAGGATGCCTTGCAGGGTCCCAAAGACTCATTTCTAGCAGAGTTTGGGGAAAAGAAAGAAAGACTTTTGTGGCTTTCCTTGCGTGCAGCCAAAAGCAGAAGAAGAAAGAAGCGGAAAGAAGCAGCCCGGTGGCCAGGCCAGGCACATGGGGTGAGTGGGCCAAGTTCCCCCCCTCCGCCCTTCCCCCCCCTTCCCTCACTACCGCGTGTTGTTCACAATGCAAGCAATGCAAGCCTTGTGTTCCTGCGGGCCATGTGGGCGGCTCAGCCTTGTGTTCCCACGCAGCCTGGATTAATTGCTTTGGGGGGTGATTTCAGGGTGACATTTCTCTGCAGACCACCAAAATTTTCTCGTGGACCACCAGAGGTCCCCAGCTCACTGGTTGGTGACCACTGTCCTAGTCCAACTCACTGCTCAGGAAGGAAACAATTTCAGACAAATGATTGTCCAATCTCTTCTTAAAAACCTCCAGTGTTGGAGCATTCACAACTTCTGGAGGCAAGTTGTTCCACTGATCAAGTGTTCTAACTGACAGGAAAATTCTCCTTAATTCTAAGTTGCTTCTGTCCTTGATGAGTTTCCATCCATTTCTTCTTGTCCTGCCCTCAGGTGCTTTGGAGAATAGATTAACTCCCTCTTTGTTACAGCCCCTCAGATATTGAAGCATTCCTATCATGTCACCCCTAGTCCTTATTTTTATTATACTAGACGTACATCATTCCTGCAACCATTTGTCGTCCATTTTAGATGTTAAAGAGCATAGAATGGAACCCTTGGGAACTCTAACTGCCATTTGACAGAAGAATTAGTCCCCAAATAACTTGAAAGTTAGGGGACCATAGTAAAGTTGCCCTCATCACAACTTGGATAACCTGTCCTGTAGGTTACCACAGTCAATGGTGCTGAAACCTGGTGAGAAGTGCAGGAGACACAATTTGATCTTTTTCTCAGCACAAGTCATCTCACATGCCAACCAAGACAATATCTATTCCCTTGTTAGGTTGGAAATGGCAGTATATTAAAAGGGATATAGAAAATCATTTCAGTTTCATTAATTTTAATGAAGACATTGAAGGAAACAAATGCACTGGATGTGCTTTTGAACAGAAATAATTTCGCCAACCTGAATGTACAACAGCACACTGAATACCCTACCATTTTTAAAAGATCATAGGAGAGCTCGTTGACAAGATTTAACGAGACAGGTGAAACTGAGATATCTGGGTGAAAGTTTATTGGAACAAGTGTTGTGCATTTAAAATGCAGAACACACATATAGCATTTGGGTCTCAGAAATTTTGTAACTGCAGAAGCATAGGCTTCATGTAAGAGTTGCTTTGTTGGTTCTGACCAGATATTGGGGTGCATATTTTGATCCAACCAGCTCATACCAGTCTAGTGGAGGAATCTCACAGAAAGCAAAGATCAGGAAGATAAATAACAAGGCAGGGACTGATGGAAGGAGGAGAATCCTCAGAAAGTCACCAAGATCTCTCTGAAGCATGATAGTCCTCTTGCAGACAAGATCTCCTTTCCCATTAGCAGCTAGTGGTCTCTTAAAAGGAGAGCATTTTCCTTCCCCCTTTTAATTAGTGATCTTTAGTGGAACCCACCATTTACTGTTGGAAAAGAATGGATGGCCAGCAAAATGCTTCGTGGCTCTGGGATTCTTCTACCTTCTCTTTCGTACCTGGCAAGTGTTCTCCAGGGCAGAAAACGATGGGAGAAGATTATGTGTCTCACAAAAGAGGAGAAGAGTCCAAAAGTCAACTACTTCTTGGCAACCTAGAAAAAAGTGGGATAGATAGCATCACCATTAGACGGATTCGTAATTGGCTGACAAACTGTACTCAATGAGTAGTCCTTAATGGGTCTAAGTCTACATGGAGGGAAGTAAGCAGTGGGGTGCCACAAGGTTCCGTCTTAGGCTCAGTACTCTTCAATATCTTCATAAGCTACTTAGATGAGGGAATAGAAGGGGAACGTATCAAATTTGCAGATGATACTAAGCTGGCAGGAATAGCTAACACCCAAGAAGATAGGCTCAAGATCCAGAGGGATCTTGACAGACTAGGACACTGGGCCATATCTAACAAAATGAAATTCAATGTAGAGAAAAGTAAAGTCCTACACTTAGGCAAGAAAAACCAAAAGGACACATAAAGACTGGGTGAAACCAGGCTCAATAGCAGTAACTGTGAGAGGGATCTTGGAGTCTTAGTGGACAACCAGCTAAATATGAGCCAGCAGTGTGCAGCAGCAGCCAAAAAAGCCAATGCAATCCTAAGAGGTGGCACGCAGAGCCCTCTCCCTGGGCACGTCAGCCATTGCCCCAGTGTCTCTGCTGCGCATGTGTGGGGGTTGGGCCCAGGGCGCATGCGGGTGGGGGTACACGCATGCATGGGGTGGGGCGCATGGGTAGGGATCACACATGCATGTGTGGGGGCAAGGGTGGCACACATGCGTGGGAGTGGTAGGGCGCATGCGCGGTGTGTGCACATTGCATTTTGGGGGTGCACGCATGCGTGCTTTGGGCACTTGGTGCTGAAAAGGTTAGCCGTCACTGCCTAGATGAGCGATGGCTAACCTTTTTGTCATTGTGTGCCGAAAGTGCCCGTGTGCGTGCGCATGTGCCTGCACCCATAATGCAATGCACGTACGACTCCCCCCCCCCCCCTGCGCAGGCGCCCCATCCCCTATTCCAGTGATGTTCTCAAGAACATAAGGAGATAAGTTCTTCATCCATACTGGGTTTTTAGTGGCTAACAGCTAAATATATCTGAGACAGCCCTACTTTGGGTTTGGACATAATGGCCTGAATGGCCCCCTTCAGCTCTGTGGTTCTGTGAGTTGGTTGTTTAACTCAACCATTTTGCTATTGTGATGTAGTGCTTCTAAAAATCGTCAATTATCTCTGCTGCTGAAGCTACAATGTACAGAGACAAACTCAAACTTTAATTCCAATTTGATTAATTCTCCTCAGACCAGCCAGTTCTGCTGAGCAGCAACGTAGGAAAACTATGTTCCTTTTAAAAATTAATTGTAGATGTTTATTTTAGTCCATAATATAAATATGCTGTCAAGTGTGCCTTTTTTAAAAAAAAATTGAGAAGACCAATGTGGCTGTTAAAGCTATATGAATGTTAAGGGCAGAGGATTGAACCACCCTTCTAAACTGTCATGAGATTGTCAGTTAAACATGGATGGGGTTGCACAGTTAAGGCTCTAATGTTTTTGTTATGGAAACTTTGAAAATTTTGCTCTGTTTTTTTTTTTAAACAGATAACAGATAATCAGAGTTGGAAGGGACCTTATAGGTCATCTAGTCCAACCCCCTGCCCAAGTGGGAGACCCTACAACATTTCTGACAAATGGCAGTCCAATCTCTTTTCGAAAGTCTCAAGTGATGGCACTCCCACAACTTCCGAGGGCAAGCTGTTCCATTGGTGGATTGTTCTCACTGTCAGAAAATTTATCCTTGTTTCTAAGTTGAATCTCTCCTTGTTCGGTTTCCATCCATTATTCCTTGTCTGGCCTACAGGTGCTTTAGAAAATAGCTTGACTCCTTCCTCCCTGTGGGATCCCCTCAAATATTGGAAGACTGCTATCATGTCTCCCCTGGTCTTTCTCTTGGCTGGTCTAGCCAGGTGCAGTTCCTGTAACCATTCTTTGCATGTTTTAGTCTCCAGTCCCCTAATCATCCTAGTTGTTCTTCTCTGCACTTTTTGTAGAGTCTCAATCTTTTTAATAGAGAAAAGAAGAATGTGCATAGAAAGAGGAGGAAATGCTAGATTATCAAACACCTAACTCTTTAGAAAACTGATGGATGCAGATTTTTAAATTTAAAAACAATGTAGATATCCCATGTCTAAAGGTATATCCCAAAGGTGCTTTTCAAAATAGCAAAAGCACTTAAACAGTCCTCTCTAAGCAGTTTACAAAGTCAGCTTATTGCCCCCAACAATCTGCGTCCTCATTTTACCAACCTTGGAAGGATGGAAACTCTGTCAACCTTTAGCCAGTGAGACTCGAACTGCCAAACTGCTGGCAGTCAGCAGAATTAGCCTGCAGTGCTACATTCAAACCACTGTGCCACTACGGCTCTGGACTTAGTTTTAAAACAAACAAACAAACAAACAAACAAAAGTCCTGTTGCTGTTTGAAAAGCATCTTTGAGACAACCACAATCTGGATGACTGAGAATCTTTTCCACACCACAAAAATCATTTGTAACTGCTGCCTGTTTTGTGTGCCAAGAATGGGAGAGTTATTTTTATTTTATTTTATATATTTATTTATTTAGAAAACAAGTATAAGTATGAACATAACATATAAACATATAAGTATAAACTGGTATAAGTATGTACATAATAAATGAGTACGGATAAATGGGAACAGTAGGACGTCCCTTACAGACCTCTTAAGAATGGAGTGTGTTGATGGCCAACAGACAGCAGGTTGAGATGGTTACTTATTTTTTCTTTCTGTTTTGCTAAGGATGCTATTCTAGAAAATAGGGCAGGGTTTCGAGAATAGTTGTTGGGTGTTGGTAAATGCTGGCAAGTCACCCAAAACGTGTATCAGCTTTGGTACGCGTTTCATTGGTTCTCCATCACTGTCCTAAGATCTTGGTTATTCTGTGTTTGCATTCTTGTAAACCTGCGTTCGGATTGGCTGAGACGCACAGCAACCTGATTGGTCGAGTGTGCGGCACTGATTGGCCGTTACGAAGCAACCGCGATTGGCCGAGCCGATCGCGGGAGATTCGAACGGCTGCCATTGGCCGCAGCACCCTGTGCGAGACCAATATAAGCCGCTGCCGATCCAAGCCAAGCAAGCAGATCTACCTAACTAATAAAGAGCTTTTAAAAGTCACTCGCCTCGCATCTCTTCTTGGGACCGATCTACCAACACAACACTGGTGATGTTGAAAACCAGGTCCCATGCAATAATTGTATTATTCATTTTGAAACAGACTTGCCTTTATTTGCGAAATATGATATTGTGGCCCAAAATATGCATTTTGGGGGTTGCTGGCAGTGTTTGGAGTTGGTTTGCCATTGATATAGGTCTTTTAAAAAGGTCCATGTTGTGTAAAAATAAATGTGTAACTTTAGAAGCATTGGGTTACCAGACACCTTCCCCTCCCTCTGTGTGTGTGTGTGTGTGTGTGTACACATGCATATATATGTCCATCTCTCACACACACATATACATTTCCAGCTTCTGAACATTGACATCTACAATAACAGTTTTATAGCTGGCATCTGTATACATGGCTTTCTTTTAACGAACCCAGTTTGGTTTATATTTTCTGCTCTCTCCCCCCTCCTCTCTGTCTGTCTGTCTGTCTCTCTCTCTCTCTCTCTCTGTGTGTGTGTGTATGTGTGTGTGTAGGTTCTTTCATTTCTTCCTATTTTAAGGATAATTTTCCTAGGGCTGAGAATAGAAAGAAGAGGAAGAAGCTGGAAAGTCTTACCCATTAACTTCAGGAAGCTGTTATGAAATAGCTAATACAAGCAATGAAACTTGTGTCCTGAAGATACTTTCTTGAAGAAGTATTAAGGAAGTCCAAATCTATTTACTTTACAAAGTGTTGGACTATATATGGCAACTTCAAGCTTCATAGAAGAGAATGGGCAAATATGGGATCTACTGTATTGTTTTAGTAGAACCTTGAGGCCTGCCAACTGGATGCAAAATTCTAGGTTCTCCAAGCAGGGGACATTTGAATTTGGGGACTCATGGAACCCCCAGTAGAATGTATTTTCAATAAATCTTTTCCCTTGCCAAATTTGCTCTGGGTTTTCCATTTACTCAGCAGTAAAGTGAGAGGAGGAGGATTGTGGTTGCTTTGCTTAAATTACAGTACTGGGATAGTTTTATTGCAAATCAGATATGAACATTTTAAACTCCTCTGTCTTTTGACAGTCATATTTTTGGTGGTTTAATTTTTACAAGTTGGAATAGAAGACTAATATTAAAAAGAACTATTCTGAACTGGCCCAGCTCACCCCAGCTCTGTAGTCTCCAGCGCCATCCTGTCTTCTAGAGCAGCGGTTGCCAACCAGTGGGCTGCGAGAAAATTTTGGTGGGCTGCAGAGAAATCTCACCCCCAGAGCACTTCCCCAAAGCAATTAATCTAGGCTGCGCAGAAACACAAGGCTGCGCCGTCCACATGGCCCATGGGAACCCTCCCCGCCCACTCACTACTTACCCGGCAAACTTGTCTGCTAAATTGCTATTTTTCCTTTTTTCCTTTTTCCGACCATCAGCTGTTCTGCTGTGCCAGGAGATTTAGATTAGCTGGAAAGCAGGAAATCGTTGCATTTTTTGCTTTCTAGCTAATCTTTAGTTCTTCAGCTCTGCTTTTAAGCACAGCCTCCCTTAGGACTGAAGGTTCTATTATTCAGTGCAGACTCACGGCAAGCAAATTTTATGTGACAGACTGAGCTAGCCGATGGCAGATAGATAGATCATTGAATAATTCTGTGAGCAACTCAATCTGCCTGCCTGCTTTGCCTGATTTTGGGTAAAAGTTGCTCTTTTTTTAAATAAAAAATTCAATATTTACATACATGGTGTGTTGTGAGTTAATTTTGTGAGTTTGCTTGCTAGCAAATTTTGTGAGTTTGCTTGCAAGCAAATTTTATGAGTTTGCTTGCAAGCAAATTTTATGTGACAGACTGAGCTAGCCGATTGGAGATAGATAGATCTCTGAATGAATCTGTGATTCTGTGAGCAACTCAATCTGCCTGCCTGCTTTGCCTGATTTTGGATAAAAGTTGCTCTTTTTTTGTATAAAAAATTCAATATTTATACAAATATTTATAATATTTACATACAAGCCATGCCCAGCCAGTCACATGATCACCAAGCCACACCCACAAATTAGGCCACATCCACAGAACCGGTTAGTGGTCCCTGGGATTTAAAATTATGAGTTTGGTGGTCCCTGAGATCCAAAAGGTTGGTGACCCCTGTTCTAGAGAACTGTTCATCTGGCCTTTTCCCCCATAATCCCAGCTTTTGAGAGAAAGAGGTTGCCCTCACCACATGCTCTAGGACAGATGCCCACGGTTGCGGGATCCTGTCACTGGGAATAAATTATCAGAGCAAGAATGCAGAGAATACCATTAGACAAGTGTCTGGAATGGTTTCGTTCCTGAAATACAATAAAGATTTAGCCATGTTTTTCAAGCCCCTGGACATTTTCACTCTAGATCACATTTGCCTTGGGAAGCTTTCCACAGAGAGCTTCTAAATTCAGCAGACCTAGTTTATCCTTTGGGTATCAATTACTTCCTAAAGAGGAGAGCGTACAAAGTTATTAAGACCAGACCTTAAAATTACAGACATGTACCACTGGTAGTTAAAATGTTGTTGCAACTGTAAAAATACTCTCGTATAACCATGCTTTCTGTTCCAGCTTGGGAAATAATAAATCAATAGTGCCTTGCTTAGATCAAACCAAAGTCCATGAGCTTTCCGCCTCTGGCCAGCTACTCCTTGTTAGCAGTAACCTTTGGCATATTATTTTGCAATATAAAACCTGAGTAATAATAATAACTTTTTTTTAATGAAAATAATGTTTAGAAATTAATAACGATTATTATTCATGACTAAAGTTCTAACTAGCATTTTTAATAGCTAAAGTTCTAACTACTACCCTGTTTCTCCAACAATACGGCCTCCCCCAATAGGAAGTCCCAGCATATTTTATAGGCATGAAATGAAATTAAAAAAATAAGACCCAGCCTTATTATATGAGAAACACGGTATTATTAATGGCCAAAGTTCTAACTACTATTATTAATGGCTAAACTCCCCACATACAGGTAGTCTTTGACTTCTGACCATAGAATTGAGCCCAAAATTGCCGTTGCTAAACGAGATAGATTTCAAGTGAATTTTGCCCCATTTTACAACCTTTTTTTAACCACAGTCATTAAGTGAATCATTGCAGCTGCTAAATTAGTGACATGGTTGTTAAGTGAATCTGGCTTCCCCTTTGACTTTGCTTGTCAGAAGATCACAAAACGGGATCACATATTGTGACCCTGGGACACTGCAACCATCATAAATACCAGCCAGTTGTCCAGCAGTGGAGATATCGACGGTGATCTTGGAGGATCAAGATCGCGTGTCGTACCTCCGTGATGCCAGCTCCGCCCTCCGCCTTTTTTTTCCAGCACCTTTATAACCTTGAATGGTCAGTAAAATAAATGGTTGTACCCATTGGTGGGAATCATTTTTTTTTAACTACCGGTTCTGTGGGCGTGGCTTGGTAGGCATGGCTTGGTGGGCGTGGCAGGTGAAGGATACTGCAAAATCTCCATTCCCTCCCCACCCCACTGACCTGCTTTCCAGTTCTATTCTCCTGTGCAGGGCAACAAAAGAAGACCCAGCCGATCAGCTGGGACTCGGGAGGCAGAGAATAGATGGGGGCGGGGCCAGTCAGAGATGGTATTTGCCACTTCTCCAAACTACTCAAAATTTCTGCTACTGGTTCTCCAGAACTGGTCAGAACCTGCTGAATACCACCTCTGGTTGTACCTGTAATTGCTGCTTATTTCAGGTAGACTGCTATTCCAAGAAGAGGGGCAGCAAGACTTTCACTTAAAAATAAATTAAAAGTAAAGTATAATTCAGATGTATATTCTAGCCTATACATATTCTGTGGTCATATATTTTCATTATTGCTTTTGCCCTATTAAGAATTTCAACTTATGCATCATTTTTATCACTCCCTGGGATCTGCAAGCAACATTTTTTAAGCCCATATACAGTATTCTTTCACTGTAGTCTGTTTAATTATTGCTGTTGTCAAGTAAGGCTGGAAAACTGCCCATCTGTAAGTATGGAGGTTCTCCTTCAAGATGGACAATAGTTGGCTGGATAGATGCAGAATGTGACTCAGTGTAAGGCAGTTACTTACATTCTTTACTCACTGTTGAAAGCAAATGTATTCAAAAAGCAGTTCAATCTGTTTAGAAGAAATTTACTTATTTCCCTCTTTTTTTGCAGTAAATCATCAAACTGATGATATCTGGATTTCATATCCAAATCTAGATATCAGGATCAAAGAGAATGGGGAAAAGAATAAGATGATAATTATTTGATAGAAAGATGGTTGGAAAGCATAACTATACCTTCTCTTTTTATTCCTTCCCCCCTTTTTCTTACTTCCTTTTTTGTTTTGTTTCAATACTTTCATAGTGTTGAAAAATACACGCACACATACCCAGGGGTGGGATACGACAGGGTTAACTACTGGTTCGGCGCCTGTAAATCGTCATCAGCACGCTGGGTGCAGAGAAGCAGCCTTTGAAACAACCCTCTTTTCCTGCTTTTTTAGCTGCAGCTGTGCCTCGTTCGGCAGCTGAAATTGAAAAATCAGGAAATAAAGATCAGGTAAGGTGGGCAGGTGGGCAAAAACATCAGCAGACATAGAACCGGTTCTATGTCTGCTGCTCTTCAGAGCTACTGGTTCTACAGAGGTGGACAGAACCGGTAGAAACCCACCCCTGCACATACCGTGTATGTTTTGAAAAGGTTCAAAAACAGAAATTAGAATAAGCTCTAGACCAGGGGTCTCCAACCTTGGCCACTTTAAGACTTGTGGACTTCAACTTCCAGAATTGGCTGAGGAATTCTGGGAATTGAAGTCCACAAGTCTTAAAGTGGCCAAGGTTGGAGACCCCTGCTCTAGACAAAGAATAAAATACAATGAGAAACACCAAGCTTCCAGTTTGAGCTTCTTCAGCGACAGACCAAAACCACATCTCTGCGAGGCTTCGATCCGTGCTCGCCATTGGAGCGCCCTGAGCCGGCTGGTTTTGGGGCTAAGCCACCCCGTAGAGGTGGTGAAGAGGAGGGAGACTGCCAGCAGGGTTGAGGAGAGCCGCATCCCTCCTCCCCAGCTGGCCATTACTCCCTTTCCCGAAGGCGGTTGCAGCGGTGGTCAGAAATGGCCACCACAAAGAAGAACTCGACCGGAAAAGAATGTGTAGGAGGAAGATAAGGGGAGAAAGTTTTGGTTGACCGGGTCAAACAGCAAAAGCAACAAATAAGGTACCCTGGAATTGAAGCTATTAAAAAACAATAACATTGTTCCCTAAGAAGATTTTTAAGCTGCGAAGGAGAGAGAAAAGGGAAAAGATTTGGTTTTTTCCCCCCTCCTTTTCCTATACTGACAGCTAAGAGACTTAAGCAAGAAATTGGAAAAAAATCCACTTTGACATCAATAGGCATTTAATTCTGAAAATAAAAAGTCAAAGGGATAATAAAGATTTCTGGATAATTAAAAGCTTTTGGAAACAGGAAAGGAGAGAAAACGAATAAAAGGATAGGATCTGAAAGGGCGGAGACTGCCTGGAATTAAAAAAGAACTTACAGCAAAATCTCAACAAGACTTCCAAAAGATACATTCTAACTGAAATATCGCAACAAAAACCCCAGGAAAAGAAAGTCGAAAAAGAAATAAGAAGATATAACTTGGGACTATCTGGATTACTTGATGATTTCTGGATTCTTGGTTATTGTTTTGAATGACTAAAATCAATCGGGTGGTTGTTTAAAACTGTTTAAAATGGCTCCACTTTTAGAAGAACTGAAAATGGAACTTAAAAAGTACAAAGAAGATGCACAAGAAGGGAGAGGTTCTTTTGGCTTCGTATTTCAGTTTTTAGAAATGGAGATTTGGAATTACGAGAAACAACAAGAAATGCCTGCAGAACAAGAAGATTGCGACAAAGAAGAAGCCATCTTTAATGAACAAGTAATCTTAGATGGGGGAAAAAAGGAAAGGGGGGAAAGAGAATGGAAAGTTTAAGATTGGGAAAAACAACTCCAAAAAAAATAGAGTGAAAAATAAGTATAAAATCAGAAAGCAACAGAAGAGGGAAATGCAGAAGAGAGAATTAGAAGTAGAGAGACAAGGGGGTAAAAAGGGGAGGGAGAAGATGAGAGGGAAGAAAGAAAGGAAAAGAAGTTATAAAGGACAGAAGCAAAATATAGAGAAACAGGGTCTATTTAAAGATAATGGGTGAAAACTTAATGGAAAAAGGGATTCTGCAAAGGTACATAAGATAGTATAGTTATATTAGAAGCAGAAATAATTTTAGAAAATATGAAACAATGTATGATTAAAATGTCTGATAAAATAGCTATCGTAATTCAGTGGAATGCTTGTCAATAAATAAATGTAACAAAAGGTATATTTAATGATTTATAAAACATGTGAAGAGAAATAAGGGAAAAAATAATTATGGAGATTATATGTGTTTTTAAGGAAGTATGATATTTAATTGAAAAGAAGTGTTAAAGATGTTAAGATTTTAATGATTATTAATAATAGAACTGAACTGGAATGGAATGAGGGTTTATAATTACATATATTTACAATCTTTCTTTCTTTCTTTTTTTAAGAATATAGTGTGTATTATAAGAATGTACCAAGCAGAATTCAATTGGAAGTTATGTATTATGTATTATATTGAAGGTCATAAACTTAAGGTATATATTGAAGTTTAAATAAGAGTTGAATGGATGTAATTAAAAGATATAAAGGTGTCATACTCCAATTAGTAACTACAGGAGAAAATTTGTTTAATGAGAAAAGATAATATGAAATTGAAACAGAACAGACAAAAGTATAAATATGATGATTTGAATTGAGATGAGATAATCAAAATAAAATTGAGAAAATTAAAAGAGGGGAAATTCTATATAGAAAATGTAAAATAGTATAAGACATGGAATAGAACACAAAAAGGAGCATGAAATTGAGTTTTGTGTCTGTATAAAGAAGTTCAACCCGGGACCATGCTATTTTCAAAAAAGATGTTTTACTTGTATTTTGCATGTGTGAAAACCCAAATAAAACTTTATTTTTTTAAAAAAAACAGAAATTAGAATAAGCTTTAGACCAGGGGTCTCCAACCTTGGCCACTTTAAGACTTGTGGACTTTAACCTCCAGAATTAGCTGAGGAATTCTGGGAATTGAAGTCCACCAGTCTTAAAGTGGCCAGGGTTGGAGACCCCTGCTCTAGACAAAGAATAAAATACAATGAGAAACACCAAGCTAATTGGATGAAGTTTCTTCCCAGGCCAAGTTTAACCTGAGATCTCTCTGATCAAATAAGAAGAAAGATCATTTCCCCCAAAAGATTACCATTTCAATGAACAAATATAAGGTAATATTATGAAGAACGTGTGATATGCCAACTTGATTTATTTTTTGGCAATGAAGAAGCGTGTAAAAATAAAGTCAGTGTGAGGAGGCTTGGCCAACATCAACAGAGATGTTAGTGCCCACAAGCACCAGGAAAATACTATATTTCTGGTTGTTGCAATTTACTAAGCTGGTTTAACAGATGTAACCATGCTGTAGCCATTTCTGGTTTTCCCATGTACCCCTATGATAACTTTTTTCTTATGTAAAAAGTACAGCTATTATGATTGAAGTTCAGATGACTTGGATCTAATCTTGAACATGGTTGGGAAAATTTAAGCCACTTAGAAATCTGTCAGATTTCTCTTAAAATAATTTTCCTTGTGCAGCTTTCATAAATATATATCATAAGTAGGAAAGCATTCTGGAAAGGTAATGTAAGTTCTCAGATTTCTGTCAAGTAATACATTCCGCTCAGATTTACCACTGTACTGAAATGTCGGAAACTGTTCCTGTTGATTATTTCCATTCCTGAGTCTGAAATACTTACTCATTTTTGTAAACACTAGACATTCAAAACCTTCACTTTTAATTCTGGATAAGATTATTAAAGTCCTTTGGTGGCAGGATATTGCAAATAATGTTGTAATTCCAGACTTGTTAGCACTTCCACGAGAGAATTATTCTTAGCTGGAGCTGACGTGCAAACTTATTTTAATAAACATATTGGAACATGTTTATTCATTTCCGTGAATGGTGGTGAAAAAGTACTTTTGTTAACTCTTCATGTTTTTATTGCCTTTTGGGCCAAGAACCAATTACACCATCTGCTAGGCTTACAAATGCCTGACAGTTCTTGATTGTGGCTGTGCTACTGAATTAATTTTCACCTCTCCAGACCACTCTAGAACTGTAATTCTAGGAAGCGAACAAGAGGTTTTAGCAGAGAGTTCTCAGCCACTAATTAAACTAAATTTCCCACGCTCCTATTTGGGAAACATTAAAAGTTAATCTGCAAATGTTTTTTGCTTTCTATACTCATAAATCAAAATCTTATTTGCAAAAAAAAAAAAAAAGCAAGGGAAAATGTGCCTGGGATTTCCCTGTGGAATCACACATCTCCAATGGTTTTGAGGGACTTCAATTTGGCAGACTTTGATGCAATGGGCAAAATCTGTTTTTACAACTTTATGCACGTATAGAGAATACGCATATGGAAAATCTTATTCAGTAGCGGCCATTCTGCTTTAACACTACTTCTAGTAGTCCTTTAAAGCAGTGATCCCCAACCTTTTGACGCCGCTGCCCGGTACCGGCATCAGCTGGGCGCGCCCGGTCCGGCATCAGCTGGGCGCCGCCATCTTTTTGATGAAAAAGTGCTTCCGGTGAGGTCACGGAAGCACGTTTTCATCAAAAAGATGGCGGCGCGCTTCGTGAGCTTTTCCGGCAGAAATGGCTTTCTACCCGGAAAAGCTCACGAGCGCTGGCGCCGCCATCCTTTTTGATGAAACGTGCTTCCGGTGAGCTTTCTACCGGAAAAGCTCACCGGAAGCACTTTTTCATGAAAAAGATGGCGGCGCCCAGCAAGCCGTGGCCCGGTGGTTGGGGACCCCTGCTTTAAAGCAATGGTTTACTGACTTTGTTCTTTCAGAAGGAACATGAAAATATCTACTTTACAAAGGAAGATGCTAAAACTTTAGCCCTGATGTATGGCACTTGTAGGCAGCAAAATCCTCTGAATACTTCTCTATAGGTTACCTACCCAGGTTTTTTCACAAATGAATACTTCTAATAAAAAAACAGTGAAGGGGATGCTGCATACTGCAGAGCACTCTCTCTCCTTTTCAAAAGCATTTTCTCTCTCTCTCTCTCTCCCCTCCCTTCCTCCCCCCTCTCTCTCTACTGGACTGCCTGGACCTCATTTTTTTGCGTAGCACTTTAATCACTCTAATTTTCTAGAGAAGAGGATAAAGGTAAGTTTTATCTTCATGGTGAGATTCTCCTACATCTGGAATGCGTAGGGTGACACAACTTGCCACTTTGTTTGTGTGAAATGCATATTTTGTGACTTGCCATTACAGTAGCAGTGTTGTAAATAGAGAAAAAATATTTTTGATGTTCCCCATAATAACGTTTTAAAGTTCCAGAGTTACCCATCACTCCTAAAATGTGGGAGAATCATGGACTAAAATCAGACCACTATATCTGTTACATTGGGATCCACTAGATCTTTTATTTCTGAGTTTAATTAATGAGAGGAAGGATGAAGTTCCTCCTGATGTCCTTCATAGGTTGGATGATATTAGCTTCAGAAGCAGGAAATCCTTGTTGGCCATTGATATCTCCTTCAGAATGAACATATGATGGGGAAAATGAGAAATTGACATATTGGACAATCTGCATGCAAATCCCAAAATACAATGGAGCACCCATCTTTTTCAGTTTGCAATGTAAACACAATTTCCAGTTTTCAGGTAATCACAAATCAACAAAAGTTGATTTTCTTTCTTTTTTTAAATAAACTTTATTGTTCTTTTACTTTTTTAAAAAAGCAAAATATATCATAACATTAACAGTACTGTAGCATTGGTATTATACATAATTATCTCTGATGCATATTTACATTTATATACATTGTTATACTATTATATATATTTGTCTATAGTTTGCTTATTTTAAGTTTCTTTATTTTCTATTTACCTAGTTTCCAGCCAATTATACCATGTATCCCAAATTTTATGATATTCAGACTCTTCTTTATCTTTTAGTTTTCAATCTGTCCATTTCGGCACAATCTAAAAATTTTTGAATTACCAATTCGTCAGGGGAAATGTTATTATGCTTCCAACATTGTGCGTACGATATTCTAGCCGCCGTTAATATGTGTAATACAATATATTTTAATCCTTTTCTCATATTTCCTTTTAAATATTCCTAGCATAAATAACTCCAGTTCAAATTCTGTTTGTTCGTTAACAATTTCTTGTAACCATTGCCTTATTTTGGTCCAATACCTTTGGGCTTCTAGACAGGACTACCACATGTGGTAGAAAGTACCTTGTATCTTTTTAAATCAAAATCAATAAAAGTTGATTTTCAGTGCAATATAATTTGTTTCACAGGCTCAGGCTACATGAAGAAAAAATTATTAAGGACCGCAGGCACCACCTGAAGACCTACCCAAACTGCTTTGTTGCCAAAGAATTGATTGACTGGCTGATTGATCACAAAGAGGCCTCTGACAGGGAGACGGCAATTAAACTCGTGCAGAAGTTACTGGATCGTAGCATTATCCATCATGGTAAGTGAAAAGAATCAATGTTCTCAAGCTGTTATCTAGAAATGCTACTTAGGGCTTCTGAAAGATCTCAGGATACATTGAGTGCTGTAGTTTGGGAATATAACATGAAATCACAAAACTTAAATAAAAAACATCTGGAGTGTTTCATCCCAATTTCCTGTGTTTTATGTTTCAGTTTGTGATGAGCATAAGGAATTCAAGGATCTCAAACTTTTCTACCGCTTTAGGAAAGATGATGGGACGTTCCCACTTGACAACGAAGTGAAGGCTTTCATGAGAGGACAGAGAATATATGAAAAGTACGTTCCACGCACAGTAGGTGAAAAGGGACAGCTAGTCTTTCCCGCTGTTCTCTTTTGTTTCTGATGTTCCATTATGGATGTTGTGTCATATCTAGGCAAAAGATCAACGAGTAGTCCTTACTGTGTCTAAGTCTACATGGAGGGAAGTAAGCAGTGGAGTGTTACAAGGTTCCGTCTTAGGCCCAGTACTCTTCAATATCTTCATGAACGACTTAGATGAGGGAATAGAAGGGGAACTTACCAAATTTGCAGATGATACTAAGCTGGCAGGAATAGCTAACACCCAAGAAGATAGGCTCAAGATCCAGAGGGACCTTGACAGACTAGGACACTGGGCCATATCTAATAAAATGAAATTCAATATAGAGAAAAGTAAAGTCCTACACTTAGGCAAGAAAAACCAAAAGGACACATAAAGACTGGGTGAAACCAGGCTCAATAGCAGTAACTGTGAGAGGGATCTTGGAGTCTTAGTGGACAACCAGCTAAATATGAGCCAGCAGTGTGCAGCGGCAGCCAAAAAAGCTAATGTAATCCTAAATTATATTAACAGAGGGATAGAATTAAGATCAAGGGAGGTACTAATACCACTCTATAAAGCCTTAGTAAGACCACACCTAGAGTACTGCATCCAGTTTTGTTCACCACATTACAAAAAAGATGTTGAGACTCTAGAAAAAGTGCATAGAAGATTAACTAATATGATTAGAGGACTGGAGACTAAAACATATGAAGAACGGTTCCAGGAACTTGCCTTGGCTAGTCTAGTAAACAGAAGGTCCAGGGGAGACATGATAGCAGTCTTCCAATATTTGAGGGGCTCCCACAGAGAGGAGGAGGTCAAGCTATTTTCTAAAGTGCCTGTAGGCCAGACAAGGAATAATGGATGGAAACTGAACAAGGAGAGATTTAACCTGGAAATAAAGAGAAACTTTCTGACAGTGAGAACAATCAAGCAATGGAACAGCTTGCTCTCAGAAGTTGTGGGAGCGCCATCACTTGAGACTTTCAAGAAGAGATTGGACTGCCATTTGTCAGAAATGTTGTAGGGTCTCCCGCTTGGGTGGGGGTTGGACTAGATGACCTCCAAGGTCCCTTCCAACTCTGATTATCTGTTATCTGTTATGGCCCTTTTCGGAGAGAAGAGCGTTGGGACCAATACTTGCAAAACCACATCCAATATAAAGGAAATAAATTTCACAATAACAGAATAACAGAGTTGGAAGGGACCTTGGAGATCTTCTAGTCCAACCCCAGCACAAATGCCTGTGAGTTGCTCAGTAGCCAGGGAATGCCGATTAAGAGTTAACTTGTGCAGCTATAGAAATCAAATCAATCAATAAAAATAAGTTGCGGCGGTGATGAAATCAAGTCTAACCACTAGTGGGAATGGAATATAGTGGAACATAGATCTAGTTATACTTGCTCCTTGTTGTCCATCAGTGTTGCTTGGTGGGTTTGTTCAATGTTTATGGAGGCTCTTAGTCATCCAAGTCAGGGGTCTCCAACCTTGGCAACTTTAAAGACTTGTGGACTTCAACTCCCAGAATTCTGGGAGTAGAAGTTTACAAGTCTTAAAATAGCCAAGGTCGGAGACCCCTGATCCAGGTCATGGTTGTCCCAAAGGTGTTTTTTTCAAGAGGCAATCGGACTTTCTGTTTTTTCTTTGAAGATGTTTTTTCTTCTCATCCAAGAAGCTTCTTCAGCTCTGAAGAAGCTTCTTGGATGAGAAGTGAAACAGTTGCCTCTTGAAAAAGCACCTTTGGGATGACGGATTTTCTTCAGTCCCTGGAGCTTCTCAGAGAATGAAGGCACCTCCTTGGATTGGTGGAGAAGATAGAGTTAATTCTATGTAGCAGCTAAGTTGCCTGTCATCCAGAGGATAAACAGTCATCCACAAAACTGCCCTCCAGAACACTGGGAAATACCCTAGATATACCCTGGAAACTCTCTGCATCCATCAGGGGCCTGGGGCGGGCCACCTTAAACTGGCCCATCATTCCTACGGCAGCTGGTAGCTCCAATTAACGGCATGATCATGAGGAAGCAACCTGCCCATCTTTAAAACCCTAAGTGGATTCAAAACTGCATGCTAGAATATTGCTGTCCTGTGTGAATTCTCCTGTCCTCACCTGTGTTGTTTGGGTCCATGGTGAAGAAAAGTTTGAGAACCACTGCCCTATACCTTTTCAGACAAACAGTTGTCCAACCTCTTCTTTAAAATGTCCAGTGAAGGAATACTACTGTGTTTCCCCGAAATTAAGACCTTGTCTTATGGGGTTTTTTCCCACTAAAAAAGGCACCAGGTCTTATTTTGGGGGGATGTCATCCACTGACTCACCTCATTTGCGTGCGTCACCCCCGGCCTCCTTTTCGTTGTCAGAAGCCTTCAGGAACTACTTCTTCTGCCACTGGCAAGGCTGGCAGAGCTTTCCTGAAGGCCTCTGCAGCCAATAACAGAACTCTAGATCAATCCAGAGCTCTGTTATAGGCTGCAGAGGCCTTCAGGAAAACTTCGCCAGCCTTGCGGGCTGCAGAAGAAATGGGCTGGCAAGGGTATGCAAGGCCTGGCTACAGCTGTCCGAAGGTAGGGCAGCTCCCCCCCGCCTCCCCTAACTTATTTTTTACCCATGCACCCCGGAGTTAGGGTCTTAATTAGGGTTTATTTTGGGGGGCAGGTAGGACTTATATTGAGTGAACGTGTAAAAAATCAAGCTAGGACTTACTTTCGGGGTTGATTTTCAGGAAATTGTCAGACCTGGGGAAACTGAGAATAGGGAGAAACAACAGAAAAAGTTTTATTTTGACACCAGAAAGTGTGTGTGTGTGTGTGTGTGTGTGTGTGTGTGTGTGTGTGTATGGGGTGGGGTGGGGGAGGCAATCAGTTTAGACTAACACCAACGGCGACTTCAACTTTCATATGGATTGAAAAATACAAGAAAGAGGAGAGGCAGAACTAACATTTCTTCCAAACTTCCCCGGTGTGAATTTCTCAAGGCATTCTGCAGCGTTCCAGAGCGAGAGAGTAGAGCAGCTGAAATATCAGCAGGAGCTGGGCATAGCCATCCGATGTCGCATGTCCTTATCTGCTGATTTTAGAGGGGGAATCCTATTATAAATCAATGATTTATGGGATGACTGAGACAACCACAACACAGAAGAGATATTTTGTGGTGTTGGGGATGGTTTGTTGTCCGAGCTTTGTTTCGTTTCCAAACATTTCGTCACCAGTCTTGGTAACATCATCAGCGGTTGAAGTGTCTTGTTTAAGGTCTCTTCTGTTTTTATATGTCTTATGTGGTCAGTTGGTCACGTGGCTGACTGGGTGACTTCACCACCAGAGGTCCCTCACACGGCTTGACCTGTTGGTCACATGACACATGAGATCTATAAAAGCAAAAGAGAACTGAAACAAGATGTTTCAACTGAAAGTTCTGGTGATGATGTTACCGAGCATGGCGACAAAATGTTCAGAAACTAAACAACAAGCTTGGACAACAAACCACCACCAACGTCTACCACATGGCCTATAAATATTTTCCTCTATTTCTAATGTTTTGTGATGTTGAAATGTTTTTTTCATTTTTTTTTTTAGCTTACCAGCATGTTTTATTACTTTACCGCTTGTATATAACATCATTCTGAGTTGCTGGTTTGGTATGGGAAAACTGGGGTTAAGTACCATCTATGTCTAAAAGAATTAATATACACATTACTCATTAAATCGCATGATTTTCATCCTGTCCTAGCTCTTGTAGAATTTTTTTTTATTCTCCCAAGAGAAATATTATGCTAAAACTAGCAAAGGTTATGGAAGATAAATCCACAACATATCATTAACATTCAGAACAGAGGATTGCATGGGGAATATTGAATGTCATGCCAGATTGTTTGGGTCAAATAACAATGGAAGTAAATCATAATCTCTGTTCACAATAAGAGGCATGTAATTTTTGCTCAAGTTTTGCAGCTTGCTCGGAACATGGGTGCTGACATTTACTAGTAGTTGACATTTACTAGATCTGAGTAGTACAAAAGGTGAACCATTGTGTAATTGGGCAAATTAAACAGGAGGCTTTGGGACAATGCTCCCTATCTGAATAAGCAAAGGTCGCTATTTATGGAGTACCTTATAGAGAAAAAAAAAGTTGCATTTTGATTATCTGTTGCAGATGACGGTATTATAGCAATAGCACTTAGACTTATATACCGCTTCATGGTGCTTTGCAGTCCTCTCTAAGCGGTTTACAGAGTCAGTATATCATGTCAAAATGAAGAAAAAGGGAGATGGAAGCTGTACAGATTGTACATAGTGATAGATGAAGGGTTGCTTTTACAAATTACTTACAAATTGAAGTGTAGCTGTTTTTATTTAAATGTTCATAAGAACATGTGGAGGTGCCATTAAAGATGAACCCTTAAAGGTGATTGTCAGTGGTTGGTTAAGATCATCCTTTTATGATACCTAAACAAGTAGCTCAAGAGATACTACAAGTAACTCCCTTGTTATGTAGTCCCTATTTGGGGTAAGAGTCAGGGTGACTGGATGGAGCTGAGCATTTACTGGGTGAATTCCCTTCCTGATGCCCACCCAGAGTTCACAGCAGATTTTTTTTTTCTTTGCACCCTAAGAGAGAATCATCTGCCGCTACCTAGGATTGAACTCTCTACCTTCCAAGTGGGAGGTGAGCATCTTCAACCACTAGGCCACCACACTGCTCTCAAGAGATACTATGATATCAAACACCACTGAGAGATCTCTCAGCACAAAGGTGACCAGAGAGAGAGTTAAAATGAAGCTGGTATTGTTAATGATCAAACACATTGTGAATCATTTTTCTAATACTTTAAAAAACCTGCAAAACCTGTCTGAACAGCATGCTAATTGAAGAAATGAGAGAAAGTCATGGTTTGTTCTGAGATTACTTGATTCTTATTTTTATTTTGGAATCCTACCCAGACCTCCAGGAATGGCCCTGTGGTAGACATATGTTTATCCTCTGCTTCTTTTCAGTTCTTTCTTTTCTTTTTTTTTTAATGCCTTGAGCTGATTTTGTTTACAGTAGCCAATAAAACAATTTGTTCTTAGTGTTAGGGATACCAAAAATGAGAAGGCCTGCTGTGGTTTTGCTACTCTGTTTGTAAGCCACAAAGAAGAAATTGTTTAACAAAAAAGAGGGAATTAGGAAGGTTCATGGCCTCGATTTGAGTCAGATATTCCAATTTGTAATTTTTTCTAAAGGCGATTTGGAAGATGCTCTTTGCCCCAGTGACAGAATATAAACAGACACTTTTAAAGTGTCCTGTTCCTACCTCCTTGAAAAAAACACGACTTTATATAGTCCACCACAACCACAGCAATTTCTAACATCACTTGATGAAAGGGAAAGCTGGTTATTCTCTGTGTGGTTTTAAGACAAGCCAAATTCTGCAGCCAAGAATCCTGATTTCTGAACTCAAAATAAGTACATGGATATGATGGAAATGCTTGTTTAACTCATAGGAATTAATAAGCTTACTTGATCCAGAACTCAATAAGTAATGATTTGGAAAGACAGATATCTCCAAATACATTAACTAACAATCTATTCAACATTATACATCAGTTTAAAATCTTTCCCTTCTTAGTGGATTTTCCATGGAAGGTCGAAAAATTGAAGGTGTGTCCAAAAAACAGGGAAGAATTGCAACAGGATGAAGACGATGGCTGTTGGACTTCCAGAAAATTATGTGCATAAATTGGATTAAAGTCAACATCTCAATTCAAAACATCCTTTTTCAAACCATTTAATCTTCAAATCCAAGATTGGCTTTTCCTGTTTCCTGCTATTTGTCAAGAACCAAATAAGAATTCTTTCCCAGGCATACTATTTTGGCTTCTCTGTAAGGGGGATTGAATGTAGCAAGGCTGATGGTTTTGCAGTGGTGGTATTCGACTGGTTCTGCCCGGTTCTGGAGAACCGGTAGCGGCGATGAGCAGTGGAGACCGAACTGGTTCTCTTCGCTGCTCTGTGGTTGGCCCACCCACCCACCCGGGCTCCCATGCTCACTTTTATGGCCAGAATTCAAAGTGCAGCAGAATAGCGCTGCGCGGCAGCTGCTGCAGTGACCACCATTGTGCAGGCTTGCAGGAGGCAAGTTAGAACACCTCTGTGTCTGCGCAAAGTGCGTGTTTGGTGCGCGTGTGCACACAAAGTGTGTGCATGCGTGCAAAACGCGGCCACCAAGCCACGCCCATCGAACCGGTGGCAACTTTATTTGAATACCACCACTGTTTTGCACTCACCATTTGGTAAAATGTGGTTTGCTTTTTCTTATGCCAATGGAGCAGAGGTGGTATTTAGCAGATTCTGACCAGTTCTGGAGAACCGGTAGTAGAAATTTTGAGTAGTTCGGAGGACCAGAAAATACCATCTCTGACTGGAGATTTACAGTATCCTTTTCCCTGCCACGCCCACAGAACCAGTAGTAAAATATTTTGATTCCCACCACTGATATGGAATATGTAGTATTGAACTCTAGACCTGTCAGGCGCAAACAACCAGAACCACTAGTGAATAGCTAAAGTCAGTAACTTTATTTCTCTATCACCTATGTTACAGGAATTTCCCCATACTTCTTGCCTTCCCTGGGAATGACTAGATAAGGCTTCATGGGCCTTGAGGGACGTATCTGTACTTGTTTCTAATAACTATAGCATTTGGTTAATGGCGCCACTGCAGTTGCTATTATAACTGATTTGAGCCAGTTTGGTGTGGTGGTAAAGGGATCAAGGACAACTCGGTGTGGCCAACCTGCCACAGCCAGCTCACTGCAGCCAATTTGCTTCAGGACAAGAGTTACACTAATATCGAAGAAATGATGGAATAAAATAATTAAGGAAGGAGAGACAAGGAGAGACAAAATGAAATGTGAATGACAAAAATTTAAATATTTTAAAAATTATTTTAAATACTTGAATTGAATTATTGAAGGGAGTTGTCCGGCAGTGAGTTGGCCACAGCAAGTTGGCCATGGTGAGTTGGCTGCACCAGTGGTGGGATTCAATTTTTTGTTACTACCGGTTCTGTAGGCGTGGCTTGGTGGGCATGGCAGGGGAAGGATACTGCAAAATCTCCAGTGAGAGGGTGGTATTTGCCAGTTCTCCAAACTACTCAAAATTTCCGCTACCGGTTCTCCAGAACTGGTCAAAACCTGCTGAAGACTACCTCTGGGCTGCACCAAGTGGGCCACACCAAGTTGTCCCATTCTGGTGGTAAAAGCATCCAGCTAAAAACCTGGAGACCATAGGTTCTAATCCCCATCTTCAACATTAAGCCAGCTGGGTCATTGTCTCTCAGACTTAGGAAGGAAGCAATGGCAAAGCACTTCTGAAATCTTGCCAAGAAAACTTCAAGATCTTGTCCAGGCAGTCACCAGGAGTCAAAATTGATTTGAAGGTGCATGTGCACCCACACACAGGCACATCTGATTCAACACTTTTAGAATTCCATTATTGCTTTCTTTTTCAGTTCTGATCCATTGATATCTTACAACTTATTAATTGGTTAGCAAATGGCTCTATATCTGAACATTCTCTGTGGTGTATGTGTGCCCTATTTCTTTCAATTACATCAGGAATGGGCATTATAGTCCACTTTGTATAAACCTTCCCGACTTTCTCCTAGAAAAAATCTCTTTTAAGACCAAATAAAATAACTGTTTTCTGCATATGAAGAACAAGGGTGGGCAACTATAGTTCTTTTGCGATCTGTGGCTGTCAAGTCAATTCCCATAACTTCTGAGCTAGCCAAGGTTATAGAAGGGCCATAGTTGTCCACCCCTGATTAAGAGCTACCTCTCCCAGTTTTAAAGTACTGTAGCAATCTCAATTCTGCTTCCCCCTGGACATAACCTTTAACCAAATTTATCAGTTTTGATTCCATCAGAAGGTTCTAGACTACTGGAAATTCTTATTTCACCTTTCAGAAAAAGCAATATTTCTGCTGGTTGTATTTCTCTCTGTGGTTAGGCAACATAACTAATGATGTCACATTTTAATAAATCTTGCTAATTAATCGGGAATGAGATCAGACAACCTACACCCAGTAGCCATGATCTCAACAGCTTCTATAACACATTGATGTTTGTATGTTTGGTTTATTTACAGTAACTAAAAAGCATATAAATTTAAAATCAGAACAAATTACAAGAAAACAGAAGGAAGGAACTGGGTCTTTTCTCCCAACAACCACAGAATCAAGTTTCCATTCCAAAATCTCTTTGGAAAAGTTTATAGTGATGCCAATGAATAAAAAAGATAGTGACTCACCTGTTGAATATTGTTTCTATTTGGCACCTTTTATTCCTCTCAAAATTCCAGTTCCTCAACACCATCAATATTACAAGCACATCAACTAGTAAGTTTAATTTTAATTATGAGACTGATTTGCCTGCTGGGTTTGTATCTGAACAACAAATCCTCTCATTGTGTTGTATTTGGTAGTTCCTGTTACCATGACATAGACCAATAACAAAAGGTGATGATAATAACGATGGTGACAATTGCTCTTGTGCTGATATCCTTGAATAAGGATAATGTGAATAAAAGACAGATGTGGATGAGGTAGCTTTTGACAAGTGTGTGCATGTGAATATATTTTCCATAGAATTTTTATTATTATTTATTTATTTGTATCCCGCCTTTATTATCTTATTTTGTTATGGTTCATGGCACAGTCATCCAGATGTTCAGACTGGATTTGGCATTTTTATTCACCTATCAAGTTGTTCCCAAGGACCTGGAATAGGTAGATGTTGATGTTAGAGGATGTTAGAGAATGTAAGCTGTTTGGAGTAGAGCTGCATTTTGCAATTGACTGGTTGTGAATTTGTCGGTGCTGGTGCTGTTCAGGTGTTGCTCTGGTTGTTTTGGGGTTGCACCAAGGTGCCTATTACTATTGATATTACCTTTGCTTTCTCTTGCCATAGTCATTGTTGTTGTCGTCATCATCATGGATTCTTTCCTAATATTTTAAGATTCTTTCTTAATACTTTACTATTTTTAAGGGAGTAACATCGAGTATCTAGAACTAAGGAGAAATTTCCTTACAGGGAGAACAATTAATCAATGGAACAACTTGCTCCCAGAAGTCGTAGGTGCTCCAACATTGGAAGTTTTTAAGAAGAGATTGGACAACTATTTGTCTGGGATGGTATAAGGTCTCCAGCCTTGAGCAGGAGGTTGGATTACAAGACCTCTGAAGTCCTTTCCGGCCCTATGGTGGTTCTTCTTCTTCTTCTTCTTCTTCTTCTTCTTCTTCTTCTTCTTCTTCTTCTTCTTCTTCTTCTTCTTCTTCTTCTTCTTCTTCTTCTTCTTCTTCTTCTTCTTCTTCTTCTTCTTCTTCTTCTTCTTCTTCTTCCCTGCCAACCCTTCACCTTCTATTTTATTATTCAGTTTCAGTAATAGAAATATCACTCTAGTTCTCCTATTTCCAGGTAAAATTAATCTGTATTTAGTGGCTTAGAATCTTAAGATCCTAAGATGTTGAGACTCTAGAAAAAGTACAGAGAAGAGCAACCAGGATGATTAGGGGACTGAAGAATGGTTACAGGAACTGGGCTTGGCTAGTCTAGTAAACAGGAGGACCAGGGGAGACCTGATAGCAGTCTTCCAATATTTGAGGGGTTGCCACAGAGAGGAAGGGGTCAAGCTATTTTCTAAAGTGCCTATAGACCAGACAAGGAATAATGGATGGAAACCGAACAAGGAGACATTCAACTTAGAAACAAGGAGAAATTTTTTGACAGTGAGAACAATCCACCAATGGAACAGAAGTTGCCCTCGGAAGTTGTGGGAGCGCCATCACTTGAGACTTTCAAGAAGAGATTGGACTGCCATTTGTCAGAAAAGGTGTAGGGTCTCCTGCTTAGGCGGGGGGGGGTGTGTGTGTTGGACTAGATGACCTACAAGGTCCCTTCCAACTCTGATTATATATTAAGAGTTATCCTTTGTGTTCTGTACAGTCATTAACATACTCGTAAACGCCGTGTGGCGATTGGCCCAGGCAGCGCGGCGATCTGATTGGCCGTTTTAGCAAGACCGCACTAATTGGCCGCTCCCCGAATCCCCGCGATTGGTGGAAACTAATCGCGGGAGATTCAACGGGTTGTTATTGGCAGCGACCGCCACGTAAGAATAAAGGCCGCGCTTTTCCCTTCCCGAGGCCGATCTCGGAGACTAAGAATGAATAAAAGAGCTGAACCAAGTCACGGGCTCCGATCTCTTTTTCCTTCCGGCCGGACACGACACTGGCGACGAAGGTGGGATCCGACATTACTGATCCCCATCATCCACGTGTCCTAGGGAAGCGCGACCGGCGAGATGGCCAGCATCGTACCGCCCGCACTGCCCTTTAACCCAGCTACCGAGGATTGGGAATCGACACCGGACCGATTCCTAATGTTCCTCGAGAGTAGCAATCTAAAGGATGCAAGCGGGCAGAAGAAAAGCGGTTTTCTCACACACTGCGGGCCGCGGTGTTCCAAATGGCGCCCTCGCCAGAGTCAGAGGACGTTAAACGATGGACTGGGCCGATCTCGAACCATTGCTCTGAAACCACTCGCTCCCGCGTGCCCACCCTCATCCGGCGGCACGACTTCTACCAACGAGACCAACGAGCAGGCGAGAGCATCCGCAATTTCATGGCCGATCTGCAGAACCTCGGAGGCATGTGTGGGTTCACAGACATGGACGAGGCCCTCCGAGACCGCGTCGTCTTAGGACTCAGAGATCCAGTCCTCCAGAGGCCGACTAATGGCCAAAGCGACATCGCTCTGGCCGGCGTTCTCGCAGACGCCACCGCTGCCGAGCGACCCGGAAGTCAGCGGCCCGAATGCGGAGACCCGAGCCCGGGGGACCGAAGCGCGACCTCCGAGGCAGGCACGGCCACCGAAATGCGTCCCGAAGCAAGCCGCCGAGACCACCACACACCATGGCGACCTCGACTCCGCCTCCGACACCACCGACGGAGAGGAGGACGTGCACCGACTCAGACGGACCGAGATCGGCATGATCGAAGGATCGTAAGTCGAGAAACCGTGCGCCGGATGCGGAGCGACCACCCTCGGTCGGAATGCCGGTTTTGATGCAATATGCCGGCACTGCGACAAGAGAGGCCACATCGCCAGAGTCTGCCGGCTCAAAAAGAACCACAGCCGCGGCGTGAGACGACTACGACCGGAGGCAAGATGGCCCCCGGGCCAGGGACCGCCAAGCCGGAAGCCGAGGAAGCCAAGATGGGCGGGGACGGCGAGGCGGCGTGAACCCGACGAAGAGAGGACACCCACCCAGACGGTCGTCATCGGCCCTCCTCCAACCCAGACGCCCGCAAAGTTTACGTGGAGGTGGGCATCGAGGGGCGAACCATGCAAAATGAGGTGGACTCCGGCTCCTACCTCTCCATGATTGCATGGCGGAAATCAAGCGCCTGGTGCCCGCCATCAGCAGAGGGGTCTGGAGAGCCAAAGCCTGATCATCAAGGACTACCAAGGCAATCGCATACCGGTAGTCGGGACAGGCAAATTTGAGGTAACTTTCAAGGCGGACAGCAAGGCTTCCTCTGACGATCGTGGACCGAGACCGCCCTAGCCTTTGGGACTTCAGTGGTTCGCGCTCCGCTCGGGATCGAAGTGACGGGGAATCGACCACATCGGAGAGGCCGATTAGGAAGAACAGCTCGCGAGGACTTCCAGGAAGTGTTCGACGGCACCCTAGGCAAGTACCGAGGGCCCCTATCTCATTCAGCCTAGACCCCAGCGTCCCCCATCCGTTTAAAACCGCGGCGAGTGCCATTGCACTGCGACCAAAAGATTGATGAGCAAATAAACAAGCTCGTCAAGCAAGGGGTCCTTGAGCCAATCGACCACGCCGGTGGGAGACCCCATAGTCACCCCCGTCAAGCCCGATGGGTCAGTAAGGATCTGTGGGGACTATAAGGCCACCCTCAACTGCGCCTTGCAGCAAGCGCCTACCCCGTCCCAGTGGTACAGCACCTCCTACACTCACTGGGGGAGGCAAGGTCTTTCATGGCTCGACCTGGCACAAGCCTATCAACAGCTACCGGTCGGCGCGGAAGCGGCCGGCGCAAACCATAGTCACCCACCGAGGGCATTCCGCTTGTTTACTTTACAGGGGGACTGGGTTGTTATTCCGGGAAAAATTACAGGGAAAGGTTTTAGAACTGTTACATGAGGGCACCCAGGCATCGTCAGGACGAAGGCCTTAGCCAGAAGTTACGCCTGGTGGCCAGGGATGGTTTCAAGCAGTTGAGGCCTGGATGGCAGCGTGCAACAGATGCCAGGAAACCAGACCCAGCCCCCGCCGCCCCAATCCTGGAATGGGAAACCCCTAGGGGACCATGGTCTAGGATCCATAGATTTTGCCGGACCCACAAAGGCCACACTTTCCTCATCACGGTGAAGACGCTTACTCCAACTGGCTGGAGGTAAGCAACATGAGAGAGTCACCACCACGGAGGCCATCACCAAAGAACTCAGCAAGCTGTTTGCAACCCACGGCCTCCCAGACGTCCTCGTATCCGACGACAGGCATTTAATTTACCTCGCTAGAATTTGAAAAATTCTTAGCGGAGCGGGGGCGACACGCATTGACAGCGCCGGCACATCCGGCGAGCAGGAGGCGGAACAGATGGTTCAATTTACAAAAAAACAATCCAGAAAATAGAAAGCAGAAATCCAAGAAAAAAATAAATAAAATGCTCTTGATACAACACATAACCCGAACACAACAACTAACAAAAGCCCGGCAGAACTATTAATGGGGAGGAAATTAAGGTCCCCATTAGACAGACTGCACCCACATACAACCAGAAAACCCCCAAACTCCTCAAGCAAAGACCGGACATTTAAACCAGGCGACACAATATACGCAAGGAACCCTACCGAGGGACCCACTTTGGATACCAGCAACCATAACACAAGTAACAGGTCCCGCTCGTACCGATTGCAGACAACCGACGGACGAGCATGGAAGCGACACATCGACCAATTAAGGTCAAGAATAACCACGGAAACACAACCAACACGCAAACAGACACAAACACATTCCCAGAAAGGGACCCCAACACAAACCAAGAGGGAGGAAGACCCCAAGAACCAACCCACACCAGAAAGAAACCAGGAATACTCACCTACAGAAGCCAGCTCGAAGCCTCACCAGGAAGAAACAGCCAGGCCAGCTCAACCAGCCCAGAAAGACCAGGCGGGAGCAACGACTACCGCAGCTCAACCAGCCCAGGTAGACCGGGAGGGAGCTGCGGCGAAAGGCCCGGCTCACCATTCCAGGCGGTTCCATCAACGGGGCAGAGAGCAACACAGAACCCGACCGAACCGGCCGGGAACCAAGCACCAACTAACCTGCGCAGGTCAAATAGGCAAGTGCGTAGCCCGCCTACTACGGGACTACTTTACTTAGGACCAAACCAGAGGGGAGGGTATTCTGTACAGTCATTAACATACTCGTAAACGCCTGGCGCGGCGGTGATTGACCCAGACGCGCGGCGATCTGATTGGCCGAGCGAGTCGCACTAATTGGCCGCTACGAATCCCCGCGATTGGTGGAAACTAATCGCGGGAGATTCAACGGGTTGTCATTGGCATGACGGCCATGGGCCAAAGAATAAAAGCCGCCGCTTTTCCCTTTCGAGCGAGCCGATCTCAGAGACTAAAGAATGAATAAAGAGCTGAACCAAGTCACGGGCTCCGATCTCTTTTTCCTTCCGATCCGGACACGACACTTTGACTCTTTCAATGGTTAAGGAGTTATTAACCCCTTTTGTATGCAGATGCTTGGCTCTAAAAGTTATTTGTTTATTTAGAAGTGAAGCATGTGATTGAAAAGGATCACTTGCCTAGTTCAGGATACTAATTATCTTTTATCAGACAAGAGGTGTTCTATGACTGATGAATTCTTCTAGCAATGTGGCATAAGGTGAGTTAGTTCCTCCTATGGTCCCGAGAAGAGAACGATTGAGAGTCGTTAGGATAAGGATTCTGCTTGAGAAGATTTTGCTTGAGAAGGAGAAGGAGGGTCACCATGAAATTCATGTGGATCAATAATAATAGGCTGCCTTTGGCCCTGACATCCAAGAGACCCTTCTTGAGGAAAGTAAATTTTATGATATTGGTCCTGCCATTTTGAACTGGAAAATGTACAAAACTGCGCTGCAAATCCTGCAATAGGTTTCTTTAAAGAAAACAATTCCCCGTGCTTTTTCTAATTCCCCTCACAATTGTCAGACACCCCACAAAACCAAGAAAGACACTGAGTTATGTCTAAGCAGTTTCCTTTGTTGTTTCCCGCCTATATACAGAAATCTTGCCAAACTAAAGCATCTACTTGCATCATTAAAGATATACTGTGATAATCTCTAGGGAGGAACTGTCTTAAGTCTCTTTCTCTTTCGCCATTTGGAAATTGATTAATCAATCCCCGAAATCTTCACTTTGCTCAATATATGCTCAGTCAATAGATTTGAACAAAAATCATGTTCTTTTTTTGTATGTGTGCCCTTTAACATAGTTCTTAACAGGCTCAATAAAAGGCATCCTCCCCAATACATCACACAGTCTGAATAAGAAACATTTCCAAGAAGAAAATTATATTTATTTTTACTGGAAAAAACACAATTATTTTTAACCAGAAAAAAATATGGGATTTGAACCTAAGAACAACAATTTCTGAACTTTCAAAAACCTCCAAGCTCATTTTTGATATACCATTTGCTGGACTAGATATAAGCCAATACCCTGCTGTTTCAATTCAAAATGCGTTAAAACTAGCAATTTTCTGTTGCAAGCATTGGTATGAGTACCTTTTCAATTTTACATTTTTTTATTGAGAACATTCCATTCTCAATCTGGATTGAGCATCCAATCAATATTCCATAGCTTTTTTTAATGCAAGAAACTGCATTTTATATGCATATAAACAGATAAAGGAGGGATGCTGTACTTTTTTTCAAATATGTAGTTGCTACCACTTGAAGCTAAGGGGGCTACCACTTGAAGTTCAAGGGGGCTATAGTTTTATTCAAGTTTCACTCTAAAAAAAAAACCCTCCTTTTTACAACCCTGTAATCCAGGGGTCCCCAAACTTGGCAACTTTAAGACTTGTGGACTTCAATTCTGGAAGTTGAAGCCCACAAGTCTTAAAGTTGCCAAGTTTGGAGACCTCTGCTGTAATCCCTTAATTTGGGGTAGAGTTGGAGCAAACTGGATGGAGCTGAGCATTTACTGGCTGGATGCCCTTCCTGACACCACACGGAGTTTACAGCAGATTTTTTTTTTCTTCGCACCCTAAGATGCACCCTTTTTTTCTGCTGCTACCTAGGATTGAACTCTCAACCTTCGAAGTGGAAGGGGAGCATCTTCACCACTAGGCCACCACACTGCTCTAGTCAAGCTTCACTCTAGAACAGGGGTGTCCAACCTTGGCAAACTTTAAGACTTGTGGACTTTGCTGGCTGAGGAATTCTGGGAGTTGAAGTCCACAAGTCTTAAAGTTGCCAAGGTTGGACACCCCTGCTCTAGAAGAAGGCAACAAAGTCCTTCTGTATTTTTATCAAGAAAATAACATGAATCAGTGTCCATCTGTTTCCAAGAATTCAGCTCATTTCAAAGGGAACTTTTAGTCGCCTCAAAATATATTTCTCAGAAAATAGCATGTCACAAACATTCATTTTTGGTAAGCTTCCCTGAGTTCAGCCATTTAATACTCTTGTTTCTATGTGGCCTCCTTACATTAATATTTACGGTACTATCTTCTGGCATTCCACATCAGAGAACAATTAATACAAATTTCTCACTTAGAGAAACTGTTGTAACTTTTTTGTTAAGAAAAGATTGGACCAACATTTGGCTTTGTGTCTGCAGAAGCAGAGTTTCTAATTCTCATGCAACAGTTTGGGAGATGGGCTTTTGGCATCTGGTTTGATTAATTACTTTTGAAGAACAACATAAAATGGGTTACCTCCACAATATTACCTGTACCAAATGAATAATCTAGGACTACATTATTCAATTTATTTTTTAAAAATGTGGAAAACAACTAACTGTCAAATAGTTTTGATGATTTGGTGACTTCACTTCCTCCTTAGTATAAATGTTGATGGAAATGTTGGCTGAAACATTATTGCTGTCATATCCTGACCGGTTTAAGGGTTTAGCATAGTTATAAGAACAGTTGTTCCATTTGTGGCAATTTGTTCATTATGCAAATGTATGAGGCAGGTCTGTTAACTATTCATTATGTCCTCAACTTATGAACTCAAACTGGGACTGGAATTTCAGTTGCTAAGCGATGCAATCATTAAGCGAGTCATCACTGATTTTTGTAACCATTTTTACCTGTGGTGGTTAGTCATTAAATAAATCACATAAAGTTGTTAAATGAACCATTCAGTCCCTAAGCAAACCCAGCTTTCCCAATTGAACTTGTCTTGTTGGCAGCTGGCTGGGAAAGTCACAAGTCACAATCACATCACCACAAGGGGCTGCAACCATTGTAAGTGCAAAGCCAGTTGCTAAGTGCCTGAATTGCAATCACACGAGTGCGGGAATGGTACAACGGTCGTAATTATAAAGATGGGATGTGAATCACTTTTACAAAACTTGTAAAACTTGAAACCATTGTTGTATGTCAAGGACTACCTATACTATGAACGAAATGTGAAAAAATGGTTAAGTGGGAGGTTTGTGATGGTGTCAAGGCTTGCAGCCTAATATTTATTTATTTATTTATTTATTTGATTTGTCAATCGCTTATAAGATAATAGGTATAGGTATATATATAGTTATGAACACATGAAATGGGTACATATAAGAAAAATAAAAGAAACAATAGGACAGGGACGGTAGGCACGTTGGTGCGCTTATGCACGCCCCCTACAGACCTCTTAGGAAAGGGGTGAGGTCAATAGTAGACAGTCTAAGGTTAAAGTTTTTGGGGTTTGGGGAAGAAACCACAGAGTCAGGTAGAGTATTCCAGACATTGACCACTCTGTTGCTGAAGTCGTATTTCCTGCAATCAAGTTTGGTGCGGTTAACCTTGAGTTTGTATCTATTGTGTGCTCTTGTGTTGTTATGGTTGTAGCTGAAGTATTCATTGACAGGTAGGACATTGCAATGTATGATTTTATATACCATACTTAGATCAGACCGAAGACGGCGTAATTCAAGGTTTTCTAGGTCTAGAATTTCAAGTCTGGTGGCATCAGGTATTCTACAACAGGTAGAGGAGTGGAGAACTCTTCTTGTGAAATATTTCTGGACTTTCTCAACTGTGCTAATATCAGATACGTAATGTGGGTTCCAGACCGATGAGCTGTGTTCAAGTATTGGTCTAGCAAATGTTTTGTGTGCTCTAGTTAGTAGTGTGATATTACCAGAGAAAAAGCTATGTAGGATCAGGTTAACAACTCTTAATGCCTTTTTGGCTATGTAGTTACAGTGTCATGTAGTTTGGCTATGTAGTTACTCGTATCAATACTGAAGAAGAAGTTAAAGAGGAACAGCACAAATTCTGAGACCCCATCTAAACTCTACATTGTGTTGAAGCTTCAAAAATTTAAAAAAACAAAAAAACTATATCAAACTGTCTTCAACTTAATATTTTCCAGATGTATTTGGATTGCAGGTCCCAGAGCTTCCAACCAGAATGGATAGATTCTAATACTGTCTGTAATTTTTAGAAGCCATAGTTTCTATACATTTGGAAAATATCCATTTGGGGAAGGCAAGTGGATTGGGTTGAATTATAACCTGGTCCACAAACTACCTATTGATTTCCTATGAAAAACAGAGACCTAATTGTAGCTTTGTCTATGGAATGTATCTTGCCTTTTCTGCATTAGTTTTCTTTTTTATTATTATTAATTTATCACATAAAATGCAAAAGAAAAGATAGGGGAGGGCAAAGGAAGAGAAATGTGTATGTAGGAAAAAGGGGAAAAAGAAAGAAAAGGCATTGACTACCGACTCCCTTTGGTGCAGTAGAATAAAATAATAAAACCAAACCTCACCTTTTTATTTTTACATAATAGTATAAAGTAGCCATTTCTATAACATTGAACCTATCTAATTGGTAAAACCCAAATTCAAAGTTTCATCCCCCCTCCTTTCCTCAAGTCCAGAAGCAGTTTCTGCTTTAGTTTTCTGAGTTCGATTTGCATAAGAGAGGAGAGCAGATAGTACTGGCTTCAACCATGTGTAAAATCAGCTCGATAAGCAACAAGCTAAACATGGGATTTATTAGATCAAAGCAATTGCTTGGATCATTCATTCTTTCATTCACTCACTCAGAAATTGGAACCTTATGAATGAATTTCTGCAATAGAGGTAGTCCTTCACTTACAATCACAATTGGGTCAGGAAATCCGGTTGCAAGTCATTGTGATTGTAAGTCAAGCCATCCCACATGGCCTGATCTGTTTTTCCAACTATTTCCCAAACACTACGGTCATTAAGCGAATGGTGTGGTTGTTATGCGAACCCATTCTTCCAAAAGAGCTTTTTTTTTTTTTTTTTTTGCATGAATGTGGGACACTGGCAAAAAAAAAAGTCACACATCATGGTCATGTGTCCATGGGATGTGGCAACATACAGGCGAGTCTGTTGTCAAGCACTTGGAATGTGGTCATGTGACCAGGGGGTTGGCGTGACGTTTTACAACATTCAGAAGTGCTTTACAGCAGGGGTCTCCGACCTTGGCAACTTTAAGCCTGGCGGACTTCAACTCCCAGAATTCCCCAGCCAGCTGGCTGGAGAATTCTGGGAGTTGAAGTCCGCCAGACTTAAAGTTGCCAAGGTTGGAAAGCCCTGTTTTACAGTTCATAAAACACCCATTCTGAGCTGTAAAAATGACCGGTTGTAAGTCGAGGAATATACCTGTTTGATATTCTTCTGTGAATGCTAACAAAACAAAGGAGATCATTGTTGGTTTTAGAAAGAGCTGGCATAGTCACACTCCACTTTATATCAAGACTGAAGCTGTGGAAATGGTCAATAGCATTAAGTATCTAGGGGGTGCAGATAACTGACAATCTGATTTGGTCTCTTCATACATTATCTTTAGTGAAGTGTGCAAATCAGTGTCTGCATTTTCTGTACCGGATGTGGAGTGTACATCTGTCTCCTTCTGTCCTGGCCACTTTTTACAGAAGCACGATTGGGAGCTTTTTAACAAACTGTTTGGTTTGGTGGCAGCAGTGCCTCAGATAGAAAGTCCATACAGAGAGTGGCAAGGACAGCTGAGAAGATCATAGGAAGCTCACTTCCCGGTATTCAGGATGCTGCTTCTAAGCACTATGTGCTTAGAGCTCAAAGCATTATTAGAGACCCCACACACCACTTCACGGTCTGTTTCTGTTACTCCCTTCTGGGAGGAGGTTTCGAAGTATCTATAGTAGGACTACTACATTCTGTAACAGCTTTGATCCCTATGCCATCCGTCTTGTAAACTCACAGGTTCTTTTTTTTTTACCATGTGTATGTATACATTTGAAGTAGTCGGTGATGTTTCTCTATGTGATATATGTGTGTGGGTGTAGGTATATGCATAATGATTATCTTTTGAGAGCTGAATGCACAGAAATTTCATTTAAATATGTGCTGATTAGTATACACTTAAAGTAACAATAAAGAATTCTATTCTATTCTATTCTATTCTATTCTATTCTATTCTATTCTATTCTATTCTATTCTATTCTATTCTACTTATGTATGCATTGACCCTTTCCCTTTCCAATCCCTACTTTCATTGCAGGCTTATGAATACTGAAAACGTTATTTTACAAGCCAGAGAAGAAGAAGGAGCAAAATATGAGCGTACTTTCATGGCGTCTCAATTGATTGACTGGTTGATCCAGGAAGGGGAGGCTGCCACCAGAGCTGAGGCTGAACAACTCGGCCGCAGACTTCTGGAGCATGGAATTATCCAACACGGTGAGAAATGTCTTCTCAGTCACTATAACTCTTATCAAGATGACAAAGGATGATAAAAGGAGTGGAAATATGGTATGAGAGGCATCCTGTTTAAACCCAAGAATGGGGAACCATTTTTAAGGTCAAAATGGCATTTTGGCTAAAAATGGCAGCCTCCACTTTTCCATGTTTGGATTTCATTCTGAGTATTATTCTTGGTATACTTCATCCAGCCAACTGTAGATCATCAGATATAAATGGCCAATTGTCAGGTGTGATTAATCCATCTTCCTTTTTCTTGTAATTCCATTTTGATGGAATTTCCATGGATAGCTACATGTACAGCTAACAACTTTCTTGCATTCACCTGGAAGGGTCAATCATCTAAGTCATGGTCATCCCAAAGGTGCTTTTTCCAAAAGACAATGGGACTTTCTTGTTTTTGTTTTTTGTTTTGCTTTGAAAACATTTTGCTTCTCATCCAAGAAGCTTCTTCAACTTCATGGATGAGAAGTGAAATGTTTTCAAAGAAAAACAAACAAACAAGAAAATCCAGTTGCGTTTTGGAAAAAGCACCTTTGGGATAACCATGACTTAGATGATTGAGAATCTCCATAGACACATCCTATCAATCAATAGAACTGTCAGCCTCCAATATTTCTTCTTGACTCTTTGCAGCTGCCATAGAAACTGGGGAGGAGGAATAATTAGGCTTCGTGGAGGGAAGGGTGCTGGAGGTTGAAGTTTTGTGAACTGTAAATGTTGCTTTTCTGCTTACTGCACAAACACAGCCACTTATCTTTTCTAAGCCAAGGTCAACCATCTTGGCATACCAGATGTGTAGACACCACCTGAAGATGTAACCCACATGACATTATACATACCTCAGATTGGATGACCAGTTTGAATTGTTGGCAGTGGGGACTTGGGATAACTTTCTAAATGTAATTTCTGTGCCTTTTGCCTCAGATCTTGTATTTCTTCTGTTGATACCACTTCATATTCAGTAAAAGTCCTTTTCTCTATAAAAATGGAGTCTAAGGTTTTCTTTCTTGGATTTTGAATGGAGCTACACTTGACAAGAACATTTTGATTGTGGACTTTTTTGTGGTTTCCATTCCTCTTATTCAAGAAATGGATATCTTTCCTTCCTTACTTCCATTCTCAGGGTGGTTTTGGCGATGTTCATAATAATCATTTCTACATCAGGCAAAGCTGTCATTCTTACTGCAGTATAAATTTCAAGGAATCTAACCAAAATGCTGTCTAAAAATGAAGGCCAATTTAAACCAAGGGAACGGGTTTTTTTGCTTTCCCTATCATAAGTGAAATTAATTCCTGGATAAAGTATCCGGTCTCTGTTTCTGTTGCTGGTGGGCCAGGAACATAACAGTTCTGCTAATGATAAGAAGTAGATTGGGAACTTAAGAATGGTTATGTTTTCAAAGCCAAAAGAAATGATGGGAATATTGTCCCCCAGAGCAAATCTGTTACTTGGAAATGTAGAGTCACAACCTAGATGTTGCAAATTGGTGCCTGATGTTCATGTTGCGCAAAGAAAATTTTAAACAGTCACTAAATGAACTGTTGTAAGTTGAAGACTACTTGTATAGGCATACTTGTATAACCTTCGTTTCCTATCCTGCAATAATCCTGCTTCTAAATTGCAGACTTAATTGGAAATAACCTCCCTCTTTCTTTCTTTCTTTCTTTCTTTCTTTCTTTCTTTCTTTCTTTCTTTCTTTCTTTCTTTCTTTCTTTCTTTCTTTCTTTCTTTCTTTCTTTCTTTCTTTTCTTTCTTTCTTTCTTTCTTTCTTTCTTTCTTTCTTTCTTTCTTTCTTTCTTTCTTCCCTCCTTCCTTCTTTCTTTCTTTCTTTCTTTCTTTCTTTTTTATTTATTCTCTGTCTCTCACTTTTGCTCTATTCTCCGTAGATTATACCCTCCCTGGAGTTTATATGTCAGCACATTTTCAATTAAGTCATTGACATGTCTTTTGAAATCTGGCAAAACCAAGTAAATTTTTTGTCTGAGTATAGAATGAAATTCCTTTGTGCCCCATTAGCTGATTTTTTGTGTGGAGTGCTCTCACTCTTTGTATAATAATAGAGACATTTACTATGAAAATATAGGAAGAATAATAAAGTGGATTTTCCTTGTTAGATAACCCATATATTTTTATCTGTATCTATATACCTATATGCCTATTTGGCTATCCATCCACCTGTCCATCCATCCATCTGTCCGCCCACCTGTCCATCTATCCATCCGTCCATCCATCCATCCCTCCCTCCCTCCATCCATCCATCCATCCATTGTATCCCAGCTTTGAATAAGTTCTTATTTTAAAAGTGGCTGAACAATAATGAATACTTAGCATTGGAGTAACAGGTTTAGAAGATCAAAATGCTTCCTCTGTATGATCTTATCCTTTCACTGTGACTTCTAAGATAGCAACCAAGATTGCAGCATGAAGTCATTCAAATAAAGTACCTGTCAGAAACTTCTTAAAGCAGCTGGGTCTTTTTCCCTGGATCATACAGCCGCTCACTCCAGCTGTCATGCAATCCAGAAAAGTGTCTCTTTGGATTATGGCAAGGGTCTTCAAACTTGACAGTTTTAAGACTTGTGGACTTTAACTCCCACAGTTCCTCCTCCAGTCATGTTATCTCAGGAATTCTGGGAGTTGAAGTCCACAAGTCTTAAACTTGCCATGTTTGAAGACCCTTGGATTAAGGAGTTATAGACAGGTGTTAGGTGCCTGTTCCATAAGGTGCCTGCTCCTTAAAATCAAATCCAAAGCACTGCGTAGTCTTCTAATCAAATATATTGTAGTTGCTGAAGTGGCAAGAGGCTTGGTGCCTACCAAAGGTTTTGCACTGCAGTTCTCATCTGACCCATCTAACATGAATAGTTGCAGTGTTTGTTGTCCAAAACATCTGGAAGGCATCACACTGCCTATGCTTGCATAAGATGCTGGTTCTGGATAGAGTTAAGTCCATATAACTATAGCATTATCCCTGAGCTATAGCTAAGCTAGATAGTTATTATTTTATTAGATTTTTCTTGAGTTATAGAGAGTCAATTCTATCTCTGCTCTGTATCTGCCTATTTTGAATCAAGTGACTGTTTTCACTGGGTAAATGTTGATGTTATTCTACCAGTTCTAAAGGCAACCTGTTATTTAGCTCCAAGGTCTTTTAGCTAAGATCAAGAGTGTGTTTAGCTCCTTAGGTGGTGACAACAAACAAAAACTAGAACTTTCTCCAGGATTATGAGAGGTCTTGGCACAAGTCTGAAGCATGCTGGTGCCAGTGGTGGGATTCAAAACGTTTTACTATTGGTTCTGTGGGCCTGGTTTGGTGGGCATGGTGTGGCTTGGTGGGCGTAGCTTGGTGGGTATGGCAGGAAAAGGATACTGTAAAATCTCCATTCCCTCCCCATCCCACTAACCTGCTTTCCAGCTCTGTTCTCCTGTGCAGGGCAACAAAAGAAAACCCAGCCAATCAGCTGGGACTCGGGAGGCAGAGAATAGATGGGGGTGGGGCTAGTTAGAGATGGTATTTGCCGGTTCTCCAAACTACTCAAAATTTCTGCTACTGGTTCTCTAGAACTGATCAGAACCTGCTGAATACCACCTCTGGCTGTTGCATCCACGAACCTTTACCAATCTCTTCCTCCACTTACAGCTGTTTAAAATATATCAACTGCTATTAGGGAGTTTTCTCCAATTTGAGAGAGTTGGATTGGCTTAATAATCTAAGATTACTTAGGACAAAACAGCAGAACAGGAGTGCAAAAGTCTTGGTGCTTTTGTGTACTGTAGTATGAAGCTAAGCTTTTTTTTTTTTTAGTCCCTTTTCCTGATTCTCTGTTGTTTTGTAGATTTCAACTTCTATCGTTCGCTGAACAGGGCTACCTTAAACCTAAATATATCTCAACTTGGGTTCTACTTGATAAACCTTGACTTTTCCAGTTAAGGGACAGGAAAGGCCCTTGTCTGAAATCCTTGAGGGCATGTTCTTAAAACCGTAGATTTTTAAATTTGACTTTTTTGGCATACTCCTGGAACAATCATGAACCGAACATTGTTTCTTAGTTTTGACTTTGGTAGCCCTTTGAAGTCCTATATGGCATAGGGCCAGGCAACCTCTTTGCTGTTACCTGTACCCATCACATCAGATCTAGCAGGACAGGCACAAAGGGAGGGGGGGTGATTTATTTTCCAAAGTATCAGAGGGCAGGACAAGAAGCAATGGATAGAAACTTCCCGACAGTGAGGACAATTAACCAGTGGAATGGCTTGCCTTCAGACGTTGTGGGTGGGTTTTACGACAAGACTGAACAGTCACTTGTCTTTATACAGGATCTCCTGTCTTAGCAGGGGGGTGGACTAGAAGACCTCCAAGGTCCCTTCCAGCTCTATTCTGATTGATTGATTGGTTGGTTGATTGATTGCATGCCACTGCATCCACAAAAGAAATCTACCTAGGAAGCAAGCCTTTTTCTGCTATGGTACCAATACTCTGGAATATTACCTGTCCCAAGGTGAGGTTAGCCCCAACCCTTATGGCCTTCCATAAGGCTCTGAAAATACAAACGTGGGGATCCCATGGTAAGTTTGGGTCTTTTTCTATTTCAGTTAGAACAAGGAGATCTTTAAAGCTGGAGCTTTAAAATGAACGTTTATTTGTCAGCGTGAAACACTGTTGTACAATGAAAAGAAAATCAACCACGGGGGAAACAAAATCTGTTCTTCAACTAGCTTATAGAAATGGAGAGCATCTGATAGTTGTGAGTGATGTAAGCAAGAGGTGAGAAAGTAGTTATACAGGAAAGAACTCAAGTATAGAATTTGCCCCCCGTTCAGCACTAAAGAGCATTGCAAATTACTGACTGAATGTATAAAGGCAGATAGATAACTCCACAAAGCATCCATACAAAGTCTTTTTATTGGTTCATCAGGCATCCTCAATATAACTTACAGTTACGTCGAGAGTCATCTCAATGTCCAACTCTTTGCATAGCTGACTTTCTGGTGTAAAAGGATGGTAATCTTTCATCCTCAAAATGAAGGCGCAAGGGGTTGAGGCAGCAGCATGTCCCTGGGTTCCAGGCAAGAGTGAAGGAGTCTCCCCCAACCAACCAGGGGTCAATTCAGTGACCAATCAGGATTACAGATGTGGCCACATGACATGGACTACATTTCCCAGGATACCTTAACTACATTTACCATGATGCGTTCCCTTAAGGGGACAGCTCCCAATTGCTAACTAACTATCCCACTTCCATTAACTATATACTGGCTGGACAGCACACAAATATTAAATTGTATCATTGATTTCCCAAAATGGACTGTATGCCTACAATTATTGTTAAAATTACTTGTTTTGGGTGAACACTGAGTATCAAGCGATAACGATTCCCTCCTAATTTTTATGCTCTGCTAAAATGAAGGCTTTTTTGTCTTTCTTAACCACCTCTATAGTGTCCAGCAAACACCATTTTATGGATAGCAACCTGCTCTATCAGTTCCGAATGAATTTCCGCCGCAGGAGGAGATTAATGGAACTGCTCACCGAGAAGTCCCATTTGGTGCCGGAGAGCCACGATAGCCCCTTTTGCCTGAGGAAGCAAAATCATGACCACAAAAAACACACCACGTTCCTCTCAGGTACATGTTGGCTTAGCAATGGAGGGTAAATGGAAATTCAGTTGTAAAGTGAATCATCACGTGACCGGACCCACTTTTACGACCTTGAGTGAACGCCGCAGTAATCAAATGAACTCCACAGTCGTAAAGCAAATGTTGTAGTAATTAGGTGGAAACTGGAAGTAAACACCAGTTCCTGGGGGGGGGGGGGGAACATTGTGAAGGACAGTCACGTGACTGTGCGAGGTGGCAAACAGCTTTAAATGTGGGCCCGTTGCTGTGGGCCTAAAAATGTGGTTGGAACTTCAGAATTAGTAGTTTTTGGCAAATTTGTCATATTTTGGACAAACGCCAGTTGTATGTCAAGGACTACCTGTATGCATAGGAATTAGTTCAATACCTCTGTTAAGCCTGGATTCCCCAACGGGTGTTAAGGAAAGCAAACTAAACAGAATGTGCAGCGAAGTCAGATAGGAAGACAGGTAAATGTGTGAGATAAGCCTTCTCGTTAACACGCAGTAAAAATACAGATACGCTTGTGCTATCAAAATTATAATTTATTCCATTTAAGAATTATAGCATAGTCATTATAAACAGTCCATTAGTCATATACCAATTTTCATTCAAGTCTTGTCAAGGATACTCTAATTGCAAAGTCCGTGTCGAATAGCCAGTGTCAGTACACATATAATAAATCTGTCTAAAACTTATCTTCTCTCCGTTGAGAAATATCTTCAAAGTAATCCAACACTTCTTCTCCTCCCCGATCCAGCAAGAATGCAGTCTTCAATAAGCCAGCCAGTAAGAGCCAGAGAGTGCCTTGCTGCTTATATAGTACTTTTACAGCTGCACCCTTAATTACATTCCTTTAGCTTAAAGTCACATACACTTTATCTGACAAACCATGATTCATCATTTTATTATCTTTACCCAAAACAGTTAGGGTAAAACAATGTTATCCCTAACAACCTCTAATTGTACATCATGTTTAAGTAACATACAGTATATCTGGATACATATGGGGGAACACCAGAGGTGGTATTTAGCCGGATCTGACCGGTTCTCAAGAACCGGTAGTGGAAATTTTGAGTAGTTCAGAGAACTGGCAAATACCACCTCTGACTGGCCCCGCCCCCATAGATTCTCTGCCTCCTGAGTCCCAGCTGATTGGCTAGGTCTTCTTTGGTTGCCCTGCACAGGAGAACGGAGCTGGAAAGCAGGTTAGTGGGGTGGGGAGGGAATGGGGATTTTACAGTATCCTTCCCCCAGGAGTGGGGAAGAAATGGAGATTTCCAGTATCCTTCCTCTGCCACGCCCACCAAGCCATACCACACCGATCAAGCCACGCCCACAGAACCGGTAGTAAAAAAAAATTGAATCCCACCACTGGGGAACAGGATTGTTTTTGAAGTATTGCATGGTTTGGATGCCACATGGGAAAACTGGAAGGACCAAAGTCAGACAGAAAAAAAAATCCAGAGACTAAGCAGGCCTATACTGTAACCGTGGACCAGTGTCCCATCACTGAGAAATAACCAGTTTGATGCACAGGTGGGAAAAAGAAATATAAGGTTTGAATCTGGGCTCGCATTTTGATGGCTTCAGGGTCATACCTGGCAGTTGCTGGTTTTCTTCTCCAATTACATTTTTTCTAGTAGCTATAATAAAATTAAAACGATCAAAAAGCTATGGCCTACTGACCTTCATTTTGAGGTCTGGGTGAAGTCTTGCATTCCTTCGTTCTATATTTTCTACTTTCTGCTCTCTATGTTCTGAGAGAGAGATAAGAATCTGCCTTATTCTGACTCAGAAAGTTGATTCCGTCAGCCAGGTACCATATACCAGTACAGGTAGTCCTTGACTTACAACATATCATTTAGTGACCATTCAAAGTTACAACGGACACTGAAAATGGTGACTTATGACGGTTTCTCACCCTTATGACTTATGGTTGCAGCATCCCCCATGGTCACGTGATCAAAATTCGGATGCTTGGCCCCTGGTTCATACTTATGACCGTTGCTGTATCCCAAGGTCATGTGATGCCCTTTTGCAGCCTTCTGACAGGTCAATGTGGAAGCCAGATTCACTTAACAACCGAGTTAACTAACTTATCAAATGCAGTGATTCACTTAACAAATGTGGCAAAAAAAGGTCATAAGAGGGGGCAAAACTCGCTTAACAACAGTAACTTTGGCCACAGTTGTGGTCGTACGTTGAGGACTACCTACGCTTGGTTCATGACTAGTTTCCTTTTAAGAACACTGGTCATTTCTGACCCTACTTGGGGAAAGAGTGCTTTGCGGTTTGTTTGTTTTCCTTTCGTTCCTTTGTTTTGGGTTTTGCTTCCTTTCGTTTCCTTTTGCTATACATAGACAGCAGGCAGACTTTGAGTGTTTTTACTTAAGGGGAGGCAGCTCTTTTATAAAACAAAGGTTCTCCATTCTCACAACCCTGCCTGGACTGGTACCCAAGTCCCCCACCTTGTTACAAGAGAAGCTGGTACATCAAGCAAAATTGGGTTTGTGACCAGTTTCCCCTGAAGAAGAATATTTTCCTTTTAACTCCTTAAGACGGGGGGGGGGGTCCCCAAACTTGGCAACTTTAAGACGTGTGGACTTCAACTCCTGGAATTCTGCTGGCTGGAGAATTCTGGGAGTTGAAGTCCACACGTCTTAAACAGTGGTGGGATTCAATTTTTTTTTATACTCCCCATTCTGTTGGGCGTGGCTTGGTGGGCGTGGCAGCAGAAAGATACTGTAAAATCTCCAGTCAGAGGTGGGTATTTGCCGGTTCTCCAAACTACTCAAACTTTCCGCTACCGGTTCTTCAGAACTGGTCAGAACCTGCTGAATGCCACCTCTGGACTCTTAAAAGTTGCCAAGTTTGGAGAACTCTGCCTTTAGGAAGTGAAATGGTTCCAGGAAATTTTTGTGTATTCACATGAAGTTCATTGCTGTTAATTACACCCGGGTGTTGGCCTTTTAATGCTTGACAAAAAGGATGTGGTAGGGAATACGCCCTGCAGGCAACGATTCTTATCCCTGGCAATTCTCTGTTAAAGCCTCTGCTGGTAGGACAATCTCATCTGAACTGTTGGCTAAATACAGGAAACCAAGAGGTGGGCAAACACCCTTGTTCTTTGCAGGTAGCACTCGACGGATGACCAACAATTGAACCCAAAGTTTCCGTTGCTAAGCAAGACGGTTGTTAACTGAGATTTGCACCATTTTGCAATCTTTCTTGCCACAGCGGTTCAGTGGGAATCACTGTGGCGATTAACCTAGTAACATGGTTGTTAAAGTGAATCTGGCTTCCTCATTGACTTTGCTTGTCAGAAGGGTTGCAAAAAGGGAATCACCAGACCGTGGAAAACACGGCAACCGTCATAAATGTGAGTCAGTGGCCAAACGTCTGAATTTTCATCACCTGACCATGGGAACGCTGCAACAGTTGTCAGTGTGGGAAAACGGTCATAAGTTGCTATTTTCATCACCGTTGTAACTTCAGTCACTAAACAATCGATTGTAAGTCAAGGACTGCTTGTACTCATTGTACACATTGGTAAATATATATATATATATATACCAAATACAAGCTAGGCGGATATGACCTTGTTGATGACCCTCTGTCAAGGACCTTGGAGCAGGGGTGGGATTCAAATTTCTTAACAAACAGTTCTGTGGGTGTACCCTAATTTTTGGATGTGGCTTGGTGGTCATGTGACTGGATGGGCATGGCTTGTATGTAAATATTGTAAATATTTATGCAAATATTGAATTTTTTATTTAAAAAAGAGCAACTTTTACCCAAAACAAAGCAAAGCAGGCAGGCAGATTGAGTTGCTTGCAGAATCACACAGTCACTCACAGATCTACCTTTCTGCAATCTGCTGCCTGAGTCTGCACTGAAAAATAGAAGGTTCAATCCTAAAGAAGGTTCAGCTCTGCTCTCAGGCCAGTGGTGTGATTTGCCGGTTCTCTGAACTTTGCAGAATCGTAACAACCGGTTCTATAGAACTGGTCTGAACCAGTAGAATCCCACTCCTTCCTTGGAGTTCTCATATTGAATGATCTAAGTGCCAAAGCTCACTGCAGCAGTATTGCCAAAAAGGCTTTAAGAGTTGTAAATTTAATTTTACAAAGCTTCTCCTCTGGTAATACTGTTTTGCAAACTAGGGTATTCAAAACCTTTGCTAGACCAATACTTGAATTCAGCTCTGCTGTCTGGAATCCGCACTGTATATCAGACATAAATACAATTGAGCGAGTCCAGAAGTATTTTACCAGAAGAGTACTACATTCCTCTGTTCGCAACAGAATACCCTACAGCACCAGACTTGAGAGTCTAGACTTAGACAACCTTGAACTACACTGACTAAGATTGGACTTAAGCATAGTACATAAAATCATATGTTACAACATCTTACCAGTTAATGAATACTTCAGCTTTAACCACAACAACACAAGAGCACATAACAGATATACACTTAATGTAAACCACTCCAAACTTGATTGCAGGAAGTACGATTTCAGCAACAGAGTGTTCAATGTCTGGAACTCACTACCTGATTCTGTTGTCACCTGCTCAAACCCCCACTCCTTCACCCTCAAACTAACCTCTATTGACCTCACCCCAATCCTAAGAGGTCTGTAAGGGGCATGCATAAGCACACCATCGTGCCTACCGTCCCTGTCCTATTGTCCCCAATTATTAGTTCCTAGTTCTTATATTTAAACTTATGTTTATTCTTATTTCTATAGTATTGTAAGCTTTTGACAAATCAAATAAATAAAAAAGAAATAATTAAAAAATATTCTTAGGATCACAAACTATTAGCAGCCTCCTGATGGGTAGTACAAAGGGTAAGAAAGCAGAATGAGACACATTGATTCTATCGTTCAAAGCCACTTCATTCTCACTCCATATTTTCATCCTCCCACGTAGCAGGTTGCATACGCCAATGGTCTTAGGACAATTATTTTTCACAGAGTCAGTGAGAAACATTGCAAAATCAAAGGTTAGTTAGACCACATTGCCCAGAAAAGGTAAAAGTTCCCCTGTCCAGTCATGTCTGACTGTAGGGCACGATGCTTCTCTCTGTTTTTTTATTTATTTTATTTGGTCAAGCGATTGTGAGATAACAGGTGTAAGTATAAACATGGTTATGAATACATGAAATGGATACGAATAAGAAAAAAAGAAACAATAGGACAGGGACGGTAAGCACAGACCTCTTAGGAAAGGGGTGTGGTCAATAGTAGACAGTCTAAGGTTAAAGTTTTTGGGGTTTGGGGAAGAAACCACAGAGTCAGATAGAGTATTCCAGACATTGACCACTCTGTTGCTGAAGTTGTATTTCCTGCAATCAAGTTTGGTGAGGTTTACCTTGAGTTTGTATCTATTGTGTGCTCTTGTATTGTTGTGGTTGAAGCTGAAGTATTCATTGACAGGTAGGACATTGCAATGTATAATTTTATGTACTATACTTAGATCGAACCGAAGGCGGCGTAGTTCTAAGTTGTATAGGTCTAAAATTTCAAGTCTGGTGGCAGAAGGTTTTCTGCTATGAGTAGAGGAGTGGAGAACTCTTGTGAAATATTTCTGTTTTTTGGCCAAGGGAGCCAATGTGGCCCAAAGACATTTTTCCGTGGTCACATGGCTATACGCTAAAGACGCATGGAATGTTGTAACCTTCCCACCGAAGTAGTACCTATTTATCTACTTGCATTTGCATGCTTTCGAGCTGCTAGGTGGGCAGGAGTTGGAGCAAGTCATAGGGAGCTCACTCCATCGCATGACACTCATGTCTCGAACCTGGGCTCTCACCTCTCCAGCTGACAACTTATGACTAGTTCTTGTACATAATAAACCCCTTTTCAAGCGCCTTTAACCACTGGGCCATCGCGCCCCTTTTAGAATGCACAGAAGAAGGGGGCAAAAGGTTTATTATGTACAACTAGTCTTCATACTTCACCTTGTTCAACACCATCATAACTTCAAATGGTTGCTGAACGAGTGGTCATTCCACGAGAGCTACATGTAACAGGGTTCTGAAATGACAGAGAAATGTAAGGAAAGCAGTCAAGAGACCCCAGGGTGGTTCTTGTCTTCTCCATAAATCTCCCTCCCTTTTTGGTTTGGACAGTGAGCCCCAGCAAGGAGATCAAGATTGTCTCTGCGGTCAGACGGAGTAGCATGAGCAGCTGTGGCAGCAGCGGGTACTTCAGCAGCAGCCCAACCCTCGGCAGCAGCCCGCCAGTCCTCTGCAACCCGAAATCTGGTAGGACGCTGAGGAATGTTTGCAACAGTGATGGTTTAGGGCAGGGGTGTCAAACTTGATTTCATTGAGGGCTGCATCAGGGTTGTGTTTGGCCGGGGGGGGACTGGGGGGGTGTCTGGCCAGGGTGGGCATGTCCAGCAAGGCATCACTCATGTTGGGGGTGCCTGTGATGGGCTGAACGCTCTGCCAGCAAAAACGGGCTCCCAAGCTCCGTTTTCGGCTGCGATGGCCTCTTGCAACCCTCTGCCAGCAAAAACGGACCTTGGGAGTACTTCCCATGGCCCTTGAGAGCTCCATTTCCGCTGGCAGAGGCAACAAGGGTGGGTCCTTTGCTGCTTCTAGGGCGGCCCTGCAGGCCGGATCTAAGCACCCAGGGGGCTGGATCCAGCCCCCAGGCCTTGAGTTTGACCCCCCTGGTTTAAGGGGGTCATACTTCTGCATCATTGTGTCTGACATACACATTTTGTTTCTTTTTTTAAAAAAAATATGCAAGTAGCAGGTGCTGAGCTGGGGAATGTGATAATGCTTGTTTGTGGCTATTTATTGGAGAGCAAATTTAACCTTTTTTTTGTTTCCAATTATGAAAATGGGTCAGGAATGGCTGTTTGCCTTGAGCAGAAGTTAATTACTTTGGAGGAGCAATTATCATCCCAGGCAGAATTAAATGCTCACATATAGCTTCAAGTCACATTTGGCTTCTTGAGATAACAGTGGTTATCTTGGTACTTGTGGACATCCTTATATCCTCAGTATAAAAAATGTTTAAAGACATTTGGTTGCATAACTTACTAGCTTTATGCTGAGTATATCTTTCCCATCCCTGCCCTTCCAAATCTTATATCCTGGCAGGGCAACAGCAATCCATTCTTGCATTGTTGCAAATAACACTTACAGTAGAAACCAGAAGCTGAGTTTGAATGAGCAGAATGGAGTCCTCATTTAGGGCTACGCAGATATTTGGAATTAAAGAGTTTGGAGGATATTTAAGTGTGCACCTAACACCTGTCAGAAACCATATAAAGCAGTGTTTTTCAAACTTGGCAACTTTAAGATATGTGGATCTCAACTGCCAGAATTCTCCAGACAGCTTGATATCTAACATTTACTTTATTATTTTTTCCAGATGTGTTAACTCAACCTTATTTTCTTTATAAGTAACTCAAGGTGGAGAACATACACAGCACACCTTCCCGTTCCTGTGTTCCCCACAACAACAACCCTGTATGGTGGGTTGGAATCAGAAAGTGACTGGCCGGCTTTCATGCCAAAGCAGGACTAGAACTCACTGTCTCCTGGTTTCTAGCCTACCACCTTAACCAAGGAAACGTTTTGGTCCTAGGTTAAAGTTTTGAACAGTAGATACAGATGAACTCCTAATCATATGTTGCCCTCCAGATCTCGCCACAGTCCTTACCTTTTTACATGCTTGTGGTCCAAGCAATAAAATAAAATGTATATACCATATTTTTTGGACTATAAGATGCTCCGAAGTAGAAGATGCTCCTAGCTTTTGGGGAGGAAAACAAGAAAAGAAATCTGCTTCCCAGCAATTTCCCTCCTTGCAGCAAACAGCATGGTCAGCTTCAGCACAGCCTGTGTCATGCTCCAGTTGGAATCTGATTTAGAGGGAGAGATGGAACAGCTGACAGGGAGTGGGAGTGTGGCTGTGGTGGCTGTGGAGGAAACTGGGGAAGGGCACAGGCCGGCTGGGCAGTCAGAGGAAGACTCAGGCCCACCACCTCTTCATCTTAGGGCATGCAGGGAGGAACGGATAAGGGAGCAACGTAGTTTATGGGGGAGGAAAGGGCCCTGATCCCCTTCATGGGCTGCAGCTGGGAAGACTGTTTAAAAGGGCAAACTGCATAGCAAAGTTGCTGGAAGCAAAGCATGCATTATCTTTATCGAGGCTTATCTGGGTTTTGGTGTCCTCCCACTTGTGTGTGCCTTGTTATCTTTTGGAAGTCTGCAAGTTATTATCCTGGTCTGTCATGTTAATTACTTCAGCATGGTTTGCGTTGGTTTTTTTTAATCTCTACTTTATCTGTAGATAAAGTATCTGGGTTCAGACTGCATTTCTTCCCTTTGTAGACTGTTTTTGGAAGAGTTTGATCTCCCACCAAGTATAATTGGACATTGTGGGCCAAGTTGGAGGCATTAAAGGGAATTTATCTACTTTGGTGACTTTGTTATTTTTGTGCCATGCCCTGGGTCATCACAGCCTGATTTAGCATGAGCAGCTGATTATCTATTAGATCGGCCTCCCAACGATCAGCTGTTTCAGGCTGCAGGGATCGCCATCACCTATTACTGCCTCTGTGCACTCCATTTTAGGCCTCCTCATCCAATTTCGGCCTGTTCCAGGTGGCAGGGATCGGAACAGGCCAAAAACGGGGCACGTAGAGGCCGAAAACAGGATGCAAAGGCCTGCTGGGAGGCAGAGGCCAAAGAGTGTGGGGTGGCGGATGGATAGGGCTTCGGCAACATTCGCTGCACAGACATTTCCGCTCACTTTTCGGGGTGTGGGGAGTGCATCTTATACACCCAAAAATACGGTATATAAAAAGCAAAAGTCACTACCTGTCTGTATATGTAGAACAAATAATCAAACTAATCATCATTTGTCTAGACAACAGTAGGCTAAGCTCTACAATGGACAACTCCATGTAATACAATATTTCTTTTGGAGACCTGTACAATTTCCATTCAAAAATGAGGAACTGAATTGTCTACAGGCTCCCAATGGTTAAATAAACAGACACACCAGTACTTTCAAAGCTAGCATGCCAAGCTAAAGAGAACCCTGATAAGCTATGTCAGATAAGCTGGGGTGTTTAAATGATGAAACATTCCAGCAATTTTATATCTCTTGTACATTGTTATTGGCACAATAAAATAAAATTATTGTAAGGCTGTGAGGACTTAGTTGTGTGCCCTGGCCTGAGGCCATGAATATGTTAAGATTCCCGTTTCCTGGTTGTATTAACATCATAATGACAGTTTTATTTAAAGCCACAAACATTTATTTTGTCCTGTTTTTAAGCCTCCCAGACACACTAGTTCAGATGCTCAGCTGTAGAAATAAAATAAAAATAAAAAAAATAGATTGTGGGAATAGAAGCCAATTTATTGTTAATGAATTTGAAAGGGAAAGAGTTTTATTTGAGAATCGGGGCTTTGCCAGAAAATGTGGAAAAATAAATTGTGAGAAGTGATCTCTGGACCCTGGTGGCGCAGTGGTTAGAATACAGTATTGCAGTACCTCTGCCCACAGCCTGAACTTTGATCTTGATGGGCTCGAGGTTGACTCAGCTTTCTATCCTTCCGAGGTTGGTAAAATGAGGACCCAGATTGTTGTGGGCAATATGCTGATCTTGTAAATCACTCAGAGAGTGCTGTAAAGCACTGTGGAGCAGTATATAAGTCTAAGTGCTATTGCTGTCTTTCTCAGCAACAAATATATTGCATAGGTCCGTGATGGCAAACCTATGGCACGTGTGCCAGAAGTGGCGTGCAGAGCCATTTCTGCTGGCACGGGAGAGGTCACCCAGAACAGACCCACCGTGCGTGCACACGCGCCCCCCGCCAGCCAGCTGATTGTTATGTATCTGCCATGCATGTGCAGGGGGCGGGGTGCATGTGGGGGAGTCACATGCATGGGGACGGGGGGTCATGCACGCATTACATTATGGGTGCAGGCACCCATGTGCGCATGCGTGCGCACCTTCGGCATATGTGGTTTGGATATGATTTTTCCACTTAGAAGAGCCTTGTTTGGAAGCATCCTCAAGCTGGGTTCCCAAATCACTATTTTTTTAAAAAAAAACAAATTTTATTAGTTTTTACAACACAATACACAAACAAACAAGGCATAATAACATAAAAGATCTTTTCTGAAAAAACCAATAGAACATACAGAATAATTCCAAATTATAATATATATATTTACGTTATCTGTTCAACTTCGCATCTTATCCCAACTTCTCTTTATTTCTCCCTTTCATTCTATTATTCAAATTATATTTCTTGCTAATTAAAATTTTATTGCTTTTCAAGAACAATACACAAACAAACAAAACGTAGAACATAAAAAACATAAAACATCTTTTCTGAAAGTTGCTTGATCCCGGGTTAAAACTCTTTGTACAGACAGAAATTCAAAAATCATATTCATTTTATATACCATTCCATATCTTGTTACCATTTTCAATTTTCTATATAGCTTCTTCCCTCTTTTATCTTTCTTGATTTTATTTTATTTATCTCATCTCAGTTCAAATCATAATACTTATCATTCTTTATCTGTTCTATTTCCAGCTATCCATTCATCTTTTCTCTTTAAACAAACTTCTCCTGTACACTGATTGGAGTATGACGCCTTTAACTCTTTCTCCTAACTTAATAATACTTAATATAACACTTAACTTATATTGGGATTCTGTTTAGTACATTCTAAAATTACACAATGTATTTTATAAGAAAAAAACAGCAACAACAAAAAAAACATACTTATAAGTATATAAGACCACTATCAATGCCATTAAAAAACTAATCATACATATTAATACTCATTTATATCTTAAAGATTTTTCTAAATACACATATAAAAACACAATCTTATGTACCTTACAGAATCCCTTTTTCAATTAAATTTACCCATTGTCCCTAAATGGATTTTGTTTCTTTAAATCTTGCTTCCCACCATTAAGGCTTCTCATCCCTTCCTTTCTCCCTTGCTTATTCTTCTCCTTGCCCTTTTTACCCCTTTGTCTCTCCTCCTCCCCTTTCTTCTTCTGCTTTCCCCTTTCCTGTTGTTTTCTAACCTTGTATCCACCTTTCACCTCATTTTTCTCTTTTTTGGTTGTTTTTTCAGGCCTTAAAATCCCCTTTTTCTTTTGCTCTTTCTCCTCCTCCCCAAATAGGATCATTTGTTCATCAAAGATGGCTTCTTCTTTATCCCAGTCGTCCTGCTGCGCAGTCAGTTTTCATAGGTACATACCGCCATTTCTAAAAATTGAAAAGAGTGCCCAAAGTATCTTTCCCATCTTGTTCTTCTTTTTATATTTTTGATATTCAGTTTTTAATTCATCACAAGCGATGCCATTGTAAAGAGAAAGAATTTTTTTCCAAAACAACCACCAGTGCTTTTAATCAAAATAATTCCCAAGAGTTCCAAAGTCACCAAACAATCCAAATAAGCTATTTCTTTTAATACTTTTTCTTTCTTCCATTTCTCTTTCTGGGGTTGCTGTTTGATCAAAAAGTTCCAATTAAGATATATCTTTTAGAAGTCTTATTAATATTCAATAGCTCTTTAAAATTCTAGGCAGTCTCCTCCTTGTTTAAATTCTGCTCCAATTTTTTTCCTCTCCCTTCCCACTTACAGCAAAAAGATTTTCCTTTAAATATTCAGAAATCCATACCTCCAATGCGAGTTTTCCGATTTCTCTTAAAGTTCTATCGCTGTCACGTTCGGAAGGAGAGTGAAAAGACAAAAAGTTTTTCCTTTAATTTCCATTCGCCGCTTGACGCATTCTGGACACAGTGTATCTTTAATAAGCTTTAAATTCCAGGGTACTTTCACTGTTACTTTGTCCCGGTCAGCAAAGATCACTTTCATTTCTTGACAGCTCCTCCTGCACTTTCTTTTTCCGGCTGAGCTCTTCTATGTGGCGGCCATTGCTGACCACCGCTCAGCTGCCTTTGGAAAAGGGGGTTTAGCCGGCTAGGGAAGAGAGGTGCGATGTCTCTCGACCCTGCCAGACCCCCCCTGTCTTCGCCACCTTCTACGGAGGTGGCTTAGCCCCGAAGCCAAATGGCTCGGGGCACTCGGGCAGTGAACACGGGCAGAAACCACGCACAGTCGTGGATTCCTGCCTGCTCCGAAGCGCTGCAGACCGGAAAAATCCCCCAAATCACTATTGACTATGTTGGCATAGGTGCTCAGCTAAAAACCAGACTAACTACATTATTTATTCAAATGACCTCTAGGCTAATAGACTTTTCTTAGGTTGACGCAACAAAGGCAACCACTTGTCTTGCTGTGTGTTTTGACACTTGTAGCCTACTGTCAGATCCATGTATCTGCCATTCTTCAATGGAAGAAGAAGCAGGGAGGGAAGTTGGAAAAAGAAATACTTTTTTGATGTAACTTGAATATATTAAATCTTATATTGAATTTGTATAACCTACACTTGATATACAACTGAGAGACTGAAACCAGATGCCCTGGAAACTTGTCACCTCTGGAAGAGACAGCAAAAGAGAAGGGACCATAAAAATGCCAGCCGGGAGATGTTTCCTGAGAAACCCTTTAGAAGATTTTTTCTCAGAAAAGGGGAGGGGAAATTAACATGTTGATTCTTTGTTTTACAAAATACACATCAAGATAAGGTGTCTTAAACTCCCTTATCTATCACTGCATGCCTGGGGGTTAGATGCTGCTTTTGAATCCCTACTTGAATTGTCTCATCTCAATAAAGGATTCATTTTGAAACACCTAGATTTCAGAAGGTCATTCTTGTCGATTGAAATGGGAAAAGTTCAGTAGCCTGACACCGACAGTGTTTGTGAACATTGACTAAGCGGCAATAAGTTTGATTTTAGCAACAATTCTTCATGGATTCCCACATGGTCATCCTTCATCTAACATTCAATGCTGTCTTTGTTGAATTCACAGCACTGATGATATGTGAATAGAAAGTGATGGGGAGATTGCTGCCGTGTCTCTCAAGCCCTGGTTAGAACTTAGATATGCTTTTAGGTCAGTGTTTTTCAACTTTTTCAACTTCAACTTGAAGATATGTGGACTTCAAATCCCAGAATTCCCCAGCCAATATGCTTCTTCAAGTTGTCAAATCTGAGAAACACGATTCTAGAAGCAGCCTAAAGGGTTTTTATTTATTTTTTATTTGTCTCTTCTTAGTGTATTTTTTGTTTAAATAAAAAGGTGAACAAATTGAATATACGTGACAAGATTCCCAATGCCTGAACACTTGTCAAATGGCATCTTCTAGGCCGGGGTGTCAAACTCGATTTGATTGAGGGCCAGCCACATCAGGGTTATGTTTGACCTTGGGGGTCCGGGAGGCATGGCTGCGGTGCATGGCCAGCTCAACATCACTCATCAAGGCTCCATTTTTGGCCACGATGGCCTGTTGCAGCCCTTCTGTCAGCAAAAATGGAGTCCGGGGGGGACACCACTCACAACCTCCCCATCCCCCCATTTTGCTGGCAGTGGCACCATGGACAGGCCCTTCATTGTTTCCAGGGTTAAGCACCCCGTGGGCCGGATCTGCCACACGGTCCTTGAGTTTGACACCCCTTTTCTAGGCAAAGCAATACAAAAATAAAAAAAACCCTTCCTGGAGAAGCAATTGGCTAAAATCCTAAATCACTGACACTCGAGTATACATGTAGAATTCCACTGGATGCAGAATCACTTCAGAATCAGATTAAAATCCATGTTTTCTGCCTGGTTTGACTTCTCAACTGTAGATCAGTCTGTTGGTTTGTTTTACAATTTTTTACAATTTTATTTATTTTATTTCTATAGCCACCCATCTCAATTGTGCAATTCACAGCCCAGGCACAAGCCTTTGATTTATGTCAAGCTATGAATGAAACAAGGGGGCACTTAAAAGGGGAACAACAAAATGATGATGCTATGAGTGAGAGCAACCACAAAATTCTTTCAGCTGTCACATCAATTTGTATCTGACAAGTCCTTATTGAACAAGATGAAAGCTGCCATCAGTCTATTTTTGTTCTAAGCAATTTCCTGTGTTTCCAGAAAGATGAAAGATAACTCATTTTGGGCCCTCAAAAAAGAAAAAGGATAAAAATATGCTGATTCTAGGAAAATTTGATTTAGGAAGAAATAATTGGCTTCTCCTTTTTCACATCAATCTGGTTGTGCGTTAACAACTTCAGCAGGCAGTTTCTGTAGCCCATAATAGCTCTTTTCAGGCTGTGCGATAGAAAGTGCCTTAATCATGAGATTGTAATTAGGAAAATTTGGGACTGTGCTGAAATGGATAGATTAACTTTAAAAATTAAAGACAAAGATGATTCAGAATACTATTGGACATGGAATAAATTTTATGAATGAATAGAGAAAAGAGGTAGAAATTGGAGAAAGTAAGATTATGAAGGTTAATATATGTGTTGAAAGTAAAGAGGTCGATAAATATAAATGTAATTGATAAAAACGTAATTAATCTAGCAAAAGAAGAAATTAGTATTGTTATTATACCATTACTATTGCTAATAGTTTGTATGTTGAGATTTATTACCAATGTATGTTGGTCGTGTTCTATTTGTAAATAATGCTCTGTCAATGCACTGTTATTCAAAAATGTTTATGAATGAAAATTTATAAGAATATTAAAATATTTAAAAATTTAAAAAAGAAAAAGAAAGTGCTTTAATCATGTTTGATTTTGTGATTCTAGATATATTTTCTCCAATAGATAGTCCTTGACTTACAAACCATTTGTTTAGTGACAAATGTTCAAAATTATAACGGCACTGAAAAAAGTGACTTACAACCAATCCCCATAATTATGACTGTCATGGCATTCCCATGATCACATGGTCACAATACAGGAACCTGGCAATGGCATATGTTTATCATGATTGCAAAGTCATTAAGGGAAGCTGGATTTATGTAGCAACCACACAATTTGCTTAACTGCAGTTGATTCACTTAACAATTGTAACAAAAAAAATGTTTGTAAAATCAGGTGCAACTCACCTAAAATCACCTTGCTTAGCAACAGAAATGTTGATTCCAATTGTGGTGGGAAAGCAAGGATTACGTGTAATTTCCTCTCTTGTTCTAAATAAATAGATAAATAAATAAATAATCTGAAAAAGCATCATTCCTCTCTTCTTCCCTGTAGCTATACAGGTAGTCCTTGACTTACAACAGTTCATTTAGTGACTGTTCAAAGTTACAATGGCACTGAAAAAGTGACTCACAAATATTTTTCACAACTTATAACAATTGCAGCATTCCCATGGTCACGTGGATCAAAACTCACTGCTTGGCAACCTCCTCATATTTATGATGGTTGCAGGGTCCCCTTTTGTGAGGTCATCCCCTTTTGCGGAATCCAGATCCGCTTAACAACTGTGTTACTAACTTAACAACTGCAGTGATTCACTGAACAACTGTGGCAAGAAAGTTGGGGCATAAAATGGGGCAAAATTCCATTAACAAATGTTAGCAACAAAAATTTTGGGCTCAAGTATGATCAGAAGTCAAAGACTACCTGTATGTGATGACCCAGAGGATATCAGAAATATAACAAAAACCAAAACGTAACTAAAAGTCCTTTAATGCCTCCAACAGAAATGTTGATTCCAATTGTGGTGGGAAAGCAAGGATTACGTGTAATTTCCTCTCCTGTTCTGGACATTAATAGAATAGAATTCTTTATTGGCCAAGTGTGATTGGACACACAAGGAATATGTCTTGGTGCAAATACTCTCAGTGTACATAAAAGAAAAGATACATTCGTCAAGAGTCAAGCATACAAGGTCAAGGTACAATACTTAATGATAGTTATAGGGTACAATAAGCACTCGAATCATACTGGGAAACAGTCAATATAAATTGTAAGGATACAAGCGACGAAGTTACAGTCATGCAGTCACAAGTGGGAGGGGAAGGGTGATAAGGAGTGATGAGAAGATTAACAGTAATAGTAGTGCAGACTTTAATAGTTGAACAGTGTTGAGGGAATTATTTGTTTAGCAGAGTGATGCCATTCGGGGAAAAAAACTGTCCTTGTGTCTAGTTGTTCTGGTGTGCAAGTGCTCTATAGCGTCGTCTTGAGGGAAGGAGTTGAAACAGTTTATGTCTGGGATGTGAGGGGTCTGTAAATATTTTCACAGCTCTCTTTTTGACTCGTGCAGTATACAGGTCCTCAATGGAAGGCAGATTGGTAGTAATTGTTTTTTCTGCAGTCCTAATTATCCTCTGAAGTCTGTGTCTGTCCTGTTGGGTTGCAGAACCAAACCAGACAGTTACAGAGGTGCAGATGACAGACTCAATAATTCCTCTGTAGAACTAGATCATCAACTCCTTGGGCAGTTTGAGCTTTCTGAGTTGGCGCAGAAAGAACATTCTTTGTTGTGCTTTTTTGATGATGTTTTTGATGTTAGGTGTCCATTTTAGGTCATGTAATATAGTAGAACCTAGAAATTTGAAGGTCTCTACTGTTGATACTGTGTTTTCTAGTATTGTAAGAGGTGGTAGTATGGGAAGGTTTCTTCTAAAGTCTACCACCATTTCTATGGTTTTGAGTGTGTTCAGTTCCAGATTGTTCCGGTTACACCACGAGGCAAGTTGTATAACCTGTCTGTATGCACATTAAGCTTATTCTCAAAGTATAAATGCTGAGTTGCTGGCAGTGTTAATGATTTGCACAGTTCCTTCCCTTGACTTCTTCACATCAGTTTCAGTGGCAGTGGATATCAGACTGCCCTTATCCATGATAGTTCACTCCTTCAGGGCAGGTATAAGAAAACACCAATAGCACAATGGGTATGTATATGTGGTAAAGGAGAAGTCGAAGGTATCTCACATGTTTTATTGTACTGTGAGTTATACAGAGTTTATAGGTCAGTGTATATTCTCCCCTTACTAGAGAGATTGCCATGGAGGGCAGACAATTTTTGTGTAGGCTTTCTCCTCCAGAACTCAAACCCGGCTATTACGTGTGCAATGGCAAAATTCTGTGTTGCTGCAATGTCTACAAGAAAAAAATTGGTTTCGGAATTATAGCTGTCACTTTATGTCAATTTTTGGAGATATAACAATCTTTGGAAAATAATATTTACACACATACTTATTGGCTCTCCACTCATATAAACCAGGGAGTGATCCTAACTGTTTGAGAACAGGTATTTTCTTAACAGGGATGTTATTACCCACTATTAATGTACTATAATGTTTCAGTACTATTTTTATATATATTGTTAATAGTGGTGTCTATTGCTGGTCTAAGAGTGTAATAAAGGTATATTCCTCTCCTATCCATGATAATTAAAAGGAAGTTGTCAGCATTACGAGTAATGCACCCATGGAAAACAGAACTCCTCAGCGAACAGTTTATTGGATACTTCATATTGGCACAACTGGTGAAAGCCAACTCTGAATTTTCCTGCACCTTTCCCCTGGTTAAAAGTAAACGTTTCCCGCCCCAAGTCATTCATCACGCTGTCCAATCCAGGTGCTGGCTGTTTGCTTGATTACTTGCTCTTCCTCTGGCCAGCCCTCTGTGAGAATGTCCTTGGTTCCCACAGGAAAACTTTATTGTTTTGGCTACAACACCCCGTCTTAATTATTCCCCCCTCCCGCCATTGGGGTGCCAACCCTGAAGCCTCCAAGATATCCTCGACCAGGTTCATCTCAGGGTTGACAGTAGTTGCATTGACTTCCGTTCATAGAACTGATGCTGGATTTTGAAGGACAAAGCAATAAAAAGCATTTTGGGGGTTTATTGAATAGTGCTTGCGATGTCATTCAGAAAAGGTTAAGACACAAGGCTAGAAAGTGCTTTCGAGTATACGATATACTTGATTAATTTCTCCACAAGCGTGTAACAAGATTAGGACTGTGGAGTGATCTGGATTCAAAGGGTAAAATATGATTAGGAGTTTATCTGTATCCACTGTTCACAACTTTAACCCAGGACCAAACCGTTTCCTTAGTAATGACCTAGAAACAAGGAAACAGTGAATTCTACTCCTGTCTTAGGCACTAAGCTGAGTGACTTTGGGCCAGTCACTCTCTCTCAGTCCAACCTACCCCACAGGGTTGTTGTTGTTGTTGTGGGGAAAATAAGAGGAGAAAGGTGTGCTAGATATGTTTCACCACCTTGAGTTATTTATGAAAATAATAAAGGCAAGATATAAAAATAAGTAAGTAAGTAAATGAATGAAAGAATGAATAAATAGATAAGTAATGAATGAATGAATAAATAGATAAATAAATAATCTGAAAAAGCATCATTCCTCTCTTCTTCCCTGTAGCTATACAGGTAGTCCTTGACTTACAACAGTTCATTTAGTGACTGTTCAAAGTTACAATGGCACTGAAAAAGTGACTCACGAATATTTTTCACAACTTATAACAATTGCAGCATTCCCATGGTCACGTGGATCAAAACTCACTGCTTGGCAACCGCCTCATATTTATGATGGTTGCAGGGTCCCCTTTTGTGAGGTCATCCCCTTTTGCGGAAGCCAGATCCGCTTAACAACTGTGTTACTAACTTAACAACTGCAGTGATTCACTGAACAACTGTGGCAAGAAAGTTGGGGCATAAAATGGGGCAAAATTCCATTAACAAATGTTAGCAACAGAAATTTTGGGCTCAAGTATGATCAGAAGCCAAAGACTACCTGTATGTGATGACCCAGAGTATATCAGAAATATAACAAAAACCAAAACGTAACTAAAAGTCCTTTAATGCCTTCAACTTGGCTTCACTGTTTAATTGTTCACAGTGGAGGAGTAAACTATTTTCAAAATAACATTTCAAAGGAAAGAAACACAGTTCAAATTCAAAGAGCCAATAAGGAAGCAAAAACCAAAAACAAACAGCACTGAATAAAGTTCCAGGACAGACCAGGATAGATAATTGCCAACTTCAGGAAGATAACCAGGGACAGTCCGTTGGAAGAACGCCAACCAAGATAAACCTTCTTTAGGAATAAAACACTACTTTGTCTCCAGCGTCTGTTAGCATGCAGGTCCAACCTTTTATGCAGATCTCACACCTGCAACCCATGAAGAGGAGCAAGGCCCTCTCCTCCCAAGTAGACCATGTTTTTCCCTGATCCTCTCCTCCCTGCATGCCCTAGGATGGATAGGGGATGGGCCTGGGTCCTCCTCTGACTGCCCAGCCGGCCTCTGCCCTTCCCCAGCCTCCTCCACCACCTCTGGAGCCACACTTCCACTCCCTGTTGGCTGTTCCTCCTCTTCCTCAGAGTCAGTCTCCACCAGGGACATGACACTGTACAAGGCTATTAACCGTATTTTGTTTCTTTGGATTTAAAAGCTTGGAAACTAGGCATTTCCTGGGCAGATGCACAAACGGGGAACTTTATGAAAAGGAGAAGCACAAATCAGCAGCCAGCTTAATTTTTATTTTACGTTTTCTGAGGCGAGAGGGAATTCCCCGCTACAGCCTTTTCCCTTAGAAGTTCATAGCTTGAGCACATCTGGGTCATTCTGGATGCAAAGCCGGCTGAGGGATTCTGGGAGTTGAAGTCCACAAGTCTTCAAATTGCCAAGGTTGGAGACCCCTGCTCTATACATCACTCTGTTGTCAATGAACATTTGATGTCCTTGACGGTTGTGAAAAAATGCCCAGTGGTTTCCTTCTTAAGGCAGGTACACAGTAATTGTTCTATTCTCAGAAAAGGTCATTTTTAGGAGATGGGAAAAAAAAAAAACAGAAATTGCAATATAACCCTTGTAAAAAATGACTGAATGAAGCTGGACAATTCCAGACTAGACTCCTAATTTGGAAGCAGCTTCAATCTCTGAAGAATAATGAAAAACAAATCTTATTTAGGTGTCTTTCCTTCCATTTTTCTCCTCTAGTACTAAAAAGAACAGTGACTCCTGAAGAACTTCTGAGGCCAGGGGCTCCCTATGCCCGGAAAACATTCACTGTAAGTTTGTGTTTCACATTTTTATTTTCTGCTGTTTATTGCATTCAATTATTTATTTATTCTCCACAAAGGTTTGTGCAGTGTGGAGACCACTGCTTAGAATTTTAGCTATTAAATTTCAGGTGCTGAATTTGACCATGGTGTAAAGCTGTTCCATAGGTGATTTTTTTTTCAAGAGGCAACCGGACTTTTTTTAAAGACGTTTCGCTTCTCATCCAAGAAGCTTCGATCCAAGAAATAAAACGTCTTCAAAAAAACAACAACAGAAAGTTTTTGGGATAACCATGACCTGGATGATTGAGAATCTCCATAGACATGGTGTAAAGCTATTTTCGTTCAGTGGTGTAGAAATAACATGATTTCGAAGTCATCTGATAAATATGATTAACAAGATTAGGGCAATAATGTGTTTTTATGTGTCCAGCTGGAGATGGAGGTGGGGTGTCAGAAAGCTAAACAGAATTGGACTGGGTTGGGACTTGAATGGACACTGGCAGAAAATGTCAAGGAAGTAGGCTAGGAAAAAAGACAATGGCAAGTTGCTTCAATATCACTGTCGATGAAAACTACATGAACACAGACACGCAGTTGCCAGGAAATGAGCTGGACAGATATACAGATAGACCTTGACTTATGACCGGACACTTAATACCTGTTCAAAATTATGATGGTCCCTCCAAAAGGGACTTACAACCTGGTTTTATAGTTCCAATGTCACCCCGCATCATGGTACTGTGAGAACATTTTTGGCACTCAGCAGCCAGCCCTATTTATGGCCCATAGTCATAAGAGCCATGTTGGTGCAGTGGTTAGAATGCAGTACTGCAGGGCTAACTCACTGCTCACTCCAAGAGTTTGATCCTGACTGGCTGAAGTTTGACTCAGCCTTCCATCCTTTTGAGGTGGGTAAAATGAGGACCCAGATTGTTGGGGGCAAGAGGCTGACTCTGTAAACCACTTAGAGAGGGCTGTAAAGCACCGTGAAGTGGTATATAAGTCTAAGTGCTATTGCTATTGCTTATAGTTGTGTGACCATGTTTTATGACAGTTTTGCTAGAAACTGATATTTACTTCCTGTTGTTGGGAAAACCCAGCCGATAGTGAACAATCGCTTCACATAACGACCGTGGTGTTCACGTATGACCAATGCAAAAAAAGTCATATAATTGGGCTCAGTCGCTTGGCGATCCACTTTACGACCATTACGACTTACAACCGTAATTGCTAGACTCAATTATGGTCGTAACTTGAGGACTACCTATAGATACAGTAGATACATATACAGATGTGCAGGTAGATACACATATGCACGTATATTATACTGTACATGTACCCATGTGTATACAAACACATATGTATAGAAACATTTTGAACATGGGATACTTTGCAACTTAGAAGAAACACTTTATATGCATTTTATATGAAACGCTTTATATGAGCCGTGGTGGCGCAATGGTTAGAATGCAGTACTTCTGCTGATTGCTGGCTGACTGCAGTTCAATTTTCACCTGACTCAAGGTTGACTCAGCCTTCCATCCTTCCCAGGTCGGTAAAATGAGGACCCAGATTGTTGGGGGCGATAGGGTGACTCTGTAAACCGCTTAGAGAGGGCTGTGAAGCATAGTGAAGTGGTATATAAATCTAAGTGCTATTGCTATTTTCTGAACAAAGATAGCATATAAACTAACCTATAGTCGATACAGAATAAATGCTTCAGATTAGTTCTGCTTTTTAGCCTCTCCGGAGGAAAATTGCCTACAATTAAGCTGTGCTTTCTTGACACTACTTGGAATGCAGATTGAGAAAACACTACAGATGAGTTAATAAGGGCTCCTTCACAAACTGTCCACCTTACATTGTCGTCATTTTCCTAGCCCAAAAGTGGGTGTGTGGAAGCATTACTCCACAGTGTAAAGACAAGTTGAATCTGTAGGTAAATGTCTTGGATAATTTCCAGCAGATACACTGAAAGCTGGGTGGGTGAGTGTTTGTTTTTTAAAGGTAGATGAATGTAGTGTTTGAAGAAAGCAAAAAATGAACTATGCTTTCTCTGTCTTTAAGATGTTAATTGTGATTACTCATCAAAATAAGAATTGGAACATCTTCATATTCACCAACCCCCCTCCCTCCCTCCCTATTTTCATCCTGCCTTTATTACTTTATGAATAATTCAAAATAGTGACTATACATAATATTCCTTCCACCTATTTTCCCCACAACAACCCTGTTCAGTGGTTTTGTTTCAATGAGAGTGATTGGCCCAAAGTCACCCAGTCAGCTTTCATGCCTACGGCAGGACTAGAACTCATTGTCTCCTGGTGATTGGCCCAAAGTCACCTAGTCGGCTTTCATGCCTAAGGCGGGACTAGAACTCATTGTCTCCTGGTGATTGGCCCAAAGACACCCAGCTGGCTTTCATGCCTAAGGCAGGACTAGAACTCCCAATCTCCTGATTTCATGGGTACATACAGAGGAATGTAGTTGTATCTAAAAAATCTGTTCCAGAATAACCTGCTTTACCAAGAGGTTTAACCATTTTTCGACAGGAGTTAAGTGAGCCTGTAGATTTTATCCACTGTATCAACCGTATACAGTGGATAAACATCACTGTACCGAACAACAAATGCCATTTCTTTTCTTAAAGGAAGAAGAGAGAGAGAGACAGAGATGATTAACAAGATTCAGTGTGGCCATCTTCTTCTTTTCCTTTCAGATCATAGGTGATGCTGTTGGATGGGGATTTGTGGTCCGAGGGAACAAGCCCTGCCATGTGCAAGCAGTGGATCCCAGTGGGCCGGCAGCTGCATCGGGAATGAAGGTAACATGAATGAATGAATGCAGTTAAGCCCAAAGCTGGGCTTCCTTGTTTTTTCTTTGAAGAGGTTTCGCTTCCCATCCAAGAAGCTTCTTCAGTTCTGACTGGATGGTGGGGGAATGGAAGGATTCAGTCAGAGCTGAAGAAACTTCTTGGATGAGAAGCAAAACCTCTTCCAAAAAAAAAAACAACCAAGAAAATCCAGCCGCCTCTTGAAAAAGCACCCTTGGAACAACCATGACCTGGGTGACTGAGAATCGCTATAGACTTTTATTAATGCAGTTAAACTTCTTAATGGGGATGTGGTGTTGGAGCTCTGGAGGAACAGGGTTTTGAACTACTTTCATCTGGGGGAAAAAAAACCAGCCCATACCACTGGTATGAAAACAGCCCTATATGACAGCTGTCAAGATTGACTCGCACTTTCACTTTTCTCTTCTGTCATGCCCCTGTCGGAATCTGACTTGGAGGGGGAAGCCGAACAGCTGACAAGGAGTGGGAGTGTGGCTCCGTTGGCTGTGGAAGAAACTGGGGAAGGGCAAAGGCCAGCTGGGCAGAGCAAGGGAGAGGTAGAGCAAGGCAGAGGGAGTTCAGAGGAAGACCCAGGCCCACCCCATCTTCATCCTAGGGCACATGTTAGGAATGTAAGTCACCTAACAGTTGGGTTGGAAAATATCACAGTGCATTACTAAGACAGAGAGAAGTTTGTAAAGATGTCTACGAGTAAGCAACATGTATCATGTATGTACCTAAACTGAAATTTAATTTGTTATCAGTAAGGGCTTTAGTTAATATTGGTTATGTAGTAACCTTTAGGGGAGATAACTGTATAATAGAGAAAGAGGGTAAAAGTGTTGCTGCTACTTTAGAGAATGATTTATATGTGATACATGATACCCAGTTGAAGATGGTTAACTCGGTTTATAACAATGTTAAGCCACATGATGAATGTATACATTTACTGCATAGACGTCTGGGGCACATTAATTTCAAAATGTTCAAACAAACAGTCAACTTGTCAGAGGGAGTAAAATTAAAACCCTGTAGCAAGTACTTAAACTGTAATGCCTGTAGTCAGGAGAAAAGTAAGGTTATTCCTGCAAACAGACTTAATGGGTTTAAGACCAAAGAACCTTTAGAGGTTGTGTTTGCTGACATAATTGGTCCTAAGAAACCTAGTTTGGGAGGTGCCTGCTATGTTTTGAGTGTAAGGGACCATTACTCACGGTAAGGTTTCTGCTATCTCATGAGAAACAAAACAGAAACATTCCAAAATTTCTTTAACTGGCTAAGATTTGCTGAGAGAAAAATGAGGAGCAAAGTAATTACTTTAGTTACTGATAACGGGACTGAGTTTATTAACAAGAGATTCCAAACTATGCTAAAATTGGCTGGTGTCGAGCATAAACGTTCTGCACCTTACAGACCACAACATAACTCATTTATAGAATGAAGAGGGCAAACATTACAAGCCATGGCTCGCACTATGTTATCTGATTCAGGTTTGCCTAAAACACTGTGGGGTGAAGCCATAATGTGTAGCAATCGTGTGTTAAACAATGTAGTTAACACAACAACTGGTGGATTGCCATTCCCTGGTTGGCATGGCAGAAAACCAAATTTAAGTTACCTACACACATTTGGAGCTCCAGCATGGGTGCATATTCCCTCACAAGTAAGACTGGAAGGGCAACATAGAGCTAGGAAATCAGTTTTCGTAGGTTACGAAGCCAACCATAGATCGTTTAGATTTTGGGATCCAGGCCCAGCTCATGTTTACTGTAGCGCTAGTGCTAAATTTCTTGAACACATTGGGTGGGATAAACTGGAACAGGAATCCAGCAATGATGTTATTATTGACACCCAAATAGTCCCTAAAGATGAAATAAGTAAACCACGAATAGCCAGGCATAGGAGGAAGTAGGGGAACAGGCACAGGAGGAGGTAGGAGAACAGGAGCAGGTGGCACAGGTGAGTCCACCAGTAAGCCCTGTAATACCTAGATGTTCAACCCGAGTAACACGACCACCTGATAGATATCAGGCTAGTGTTGTATGCCAAGTGAATACAGTTCCAAGTAATTATAATGAACTAAAACTGTATCTTACTAAGGATCAGGCTGCTCGGCAGGAAGCAATGGATAAGGAACTGGAATCATTTAAAAAGTTGGAGGTATACGAAAATGTTAAGTTACCATCTGGTAAACATGCCATAGGGTGTAAATGGATTTATAAGCTAAAGAAAGGTGTGGAGGGGACTGTTACCCATAAAGCCAGGCTAGTAGCACAAGGGTTCAATCAGATAGCAAACGAGGTGTTTGCACCTAGTCTGAAGGCGACTACATTACGAGCAGCATTAGTGTGGGCAGCTAAGGAGAAATACATTGTAAATCATTTAGATGTAGAGACGGCATATCTGCATGCACAGTTGCAACACACTATATATTGAAAGAAAACTTTAGGTATCAAAAATGATAATACAACTGATGGCTGCCCTGTCAAGCTAATTACTTCAGCTTGATTTGTTTGGATTTTTAGTTACAGTTTGTGTGTACCTTGTTTTGGACTGAATTTTCTACAGTTAAAGGCTGTTCCTGGGAGAGTTTTCCTCCAGCCCAAAGGTCACCTGGACATTGGGGGCAAAGCTGGAAATAATAAAGGGACTCTTATTGCTTATTTGACTGTGTTGCCTTTGTGCCATGCCCCAGGTCATCACAGCTTCGCTCACAGCTTGACAAAGTAAAGGGAGGGGGTTGGAATGGAATGCAAGAGTGGGGGGCATGGAATCCAAGCATCCTGTGAGACATTGCTCTCACCTCAAGGACACCCTGTGCCAGTGTGGTTGGCCGGTTCCCATAACAAAAAGAACAGAAGTGATTGGTGGACATAATGGATTGTGGGCAGCCCGTAGGGTAAGAGGGAATTAACCATGCTTGCTTTTTCATGGGAAACCCAGAGTTGGTTTCGCTTCTTCTGTGTCAATCTGGTTTATTCCGTAAAGTTTTATACTCGATAAAATAATGTCCCAGGAATGTCTTTTTCGGGATTCGCCAACTGGATAGTTGGCAACAGCTGCTCAGATTAATCAAATGCTCCTGCTAGGTTATCCTGGAGCCTCTCACCAAAATACAAGACTTGGAGAAAAGTTGGCGAGAATGAAAAGGGCAAGAATTTGACCACAGCCCACATTTAACCTTTGCATTCTGCAAGTGCCCTTGGCACTGAGACTGGCTTGTCTGCTCTGCTTTGAGATGTCTTCCGAGGCCGGCATATTTCTGCAGGATTTTTGTTTGCTGCCTTTTAACAGCATAACAGAGTTGGAAGGGACCTCGGAGATCTTCTAGTCCAGGGGTTCCCAACCGCCAGCCCGTGGACCGATCCTGGGCCGTGGCATGCCAGAAATCGGGCCATGCAAACAAGTGAAGCCCATTCCTCAGAATGCAGGCAGCACATGAAACCATACCCACTCCAGTCCGCAGAAAAACCTTTCTCCAGGGAACTGGTCCCTGGTGCCCAAACGTTTGGGGGTCGCTGTAATCGAATCCAACCGCCTGCTCTAGCAGGAGGCCCTATACCATTTCAGACAAATGATTGTCCAATCTCTTGTTAAGTGTTGGAGCATCCAGAACTTCTCAGGATAAGTAATTCCGTTAAATAATTGTTCTTAACTTTCGGGAAATCTCTTCTTAGTTCTCGGTTGCTTCTCTCCTTGATTAGTCTCCATCCACTGCTTCTTGTCCTGCCTTCAGGTGCTTTGGAGAATAGGTTGACTCCTCTCTTTGTTGTGGAAGCCCCTTAGATATTGGAATACTGCTATCATGTCAGCCCTGGTTCTTCTTTTCATTAGACTAGCCCGTCATGGCAAACCTGTGGCACGCATGCCGGAAGTGGCACACAGAGCCATCTCTGCCAGCACGCAAGCCGTTGCCCCAGATCAGATCCACTGCGCATGCATGCACGCCTCCCGCCAGCCAGCTGATTTTTGGGTATCAGCCGTGCGGGGGCGGGATGCATACGGGGGGGGGGGTCGTGCATGCATGCACAGGTAGTGGGGGGGGGGTCACGTGTGGATTGCATTATGGGTGCAGGCACACAAGTGCACACTTTTGGTACACAACGACGAAAAGGTGCTATAGCCATCACCGGACTGGACAAACTCAATTCCTGCAACCTTTGTTAGGGAAAATTGCAATCTTCATTCTCCTCACGAACAGCGGCTCACACCTTGCACTCCTGTTGTTTGCATCATGTAGAACAAACACCTAAGGGAAGAGTTTGCCCTACAGCTCAGCAGACAGATTTTAAAAATTGTTGCTATTGTTGCTAAGCTGGCAAGAACTCATACGTGAGAAAGTCAGGGCTGCATTTTGCTTTTTAGAATGTGGCAGGAAAACCGATTTTTTTTTTAATTGCTTGTTCTAAAATATCTTTACACCATGGAGAAAATTGGATAACATGTGAGATGACATCATTATTCGCATGATGCAAATTCCATTCTTTCCATCCAGTTATGTTATTTGTGTACAGGTTGTCCTCGACGTAAAACAATTCATTTAGTTACAACAGCATCGGAAAAAGTGATTTTTGACTGTTTTTCAACATTGCCATGGTCACGTGATCAAAATTCAGCCATTTGGCAACTGACTCATATTTATGACAGTTTTCAGTGTCCTGGGGTGATGTGATCACCTTTTGCAACCTTCTGTCAATCAAAGTCAAAGGGGAAGCCAGATGAACTTAACCACCATGTCACTAGCTTAATCACTGCAGGGACCAGGGTGGGCGTGACCAGCTCAACATCACTCGGGTTGGGGGCGCCTGTGGTGGCCCGAGTGCTCTGCCAGCAAAAACGGGCTCCCGAGCTCTGTTTTTGGTTGTGATGGCCTCTTGCAACCCTCTGCCAGCGAAAACAGAGTTTGGGAGGGCCTCATGCAGCCTGGGGTGAGCTGCTGGGGGTTCGCAGGGGTTCAGGAGAGCCCCTAGCTAAGATTCTGTGCAGTTCAGAGAACCCTCAAATCCCACTCCTGGCTGGCCCTGCCCACCCCGCCCCTCCCCTCCCAGGAGTCCCCACACGGACCGTTTTGGATGCAGGTAAGTGCATGGGGCACATGGAGGCCCAAGGAGGGCAAAAAACGGGCCTCCTGCGGGAAGGTGAGAAATGGGCTCGTTTCCAGCTTCCAATGTGCCTCCGGAGCCCAGGGAGGGCAAATACGCCCCTCCCCATGCCGTGGTACAGGCCGACTAGACCACGTCCCCCATTGCCAGGCCCATCCAGCAACTGGGCAGGGAACCCTTTGCTAACCTTTTTGAAGTCCACCTGTTAGGAATGATAGTCACCTAACAGTTGGGTTGGCAATATATAAACCAGGATAGTCATTTAATACTGTTGTATCTTTAAGAGAATGTTGTAATTGTGATTGGCTGAGGTTCCTCCAACGGCCATAAGATGGAGCCAGAAACCTGGTTTGTTCATTTTGCATTTCCTTTGCTTCCTTTTTGCCTTTTGCCTGTTCGTCATTCTGCTTGAATTGCTGTGAGTCTTGCATCTGTTCGCAAACTCTGTTTACTGAATTTTGTTTATGATACTGGTAAAGAAACGGACTTTGTTTTTGGATTATCCCTGGACTGATTGTTTTGAATACTAACTGCTTTAACCGTGTATGATTTGGACTGTTTGTTGGACTTTGTTTACCCGTTTACTGGAAGTAAAACCTACATTTTACTATTCAGTGTATCTGTGTGCTGGTTGTGTGTTATTCATCACCACTCTCACTATGTTTCCCTGAGTGCACTCATTTTCCTAACGGGGAATACCTCAACCCCACCCCTGCATGCAGCCCTCCCAAGCTCTGTTTTTGCTGGAAGAGGCACCACGGGCTGGTACTTTGCTGTTTCCAGGGTGGCCCCGTGGGCCAGATCTAAGCACTCCGTGGGCCTTGAGTTTGACACCCCTGACCTAGAGGCTACCTAACTCCCAAGAACTCTCGGCAATTTAATATGTACGAAACTAGGAAACAGTAAATGAAAGAAGATAGACGGGTACATCCAGAACAAATTATCAGAGGCTTGACACAGCCACTTAAGGCCAGGCCTGGGAACAGAGCCAAGTTTTAAAAACCTGCAGAACAGCTGCAGGATGGGAGCTGTACAATCTCTGATAGGAGGATGTTATTGCAGAGGACAGGAGCCTTGGCAGAAAATATATGCCTTCTAAATTATTTTTTTGTTCCTAGCTGTTCCTGATTTATCTCATGCACAGTTTTCCCATTACCTCCAGAAAACATTCTGGGCAAAAGCGTTATTTTATACAGGGCCATTTTGGCTTCTTATGGAATAGATCCCACATGACCTTCTACCTTTCCAGCAGTGTTAATTATTTTCTTAACTGTTAATTAAATTAAATTGAGGTCAGCTCTCTAAGCAAATTGTTTTTAGAAGTCACGACCTCCCAATCTGATTTGGTTAACCAACACAACCTGATTATTTCACTGCATTCAAGGTTGCTTGTTATCAGTAATTTACTTTGAGTGTTACCCCATAATAATAATAATTTTGAAATGCGCTATCAAAAGAGAATCGCAGAACAATAAAATGTTGAATTTATGCAGATGGCAATCCATCAAAGCTGCTTGTTGTACTTATAGTGTTCCTATTTCCCAAGGTGAGAGAAGGATTATACTCCTTAATAACTTGAAAAGCAATGGTACATCTTAATCTTAAATAAGTCTTTTAAGATTTGGATCCTAAAGTTCCCAATGGCACAAAACCTTTAAATTAGCCTGCTGCTTGAAATATTGGAAAAGGTTATGAAGATTGTGTTGAAATAACTTTCAAGAGTCAATTGAATTGAACTGGTTAAAGTGGTTAACGAGGCATCTGTGGGTAGACAGTAAATTGTCAAGATGGCAGCTGTGAGCATGTGATTGAAGCCACACCCCCTTGTGATATGGGCCGTTAAAAAGGGGCAGGACTTCACCTCCATGGTCCACATCTTGACTTTTTTGCACTCCCTCCCTCCACAGATGCCCCTGGGGTTAAATGGATTGGACCAAATTGGAACCCATTCTCAGAAAATTGAATAGCTGATGTTGGGCTGGTCATTTCCTTTCAACCCAACCTGACTTGCAGGTTGGGTGTGGGAATTAATGAGAGAAAATCTTTGTGCAAATCTCTGTGAGATTCTGAAGAAAGAAGGGAATATAACAAATCCATAAATTCTGTTAGAGCAAAATAATCAGCAGACAGTACATTTGTGGTGGAATGTGGCCTGGATTCCCAGGAGGGGGAGGGACTGCATTCCAGAGGACCAAGAGACAGCGGAGTTTAGATAGTTTTGGTTGGGTGAAAGAGAGTTAAGGTAGCTCCTCCCTAGCAATTCTCAGAATACATCTCTAATAATGCAAGTAGTTGCTTTAGTTTTGGCAAGGTTTCTGTCTGTAGGTGAATGACAATAAAGGAATCTGCTTAGAATAACTCTGTATTTTTCTTGGGTTTTGGAGATCATTCTTTGTTTAAAGAAATTTGGAAAGATCCTCTGGCAGTTTGCTACCACATTTACAGGAGCATGAAATCAGTTTGATGGGAAGTGACAACTTTCTTTGGCACGCTCAAGAACTTAACAGAGTTGGGCTTTGTATCTCAAGACTTGAAACAAAGTGGAGTCAATATTGACCCAGAGATAAAAAAATCGGCAAACATTTGCAGCTCTTTCCCACAAAATGTTGCAGTAAGGCCTTCTGGATCCAGCTGGAAGTTAGAACACAGAACATAGAATAATAGGGTTAGAAGGGAGTTTGGAGATCTTCTAATCCATCTCCCCCACTCAATGAAGAGACTCTATACCTATGATGGCGAACCTATGGCATGTGTGCTAGAAGTGGCACGCAGAGCCATCTTTGCTGGCATGCGAGCCATCGCCCCAGATCAGGTATACTGCGCATGCATGCGCCTCCCGCCAGCCAGCTGATCGTTGGGTATCTGCTGTGCATGCATGGGAGGCGAGGGGCGTGTTGGGGGTCACGCACGCATGCACAGGGGGCAGGGGGTTTGCATGCACATTGCATTATGGGTGCATGCACGCATGCACACACACTCATGCACTTTGGGCATGTGACGACGAAAAGGTTAGCCATCACTGCTCTATACCATTCTGGACCAATGATTGTCCAATCTCTTCTGGAAAACCTCTAGTGATGGAGCACCCACCATTTCTGGAGGGAAGCCATTCCACTGATGAATTGTTCTCGCTCTCAAGAAATTTCTACTTTGTTCTAGATTGGGTTTCTCTTTAATAATCTTCTTTTTGGCCCGTCCTCAAGTGCTCTCAGGAGTTGGCTTGGTTTTCACTTAACCCACTGCCAATTGCGATAAGGGCATTAGCCACTCAGTGCAAATAGTAGTGCTGGCTTCTAGAATCACTTCTCCAGGTTTTGATGTTTGGGCCATAAGTCCAGGACTATCAGTACCCGCTGCACGCTGATCATGGTTCACTGATGTAACTATCTCTAAATATCCATATCAGCACAGTAAAGACTTCACACATTGTAATGGGAGGCCACCATGTGTAAAACCTCATGTGCACAGGATTTTCTTTTCTGATATCTGATTTACACGTGTGTGTCAGAGGTGGTATTCAGCAGGTTCTGACCAGTTCTGGAGAACTGGGAGTGGAAATTCTGAGTAGTTCGGAGAACCGGCAAATCCCACCTCTGACTGGCCCTGCCCCCATCTATTCTCTGCCTCCCGAGTCCCAGCTGATCGGCTGGGTCTTCTTTTGTTGCCCTACACAGGAGAACGGGGCTGGAAAACAGGTTAGTGTGGTGGGGAAGGAATGGAGATTTTGCAGTAATCTTCCCTCAGAAGTTGGGAGGGAATGGGGGTTTTACAGTATCCTTCCCCTGCCACGCACAACGAGCCATGGGCAACAAACCATACCACACCCACCAAGCCAGGGCCACAGAACCGGTAGTAAAAAAAATTGAATCCCACCGCTGGTGTGTTTGTGTGTTTCGGGTGGGGGACGTTAAGTCTGGCTGCTCAAATTGGTTGTCTGATGGATTTGTCCTCCTGTTGAATATACAGAGCTTCTCATCTTGCACAACCATACTGGCTGAATATAACAAATTGGCTGGATTCACACAATACACTAACCTAGAGAACATGCTGTACAAGCCACAGCACTTAGATTCAGTATGCTAAGCTGTGGTTTATTAGTTTGGTTTAGTTTGGAGTGAACTGTGTGGACTCAGCCAGAAAAGGGGAAAATTGGTTTTGGAATTCAACCTGTCAACAAGACCTTTCCCACACTGTTTTGTCCAAATGGATTTTCCAGCCAAGTATGTGCTGCCATTGATATACAAAGAACCAAAGAAAGCAGGGGAAGCAATAGCAGATGGGAGAATGAGGAAGCTGCTTTTTCCCCAAACAGGTGCCTTTTAGCTGTATTGGGACTACCAAACCCATGTTGCTGTCAATTATAAAATGTAAATCAGGGAAGGGCATGGTTTTGCCACCAAGCACTACGAAGTCATAACGTGTAGGGTTGTGACAGGGGCATCCACAAAGGAAAACAGGGAGATCTTTGATCACGTTGTGACTCCCAACTTGACTTTTCTTGACTGCACTTTACACACCACCCCTGAAGACTGCAAATAATTCACAGGTCAGAGCTGCCCATTATCTATATCAAAACAACTCGGCTTAATTTAGGGGGAGAGATAACTAAAAAAAAAAAAAAACCAGGCTTCTTTCAATGTGTAAATGTGCTGCAGCTGCCAAAAAAGCCAACACAATCCTAGGTTGCATTAACAATAGAGGGATAGAATCAAGATCACGTGAAGTGTTGGTACCACTTTATGATGCCTTGGTAAAACCACACTTGGAATATTGTATCCAGGTTTGGTCACCACAATATAAAAAAGTTGTTGAGACTCTAGATAGAGTGCAAAGAAGGGCAACAAAGATGATTAGGGGATTAGAGGATAAAACATGAAGAACAGTTGCAGGAATTGGGTATGTCTAGTCTAATGAAAAGAAGGATTGGGGTGACACGATAGCAGTGTTCCAATATGTAAGGGGCTTCCACAATGAAGAGGGGATCAACCTATTCGCCAAAGCACCAGAAGGCAGGACAAAAAGCAATGGATGGAAACTCATCAAGGAGAGAAGCAACCTAGAACTAAGGAGAGATTTCCTGACAGTTAATCAGCAGAACAACTTGCCTCCGGAAGTTGTGGTTGCTCCATCACTGGAGGTTTTTAAGAAGAGATTGGATAATGAGTTGTCGGAAATAGTGTAGGGTTTCCTGCCTGAGCAGGAGGTTGGACTAGAAGACCTCCAAGGTCCCTTCTAACTCTTATTATTCTGAGAGATGAATATTTCCAATAAAAGGTTTAGCAGCCTGTTTTGTTGAAGGTGCTCAGTGGGCACCTAGGATAAAAGTCTTGGATGGAAAGGCCTGGGAGAGGAGTGCTGAGCCCCAGCAGCTGGGCCCATTTGAGTAATGGTGAAGCTGCTTCAGCCTGGGCTGCCAGCAGAGCAACAAGGTTTGGCTTGTGTGTTGATTTAGCTTACAAATTCCAGCCTGGGCAGAAGCCCAATTCCTGTTGCAGTGTGTGTGCGCACCCACTGCCAGACCGCACAGCTGTGACCTCTTCCTCCTTCAGAGCATTTGCTGGCAACTTAAAATAGCCTTTAAAGTTCAGCAGCTCTTGGTGGGAATTTGGAGGCTGAAATTCAGTCTGCCTTAGAGGTTAATCAGTTTTGGAGTCTCCTTTCTCCCCTCCCTTTCCGCCGTGAGGATAATGAGTTGCCAACAAACATGGCATCTCCGCTGACTTTGTAGGTGTTCCCATCTCAGGATCTCTAGGGCACAATGCAGCCTCTGTGTCTTATGTTGGAACTAAACCAATCCTGATTCATTTAAGCTAGCCTTCCTCAACAGGACAGTGTCCAATTATTTGAGGTTCCGGCAGTTGTGTCTAGTAGTCACCGTACCGGATGAAAACAACATTGCAATATCCTACTGCAAAAGTCACACGCTCCACATTGTTCGTGACATGCTGCTGCAGTTAGGCCGTGTTGAATTTTTCAGCTTTCCATTTTCAAACATTAGGGGTGCTCAAATGTTTTGACATGCCTTGGGGTTGTAAAGATATTTTTGGTTACCTTAATATAATTTAGAAGTGCTTGGTAGGTAACTACATACGTACAACTTTTTAGCCTTTTGTTTCATTGCTGCAACCAAAGCTCCAGTTCTTTTCTATCTGCAGGTGAGGTCACAATTCACATACAAAATGGGAATTTGCATTGATTAGTGCAACCTGCTTTGGGGTCATTTCCATCCCCCCCCAATGCCACTCATTGGGAGATCAAAAGGGAAGAAAGAGAAGAATCTCTAAATAGTTTTTTAACTTGTGGATGGTGCTGAGTTGGTTCATCATAGGGTTGGAAGGAACCATGGAGGTCTTCTAATCCAACCCCTTCCCCAAAGGAGGAAACCTTATTGTATCCCAGGCAAATGGCTGTCTGGTCTTTCTAGAATAGGGGTCTCCAACCTTGGCAACTTTAAGACTTGTGGACTTCAACTCCCAGAATTCCTCAGCCAGCTTTGTTCTAGACGACCTCCAATGATGGAGAACCCACAACCCAAACTGTTCCATTGATTAATTTCTCTCACAGTCAGGAAAATTCTTCTTAGTTCCAGGCTGGATCTATCTTTAACAAGTTTCCACTCATTACTTCTTGTCTTACCCTCTGGTGCTTTGGAGAATAAATTATCCACTTCTTCTCTTGTGACAACCCCACAAGTACCAGAAGACAGCTATCATGTCACACACACACACCCCTTGCTGGATTTCTTGTTTTTTCTTTGAAGACATTTCATTTCTCATCTAAGAAGCCTCTTCAGCTCTGATAGGATAGTGGGGAATGGAAGGGTTTATATGGCAAGTCTTTAAGGAATATAAATCCCCACTATCCTGTCAGAGCTGAAGAAGCTTCTTGGAGGAGAAGTGAAACGTCTTCAAAGAAAAAACAAGGAAGTCCAGTTGCCTCCTGAAAAAGCACCTTTGAGACAACCATGACCTGGATGACGGAGAATCTCTTCAGACTCTCCTTTTTTGAAAGCCTTCACCTGGGGAGTTGAGCACAATTCAGATGTGGCTCCTGCTTGATGGTGAGATCTCCAGAGGATCCATTGATATAGGCTAAAAGAAAGACATGGCAACCAGTGGTGGGATTCAATTTTTTTTTACCACCGGTTCTGTGGGCATGGCTTGGTGGGTAGGGTGTGGCTTGGTGGGCATGGCAGGGGAAGGATACTGTAAAATCTCCATTCCCTCCCCACTCCTGGGGGAAGGATACTGTAAAATCCCATTCCCTCCCCACCCCACTAACCTGCTTTCCAGCTCCGTTCTCCTGTGTAGGACAACAAAAGAAGACCCAGCCGATCAGCTGGGACTCAATGGGAGGCAGAGAATAGATGGGGGCGGAGCCAGTCAGGGGTAGTTTTTGCCGGTTCTCTGAACTACTCAAAATTCCCACTACCGGTTCTCCAGAACTGGTCAGAACCTGCTGAATGCCACCTCTGATGGCAACCCATTTCTTCACCACTGGTGAAGAAACCACGAAATCACCAGGGATCACAAGGGTTTTTTTTACTTTCTCTGTGGGTAAACCTTCATAAATGACTGAGTCCTCTCTTTGTTAGAATAAAGCAAGTTGTTTCACCACTTGCTTTAGCTCCACAAAGAGCATTGCCACATAGGCACACGAATCCTGCAGAAGATAAACAGCGTTGTTTTTCTCACTTCTGCAAATGGAATCGGAGCTTCTAGTAAACACTTCCTAGAAAGTTTCTACAGTAATGTGACACCGGTCGGCTTTGAGCTCCTGCTGGTGGAAAGCGATTAATATTTATTCTCTGGCGTTGCAATCTGCTGTTTATGCCAGAGCTGGATTGTTGCCCTCTCACACACCACCCACTCCTCAGCCAATGAGATGGCAGTGAAAGACGTTCACACAAATGCGGTGTGTGCTGAAAGACTCTTCCTGGGGATGGGTGTGAAACAAAAGATGTTCTGATGGAAGGCACAACACTCGGTTCCTGCCTAAAATACTTTTACTCCGATAATGCTGACATACTAGGGAAGCTCACTGCAATTAAATAAGCTAGAGCCTTGCCTATTTAAACATTCAGATGACAGGTAACACAAACTGGAATTAAAAAACAATGGACCTTAAGCAGTGGATTTGGCCCCTAACTAATTGTAATCCCCTTAATTAATTAATTAATCCCTTACAATTAATTAATAATTGTAATTCACATAACACTGTCAAACTATTTAGTAAGACTGTATTACTATTATTCTTCTCATCCTTCCTATTATCTATCTCTTCCAACTTATAACTATAACCGTGTTGCTTGTATCTTTACAATTTATATTGTTTTATTTGTTTCCTACTATGATTTGATTGCTTATTAGTAACCTATGGCTATCACTAAGTGTTGTATCTTATGATTCTTGATGAATGTATTTTATTTTTTCTTTATGTACACTGAGAGCATATGCATCAAAGACAAATTTCTTGTGTGTCCAATCACACTTGGCCAATAAAGAATTCTATTCTATTCTGTTCTGTTCTGTTCTGCTCTGCTCTACTCTATTTCTATTTCTATTTCTATTTCTATTTCTATTTCTATTTCTATTTCTATTTCTACTCTACTCTACTCTACTCTACTCTATTTCTATTTCTATTTCTATTTCTATTTCTATTTCTATTCTATTCTATTCTATTCTATTCTATTCTATTCTATTCTATTCTATTCTATTCTATTCTATTCTACTCTACTCTACTCTACTCTACTCTACTCTACTCTACTCTACTCTACTCTACTCTATTCTATTCTATTCTATTCTATTCTTTGAGCCAGGGTGAATTGGGGGCTTGCCTTTTTAAACACCCCCTGCCTCTTACGTTATGTCCCTGGGCCTAAGATGTTTGCTGAATCATACAGAATAACTGACTTAGAAGGGAACTTGGCAGTCTTCTATCCAACCTTCTGCTCAAGCAGAAGACCCTATGCCACTCCAGACAAATTGCTGTCCAATGTTTTCTTAAAGAAACCATCGCATTTAATCAGTGATGGGGCACCCACAATTTCTAGACTAGAGGCATGCCGTTTTACTGATCAATTGTTCTGTCAGGAAATTTCTCCTTTAGTCCTAGGTTGGGTCTCTCTTTGTTAAGTTCATCCATTACTTCCTGTCTTGCCCTCAGCGCTTTGGAGAATAGATTGACCCTCTCTTCCTTGTGGCAGCCCCTCAAATATTGGAAGACTCTTCGGTTAGAGTAGACGTTCCCAGTTCCAGCAACTGGAACAGTGAACGGAGAGGTTGGAATGTTTGCAGAAAATGTACACAACCAAGACAGGAAGATAGATTTGGAAAAGCTACGTGCAAAGAGGGCTACGATTTTAAAAACATCCCGGATCCTCAAAGTTTGACAGATGGGACTGCAGACAAATGCTGCAGAAAACTTTATTCATTGCTTTAAAATGTCAAGGCTCTGCTCCGTATTATTTCTAGTCATCCACATGTTTGTCAAAATGAGCTGCAGAAAATCAGAACTGTGTGACTGAAAGCTGTCAGGAAATTGCCGTGCCCGCCCCCAGCAGTTTCCGTTGTATTTTAAGACACGGCTCAAAGGAAGACTAGGCTGCAATGCATTCACACAAAGCTTTCATCTTCTTTTAAATAGGGGACTCTAATTCTGCCTCAGAGTAGGTGGAGAAAATCTGGGGTGAACAGATTCACGAAGGAAAAAGCAGGAAAAGATCTAATCATTAAAACGGTGCAAAGGAAATGCAGCCTACCCCATTGTGCACTTGGTAATTATAAGGCACCCCAAGGAAGAGTCTCAAAAATAGGCAATTTTTCAGTCTGAACATTCGAAAAGCCAGCTGTAATAAGGAAACTTGAGAATAGCTTGGGCAGTGGGAATTGCATCTTTGCTGCACAGACTGCATAGTCAACAGTAACTTTAAGGAAGTTAATTAACGTTCCAAAAACATTGGCATCATGTCAGATTTTATTTTTTTAAAATTATTTTGCAGTACAGGAAAAGGCTGAGTGCCTTCCCTGTTAACATTCCTGGTAGCTCTTATTTGGGTTAAGGCTTGCTCCCAAAGTTCTGCAAAATTAAAGCAGCGCTCTTGGGATTTTTTTTCAAGCCAGATTGTGCAATCTTGCCTCTTCCTGCCAAGAGCTGTCAGATTCCTTGCCTTTCCTCTGTTGTCCTCCTGCCACTGTAAACCATCTTTCCAGTTTAGCAGACTGCCCTTGTTAAATTCAGAAAGATCTTTACTAGAATCTTTATTATTAAGGGAGACATTCAAATGTTAATGGATAACTCTAAAAGCGCTGGGAACTGTCCTATTAAAACAGATGCTTTGCTGGCACAGTGTGGCTTTGAGCTGCAGAAAGTTTATGGGGGCTTCGTACCCAGTTTACTTTCAGGCTCAGAGCAAAAAGTTATTGCTTTTTTCCATGACTGAATTTCTTTGCTTGCTTCTTCTTCTTCTCCTCCTCTTAGGTTTGCCAGTTTGTGATTTCAGTGAACGGGCTCAACGTTCTCCATGCAGATTACAGGACTGTAAGCAACCTCATCTTAACTGGTCCTCGGACCATCGTCATGGAAGTGATGGAAGAAATTGAGCCCTGAGATGGATGCTTGACCTGCTGCACCACCGTTATGGATTCAGCCCCTGTGCAAACACAAGCAACCTTATACAAGGGGATAAAAACACACTTTATCTCAGAGATCAATTTTGCCTTCTAAGTACTTTCCTCTCCTCTTTAATAATTGGGTTTTTCAATGGATGTAGTCTAAGACCATGGGTATGCATTGGTGAGTTCTAAACTAGAGAAGCACAAATCAGCTTGTACTACACAAAGGAACTGTTGCACATCCAAGTCATGGCAAGCTTAGATGGTCAATCTTACGGATGGGCAAGATCCGATGCAGCTGTGAAATCTCTTATTAGGAATCATGTTTGTGCCAATCTCTTCAATGTTGTCTTGTTTTTTCTTTTAATTCATGTTTTCATTTGTGATTGTATAGAACGAGCGCAGTTTTTCCAGTGTAATGTCTCCAGACATATTATGACCACAATTTCTAGAATTCCAAGCCAGCAGAAACAACAACTGAATTGACTGAGAATTCAAGAAACCGGTGTCCAATTTGTTTGGAGCATGTCCAGATACTAGCTTTGATTTTAAGGATCTGGTAACAAATTTTCCGTTCAAATGTACATCTAGATGTAAACTTTTATTTTTAAATAAGGATTGTTACAAATTTGGTACCAAGGAAAGACCCAGTTCTACTTCTTGGACAAGTTATGGAACAGGAGGCAAGTGGACATTTTAAACATGCCAACTTTGCATAATTATGTCTGTTTTGTAACTTGGTTAATTTTGAAAAGCTAAACCAGTCAGATCTGGTTAGTTCTTTAATAGGAGACCACTAACAAATCCTGGGTCTAAATTTTAGGCTGGGAAGTTGAGAAACTATCTCAAAAGAAAATGATGGTAAATTACTTTCATATTGTTGCCAACAAATGATATGGTTGTATCCATGTAAATCTATCAGGGCTCGAGCTCAATTCAAGGGAATCTTTATCTTTTTATCTATGAAGATGGAGAAGAAACTTTATCGGTTACAACCCTGCCATCACCTTGACGAAAATCTCACTTAAGTATACAGAAGAGTGGACAGAATTCACTCCCTACTACACACCACACATTCCAGTCTTGTTCATAAAGAATATCAGAATTGGAAGGTACCTTGGAGATCATCTAGTCCAACCCCCTACTCCACTTGGAGGCCCTATACCATTTCAGACAAGTGGTTGTCCAGGGTCTTCTTAAAAACTCAGGCAAAGACAAGCCATTTCACTGATTAATTGTTCGGTCAGGAAGTTTCTCCTTATTTCTAAGTTGGATCTCTCCTTGATTAATTTCCATCCATTGCTTCTTGTTTAGTATGAGCTGTGGTGGTGCAGTAGTTAGAATAAAATATTGCAGGCTAACTCACTGCTCACTGCCGGGAGTTCGATACTGACTGGCTCAAGGTTGACTCAGCTTTCCATCCTTCCGAGGTGGGTAAAATGAGGACCCAGATTGTTGGGGGCAAGAGGCTGACTCTGTAAACCACTTAGAGAGGGCTGTAAAGCACTGTAAAGTGGTATATAAGTCTAAGTGCTATTGCTATGTGCTACATATTTCTGATATTATAGTGTGAGCCATCAACTTACACTATAATTTGGCTAACAAGCACTTTGTTACAATTTAGATCCTTTTTTTAAATAAATAAGGTGGGTAAATATAGATGCCACAATTTTAAGGCGCCCAAGATTCCAAGATACTGTTTTGAATACATCTATGATATTGCAAAAAGCAAACCAATCTACTCTTGTTTGTCAGTTGCAGAAGCCTAAGCAAATAAAAGTGGAATCTTACAAGCCATGCAGATAAATGTACATTAATCACGGTTGCTTACCATTCTTTAATCTTTCTGCTAATTATGCCCCTACTAGAGATAAAGACCTCCCACTGATATTCTTTTGGGTCCTGATCAACTTGCCATGGGAAGCTGTGATTCACACATTTCATTTGTCCCTAATAAGATCCCCAGTGGCCAACCTAGACCTGAAATTAATTGTGTGAATGCACTTATCAAATGCAATTTGCTAAACACATAATAGCCACAGGGAAAAGTTGATATCGGGAACATGGCAAGCAGAAAGGAAGGATTCAGCTCTTCTCACTAAATACTTTCAGAGCTTCTATGGTTTAGAAGAGTAGGCCCCAGCCTTTGCGGATTGGCGGCCCAGTGGAGGGGGTGAGGGGGGCTGGTGCAAGTGGAGGGCTGGCAGCAGTGGTGCAATTCAACCGGTTCGATGAGCACACACGCTTCGCACCCATGCTCTATATTTTAAAAAGCCAATTTTCAACTCAATTACTTACCTTCTACTCCCCCTGGGACTAAAACAGCCAAGGTGCGGCAAACCGCCACGTGAATAAGTTGTGGTTAAAAATACCAGGAAATAAAGCATAGGAAAGAGGAGGTGTGGGTGGGGCCAAATACTCACCAGAACTACCGGTTCACCCGAACCGGTCCGAACCAGTAGAATACCACCCCTGGCTGGCAGCTCAACTTACATGAGTAGCAGCCTGGTTTTGAATAGGCCATGGGCCCCTGGTTTAGAACAGGGGTCTCTGTTGAGGTAATTCCCCGTTAGGAGAATGAGCGCATACAGGGAGACGTATTTGAGAGGAGTGTTTGAATAATACACATACAGCACACAGATACACTGTACAGTAAATGTAGGTTTTTACTTCCAGAAACGTTAAGCAAAGTCCAAAATAGGCAGTCCAAAGTCATTCACAGGTAAAATCAGTCAGTTTTCATCCAGGGATAATCCAAATATCAAATTCCAGTGTCAAAAACAGTTCAGTATCAGACTTACATTAAATCCAGTAATATCAGTCAATTAGAAGAAATGGAGCAACGGCAATACTTTCCAACAGAAGGAAACAGAGATACACTCACACTCTCTTCTGAGACTCAGACTAAACAACCCAGGTTTCTGGCTCCATCTTATGGCCGTTTGAGAAACCACACCTAATTACAGTTTTGCATTTTCTTAAAGATACAGTTTTAAAATGTTTTTCCTGGTTTATATATTTCTAACCCAAATAGCTGTTAGGTGACTCATATTCCTAACAGTCTCCAACCTTGACACCTTTAAGACTAGTGGACTTCAACTCCCAGAATTCCTCAGTCAGCAAAGCTGACAGGAATTCTGGGAGTTGCATTCCACAAATCTTAAGAGTTGCCAAGTTGGCTGAAGAATTCTGGGAGTTGAAGTCCACAAATCTTAAGAGTTGCCAAGGTTAGCTGAGGAACTCTGGGAGTTGAAGTCCACCAATCTTAAAGTTGCCAAGGTTGGAGACCCCTGGTTTAGAAGAAACATCCATTGATACCTGTGAGAACTTTCCTGATAATGGACATATTTATTGGGCACTGTGCGGAAGAGCAAAAGGCCTCTCGGCTCTAATTTAGCTGCGGTGAATGTAGGCTCTCTTACAGTATTTACTGGGGAAGGAAGACTTAGGGCAGAAAGGTGAAGGAAATCTGGCCTCCATATTTCAACTGAGTCACACATGGGTTATGTTCACACAACACTATCAGGTCTGGTAAAGATTTGGATCACTCCCAGAAATCATTAAGTATAAGTAGCACAGGTAATTCCTCAGCCAAATCCCACAACTGAGACTGGAAATCTTGTCATAAATTAAGGCACCCATCATGTGACTGGAACTGTTATTGTTCTTTTTATATTCTGTGGAGTGATTGTTAAACAAACAGCTCGGTCATTAAGTGAATCCATGGTTCTGAATGGGCTTTTTTGTCAGAAACTGACAAAAAATGACAAAAGCCAGCCAAACCTATTGCCAAGTGCCTAAAACACAGACGTGTGACTGCCAGGATGGGGTGGGGAGTAGGACATTTTACGATGGCCGAAAGTGCTTTATAGACCATAAAGCACCGATTCCAAGACTGTGGAAACTCTGAACAGTCCTAAATTAACCAATCATCAGTTGAGGACTACCTATATTAACCTTAATTCGTTTCCTATGGCTTTGTGAGCTGTGTGAATCCAGCCTTTTTAGTTGCTTTATGATTCGGTTTATTATGGGTATCCAGAAAAAAAATGTTTAATTGTGAACTCAGGAGAACATAACAGATAACAAATCATCAGAGTTGGAAGGGACCTTGTAGGTCATCTAGTCCAACCCCCACAAGCAGGAGACCCTACACCATTTCTGACAAATGGCAGTCCAATCTCTTCTTGAAAGTCTCCAGTGATGAAGCTCCCACAACTTCCAAGGGCAAGCTGTTCCATTGGTTGATTGTTCTAATAATTAATCTTGCAATAAGTCGTCAATAGTCATTGAAGTCAACTGAAGATGTCCAATCACTTGTGCTCCAGTCCTTCGACAAAATTGTACTATCTCCACTGTGATATAATTTGCAGTGTTAACCACTGAAATGTCCCCTGTCTGTGCAAGGCCATAGCATCCATGCCAGCTAAGTTTGCACAGGAAAGGTAGCTTCCTAGTGATCCAGCCATAACAAATGCTCTTGCAGTCCCAAGTTTAAACATTTTCCCAAGAAGTGAGGCTGTAAGGCAGAGGTGGTATTCAGCAGGTTCTGACCAGTTCTGAAGAACCGGTAGCGGAAATTTTGAGTAGTTCGGAGAACCAGAAAATACCGCTTCTGACTGGCCCCGCCCCCATTTATTTTCCGCCTCCCAAGTCCCAACTGATTGGCTGGGTCTTTTTTGGTTGCCCTGCACAGGAGAACGGAGCTGGAAAGCAGGTCAGTGGGGTGGGGTGAGAATAGGTATTTTACAGTATCCTTTCCCCTGGAGTGGGGAGGGAACACAGATTTTACAGTATCCTTCCCCTGCCATGCCCACCAAGCCACGCCAACAGAACCGGTAGTAAAAAAAATTGAATCCCACCACTGCTGTAAGGTGCCTCTTCGCCAAATCTGTGAGACCCCAATAATTCTTGATTTTCAGTCCAACTGCTTAACAAGGCCACACAAAGTCTTAGTATTTGGGGGCAGCAAGATCCCACACTGTCTCTTGATTTAAACCCCGTTTTAATTGAAGTTGTGTCTTTCAAGGGAGTCCTTTAGCATACATTTTTCTCTGCCTTGATGCCAAAATCAGTGGAAGCCTTTGGGGGGAAAAAAAAAACGGAATTTAAAGCAGTAATCTTTGGTGACAGGCAGACATTCATTAACTCAAAAGGACTTTTGTACAGTTTGGGTAAAAAGGAATGGATTTGCCGAAGCTTTAGTTGGCAGCATTTCGGAAGCACTTAAAACAGAGAATGCTGCAATCAAAATTGCCTTCAAATGTGTCTCTTCACATGGTGGGATAGACGGTGGCTTTTAAAGGAGCACAATTTGCTTTTTTGAACTTTTTCATCCTTTCTTTTCAGAATGGTCGTGAAAAAGGTGAAACAAAAATCTGAAGTTTAGTGGGGAACAGATATTGTAAAATGAAGTAGAGTTGGGTCCTTTCCCCCCCCCCAATCCTCCCCCAATATTTGAGTTTAAAAAGGAATGATTTGATCTAATCTTTATATTCCTCCATTGGCTTCACTTCAGATCTGTTTGATCAAGCTGCACCTGTTAGACAGAAGAAAGATGAAGCTTTTCTTTAATCTCTTTTAACTCGGATAAATCTATTGTCTTTTTTTTTAAAAAAAGTTGGTGTTTAAATTCATGACCTATGTAGCTGTTAGACTGAACAATTAAAACCTCAGGTTTTAAACCTTGTTTCTGGGAAGGAGAAAGGAGGAATCCATTTAGTTTGCATTTGAATATGAACTTTCCTAAGTCTTTAGTTGGAAATTAGGAAAGAACTGAAACTTGGCTAACATTCTGAATGGCACCTTTCCAATGTTTGCAATGCAATGCAACATTTTAAAAAAATATTATTAAGGGAAGTCTATGCAAAGTGCATATAAAACAGTAAAGCTCATAAATTACTTGCAGGAAGTGCTGACATTAGCAAAATTGCAAAGAAAAACAACAAGGTTTTGAAGAAATGTGGATGTAAATGCATTCAAGTCTTGCTCATAGCTTTTTGAAAATACAGGTAGTTCTTGACTTGTGACCACAGTTGAACCCAAAAGTTTCTATCGCTAACTAAGACAATGATTAAGTGAGTTTTGTCCCATTTTGTGACCTTTTGTTCTGACCCAAACCCTTTTCCAATAAAACAAATATGAACCAAAGGGAACAGAAACCTTTTAATGATTCTTACAAATCCCCGGTTAAAGGGCTGCTGCCAACTAATTAACTTTGATAAGCATGAGCCCCACCAAAACTGTGCGAGGCTGCCAAGAATAACAGATAAGAAATATTTCACAACACAAGAGTCTTCAAATAGCAACTTAAGATACTGTAATCTCCAAGAGGTTGAATTTCAAAACATCTTTGCTTCCTGCAAAGAACGTTAGCTTCACAGCTGGCTTTTATCTTCTTGAAGGAGGGGCCATTATCTTGCAGCCTTACTCCCGAGTCGCCCATGCTGCTGCAGCTGCTCTTTCCTACAAGCAGCCCTGCATGCACACGCACTTGGCACAGGCTCCTCAGGAACCTCCTCATCGCTGCTGCCAGCCCCCACAATCTCTGAAGGCAGCAGTCCACTCCCTAATGGTCCTGGCCCCTCATCTGAGTCCTTACTTTCCTCAGCCATCTGCACCTGCTGCCAGCTAACCGCAACACCTTTCTTGCCATAGTTCTTTAGTGAATCATTGCAGTTATTAAGCTAATAACATGATTGTTAAATAAATCTGGCTTCCCCATTGAGGTGGCTCGTCAGAAAGTGATCCCAAAAAGTGATCACATGACCCTGGGACATGCAATTGTCATAAATACATGCCAGTTGCCAAGCATCCCCATTTTGATCATGTGACCATGGAGATAATGCAACTGTCATAAGTGTGGAAAATGGCCATAAGCCACTTTTTTCGAAATGGTTATAATTTTGAACGGTCACTAAACAAATAGTTGTTGTAAGTTGAGGACTACCTTTATCAATGTACAAACTGAACTTGACCCAAGGCAAAACAAATCTTGTGGAGAAAGGAGAGGAGGACAATTTGATAATGGTCAGCAATTTAAAAAAACAAACAAATACATAACATTTGAGTAAGTTGCAGGAGAAATGTGGTTAGTGTTGAAGGTGAACAGATAAATTTGCATTTGTTCAATTATGTCTCCATTCAATTTTGACAAATGTGCCATAAATTTTATTTGAAGGTATATCTATTTATATACTTTCTACAAAAGCATGTAAGCTGTACAAAACAAGTATTCTGGACTGGGACTGAGACTATATATAAAGAGATCACATTTTTAAAATAAATCTTTTTTAAAAAAATTGCAAAGTGTTTGAAGATCCACGCCAATGGAAATCACTGTACAATAGGACATTTTCAACTGCTATGAACAATCAGAGATTTATTGTGTGATCAAGGTATGCATCCACAGTGTGGATATTCAAAGATTATATCCCCATGTTATCAGAAATACTAACTTATCTCAATTAGATGAGGTTATGTGGTGAAATCACCAGGAAATGTAAGAACATTTAATGCTAAATATCAATCCTAACAGTACTTCTGTTGACTAGCAGCTAAAAAAAGATGGAAACTTTTTCTTTACGCATAAAATTGGTAACAACCTGTCTCACTTTTGGTAGAATAGAATAGAATAGAATAGAATAACAATAAGAATTAGAATTAGAATTAGAATTCTTTATTGGCCAAGTGTGATTGGAAATACAAGGAATTTGTCTTGGTGCAAATGCTCTCAGTGTACATAAAAGAAAAGATACATTCGTCAAGAGTCAAGAATCATAAGGTACGACACTTAATGATAGTCATAGGATACAATCAGCAATCAAATCTTACTAGGAAATAGTCAATATAAATTGTAAGGATACAAGCAACAAAGTTACAGTCCTACAATCACAAGTGGGAGGGGATGGGTGATAAGGAATGATGAGAAGATTAATAGTAATAGTAGTGCAGACTTTGTAAATAGTTGGACAGTATTGAGGGAATTATTTGTTTTGCAGAATGATGGCTTTCGGGAAAAAACTGTCCTTGTGTCTAGTTGTTCTGGTGTGCAGTGCTCTATAGTGTCGCTTTGAGGGAAGGAGTTGAAACAGTTTATGTCCAGGATGTGAGGGGTCTGTAGGTAGCTCAGGTGGTTCTTGATTTACAACCATTCATTTAGTGACCATTTGAAGTTACAATGTCACTGAAAAAAATGATTTATGACTGATCCTCACACATGACTCTGTTGCCTCATCTTCACTATCAGAATTTGTTTCTTCTTTTGTTGCATTATGAAACAATTATGCAGCTTCATTACAGGGAGTCTTCCAGTTACAACAACAGTTCATTTAGTGACCATTCAAAGTTACAACGGGATTGAAAAATGTGACTTATGGACCATTTTTCTCACTTACGACCATTGCAGCATCGTCTTGGTCATGTGATCAAAATTTGGACGCTTGGCAACTGACTCATATTTATGACGGTTGCAGTGTCCCCGGGTTATGTAATCCCCTTTTGCAACCTTTTGACAAGCAAAGTCAATGGGGAAGCCAGATTCACTTAACAATCATGTTAACTAACTTAACAGCATTGATTCACTTAACAACTGTGGCAAGAAAGGTTGTAAAATGGGGCAAAATTCACTTAACAAATGTCTTGCTTAGCAACAAAAATGTTGGGTTCCCATCATAATGATAAGTCGTTGACTACCTGTATTATAGTAATAGTTGCATAGTGACATTGTATGATGACCTGGGGCGTGGCACAAAAGCAACAAAGTCACAAAAATAGGTAAAGTCCCTTTAATACCTCCAACTTGGCCCCCAATGTCCAGTTATCATCGGCTGGAGAAGAAAAAAAAACTCTTTCTAAAACAGTTTTTAAAAGTAAGAAATTCCATCCAAACTCAAAGTACATATAACTTATGAACAAAAATCAACACAAACCACACTGCAGCAATTAATGACAGAGGGCAGGATAAGGGATTGAAGACGTCAAAAGATAACGAACCACACACACTTGGGAGGATGCCAGAACTCAGATAAGACTTGACAAGCCAGAATAATTTCACACTTTGCTTCCAGTAACTTTGCCATGCGCAGTTTGCCCTTTTAAACAGTCTTCCCAGCTGCAGCCAATGAAGAAGATCAGGGCCCTTTCCTCCCCCATAAACCACACAACTCACCTTGCTCCCTTATCCGTTCCTCCCTGCGTGCCCTAGGATGAAGAGGGGATGGGCCTGGGTCTTCCTCTGAATACCCAGCTGGACTGTGCCCTTCCCCAGTTTCCTCTACAGCCATTGGAGCCACACTCCCACTCCTCGGCAGCTGTTCCACCTTTCCCTCGGGATCAGATTCCAACAGGGACATGGCACAGAGACAACTGCAGGACATACTGTTCTCCCATGTGTAAATATAGAGCTTCAACTACCCATGACTTTTGTCACATTAATGTGACAAGCATCACACTCAGGGAACATATAGTAGGATAAGTGCTTCAACACATTTTCCTCACGCGGTTTTTCTCTCAGATCCACTTTTTCTCTTCACTGTTCCTTGGGGAACTTGTGGTTTCTATGTTCTGCCAAGTGTAACCTATTTCAAAACTGCAGTTGTGTGGGATTTGACTTGCAAAATATTATTGAAGGAAGCTAAGCAAATCCAGCTGCAGGGTTTTTAAATTGGCATTGTAAAACTGACTACGGTTCTGAAATCGATTAGATCGAATGGATGTCCTGAAAAATGGAAAAAGTCCCCCCAGGAACCAGAGAGCCTTGGTGTTTGAGGTGGCATAAACCAACCATCTGAACAAACTACAGTGATGTGTGTATGGTGGAACAAAGCCAGGACATTTATGTGATTACGAGAGAATAAATATTAACAATTTAGGCTTCTGGACTGCAAAAATTACCACAAAATGACAGCAGATGATACAGAAAATCTCTGCTCTTTGTTGCTCTCTACAGGTCATCTGAGGTCTTGTAGCCCATAGTGGTTGTCTCTCATCAATGCGACCAAAAAGATGACGCTATAGCTTTAGAGTTGCCCCTTTATCAGGGGTGGGATTCTACCAGTTCGCACCTATTCGCTAGAACCGGTTGTTAACATTCTGGTGTTGCTTACAGAAACTGCCTCTCCGTTAACCCTTATTACATTCTTGGCAGGACTAGAATTCCTGTCTCAGGAACCTCTCTGGAGTTTTCTTTCCCTCTTTTGCTGGTACTTTGCTTGTGTGGAGTGACCATTCAAAGTTACAATGGCACTGAAAAAAGTGACATGACCATTTTTCACACTTACGACTGTTGCAGCATCCCCACAGTCATGAGAGGCCAGGCGAGGAGATGCGTGCCTCGATGTGAGTGATATTGAGTTGGCCACACCCAGCTAATAACATGACCACCAAGCCACGCCCGCAGAACTGGTTGTTAAAAAGTTGAATCCCATCCCTGCCCTTTATTATTTATTATCTTTATTGTCAGAGTACAACATGTGTACAATGAGATTGTCTGAATCTCCCTTTGTGCACTCCCCCCCCCCAACACAACTCACAGTGAGGACAAAAGTCCCTAACCCAGTCCCAATCTTATTATACTATGTGACCTTGTTGTACAACGCGCTGGCCCCGTAAATCTATCATACTATGTTGACATGAAGTTATTTTCCGTTCAGAAGTCTGACAGCCCACGGGTAGAAACTGTTCTTCAGCAGCTGGCTATGCTTCTGTATCTCCTACCCGATGGTAGGAGACTGAAGAAGTGCTGACCGGGATGTGAGTCGTCCCTGAGGATTTTCCTCACTCTTCTAAGGCAGCGAGCCCTAGTGAGGTCATCTAGTGGTATCAGGGAACAGCACACGACATTTTGTGCTATGCTCACCACCCTCTGTAATGTCTTTCTATCCGCAGCTGTCAAGCCAGCATACCACATCATAATGCAATATTGTGAGGACACTTTCTATTGTGGACCAGTAAAAGGAGGTCATCAGTCATTGTTCCACTTTATTCTTTCGCAAGACCCTGAGGAAATGGAGTCTCTATTGGGCCTTTCTGGCTACCTGGGTTGTGTTGATTTTCCAGGTAAGATCTTCGCTGAGGTGGACTCCCAGGAATTTAAAAGAGGAAACTCTCTCCACACAGTCCCCCTCGATGTAGATGTAAAGTGGGGCGGGTTCCTCTCTCTTCTTCTGGAAGTCTAACACCATCTCCTTTGTCTTGCTGGTGTTTAGGTGCAGGTTGTTTTCTAGGCACCACGAGGATAATTTTTGAACCTCCCCCCTGTACGTTGTTTTGTCTCCACCTGTAATGAGATCCAATACGGTAGTATCATCAGTGAACGTAATGATCACAGTGGATGGGTCAGACGATTGACACAAGTAAATAAAGCTTTTTTATTAAATGGGTGCTTTCTAAAATGTTCCTGCCAAACAGTTAAACCCTGGATCTGGGCAAAATACACATTTTAGCACAGAGCTCCTACGCACTCAAATGTTACATGTTTGCAAAGCCATGGCATATTGTTTGCTATCTTACACATCCTCTGATCAACAATGGGATGTTTGCCTAGTTTGATTTTTTTTAAAAATAGCCCTCCAGGATGAACCCGAGATTCCACAGAACTGTTGCAGCGAGACTACTTCTTCTTCTTCTTCTTCTTCTTCTTCTTCTTCTTCTTCTTCTTCTTCTTCTTCTTCTTCTTCTTCTTCTTCTTCTTCTTCTTCTTCTTCTTCTTCTTCTTCTTCTTCTTCTTCTTCTTCTTCTTCTTCTTCTTCTTCTTCTTCTTCTTCTTCTTCTTTCCTTAGCTTGCCATTTCATTAGAAGATAAAGAGAAAACAGATACTCTCATTAAGTCTCCAGAATGTGGGCTTGGAGCCAAAACTGGAAGGCTTGCGTGGGTGGACGAAAACGATCTTCTACTCTGGTTAACCACCCTTGTTTCCACTCTGCAGACTTTCAACAAAACAAATAAGCTGGCCACGATTTGTGGGAGAAACGGCTTGCTTTATCCATTCCATGCACATAGGGTGGAATATGTAGCACATAGAGTAGATTGGTTTGCTTTTTGCAATATCATAGATGTATTCAAAAGAATATCTTGGAATCTTGCATGTCTTAAAATTGTGGCATTTATATTTACCCACCTAATTTGTTTAAAAAAAGGATCTAAATTGTAACAAAGTGCTTGTTAGCCAAATTATAGTGTAAGTTGATGGCTCACACTATAATATCAGACATATGTAGCACATGGCAATAGCACTTAGACTGATATACTGCTTCGTAGTGCTTTACGGCCTTCTCTAAGCGGTTTACAGACTTGACATATTGCCCCCAACAATCTGTGTCCTCATTTTATCAACCTCAGAAGGTTGGAAGGCTGAGTCAATCTTGTGCCAGTCAGTATTGAACTCTTGGCAGTTTCTGACAAAAAAACCCAACAACTTCAGAATAATGGATTCACTTAATGACTGCTGCTTCGCTTAACAACCACTCCACAGAATGTAAAAAGCAAAACAAAAACAGTTCTGGTCACAGTTCTGGCCTCAGTATATGCCAGATTTCCAGTCTTAATTGTGGGGGTTAGTTGAGGATTACCTGTGCTATTTATACTTAATGATTTTTTGGAATGATCCAAATCTTTTCCAGACCTGACAGTGTTGTGTGAACACAACTCGTGTGTGACTCCATGCACATAGCCCTCAACATTCCATACCTTCAGAGAAGAGGAACCCAATTGTAGGTAGTCCTCACAACTGAGACCGGAATTTCTGTTGCAAACCAAGAGCGGTTGAGTCACACCCAATGCTATGACCCCCCCTTTTTTTTTTTTTTGCTACGGTTCTTAAACGAATCCCTGAAGTTGTTAAATGTGATCATTAACTGAATCCAGGTTTCCCCGTTGCTCTTGCTTGTTGGAAACTGGCTGGGAAGATGGCAAATGGTGATCCCATGATCCCGTAGATACTGCAGCTGCTGTATATGCATGTCCTTTGCCTAGTGCCTCAATGTTGAACTTCTGACCACAGGATGGTTATAAATGTGAGAACTAGCTCTAAGTCACTTTTTTTCAGTGCCATTGAATTTAGTGTGTAGGAGGTGACCAGGCTGAGCCCGAGGGAGGGGTCAAAGGCATCATAAGTCACGAATCCCTTCGCTCCCACAAGAGATCTAAGTCCAGCTGTCAGGCCTGCCCCAGCCAGATCGCCCCCTTAGGAAAGAAAGACCCTCGACTCCATTTGAGTTGAAGTGATAGGTTCTTTTACTAAAGGGTGCTGGTTGCAGTAAAGTCAGGCTAGAACCACATTTCCCATGTGGAAAGCATACGGGCTTTCCCCCTCGATTCAACCTCCGCCCCTTGACCAGTCCATTTCCAACCAATGGGTGGGCATCTAGGGCCGTGATGGTGAACCTATGGCATGCATGCCACAAGTGGCATGCAGAGCCATTTGTGCTGGCACACAAACCGCAGGCAAACTTACCTCACTGCGCATGTGCGCGCCTCACAGCTGATTTTTTTTTTTAACAGTTGGTTTGAAGCCTTTTTCGCCCTTCCAGAGGCTTGGAAAAAGCCTCTGCAAGGCTTTTCAGGCCGAATTATACGCCCGTTTTGTCACTTCCTGTAATCCCGGAAGTGACGAAATGGGCCTATAATTCGGCCTGAAAAGCCTTGCAGAGGCTTTTTCAAGCCTCTGGGAGGACGAAAAAGTCCTCAAACCAGCTGAAAAATCAGCTGTGAGTGCAGGTAAGGGGGATGTGGGGGGATGGCGATTGCGTGCACATGCGCAGGGAGCATGGGGAGGGGGGTGCACATTGCATTCTGGGTGCTGGCACGTGAGTGCATGCGTGCTGGTGCGCACATGTTTTTGGCACAGGAGCCCCAAAAGGTTAGCTACCACTGATACAGACCATCACAGCATTTCTTCTCCCATTATGCAGTGCTGTAAGCTCCTGCCTTCCCAAGGCACGCTGCATTCTCAGGTTTTGTTACCTAATGCAAAAGACTGAATATGTTGCCTCTGCTGTTCTAATTTCGGAAACCAGGCAATTTTACTTCCAACCTTCCTCTACCGCACCTGAAGGCTACGGCAAGGCAAGCTAAGGAGGCAGAGGAGGGAATAGTAAGTGTCAATATGCTAGGAGCCTCCCTGTGACTTGCAATATTTCACTGCTGTGAAATATTATTTTGTTTGTAGTCATTTTATCCAACTCTGGCATGCTAGTAAGTGAAATGTCTTTAGCCTGAGGGGTGTGTCTGGAGTGTGTGTGTGGGTATGTTTTGAAGATTAAATACAGTGTTCACCCTCGTAAAATAAGTGCGCTCATCAAAAGAGGCAGGAAATTTGGTAGCACCTTCAAGGCTAATTAACTTTATTAGGGCCTAAGCTCACTGCATACTGGCGTATGAATGAAACCCAGGTGGTCCTCAAAACTGTGACCACAATCAAGCCCCAAATTGACACTGCTAAGTGAAAAATTAGCTAAGTGAGTTTTGCCCCATTTTACATCATTGCAGCTTTTTACTTTTTAACATTAGTAACACCGTTGTTAAGTGAATCTGACTTCCTCATTGATTTTGCTTGTCAGAAGGTTGCAAAAGGGGATCAATATGACCCCAGGACACTGCAACCGTCATAAATGTGAGTCAGGCGTCCAAATTTTGATCACAGGACCAAGACGATGCTGCAATGGTCGTAAGTGTGAAAAAGGGTTCAGAAGTCACTTTTTTCAATGCCGTTGTAACTTCGAATGGTCGCTAAATGAACTGTTGTTGTCACTCGAGGACTCCCTGTAAGGAAGCTGCATCATTGTTTCATAATGCAACAATAGAAGAAACAAATTCCGATGGTGAAGATGCGGCAACAGAGGCATGTGCCAACAGTCGCTAAGCGGACTGTTGTAAGTTGAGGACTACTTGTATAAAATCTGTTGGGTTTCCTTGGGATGGAGATCAGGTGTCTGTAGGTTTTTGAAACAAGGGTAACAGAGAAAGGATAAGGGATGGCTTATTCCAGGATAATTGGAAGGGAAGGAAGAAAAGTCTACACCAGTATACATTTTCTGCCATTTTAAGGTTAGGTATTCAGCAGTTGGGGAAAGGCCCTACTATTGGCAGCAGATTAACAGATTAATAGAGTTGGAAGGGACCTTGTAGGTCATCTAGCCAACCTCCCTTCCCCCCCGCCCAAGCGGGAGAGCATACAGTCCCTGTCCTATTGTCCCCATTTATTCGTACCTGTTTCCTGTATTACTCATGTTTATATTTTTACCTATTATCTTGTAAGTGATTGACAAATCAAATCAATCAATAAATAAATAAAAATAAATTTCTGACAAATTGCAATCCAATCTCTTCTTGAAAGCCTCCAGTGATGGCGCTCCCACAACTTCCGAGGGCAAGCTGTTCCATTGGTTGATTGTTCTCACGGTCAGAAAGTTTCTCCTTATTTCCAGGTTAAATCTCTCCTTGTTCAGTTTCCATCCATTGTTCCTTGTCTGGCCTTCGGGTGCTTTAGAAAATAGCTTGACCCCTTCCTCTCTGTGGCAGCCCCTCAGATATTGGAAGACTGCTATCATGTCTCCCCTGGACCTTCTCTTCACTACACTAGCCCAATTCCTGTAACTGTTCTTCATATGGTTTAGTCTCCAGTCCCCTAATCATCCTGGTTGGTCTTCTCTGTGCTTTTTCTAGAGACTCAACATCTTTTTTATACTGTGGTGACCAAAACTGGATGCAGTACTTTAGATGTGGTCTTACTAAGGCTTTATAGAGTGGTATTAGTACCTCACTTGATCTTGATTGAATCCCTCTGTTAATGCAATTTAGGATTGCATTGGCTTTTTTTGGCTGCCGCCGCAATGACCCCAGAATTTTAAACCTTTCTTCCAGATCCTCTTAGAAATATTTCTTGCATGCAAAATACCTGCACGACCATTCCTCCCTGAGGGATCAGGACAGGTTTAAACAACCTGAGAAGGTAGAGCTAATCTGAACACACAGCTGTCTAATTTCTCAAGCTGGGTTGGCATCTTATCCAACTTTTCTCTCTTAGATCACTTATGATTGGTTCTAATTACAGGCCACGGAGTGTGCACTCCAGGGCCTCTTGACCTGAATGTCATCTGCAGGGGAGTCCTTCTTCCAAACTTAAGAGAGACATTATCTAAAATAAACAAAGCAGAAGAGCCCTGGCGGCTCCATCTATTTCTGGCAGAAGATCACTTCTGAAACTTGATAAGCACAGCTGCTTTCATCTCAGTCAAATTGCTTCCTTGGGGCTTCTGCGTGGGTTGCCAACCAATCTGGAAACAAGAAAAAAAAATTCTCTACACTTCAACTCTTCGTACATCTTTGTCTGCATATCCAACAGAATGATGCTTATCCTTCATTGTATATTCTCCTAAATCAATGAATGATGACATATTATGTGGGTTTCTTTTAAATGTTATCTTAATATTTCTTAGCTTTTTAATTTTCCCCATTACTATTAGCACTGAAAGATGTCTCTGAATCCTGATATGCTGTATCCCCTAGATACAAAATGAATAAATTAATATAAGCTAGCAATGTCTATGGAAAGAATAGAATAGAATAGAATAGAATAGAATAGAATAGAATAGAATAGAATAGAATAGAATAGAATAGAATAGAATAGAATAGAATTCTTTATTGGCCAAGTGTGATTGGGCACACAAGGAATTTGTCTTGGTGCAAATGTTCTCAGTATGCATAAAAGAAAAGATACATTCATCAAGAATCAAGAATAATCAGGTAGAAGACTTAATGATAGTCATAGGGTACAATAAGCAATTAAATCATACTAGGAAACAGTCCATATAAATCATAAGGATACAAGCGACAAAGTTACAGTCATACAGTCACAAGTGGGAGGGGATGGGTGATAAGGAGTGATGAGTAATAGTAGTGCAGACTTTGTAAATAGTTGAATAGTGTTGAGGGAATTATTTGTTTAGCAGAGTGATATCATTCAGGAAAAAACTGTCCTGTGTCTAGTTATTCTGGTGTGCAATGTCCTATAGTGTCGTTTTGAGAGTAGGAGTTGAAACAGTTTATGTCCGGGATGTGAGGGGTCTGTAAATATTTTCACAGGCCTCTTTTTGACTTCAGGTCCTTGATGGAAGGCAGAGTCTCAATCATCCAGGTTATGGTTGTCCCAAAGGTGCTTTTTCAAGAGGCAACTGGACTTCTTTGAAGACGTTTCGCTTCTCATCCAAGAAGCTTCTTCAGCTTTGACTGGATGGTGGGGAATAGGAGGATTTATACTTCTTGCAGACAGCTGTTCATTTGCATTCTTTTAGAGATCATTGAGGCCACTTGGAGGTTTATTTGTGTTGTTAGAGTCACCTGAATGGTGCAAAAGGGTGTGGAGCCTTTTCAAAAATGTTGAAAGGACTATGTTGTAGATTGGAGACAGATGATGTTGTATCCCTCACCCTCTGTTGAGAGAGGGCTGTTCTATTTTGACATAGATGGTCTCTTTGACTCATTTTTAAAACCAGTGGTCCTCTCTGTCCAAAATGTGGATTTTGCTTTCTTCCAAAGAGTGGCATTTGACTTTTAAATGCAGATGGACTGCTGAATCTAGACCATGTTGTGCCATGCAAAACATCTTCCAAAAAAAAAAAAAAATTCCACCAGAAAGTCTAGTTGCCTCTTGAAAAAAGCACCTTTGAGATAAACTAGCAATGTGAATGTGGTAACATTTTTTTCCCAAAGGTGCTTTTCCAAAAGGCAACTAGATTTTCTTGACTGATTGATTGATTGGTTGGTTTTTCCTTGGAAAACATTTCACTTCTCATCCAAGAAGCTTCTTCAGTTCTGAAGAAGTTTCTTGGATGAGAAGCAAGATGTTTTCAAGTGGGGAAGAAAACCAAGAAAATTGCCTTTTGGAAAAGTATTTTTGAGACAACTGTGACCTAGATAGTTGAGAATCTCCATCAATACTTAAGGGTGTTTTTTTCCCCCTAGAAAATTGCTAAAATGTGCTAGTATTATAGTTTGTATGTTATTGCTTTCTTAGAAATGTGTTTATTCTGGTTTCTTATATTCAGGGCAGCTAGATGAAGCCAATATATTAAAATTAATATAATATATTAAAATTAAGATGCTGGCTTAGCCTGAGCTAAAAAAAAAATTAATATAATATATTAAAATTAAGATGCTGGCTTAGCCTGAGCTAAAAAAAAAATCCTTGCTCCTCATGACATGTCCAGAAATTACTTGATTCAATATTAAATATTTGTCTAGGGCTAAAAATATCTTCCCTCTGCAAGACATCATCTAGGAATCCTTCTGGTAGGATATACAAAATGCAAGGCATTTTTAATGGTACAGATGGTACAAGAGGTTTTTTTCCTTTGCTTTACATCTGAGGAGAAAGAATGGCTATACAAGTAGTCCTTGAGTTATGACTGTAATGGAACCAGTGACTGACCCAATTTGAACATGTTGTTTGCAGTGGTCATTAAGTGAACCTGGTGGTTGTGGCAGTCATTAAGTGAATGCCACAGTTCTTAAGCAAACCCATTGTTCGCTACGGCAGATTTTTGCTGAAAATTAGAAATGCCAGTTTTTAGCAAAACTGTCGTAAAACACAGTCATGTCACAACACTGCAAATGGTCATAAATGGAAATGTGTTGCTAAGTGCCTAAAATGTGGCCACATGAACACTGGGGAGTGAAAGCATTTTAACTTCACATCTGGATTATACCTTCTTCAGGTAGTTCCAGTGGTGGGATTCAATTTTTTTTTACTACTGGTTCTGTGGGTGTGGCTTGGTGGGCGTGGCTTGGTGGGCATGACAGGGGAAGGATACTGTAAAATCTCCATTCCCTCCTCACCCCACTAACCTGCTTTCCAGCTCTGTTCTCCTGTGCAGGGCAACCAAAGAAGACTCGGGAGGCAGTGAATAGATGGGGGCGGGGCCAGTCAGAGGTGGTATTTGCCGGTTCTCCAAACTACTCAAAATTTCCGCTACCGGTTCTCCAGAACTGGTCAGAACCTGCTGAATACCACTTCTGGGTAGTTCATGACTTCAAATGGTTACTAAGTGACCAATCATACTACCTGTACCTTGGAAAGGAAGAAGACTGATAGAGATGGCCATAAGTTATGGCTGATTGATTTTTGTTATTTTTATGTATTTTGCTATCTTATTCAAAGAACGTGAGGCAGACCCAAAGATGATGGAGAGACAACATCAAAGACACAATTACAACAGCGTCAAACAACAATGGCTGAGTCCACCAGAAGAGCAAGAACCAGAATTTTGTATCTCCTTCAACACCTGAAGCTGTAAAAGGGAAGGAGGAAGGAGGAAGGAGGAAGGAGGAAGGAGGAAGGAGGAAGGAGGAGGAGGAGGAGGAGGAGGAGGAGGAGGAGGAGGAGGAAAAAGAGGAGTTATCTTAGGAGAATCTAGGCAATGATGTTTAGAAACTATGAATTAAATCTTAATTATAGATAAGAGCAAATTTACATTTGTGGCAGTCAGAATCTATAGAAGAATGGGGTCCCAGCACATACGTAAGCAAAGCTGAATTTGAAAAAATGCTTTCCAACTTTTCTTTTTGTAACTTCAACCTGCCTTTATGGCTTGCAGTAAAATTAAACAGCAACATAGGTCAGGAAAATTCATCGTTTTAAATAACATTTGCTAATCTGAAAAACTGTCACCCCATTCTCTGATTTAGGGACTCTGCTTAAATGAGGAATAGTTCCTGCTTCTCATATACTACATATGTTATTGAAACATAAAACTGTATTATTTAATCCTGGCAACTGTCTAGATTAGATTTCTGCTAAAGTTTGTTAACAATTTTATATTTCCAGGGCAACATTTTCATATTTTACCTCTGGATTCCCTGCCATTTCAGCAAAAACAAGTAACATTTAAAGGAAAAGAATTCCTTAATTGAAAAAATTGTTGCATTTTTGTTATATGTATCTTCAACAAAGTAGCTAAAGCACTGGGAAATTGTAACTCTTATTTTATGCAATGTTGCTGTCACATTTTATACAATGCTGCCCTCTGTTGTTTCGTAGCATATCTGAGTCTTTTTAAAATAACTGTAAATTAAAGGACATAATTTAGACTACAACACTGGGTTTGTTATGTTCTCTAGGCTAATATTGTCCTCAGGCTTGTAAAAATCACATTGAACAATTATTCTCCAGCATTTTGAAAGTGGCTATTACATCTTTTGAAAAAACTTAAATAAAAAAGCAAGACAGTGTTGTGGTCCAACGGCAGCAGAGTCAGACAGTGGGGAGGAACATGGGCCAGTCCGGGAGTCTGGGGAGGACTCGGACGGTCTGATACAGAGATGGGGTCAGGGCCATCTGGGAATTATGTGCTGACTCCGGAGACTTCAGAGTCTGGCAGCAGCAAGGCAGAGGAACAAGGGGAGCCTGTTCCCAGTGCGCGTGTGCATGTGCGCAGAGCTGTCAGAAGGCAAGAACAGTTAAGACAAAAGGGGCAAAGACAAAAGGGAATAAGGCTTGGAGATAATTGGCCCCTCCCATAAGACATAAAGGAGGAGAAAAGGGACAGGAACTTTTGCAGGAAGCAACTTTGTTCGCTCTGTTCAGATTAAACCTTGAAGCTCTGTGGGGACTTTGTACTTCGTTTGGCTTTTTACAGTTAATTTGGCACTTTAGTTGTTGGCAGTTCAAAGTTACAACAGCTCTGAAAAAGTGACTTACAACTGGTTTTCACACTGTTGACTGTTGTAGAATCCCTATGGCCACGTGATCAAACACTTAGCAACTGGCATGTATTTTATTTATTTACATACTTTTCTTATCATTTTTTTCTGATATTATACCTAATAAAAACAATTCAGGTTTAAAATCTACCTGTTCCCCTATCATCTTTTCTAGCCACCTCTGTATCTTTTGCCCAATTGCTTTTTGCTTTTGCGCAAATCCACCACATATGATAAAATGTGCCCGGTTTTTTGTTACATTTCCAGCATTGGCCAGACATATTTTTAAATGTTTCAGCTAACCTAGCAGATGGTAAATGCCATCTATAAAACATTTTATACAAATTTTCTTTGTAAGAGGTTGCCATTGTTAATTTATAGTTTCTTTCCCATTTATAGTTTCTTTCCCATTTCTCTAGTTGTATGTTATAACCCCCCACATTTTCCCCATTGTACCATTGTACGTTTTATTTGTTCGTTTACCATTTTTAAATTCAGTAAGAAGTTATATACCTTCTTAATTAGTTTTTCATCAGAGTTCAATAGTGTTTGATCAAAAGGTGTTTGTCCTTTATGAAAGCCATGTATTTATGACAGTTGCATTGTCCCAAGTGATCACTATTGGTTTACCTTCCCAGCTGGTTTTTGACAAGGAAAGTCAATGAGGGAAGCCAGGTCTGCTTAATGATCAAACAATTCACTAAACAACTGCAAGAACTCTTAAGAACTCTTGCAGCGTTTCTCAACCTTGGAAACTTTAAGGTGTGTAGACTTCAACTCCCAGAATTCTTCAGCCAGCAAATGTAAAGTTGTCAAGGGCTAATCTGAACACTCGTGGTTGCTATGTTTGTGACTCAGTGTTTGGCTTGACAATTTCAACTTCAGACAAAGATTGGAATTCACCACATGGTGGCACTCGTGTCACATTTCCACAAAAACACACCGTCCTTAGTAATATACAGATAGTCCTTGATTTACAGTTATTCATTTAGTGGCCGTTTGAAATTACAATGGCTCTGACGTATGACAAGTGTTTCACACTTACAACCATTGAAGCATCCCTATGGTCATGTGATCAAAATTCACATGCTTGGCAACTGGCTTGTATTTATGACAGTTACACTGTCCCTGAGTAATGTGGTCACCATTTATTTATTTATTTATTTATTTATTTATTTATTTATTTATTTATTTGATTTGTCAATTGTTTACAAGATAATAAGTATAAGTGTATACATAGTTGTGAATACATGAGATGGGTACATATAAGAAAAATAAAAGAATAGAGAAACAATAGGACAGGGACGGTAGGCACGTTGGTGCGCTTATGCACGCCCTTCCTATTTTCCTATTTTCCTATTAAATTTGCACCCTTCCTAGCTGGTTTCTGTCAACCCTGTGGGGTGTTGACGGTTATTTTTATTTTTCTGCGGAATGATTGTAATTGTGGTTATTTTTGTGCGCTCTGATATATTGCAGTTTTGAATCTATTTCCGTTTTGGAGGCCTGGAAGCCACACAGACATAATTGAAGCAACATGTAAGCCGACTAAAATTTGAATGAATGAATAAATGAATAATGACTGTTCTCCTGGATCAAACTGAAGTCATCTAGTCCACCATGCTGTCAACCAGATTCATTCAGGAAGTTCACCCACAGGAACACATGAATGCTCTCTCTCTTATATTGTAATTCCCCAGCAGCTGATAATGAAGGTGTGCTTCTTGTGATTTACGGGGTAATAGACCACAAATCAAAATAGTCAATTACTACACCTGAGCAGAGGTAGGATTCTACCGGCATAACAACCGGTTGGCTTCATGCGCACGCGTGCCAAATGCATGCATGCCCACTACTTACAAATTACCGGGTCCGGAAAGCATTCACCTGCTCCAGCTGATGAGCAGCACTCCGCTGTGCTGCACAAAGCAGCTGAGGAGGAAAAAGCACGAAATAAAGGACAGGTAAGAGCCTGGGCAGGCAGGCGGGCCAAGCAGATGACCAGAAGATTGTCGCAGCGAACTGGTTTGGTGTCAGCTGCTCTTCAGAGCTACTGGTTCTATAGAACCGGGCCGAACCGGTAGAATTCCACCCCTGCACTAGAGGCATCAATTCATATTTATTTTATAGTACTCATAACATCATCCCTGTCTCAAAGTATTCTGGGGAATGTACAGCATGAAACAAAAACCTCATGAAAATTCTCCATCTGTCTTCTAGAAGGCTACCAGCAAATCTGGGGATAGGGGATAATCTTGACCTTGACCTAAGTGACGGTGAATACCGGGTCCCTGTGCATCTAGAAGATGTTCATTCATGATTTAATGGTGGACAAGAGATAGGACATGGCATGGATCATGTGAGAGAAGTGATATGGCTTCCTTGGAGATCTGTCCTTATGGGTTTCAGGTTCTTCAACACCCATGACTCCAAGAGTTGGGGTCGCAATTATTGTGAGACGGATGGTGACTTGTGTGGCTTAGGAATGGGCAAAACAACAAGTTGCACACCAGCTGCCCTCTTGTTTGGTGGGGTGTCTTTGTAAGCTCCAGGTTCAGAATAGGCTAATTTTTTTTGAGTTCGTCCCATGCCCTCCAAGCCTCTTTGGGCTGATGGGGGAGTGTGATGTGCTGAGTCTGGGAGATGGCCAATGCTTCTCTAAAGGAGAGATGTGGCTGCCTACCTTGCAGCAGGCAATAGTGGCCCCTTCTCAAGAAATCCTCTTTAATCTGGCAATTATAGAAGCCACCAACCTTCAATCTATAGGGAAAGTTGTTCAGATGTTAATGGAGAACCAACTATCTAGTGTTGTTGAATAAGTAAATTAGCTGGACCACTTTCAGTCTGGATTGAAGGCTGGGTATTGCACAGGAGTTCCATTGGTTGATTATCTTCTCTGGGACCTGGATGAAAGGAATATGTACCTCTTGGTCCTGAGATCTTTCAGCAGCCCTTGATACCATGGCATCATGGCATCCTCTTGGTCTCCTGCTAGGCATTGGATGGGTGGGTGATTCAACTCCTTTTTTCAGTGAACGTCAGTAGCAGTGGAGAAGGAGAACTCATTGATCAATTTCTTAAGATTCAGTCTTAAGTCTGCTGTTGATCAACATCTACATGAAATAGCTGGGGAAGTAATTTGTCGCTTGTGAGATACTGAAGCACTAATGACGCACAAGGTTATACCCTGCCTATCCCAGGCGGAGACAGAGATTTTGTGGAACCATTGACTCCATGCTTAGAAATCGTCAAGTATGGATGAGAAAAAATAGATTGAGGCTGAATCTCACCAAGATGGAGCAACTATTTATACAAATGAGTACTCTTCCCAGCTTCAGTATAATGTCAATGGTTCAACTAGCGAACCCAACCAACGAAAGGAACTCTCGGGGTCTTTGAATCCTGAAAAGTAAAACTTTATCGACTACACCAGAGGTCTTCAAACTTGACAGCTTTAAGACTTGATGAATTCAACTTCCAGAATTCCTCCTCCAATCATGTTAGCTCAGGAATTCTGGGAGTTGAAGTCCACAAGTCTTAAACTTGCCAAGTTTGAAGACCCTTGGATTACACCATCTCTGGAATTGGAGAAGCAAAAAACCAGCTTTGCTTTTCCTGCACGAAAGCTTGCTTAGTGAAACAATAGATTCCTTTTTTCCCACCCCTCAAGTGTTCACATGGTCCAATAGTAGAATTTCTTTTTGTGATGGGAACAGTCCACTTCTCCATCAAGCACCTGTGGTAGTGACCTTGGTGTGTTGCAGGCTCTCACGGTCTATGAACGACATCTTAGCATCCCGTTTCCTCCCTACACTTTCCACCCCTCCCCCGCTTATCATTGGCAAGTTGAAAAGTGATAGGAGCTAGAAGGCAATAAGTGATTCAATCTTGGCAGATGATTCTGGACAGCCAACCTGAAGCAGGAAGCTCTGGCAACAGTGAATCATGAACTTATTAACAACGGTTTGGATTACTGCAGTATGCTCAACATGGGGCTGCCTTTGGAGGCCACCTGGAAATTGCAGTTGATTCAAAATAAAGTGGTCAGCATCTTGATAAATGGAATTGCTATATTCTAATTCCCATAGTGGTTGCTATACAGCATGGCAACAGGTTTCCAGTGATGTGATGTTTTCATCTATAAGGCCCTACATAGTTTGAAACTCAACTCATAAGAGTTTCTCCTCCACATAGAAGCCATCTACCCGAGGTATGTGTCAATCTTGACCATTTTAAGATGTATAGACTTCAACTCCCAGAAATGTAAATAGGGAATTCTGGGAGTTGGTCCACACATCTTAAAATGGATGAGAAACACTGATGTAGTGCATTTAAAAAAAAATCTTTCGATTGTCTCTTCACTTTGTGAAATGAAGAAGACAATATCTGCAGTTGATGGTTTGCAAATTTGTCTTCTACTCTTTGGGACAGCCGTCTCTTTTCCACTCAGGATAGCATTCTCTTTATTGGCCTTTCAAAAATGGCTAAAAATGGAATTGTTCCAGAGGGTATTTGGAGACTGAACAGTGATTTCCATCTGCACTTACCATTTGTGCTTTTTAATTATTCTTGCATTTTATATTACATTTCATATTTCTTGTTGTGATGTGTATTTTATATACATTAATAGACCCAAAACAGCTGGGAATCCAAGATTATAGCGATAATAAATATACAAATGAAATGTAAGTACATTTGCAACTGGTTACCCTGATCTATATTTGCCATTTTGGTGGAACAGCTTTTGCAATTTTCCCCCCAGTAAATGTAACCACCCCAATTATTAAAAACACTAAAATTTGCTGATTGCTGGGGGACCTACTCTGTACAGGTTTGCAGAGCGAAAATTGGAAAACAGCTTGTAGGCGTTTTGGGTGGATATTCTAGCAATGAATAAACAAAGGAAAGCTTGTAAGGATGACAAATTGATCTGCATTAAACAAAACTTGTTAATACTTGCTGGCATTTAAGAATTTCCTTCTATATTAGGGCCACAGATATAAATATTACAGAACAAGCAACAACCAAAGTACTGTGCTTTCTAATCACAGTTTTTATTTCAAGGTAAATGACAGGTAAATGACAATTACTGGAGAGACTTGTGAGGACACAACACACATTTTCTCTCACTTGTGATGGCGACCATTCCAAAGTGAATTCATGCAAATTATTCATCTGTGTCTAAATAGCACCTTCTCTTTTCTTCCTCAAAACCAATTTCTGCAAGTCTACAGGTAGTTCTCGACTTATGACCATAACTGAGCCCAAAATTTCTGTTGCTATGTGAGACAGATGTTAAATGAGCTTTGCCCCATTTTATGACCCTTCCTGTCCCAGTTGTTACAGATAACAGATAATCAGAGTTGGAAGGGACCTTATAGATCATCTAGTCCACCCCCCTGCCCAAGCGGGAATCATTGTTAAGTGAATCATTGCATTGGTTTTTACCACAGTTGTTAAGTGAATCTGGCTTCCCCGTTGATTTTGCTTGTTAGAAGGCCGTAAAAGACGATCACATGACCCTGGGACACTGCAACCATCATAAATATGAAACAATTGGCAAGTGTCTGAATTTTGATCGTGTGACCATGGGGGTGCTGCAATGGTCATAAGTGTGAAAAATGGGCATAAGTCATTTTTTTCAGGCCACTGAAGCTTCAAACGGGTCACTAAATGAGTGGTTATAAGCCGAGGACAGCCTGTATTCCTCTTTTTATCTTTACTCAAGATGTACCCAGATGGGATTTCTTATTGGCAGGGCGAGGTTTTGTCTCCTCCTTAAAAGTTTTTTTCCCCCCGCTTTTCTCCTCAGTGTTTTTCCCCTAAGTGAAGGATCTGATCTTTTTAGATCAATTGAATGTTGAAACTGGCCCTCTATGCAGGGCTGGGATTCAAAAATCCCAGCAACCGGTTCGCTGCCCGGTTGCTGGGTGGCCATGGCCATGGTGGGTGGGACCTAACAGAACTTCCTGTTTCTGGCTTCCGGTGGGCCTCTAGAGGCGGGGGAGGCTGTTTTTGTCCTTCCAACGGTCTCTGGAAGGGCAAAACAGCCTCCCCCGGCCTCTAGAGGCCCACCAGAAGCCAGAAATAGGCCCGTTTTGCCACTTGCGGTTTTTGGGGAAGGCCGTTTTTCACCCTCCCAATGATCCATAGGCCTCCCCTGGGCCTCTGTGAGGGCGAAATCAGCCTCTCCTGGCCTCTGGAGGCCCACCGGAAGCCAGAAACAAACTTCCAGAAGGCCCGTTTTTTCCCCCTCCCAGAATCTCCATGTGGACCCTGCACTAATCTCCATCGAAAATGGGCTGTGTGGAGACTCCGGGAAGGGGAGGGGCAGGAGGGGCAGAGCCAGCCAGTCAGTTGAAATGCTGGTTTGGTGAACCAGCTGTAACTTTAACATCCGGTTCGCCCAAACCGGTCTGAACCGGTAGAATACCACCCCTACCTCCATGCCTTAAAGCAGGGGTGCAAAACTCAAGGCCTGGGGGCCAGATGAGGCCCATGGGATGTTTAGATCCGCCCCTCTGTTCTGCCCTGGAAACAGTGAAGAACCAGCCCGCGGTGCCTCTGCCAGTGAAAACAGAGCTTGGGAGGGCCACACACAGCCTGCCCAGGCTCCGTTTCGGCCGCGATGGCCTCCTGCAGCCCTCTGCCGGTGAAAACAGAGCCCAGGCCTGCTGCACATGGCCCTCCCGAGCTCCATTTCTGTAAACAGAGGGCTACAGGAGTTCGTCGCGGCTGAAAACAGAGCCTTGATGATGAGTGACATTGAGCTGGCCATGCCCCCTGCCCTTTCCGAGGTCAAACACAACCCTGATGGGGCCCTCAATGAAATTGAGTTTGACACCCCTGCCTTAAAGTCTTGATCCTAAGAAGAAAAGAGAAAAACAAGAGCAAATGAAAGTGGCTTATTGGCCAAAAAAAATTGGAACATTTCCACTGAGGGCATTCCACAGACTAGGGCCACCATATTTTACTCCTCAGGTATATCTGGTGCTCTGTTGCACAATGTGATGAAGAAGACAAAGGAAATTTAAATCTTCCATCCTTGCCATCTGCTCCATACCGGTCATCTCCATAACTGGAAAACAGCTGTGAACATCAGGGGAAAAAGAGACTGCTGTTAAGTTCTTTTGCAACTTCTTGGAAACGTAGAGTACAGTAAAAGAAATATCTTGTGTATTATTGCCATATTTTAATATGTGACGAGGCTCTCTAGGATTTTTCCCACAAAAGTCATGGATGATGTAGCATTTTCCATATACATTTTGAGCCAAGCCAGATGAGCCTTAAATATGTTGTTGAATGAAAGCATTGATTTCTCTCTTTTTGTCCTAAGCAGAGTATTAACTGAAATTAGTTCCCCATTTCCTATATTTTTAATTGGGATTGGAGTGCAGGAGAATAAGAGTTTAACCCAGAGGAAACAGGAATCACGTTTAACTTCCTGCCAGCTTCCCCAATGACTTCCCTTGTAGGAAGCTAGAAGGGAGGTTGAAAATGATGGTCACTGGTGACTGGTCAACAACACTGAAGCAGCCACAACTTTTCCAAATTTTAATCTCTCAGGAGTGTCAGGGTTCCAAGTAATACTTCTATAATAAATAGGACTCCAAGGCAGGCAGATTCCTCAAATAACTGATTTATTGGAAATATATTGGTACAGGCTGGTGAAAACCGATTCTGAATATTCCAGCGGTTTTCACCAAGTTAAAAGTAAAAGGTTTTGGTTGCCTGGTAATGTCACTCTGCCTCTCTCCAACCACCTATGGGAATGTCCTTGGTTCCCAAGAGAAAGTATTTTGTTTTGGCTACAAACCCCTTCTATGTCTACTCCCCCCTCCCTTACCTCAGCTCCAGTGTGGCAATGCTGAAGCTGGAAAATGGCCTCACTCAGGCCAACTTCAAAGTTGACAAGAAGTCAAGGGTCCCAGATTTTGGATGTATTCTGCAAGTTAGCTCATTTGAGGAATGTGGATTCAAAAATTGTTGCCCAATGATGCGCCATATTGCTCCATTAGATGTTAGAAATAATCAAACAGACCCAGAAGCAGTGTGTCGATATTTTGCTTTCTTAGGAGGAAATGAGCCAGGAGCAAATCTTCTGAACCTAAAATATGCACCAACCCAAGAATCTGCGAAGAACAGAAAGTACAGATAGTCCTCAACTTACAACACTTCACTTAGTGATCGTTCAAAGTTACAATGTCACTGAAAAAAGTGTTTCACAGTTGCAACCTTTGTAACCACCCCATGATCCTGTGTTCAAAATTCAGATGCTTGGCAACTGGTTCATATTAATGACTGTTGCTGCATCCCAGGGTCGATGTGATCACTTTTTTACAACTTTCTGACAAGCAAAGTCAATGGGGAAGCCAGATTTGCTTAACAACCAGGTTACTAACTTATCATCTGCAGTGTTTCATTGAACAACTGTGGCAAACAAGGTCGTAAAATGGGGCAAAACTCCCTTAACCAATTCTCGCTTAACAACATACATTTTGGGCACAATTGGTGGCTGTAAGATGAGGACTACCTGTCTGTGAAGTTCTAAGCTGGGGAAAATATGCCAAAAGGTCAGCCGGACTTAAATTTTGTACAGAGACGTCTTCGTTCCTCTCCTTTCATTGAACTTGCATAGTTTAAACTGTAGGCTGGTGTTTTTAAAACCTTGGCAACTTTTAAGATGTGTGGACTTCAACTCCCAGAATTCCAGTCAGCATGAGAGTTGAAATCCATACATCTTAAAAGTTGCTAAGTTTACAAAAACACTGCTATAGCCCCACACACTTCAAAAACCAATCCATGAAGTCAGTGGTGGGATTCAAAAAAAAATTACTACAGGTTCTGTGGGTGTGGCTTGGTGTGCATGGCAGGGGAAGGTGTCATGCTCCTATCTGGAATCTGATTTGGAGAGAGAGGCCGAGCAGCTGACAGAGAGTGGGAGTGTGACTTCGTTGGCTGTGGAAGAAACTGGGGAAGGGCAATGGCCAGCTGGGCAGAGCAGGGGGGGGAGGTAGAGCAAGGGAGAGGGAATTCAGAGGAATATCCAAGCCCACCCCCTCTTCATCCTAGGGCATGCAGGGAGGAATGGAGAAGGGAGCAAGGTGAGTTACATGGCTTATGGGGGAGGAAAGGGCCCTGATTCCCTTCATTAGCTGCAGCTGGGAACACAGTGTTTAAAAAGGGAAGCTGCGTACAGCAAGTTGTTGAGAGCAAATCGTGAATTATCTGGTATTGTCGAGGCTTATCTGTGTTTCTGGTGTCTTCCCAACTGTGTGTGTTTGGCTGTGCTTTCAAGTCTGCAATTCCTTCTCCTGCCATGTCAAGTTAATTACTGCAGCGGGGTTTGTTTGGATTTTTAGTTACAGTTTGTATGTACTTTGTTTCCTCCACTTAAAGACTGTTCCTGGGAGAGTTTTTCTCCAGCCGAAGGTAACCTGGACATTGGGGACAAAGTTGGAGATAATAAAGGGACCTTTCTTGCTTATTTGACTGTGTTGCCTTTGTGCCATGCCCCAGATCATCATAGAAGGATGCTGCAAAATCCCCATTCCCTCCCCAACCCGCTAACCTGCTTTCCACATCCGTTCTCCTGTGCAGGGCAACAAAAGAAGACCCAGCTGATCAGCTGGGACTCGGGTGGCAGAGAATAGATGGGGGGGGGCAGTCAGATTCTCCGAATTACTCAAAATTTCCACTACCGGTTCTCCAGAACTGGTCAGAACCTGCTGAATACCATCTCTGCATGAAGTTCAGGTAGTCCTTGACTTGTGACCACAACTGAGCCCAAATTTTCTGTTGCTAAGTGAAACACTTGTTAAGTGAAATTTGCCTCGTTGTACGACCTTCCTTGCCACAGTTGTTAAGTGAGTGCATGCAGTTTTTAAGTTAATCATGAGGTTGTTAAGCGAATCTGGCTTCCTCATTGACTTTGCTTGTCTGAAGACTCGCAAAAGGGGATCCCAGGATCCCAGGACGCTGCCCGTCATAAATATGGGTCAGTTGCCAAATGCCTGAATTTTGATCACCTGACCATGGGGATGCTTCAACGGTTGTAAGGATGAAAAACAGTACCAGTGTAATGTTGAACGATCACTAAATGAGTCGATGTAAGTTGAGAACGACTGGTATTTTATCTGCTGAAGATTTGTCTGTAGCTGGAAGGCTGGCGTCTTCCTGTATCAACCGTGTGATTTGGGTGAAGAAAAGCCCCTGTCATTTGCACCATCCATCATCTACGCCGATTAACAATGGGTCTCACACAGCACAGACAGCACACATGGCTCACACAAACCCATGCTGAACATATAACCATGTTTTATTCAAGCCAATGCTCTGTTTGGCGTATTTATGGCAGCCCAAACTAACCCCACAGGCTGGGTTTGCCCAAATGGAACATCCCCTAGGATTGTAATTGAAGGCGCTGTATGAATATACAGTATATAAAAGTTTCTAAACAAATATAAAATGCTTCAAACTAGTGGTGGTATTTTACCAGTTTGGCCCGGTTCTGCCGAGCCGGTAGCGCCGACGAGCAGCGGAGACCGAACCCGTTCTCTCCAATGCTCCGCTGTTGGGCCCACCCGCCTGCCTGGGCTCCCATACTCACCTTTATGTCCCGCTTTTGAAGCGCAGCTGCTTTGCACAGCACAGCAGGTTGCCGCGCGGCAGGTGCTGAAGTGACCGGGAGAATGCAGGCTTGCAGGAGGTGAGTTGGAACGCCTCTGCACCTGCGCAAAGTGTGCATTTGGCACACGCGCGCTCGCAGAGTGTGTGCGCACACGCAAAGCGCACCCACCAAGCCAAGCCCACCATTGGTGGTAAAAAATTTTTGATTGTATAGGGACTTTTATTTGTAGTACAAGTATTGAAGTCTTTTTTAAAGAAAACACTTATGAGTGGGAATGTGATGACCCGGAGTGTATCAGAAATATAACAAAAACCAAAACGTAACTAAAAGTCCTTTAATGCCTTCAACTTGGCTTCATTGTTTAATGGTTCACAGTGGAGGAGTAAACTACTGTATTTTCAAAATAACATTTCAAAGGACAGAAACAGTTCAAATTCAAAGAGCTGATAATGAAGCAAAAACAAAAAACAAACCACATTGAATAAAGTTCCTCGACAGACCAGGATAGATAATTGCCAACTTCAGGAAGATAATCAGGGAAAGTCCGTTGGAAGAACACCAACCAAGATAAACCTTCTTTAGGAATAAAACACTAAATTGTCTCCAGCGTCTGTTAGCACACAGGTCCAAACTCTTATGCAAATCTCACACCTGCAACCCATGAAGAGGATCATGGCCATCTCCTCCTGAGTAGACCACGATTTACCCTGATCCTCTCCTCCCTGCGTGCCCTAGGAAGGATAGGGGAAGGCCCTGGGTCCTCCTCTGATTGCTCAGCCAGCCTCTGTCCTTCCCCAGCCTCCTCCACCACCTCTGGAGCCACACTTCCACTCTCTCCTCTTCCTCAGAGTCAGTCTCCACCAGGGCCATGACAGGGAAACTGCTGCACAGTTAAATAAAATATTTCTTCAGGTTGTCATGACTTGATCCAGAACATATATTCTTTCCCCTAAGTTTTAAGCAAATGTGTCTTTTTTCATCCTATGCATGCTTCATTGAATTTAATGAGCTTTACTTCCAATTACACAGACAGAACATTGGAAGAAGGCAATCGTTTAGCACTTCCAAAGAAAGTTCCTTGGAAAGTTAGTATAGTGGCAACCGTACATTTGAGGCCTTTGAAATACATTTAAATCCAAATTTCTTCTTAAAAGGTTAAATTGCTGCACAAAAAAATCCTTAAGGAATCAGCACCACTGCTTCAAATGCATACATACCTACATTTAAACCTAACTCTTGTGGTTGGGAAAATAAGATTATCTCTCTTCTCTGATTTCACAAGGGAATATTTCTAGCTTGAACAGCTAAAAAACAAATCTGATAAATCCTCCACCCTTTGGAAGCTGTTGCAATGCCAAATAAAGACCCCCTCCCCTCTTGACTTTTCTTTTATTTTCTTTCTTTTCTTTCCTTTTTTAATATGAACGTGCCATCTTCCATTAAACAGTGTGTCATCTGGTTACAAATATCTCTGCGCAATAACTATCAACATTTACAGCAATATACATTACTTTGATATTGACTTTCTGATCTTACGATCATGATATGATATATAATAAAACTTTCCATTCTTCCCTCTTCACATATCTCCTAGTATAAATATAGTGATAATATTAAACAGGGTGAGCTTAATAGTCCTATCAATTACAACCATCGTATTGTTTACATCTCTATCTTAACACATTTTCTATAATTCTCTAGTCTCCTTTTATTTCTTGATTTTTCAAAATTGGAGAAAGTATTTTACATTCGTGGAATCCTCTCTCTCTCTCTCTCTCCCTCCCTCTCTCTCTCTCTTTAAATTTTACCTTAGGGGGCCACCTGGCAACTCCTAGGTTCCCCTTTCCCACATTAGTAAGGGAGAGAGAGGGAGTAAAGGGAGTAGAAGAGGGTGGGTCCAGCAAGATGGGGGGGGGGGAAACAGTTTGCTAATGATGTGTCTGGATTTCTCCCCCCACCCACTTTCCCCCTTCCTCCCCCCCCCCCGCCCCCTTCCCACCTTCTAGCCTCAACTGGGTGTCTCCTTTCTCTTCCCCTGCTGCTCCTTCAGCGCCGGGGAGAGACCAGCCGCTGTAGAGGAGCGGAAAAGAAGGGGGGAAAAAAACTTTGGGGAAAAAAGTTTCGCTTGGAAACGCCGCTTCTTCTTCTTCTTCTGCGCTGCTGCTGCTGCTGCTGCTGCTGGTGCTTGCCCAGCGTTGCGCGCGTCCGCTTTTCCGCGGAGCTCCTTTTTCTTGCAGGCAAGTCTTCCTGTATTTCCCCAATGAACTTTTTAAGAACAATGTCTCCAGTTCCAACAGTTTATTTAATTCTCTTTCTCTCTTTCTCACTCTTAAAAACAACAACAACAACACGCCTTTTCTTCTTTTTGGGCATTGCACATGTGGTCTCTCTCTCTCTCTCCCCCTCTCTCTCTCTCTCTGTGTGTGTGTGTGTGTGTGAGAGAGAGAGAGAGAGAGAGAATAAGAAATAGCCGCCTCTCCTTTAAGATTCCTTTCCTTTCCTCTCCTTTCCTTCCTTTCCTTCCTTTCCTTTCCTTTCCTTTCCTTTCCTTTCCTTTCCTTTCCTTTCCTTTCCTTTCCTTTCCTTTCCTTTCCTTTCCTTCCTTTCCTTTCCTTTCCTTCCTTCCTTCCCTTCCTTCCTTTCCTTTCCTTTCCTTTCCTTTCCTTCCTTCCCTTCCCTTCCCTTCCCTTCCTCTCCTCTCCTCTCCTCTCCTCTCCTCTCCTCTCCTCTCTTTGCCTCTCCTCTCCGCTCTTTTCCTTTCCTTTCATCTCTTTTCTTTTCCTCTCCTTTCCTGCCCTCTCCTTTCCTTTCCTTAACCATGCATTAAATCAAAGTAGGCTGACAGGGCGCCGCGCGCTTCGTGGAATGCTCAATATTGGCCGATCTGTAACTTTGAAGGACTCGCGAGTTTCACCCCCTGAACAAAAGAAGGTTTAACGATGCGGTAGAGATAAGGATCGGCCCGTGGGCTGGATTATTTTGCCTTTTTTTTTTTTGTTGTTGTTAAACGCGTTTATCTTTCTTTGCGTTCATTCGGGAGACACGCATGGTATGTGACGGGTGCGCGCTGATCTTTGCTTTCCCCCCCTCCCTCCCCCCGGGGGATACGGCAGGATTTGCCTTTAATTTTCCGGTTGGAGAGGTTTCCCTGCTTGGCTGAGCCCTTGGAGCCTGTTCTGTCTTCTCCCCGCTATCCCCATCAGCGAAGTATAGGTAGTCCTCGACTTACAACAGTTCATTTCGTGACCGTTCAAAGTTACAATGGTGCTGAAAAAAAAAGCAACTTAGGAAGGTTTTTCATGCTTACAACACAAAATTTGGACACTTGACAGCTGACTCGTATTTATGATGGGTTGCTGTGTCCTTTGATCGCCTTTTGCGACCTTCTGGCCAGCAAAGTCAATGGGGGAAGCCAGGTTCGCTTAACCACCGTCTGACTAACTGAACGACTGCGGGGATTCCCCTTAAGAAGGGTCGTAAACGGGGACAAAACTCACTTAAGAAGCATCTCGACTTAGCAATGGAAATGTGGGGCTCAGTCGCGGGACGTAAATGGAGGACTGCCTGTAGTCCCAAAGAAGAGTGTCACTGAGCATGTCCAGAGAGCCAGTTGCCTGTCATTGCGATTCTCAGGGCTTCAGGTTGAGTTGGACGTCTCTTCTGAGCTTCAGGAATTCATCCCGGATGTATAGGAACAATGAAGTCAAAGACCCAAAGGTGCTTTTTTTCAAGAGGCAACTGGACTTTCTGATATATTTTTTTTCTTTGAAGACGTTTGGCTTCTCATTCCAAGAAGCTCCTTCAGCTTTGAGGGAATGGAAAGATTTATACTCCTTGCAGACAGCTGGTTATTTGCATTCTTTATAGAGAGGCGTTGAGGCCACCTGGAGGTTTATCTGTGTCCTGCGGGGTCACCTGAGTAGTGTTAATGGCTGTAGAGCAGTGGTCACCAACCAGTGGGCCGGGGACCACTGGTGGTCCGCGAAAAATTTTTGGTGGTCCCCAGAGAAATGTCCCCTCCCAAAGCAGTTAATCCAGGCTGCGCAGGAACACAAGGCTGTGTCGCCCACATGGCCCACCCACCCAGTGGCCCCCACCCTTCGGCCGAGCGCAAACCTTACCTTGAGTAGAGCCTCATGAGCTGAAACTGGAAGGTAAGACCAACGGTGGGGGAGGAATCTACCCCAGAGTGGCTTGCTGGCATTGGTGGGAAAGTCGGTCCCATATTCCAGAGCTGCAATAGTCACAAGACTGGCCCTTTGGTCATCCTGGAACAGCTCCTCCAGTCCATGGCAGGCCGGTGCACCCGGATAAAGAGCAGCTGCTCCGGGATGACCAAAGGGCCAGTCCTGTGACTATTGCACCTCTGGAATATGGGACTGACTTTCCCACCAACATCAGCAAGCCACTGTCAGTCAAATTCATATTGGTGGTCCGTGAGATTTAAAATTATGTGTTTGGTGGTCCCTGAGGTCCAAAAGGTTGGCGACCCCTGCTGTAGAGCCTTCCTGGAACTGCTGAAAGGACCGTGTGGTAGACTGGAGATAGATGATGTCGCATCCCTTTCCCCTCTGTTGAGAGAGGGCTGTCCTGTTTTGACATAACGGATAACAGATCATCCGAGTTGGGAGGGACCTTGTAGGTCATCTAGTCCAACCCCCTGCCCAAGCAGGAGACCCTACACCCGTGGGGGCGAACTTTATGGCATGCCTTGCCGGAAATGGCACACAGAGCCATTACTGCCGGCACACCAGCACTCCCCCAGAAAAGGTGTAGTGCGCATGCACATGTGCCGCCTGCTCGCCAGCTGAGTGTCAGGTATCTGGCACACATGTGCAGGGCCGCAGGGGTGCACAGGAGACCCTTGTGCATGTGTGTGGCGGGTCAGGCGTGCATGCGCAGAAGCACAGGTCACGTGAATTGTGTGAGTCGTGAAGGTTGCGCACGCATGCACAGGAGGCATGGGTGATGGTACGTGAGCATGAGCAGTCAAGCTCACGCACAATTATCGGCACGGGAGCCCAACGAAGTTAGCCACTACTGCCCTACACCATTTCTGACAGATGGAAGTCCAATCTCTTCTTGAAAGTCTCAAGTGATGGCGCTCCCACAACTGCTGAGGGCAAGCTGTTCCATTGGTGGATTGTTCTCACTGTCAGAAAGTTTCTCCTTATTTCCAGGTTCAATCTCTCCAGTTTCCATCCATTATTCCTTGTCTGGCCTACAGGTGCTTTGCAAAATAGCTTGACCCCTTTCTTTCTTTGGCAGCCCCTCAAATATTGGAACATTGCTATCATGTCTCCCCTGGTCCTTCTCTTCACTAGACTAGCTATGCCCAGTTCCTGTAACCTAAGGCTCTTCAAACTTGGCAAGTTTAAGACTTGTGGACATCAACTCCCAGAATTCCCAAGCTAACATGACTGGAGGAGGAATACTGGGAGTTGAAGTCCACAAGTCTTAAAGCTGTCAAGTTTGAAGACCCCTGCTGTAACCGTTCTTCATATGTTTTAATCTCCAGTCCCCTCACCATCCTGGTTGCTCTTCTCTGTAGATGTCCTCTTCCAAACCTACGGTCCTCTCTGTCCAAAATGTGGGAATTTGCTGTGTTCAGAAGAGCCTTTTAAATGCAGGTGAACTTTTCCTCAGTCTAGTTCTGATGGGTTTGTTCTCCTATGTTCCCCACCATCCAGTTGAAGAAGTTTCTTGGGTGAGAAGCGAAACGTTTTCAAAGAAAAAACCAGAAAGTCCAGTTGCCTCTTTAAAAAAAGGCACCTTTGGGACAACCATGACCTGGGTGAACTGAGACTCTCCCTAGACATTTAGAAATGAAGTCTCATGTCAACTCCCTTTCCCTTAGAAACCTGGCTGAGATTTGACTCTTTACCAAGTCTTAGAGATATGGGTGGCTTTTTTGAAGGGACAATAGCTCTCAAATGAGGTCCCACAGTCCAGCTGTGTCCAGCTGTGCCCATGTGACACCCAGAAACACCCATTAGCCAATCATGTCTTAGCTACAACTGTGGTTGGTGAGATTAATTTGGGCTCAGTTTGTTGTTCAGATAGTCCGCGACTTACGACCGCAACTGAGCTCACAATTTCGAAACGGAATGGTTGTTCCGTGAAATTTGCCCCATTTTATGACCTTTCCATGCCGCAGGTGTTAAGGGAATCCCTGCAGTGGTTACAGTAGTAACACGGTTGTTAAGTGAATCTGGCTTCCCTCTCGACTTTGTGTATCAGAAACTTGCAAAAGGGGTGTGTGTGTGTCACATTGCGACCATCATAAATAAATACAAGTCAGTTGTCAAGCATCTGAATTTGGATCACGTCACCATGGGGATGCCGAACCAGCCATAAATGGTCATGCGTCACTTTTTTTTCAGTGCTGTTGTAACTTTGAACAGTCGCTAAATGAATGGTTGTAAGTCGAGGAATATATGGACTGTTTCCTAGTATGATTTGATTGCTTATTGTACCCTATGACTATCATTAAGTGTTATACCTTCTGATTCTTGACTCTTGATGAATGTATCTTTTCTTTTATGTACACTGAGATCATTTGCACCAAGACAAATTCCTTGTGTGTCCAATCACACTTGGCCTATAAAGAATGATTTCTTTCTTTCTTTCTTTCTTTCTTTCTTTCTTTCTTTCTTTCTTTCTTTCTTTCTTTCTACAAAGAAAGAATCTATCTATCTATCTATCTATCTCTATCATCTATCCTCTCTCTATCATCTATAATCCATCTATCATCTATCTCTCACTATCTCTCTCTCTATATATATATCTATCTCTATCATCTATCTGTCTATCATCTGTCTATCATCTATCTATATCTATCTATCTATCTATCTATCTATCTATCTATCTATCTATCTATCTATCTATCTATCTATCTATCTATCTATCTATCTATCTATCTCTATCATCTATCCTCTCTCTCTATCATCTATAATCCATCTATCATCTATCTCTACTATCTCTCTCTCTCTATATATATCTATCTCTATCATCTATCTGTCTATCATCTGTCTATCATCTATCTATCATCTATCTATCTATCTATCTATCTATCTATCTCATCTATCTATCATCTATCATTTATCATCTATCATCTATATCATCTCTCTCTATCATCTGTCATCTATCTATCATCTCTCTCTATCATCTATCATCTATCATCTGTGTCTGTCTGTCTGTCTGTCTGCCTCTCTCTCTCTCTCTCTCTCTTTCTTTCTTTCTTTCTTTCTTTCTTTCTTTGAATCTGTATGAATCTGACAAAGGAAGCTCATTGAATATACCAGGATTGAGAGTGTCCTGTGAACAGGGCCTGAGTTTAGTTCTACTTTTTCCAAAGCGGACTAGAAATTCTACGAGCTCAGTTTCAGCACATCTGGTTAATCCTAGGGAGAGAATGCTGGTGCAGAATTACACTGAAATACAAACCATGTGTGATCAGTGTACAAGCTGCTTTGACATTGCACATGGAAGGATTTTTTGCTAAGTCATAATGTGATTTGTGTGGTTTTGGCTCAGCGGTTTGCCAACTCGGCCCCTTAGATTCATAGGTAGCGGCATCCATCTTGCCTTCCTTGAACCTCCCACGCAGAACTGCCATTCATGATTTAGGACTTAACCATACAAATAATGGAAAAGAACCATTTAAAACAGCTTTCTCTCAATGTGGGAATACATATTATAGAATCCACTGTAGATTCACAGTCTGCCTGAATATTTCAGGGAAGGGAGTCCATTATCTTTCTTGGGGTTTGGTTCCACTGTTGAATTGCTATTGGTCGAGCATTTTTCCTGACATTTATGAGAATTTGCTTTCTGGTGATTTGTTTATTCTGTGCTAGGAGAAAGGTAGTCTCTGCCTTTGCTTCTGTGAAGATTATGGAAATCGTGGATTAGCTCCTGAGCACCAAAGGAACCGCATGGCTATCAGTAAAGTTCCTTCAAAGGATGGATAGAGTACTAACAAGAGAGGAGGAAAGGTGTAGAGAAAATATGCTAATCATCAATCATGTGCCATCAAGTCAGTGTCTGTTCCAAAGGTCTTCAAACCTGGCAAGTTTAAGGCTTGTGGACTTCAACTCCCAGAATTCTTGAGCTAACATGACTGGAAGAGGAATTCTGGAAGTTGAAGTCCACAAGTCTTAAAGCTGTCAAGTTTGAAGACCCTTGATCCATTTTAAGGAATGCCCAGAAAGATTTACTTCAGGAAGATCTGTCTCCAACCTGGGCCTTCAAGTCTTCCAATGGTCCACTCATCACCATTGTAACTAGATCCATCCACATAGCTACTGGTCATCCTGTTCTTTTTCTTTCCACCATTCATTCATTCATTCATTCATTCACTCAATCACTCATTCATTCATTCACTCACTCATTCACTTACTGACTCATACATTCACTCACTCACTCACTCACTCATTCATTCATTCATTCATTCATTCATTCATTCATTCATTCACTCATTAACTTACTCAATAATTCTCTCATTCATTCATTCATTCACTCACTCATTCACTTATTGACTCATTTATTCACTCATTAACTTATTCACTCATTCATTCATTCACTCACTCATTCTCTCATTCATTCATTCATTCATTCTTTCTTTCATTCATTCATTCATTTTTTTTATAAAAAAAAACTCAAGGTGGTGAACATATCTAATACTCCTTCGTCCTCCAATTTTCCCCACAATAACAACTCTTTGAGGTGGGTTGGGCTGAGAGAAAGTGACTGGTCCAAGGTCACCGAGCCAACTTTCACGCCTAAGGCAGGATTAGAATCCATAGCCTCCTGATGATTGGCCCAAAGTCACCCTTCTGGCTTTCAGTACTAGAACTCCCAGTCTATAATGTTTTAGCCTGGTGCTTTAACCACTAGACCAAACCAACTCTCGTTATGACTTCTCAAAGGAGTTGAATCTTCATATAATGGGTTCAAAATAAGATAAGAGTGAGTGAGAACTCTAAGTTGGTCTGTTTGATGATTCCTTGTTTTGTTTTCTCCCCCCCCGCCCCCCCCCCCCCCCCCCCCCCCCCCCCCCCCCCCCCCCCCCCCCCCCCCCCCCCCCCCCCCCCCCCCCCCCCCCCCCCCCCCCCCCCCCCCCCCCCCCCCCCCTTCTTGGCTATCCATGGTTTACTTAGGATTCTTTTCCAACATCTAATTTTGGAAGAATCAATACTTTACTCTTTATATCCTGCTTTTTCAAAGTCTACGATTTGCTCCCATAGAGCGTCTCAAGGAAGACCATTCCTTGCACAATTCTGACATTTGTAGATCTGGATAGACTCCAGCCAGCAATGCTGGCTGGGGTATTCTGGGAGTTGAAGTCCACACACCTTAAAATGGCTATGGTTGACCAAATTTGCAACATCTTCGGGAACTGCATAGTTACCGATTACCAGCTCTTGAGGACATCTATCCATCCAAGAGTTCTTAAAGTGTGCGAACGTGAAATCAATGACATATAAGTACAAATATGTAACTTGCTTTTCAGCAAAGGCTTAATGCCAGTATTAAGTAGCCAGTATTTTTAAAAACGGTGAGCAAGGACGTGATAGGCCTAGGAATTTAATGTCTATTTGAGGAATATTTGTATAAGTGTAATCAAAGAGAATAAATAAATAAATAAAACCCATTAAATATTCTTTAAAGATATATAGGTAGTCCTGGTGTTTTGATTGGTTTCTTAGCAACCTTTCGAGGCTACAACAGACACAAAAAAGGGAACTTAGGATGTGGATCCAAACTTCCTACAGTTGGTCTCACTCCACAGTCACATGACCGAACTTTGGATGTGTGGCAACACAGCTGCATTTACACCTGTTTGCAGCATTCCATGGTCACATGACCAGGGTTTATGACTGTTTTGCCCCAAACTGGCACTTATTTCCAGTTTTTGCCCATAGTGAACCATTGGCTTGCTCAATGACTGCCATGTTCACTTTATGACTGCTGCATTCGCTTAGTGACTTGTGGAAGTCTTGTGGAATTCACATTAACTTGAAATGACCCTGGTGAGCAAGTCACATAAGTCTCTCTTTGGGTCAGTTCTCCCAAAGGCAAAATGTTTGAATTCTAAATTAGTTTCAAAATTGTATTAGTGATTGCTTCAGTGGTAAAATTCCTCACGTTCTGCCAGGAAGCGGATAGTCTAACAATGTAATTCTTAAAAGTTTTTGAGCTGAATTCTAAATTAGCTTCAAAATCATATTAGAAAATGGGTCAGTGGAAGAACTCATGTTCTGACAAGAAGTTGATAGACTAGAAGTGTCATTCTTCAAGTTTTTGACCTCTAATCATTTTCCTTGACTTCTGGGCAGAGAGATGAGTTTGTAACTTTGTTCTCCCGATATTCTAACTCTCACTGTCTTCATTCTGACAATCAGTTCATTTAATCTGAAATTCTTATTGCTCAGGTTTTACAATCCCTGGGTAAGACCACACTTGGAATATTACATCCAATTCTAGTCATCACAATATAAAAAAGATGTTGAGACTCTAGAACCATGATGGTGAACCTATGGTACACATGCCGGAAGTGGCATACAGAGCCATTTCTGCGGGCACGTGAGCCATCGCTTCAGTTCAGTTCCACTGTGCATGCGTGCACGCCTCCCGCCAGCCAGCTGATTTTTGGGTATCTGCCGCGCATGCATGGGGGGGCGGGGCCGCATGTGGGAGACGAGTGCGCATACACAGGGGGGCAGGGGAAGTGCGCGTGTGTGTGTGTGTGTGTCACGATTGCATTGCATTATGGGTGTTGTGGTTAGCTGGCAGCAGGTGCAGATGGCTGAGGAGAGCGAGGACTCTGATGAGGGTCCAGGACCATCAGGGAGTGGACTGCTGCCTTCAGAGATTGTGGAGGCTGGCAGCAGTGATGAGGAGGTTCCCGAGGAGCCTGTGCCAAGTGCACGTGCACAAAGGATTGCTCGGAGGAAAGAACAATTACAGCAGCACAGGCGACTCGGGAGTAAGGCTGCAAGGTAATAGCCCCTCCCTCAAGAGGATAAAAGCCAGGTTTGGAAAAGCGTTCTTTGCAGATAGCAAAGAAGCTCTGAAACTCAACTGGTGGACATCTTAGTTCGTGTTTGGAGAAGTTTGTACATTAGTTCTTATCTTTGGGTTTTTGACAGCCTTGACAAACAACTTGGCAAGGCTCTTTCTTGCTGGAGCTGATTAGTGGAAAGCAGCCTTCAGAACAGAATTTGTTATTAAACCTTAAAAGGTGGGGGCTGCTGCCTTTGTCTGTGTTTGTTGTTTGGGAACCTGATTGGGTCAGAACAGTGGGTGCACACATGCGAGCTCTTGCGCATGTATGTGCACACTTTCAGCACATGACGACAAAAAGGTTAGCCATCACTGCTCTAGAAAGAGTGCAGAGAAGAGCGACAAAGATGATTAGGGGGCTGGAGGCTAAAACCCCAAAGAATGGTTGCAGAATTGGTTATGTCTAATTTAATGAAAAGAACTAGGGGGTGACATGATAGCAGTGTTCCAATATCTTAGGGGCTGCCACAAATAACAGTGGGTCACCCTGTTATCCAAAGCACCTGAAGGCAGGACAAGAAGCAATGGATGGAAACTAATCAAGGAGAGAAGCAACCTAGAAGTAAGAAGAAATTTCCTGACTGTTAGAGCAATTAATCAGTGGAACAACTTGCCTCCAACAGTTGTGGGATTTAAAGAAAAGATTGGAAAACCATTTGTCTGAAATGGTATAGGGTTTCCTGCCTGAGCAATGAGTTGGCCTAGAAGAGCTTTCAACTCTGTTATTCTGTATCTGCTGCTGGCATTTCCACCATGGAGACTGTGTTGCATGACCATTTCTCACCACCATTGCAGCATCCCCATGAGGTCATGTAAACAAAATTTGGATGCTTGGCAACTGGCATGCATTTATAACAGTTGCAGTGTCCCCAGGTCATGTTGATTCCTAAGGTGCACTGCAAAACAAAATTTTAAAACAATTATTCCTGGTTTGTTAAAAATATTATTATTTTGCAACATAATCCCTAGGATTCCAAGACAATCCTTTTAGCTTTGGTAAGAACCTTGCTTCCTAGGCCTTTTCCCTGAAGTTCTGATCTTTTGCTTACACATTTCCAGGTTCGTTGATGCTATATGTAAACCATGGGAAGAATGGACATCCATCAATCAAAGGCCCCAAGCTGGTTCCTCTTGGGTTTCATAGCTGTGTCTCTTCAACTGAGTGATCCTGTCTTAAGTCAAGGTAAATATGGCAATTATTTTGTGAGGAGACTCTGGGGTATAAAAAAGGATTCCCATTTTCTTTTTTTAGAAACTTTGAAAGCTTATTTAGAATCATTTAGATGTTAAATCTAAACCTTTTCCCTTCAATCTTTCCCAATATCAGGGTTCCCCCCCACCCCCAATGAGTCCTATCTTCTCATTTGGTGTCCAAATTCTTTGAGCTTCAGCTCAAAAACCCTTGGAGGCTTTGTTAGTTTGATGAGGGAACAGAGATGGGTGGAAGAGAAAGATAACTCATATGCAACCCATCTCATGCAGTAAACTTACATTTTGCTTCTTTTTTTGAGCCTAAGGCAAACCAATACAATTTGTATCATGCCGTTGCCTCAAAGAAAATTCAAGTCCCTGTTTGTTTTGGCTCTGGAAAAGAGAGCAGAAGTAGATTTGTACAAAAGAATATGGGGTGCTGCCTTTGATGTGACGAGTCATCGATCCTGCAGATTTGGATAAAGGTCTTGTGCAGACGTGCTGATCTTTGGCAAATTGTAGAAAGATGCATCAGGCGTATTGTGCAAATCTCAAAATACTTTGTATGCAGCCCTTGAGTGATAGCCATAATTGAGCCTGCAGTTATGGTTGCAACTCCTAACGGTTGTAAAATGAACCATGTGACCGAACCTGATTTTATGACCCTTTTTTTGTGGTGCTTGTTATGTGAACGGGATAGCTTAAAGTGAACGCTTGTAGTTGTTAAGCAAACACTGCGGTCATCAAGGAAACCCATTGCTTGCTATATGGATCAGATTTTGCTAGAAGCTGGAAGTAAATGCTGCTTTGTGGCAATAATGTTGTGAATTGTGCTCATGTGACTGTGGGGTACTGCAAATGACCATAAATACAGTCATATGATCAGTGTGTGTGTGTGTGTGTGTGTGTGTGTGTGTGCTGAACATTGGAACTTTGAAACCAGGTCATAAGTGACCAGTCATAAGCTGAGTGTCCTGACCCAGCTCCCCAAACACAACAAACCCTTTGAAGTTAACTCAATGATTCTTTTATTAGGAGTACCAACAGCCCTGGCAAAAAATTTCTCTCTCAATGCAAGCTATGATATCTGTCCGGCAGGGAGATGAATAGTTGTCTGCCACATCTATTCATCTCCCCCCCGCCTGCCTTTTATCCCCAGAGCTAGGGTGGCGCTTTGCTAGCAGCGGTGGCTCTTTTTTCCCAAGGATCGGCCCATAGATTTCCACTGCTCTCCTCTCCTCTGCCTTCTGCGTATCCATGTGTCAGACACTGGGCCCGGCTGTTCCTCCTCTTCCTCATCAGCCACCCTAGACCTGGGGGCTGTTGACACTCCTTCTGGGGGCTGATGGATGGCCCAGGCTCCACCTCTCTCTCTCTCTCTCTCTCTCTCTGCCAGCTCCATTCCCTCTTCCCCCTCAGAGCTCTCAGGTTGCCTTAATGCTGACCCTGACTCTCACACTGCCTCCTCGTCTGTTTTGGTTGCTGGAGGGGCCAGTGGCCAACAGGCCACAACACCAAGAACTATTGGTATATGCAAACTCAGCATTATATGTGCAGGTATACAGATGGGCAGGGAATACAGCATGGAGTCTATGCCTCTATACTTTTGAGGATTCCTTAACAGGAAACCATGAGAGTTAGATGAATTTATGATCGTTTTATTGATCATAAGTTGTCTTCTGTTTCTCAGAACAAAAGATCAATCATCCCAGATCTGGTACTCTTCAGATGCGTAGGATAAATATCTCCACTTATCCCAGCCAGCCTAGCATAGTTAGAGTTGCTGACAATGATCAAACTCTAATGCAACTTATCTGGAGGGCAAGACAGATTAGCTTTGCTCTGTCCTAAGTGACATTCTGCTTTTAGGCTAGGGAATATCTAACAACTTTAATTGCTTGAAATTTCAGGCATTCCAGCCAAATAGCTCCTTTCATACTATTAATTTAATACATGCCCGGCATCATCATTTTCTTTTGAAAACCATGATATGTCCTGAAGCCTTGTGAAATATAGAATATACTTACTTCATGCCCTAGGCATGACTGAAAGTATGGCTATAAATCATCTCTACTGTCCTCTTCATAAGAAACCTAAAAAAATTAAATATTTACTTTATATAACTCCTGCCCACATATCTAACAAAGAAATTATACGAACAAAGCATATGGCTCAGCTTGCTTTGAGTCTGTAAGTTTTCTGTTCCTTTGTCATTATATACATTTTTGCAGGGATGCATAAAATATCATTTATCATAATATATCATTAGAAGTTTGGATCCTATGACACTTTTGATATTCGTTATCCTTTGCTTTGTCTAAAAATATATGATGAATTGGGATGCCTGTAGGTTCTGCATTTTTTAATAAAATATGATAAGCCATGTTAATATTAACAGTGTTTCTTTTTTAAAAAAATATTCCCTTTCAGTGGCTCCACCATCAAGATTAAGGTATACTGTTATTGGTCCTGACAGTATTCAGATTTCGTGGAAAGCCCCTAAAGGGAGGTTTGAAGGATATAAACTTCTCATCACTCCTAGTTCAGGTAAGGAGAATTGGGAAATGAATTTTTCCACCTGAATACCAAAGTTCACACCTGGCCTAAGTGCATACTTCAAGGAGGGAACAAAACAGCACATTACCCCATTGTGTTACACCCATAGAAACTGGGTATATGTCAGAGAAGGAGTGGTGGAATCTGGGGGCTGAGTTAAAAGAGGGATCTGTCTAGAATCCCTGCCAAGCCACAAGGGGACTGAGCCAACTTTCCTTTAATTCTGTTGACCCTTATCTAACCCCAAGCAAATGTTAACTGTTAGCTGAGAAGGTTCTTGTGCACAACATTGTCTTCTTTTAATGACCCCATAATTCCTTGTGGGGTAGAGTCTGAGCAACTGAGTGGAGCTGAGTGTTTACTGTCCGGATGCCCTTTCTGTCGCCAATATGAAGTTACGTCCAGCAGATATATTCTCAACGTGCCCAGAGAGAGAAGTATCTGCCGCTACCTAGGATCGAACTCACAGCCTCCTGATTGTGAGGCGAGAGCTCCATCTCTAGGTCAACACACCACTCATTCTCGTGCATACCATGATTAGCAATAAATCAGTTTAATTAGACCTTCGTGTGTGGGTCCTGTTTTTTCCGCATCTGATAATATATTGGGTATTGAAGCTAAATGCAAGTTGGATTGTACCCAACATGTGGCGTGAGAGTAACAGGATAGTCTGTAGAATAAGTCTTTGGGGTTTCCCAGAGTTCCTTAGAAACTGACAAGGTCTCATTATTTTTGTGTGAACAAGGCTTTTTGTCTGTCCAATTTTCCTCAGATCCAATGATTTGGCTGAAGCATCTTAAGGTAGTCTTCAAGTTATGACTGACCTGAAAAAGGGAACCTATCGCCCAGATCTGAAGTTTCAACAGTTGAGCCCCTTCCCCTATGGTTACATGACTGCACTTTGGGTGCTTAGCAACAAGGCTGCATTCATTCATTCATTCATTCATTTTGTCAAGCATGTATGAGAAATAAATATAAGTATGAACATAACATATGAACATATAAGTATAAACAGGTATAAGTATAATAAATGAGTAAGAATAAATGGGAACAGTAGAACAGGGACGGTAGGCACGCTGGTGCACTTATGCACGCCCCCTTACAGATCTCTTAGGAATGGAGTGAGGTCCACGGTAGATAGTTTAAGGTTAAAGTTTTGGGAGTTTGAGGATGTATCCACAAAGTCAGGTAGTGAGTTCCAGGCATTGACCACTCTGTTGCTGAAGTTGTATTTTCTACAATCGAGTTTGGAGTGGTTTACTTTGAGTTGGTATCTATTGTTTGCCCGTGTGTTAATTGTGGTTGAAGTTGAAGTAGTCATTGACAGGTAGGACATTGTAGCAGACAATTTGTTTACTAAACTTAGATCAGACCATAGGTGGCGCAGTTCTAGGTTGTCCAGGTCCAAAATTTCAAACCTGGTAGCATAAGCTATTGCAAGCAGAGGAGTGGAGTACTCTTCTTGTGAAATAACTCTGGACTCGCTCAATTGTATTAATGTCTGTTATACAGTGTGGATTCCAGGCAGATGAGCTGTATTTGAGAATTGGTCTGGCAAAGGTTTTGTATGCCCTGGTTTGCAGTACAGTATTACCGGAGAAGAAGCTTCACAAAATTAGGTTAACTGCAAAGTTGCAAAGTTAACTACAAGTTATGGCCTTCTTTATGGCCATTTGCAATGCCCAACAGTCATGTGACTGTGTTTTACAACAGTTTTGCTGAAAACCAACCGTTACACCTGATTTTTAGAAAAACCACGCCATCGCAAACAATGGGTTTGCATAACAACCATCACATTTGCTTAGTGACTGCCATGTTCGCTTAATGATCACTGCAAAAAAAAAAAAAGTCATAAAATTGGGTTGGTAACTTGACGGACCTATTTTGCAACTTGAAAACTTATGACAGGCTCCATTATGGTCGTAACTTGAAGACTAGCCGTAACAGTTCACCAAGAAGAACTGATCAGATTTTATAATAACTTTTTCTTATCAAAGCGGATCATCTGCAGAATATGACTTGAATGGGTCATCTGCAGAATATGACTTGAATGTCATAAGTATGACTTGAATGTCTGTGATGACCCAGGGTGGGATACAAAACAAACACAGTCACAGAAAACAGGTGAAGCCCCTTTTATTCCTTCACTTTGCTTCCAAGCTCCGAATATCCTTGACGGAAGCCAAAAAACTCCCACACAAACAGTTACAAGAAGAAGGGAAAAAGCAACACAAACCAGGCAAGATAAGGGCTGGAGGACATCCACAGATAACACACACTGGGAAGGACGCCAAACTCAGAGAGGAACCATAAACTAGAGATATTTCCATGCTTTGTTTCCAGTGTTCGCCTGTAAGCATGTCCATCCTCTTATTCAGTTGTCACAGCTGCAGCCCATGAAGAGGATCAAGGCCCTCTCCTCCCAAGTAGACCACGTCTCTCCCTTATCCTCTCCTCCCTGCATGTCCTAGGATGGATAGGGGATGGGCCTGGGTCCTCTGACTGCTCAGCTGGCCTCTGCCCTTCCCCAGCCTCCTCCACCACCTCTGGAGCCACACTTCCACTCCCGGTTGGCTGTTCCTCCTCTCCCTCAGAGTCAGTCTCCACCAGGGGCATGACAATGTCTTCCTTAGCTATTTTTAAAACATTTTCAAGGCTTCCAAAGCTAAGCAGGGGACAGGCCTAATTGGTAGTTGGGTGGGAGGTCACTAGAAAACCCCAGGTTTAGGTTAGACTAGAAAGTTGGAAAAGTCCCTGAAGAAGGCAAATGCAAATAATTTCTCTGTTGTTTCTAAGAAAGGTGTCCAGGTGTGTTCCTGTTATCTCCAGAGTTGAACTCAATGCAAAGAAAAACTTATCTGTACCTGTGAGATCCTTGGTGCTCTTGTAGCTTGTTTGTTTTCTTGCAGACTTTTCATTACCCAACTAGGTAACATTATTAGTGCTGCAAGGGAATGCTCTTCCCCACTCCTTTCTGGCATTGATGATGTTACCTGGTTGGGTAATAAAACATCTGCAATAAAACAACCCAGCTCAGAAGAGCACCAAGGATCCTACCGTTTAGCCCTGAGCTTCTCTCCTCTTGTTATCTAAAGGTAAAGGTTCCCCTCACACATATGTGCTAGTCGTTTCTGGCTCTAGGGGGCAATGCTCATCTCCATTACAAAACCGAAGAGCCAGTGCTGTCTAAAGACGTCTCCATGGTCATGTGGCCGGCATGACTAAATGCCAAAGGCGCACGGAACGCTGTTACCTTCCCGTCAAAGTGGTCCCTATTCTTCTACTTGCATTTTTACATGCTTTCGAACTGCTAGTTTGGCAGAAGCTGGGGCAAATAACAGGAGCTCACTCCCTTACGTGGCGCTAGGGATTCGAACCACTGAACTGCCAACCTTTCTGATCGACAAGCTCAGCATCTTAGCTCAGCCACGGAGCCACCAAGCCACTGTGTCCTTTATCTATATCTTTATCATTTTTGTGTTGCTTGAGTTAGTTCTCAAGAGAAAAAGAACCAACTAATGTGCCATTCGCAGTTCGTATTTATGTGATATGTGCGTGTGTGGTGGAAATGATGTGTCTGCTGTCCTAACTTGCTCCCATGCCAGCCAAGCATACAATGTTCAAGTAGATTAGAGAAGGATTTTCTGAGCTTTAGGACTGTGTGTTTCTGGGGTACAGCCATCGGAGCCCCACCAAAACAAACAGGTAGTCCTTGACTTATGACTACAACTGTTGCTAACTTGTTAGGCAAATTTTGCCCCCATTTTACAACCTTTCTTGCCACAGTTGTTAAGTGAATCACTGCAGTGGTTAAGTTAGTAACACAGTTGTTAAGTGAATCTGGCTTCCCCATTGAGTTTGCTTGTTAGAAGATTGCAAAATGTTAATTGCATGACCCTGAACACTGCAATTGTCATAAACATGAACCAGTTGCCAAGTGTCTGAATTTTGATCAACTGACCATGGGGATGCTGCAACAGTCATAAGTCACTTTTCCGGTGCCGTTTTCACTTTGAACAGTCACTCAATGAACTGACGTATGTTGAGAACTACTTGTATTGCTGAACTGCTCTTCAGAAGGTGACAGGAGAAAGTTATGAAAAGCATGGGTAATGTAATTGTTATAATAAACACCTCTAATTATTCTTCTAGCTAGTTTACCAGTACATTGCCCAATTTCTGAGAAATAGCACCCAAAACATAGAATAGAATTTTACAGAAAATGGAAAATGTAATGATATGACTAGAAACTGAATATGAAAGATAAATATATAATTATGGTCATGTTTGTATGGAAATGTAAAAACCTGAAACCACATTGTTCACCAAAAAAGATGTTTGTAAAAGATAAAAAAGATTTTTACCCCCCAAAAAAGAATAGAATAGAATGGAGCGGAGTGGAGTGGGGTGGAATGGAATGGAATGGAATAGAATAGAATAGAATAGAATAGAATAGAATTCTTTATTGGCCTAGTGTGATTGGACACACAAGGAATTTGTCTTTGATGCATAAGCTCTCAGTGTACATAAGAAAAAACAAAATACATTCATTAAGAATCATAAGATACAACACTTAGTAATAGTCATAGGTTACTATAAGCAATCATCAATGAAACATCAATGAGAGACAACACAGTGCAGAAAGAAACTTTTTTTAATCCTCTCCCTGTCTTTTTATTGGCAATGAAGAATTTACTTTCCCATCAGCACAGGGTTGAGCTATGAAATTCTTGGTGCTCTCTGAACTTTCTTGCAGACATTTTCACTACCCGACTAGGTAATATCATCAGTGTTTGGGGAAGGAAATGCACAGAACTTTCATGGAACAAGAAGCGTATTTCCCCATCAGGTGTATCATTGAATAAACCCTGTTTATAGGAAACAAATGGTGTGTGGGGTGGAGCTTTTCTTAACTGAAAAGCCTTTAAAAATTTTTCAGCAGCCTAAAACTGATCTACTAGGTAATCCTCATCTCACCTGTGAAGATGATCTATCTAATCCATTTTAAATTCAGCTCTGTTCTGTGGTGTCTGTTTTTCTTCAGTGACCAAAATTGTCTCTTTCTGATGTAATGATTAAAAGATGTTCGATTATTAATGAGATTTTGGTTTCTGTGAGCTCGGGGGGACGAATAAAGCAGATGGAAGCAATAAAACAGTTATAACAGAAAAGCTGGAACAGATTATAAAATAACAACCAAAAGAAACAGTTTTGAAAATATACTGTACAATAAAAGTCTGCACAACCCTATCATTACCCATTTTAAAATGACATTCAACTTTTTAATAGGTTCCAGTGCATCCCAAATGGAATTCATTGAGGATCTTTTTCTCAAACTTTTAAATGTTTAAAAGCTGCTTTCTCTAGATATAGAATGGTTTCCTGCACATTTTAGAAACTTCTGCAAGTTTTGAAAAAAAAAAAATATCCTGCATGGATTTTGTAGCAGATGCCTAGCAAACCTTCCAGTTGTGGCTTATTCAGCAAATCATAGTTAAGAAAATACGCCCTTCGTACATTCACAGTTTTTATTGTAGTGCCTTACATTGTTGGTGCATGGTATTAAAATATGTTTTATTATTCTTAGATTGTTTTGGTGTTTTTATATTGTCTTAATTGCATGCAAACTGCCCAGAATCATGAATTTGAGATGGGAGACTAGATCAATTGATATAATAAATAAAAATATATATATTGTTCTGGGATTACAGGATGAAGTGCTGCTTACAAAATAAACAAATTCTTCTAAATGCAAACGGAAGGATCATGTTTGAACTCACCTCTAAGATATTTTGTTTTTAGTGTGTTATGTTTCTACATGATGTTACTAATTTGTTGGGGAGTGGTCCCAAAATCAGATATATTACTCTACCCTTTGCAGAATAGCTATTTTACTTTCCTTTCTTGTTCCTTTCCTTTCCTTTCCTTTCTTTTCCTTTCACTTCCTTCCTTCCTTCCTTCCTTCCTTCCTTCCTTCCTTCCTCTCCTCTCCTCTCCTCTCCTCTTCTCATTTTATTTGCTTCTCATCTCATGTCAAGCGACTCTGAGTGGCCAATGCCCTAATAGACGGTATCTCTTGGTTAGCCTGACTGCACTTGGAAGCTAAGCAGGATTAAGCCTGGTTAATATTTGTATGAAAGACCACTTGGGACTCCAGAGTACAGACTACACTGGGAAATTTTTTTAAAAAAAAACAGCCTGGAAGAACGAAATCTCAACCTGTTTCCTGGGTTGTTACAAAGGAAGCTAGATACAGTAGATGCGTCAGTAAAGTCACCAGAAATTGAACTTGGCTTGAAGACACCTTACTTTAGTGGCCTTATAGGCAGAAATCCCAATGCTCAGGCATGCTTGCATAGTTGCCTGCAAGGATAAATGATTAAGGGGAGGTAATTCCCCATGTAGAAACATGACTGAAAGCTAGATCATGTCAGGGTATGCCAAAGGAGTGACTTCTTGCAATGATTGTATTTCATTAGACGCCCACTTAAATATCCTAGCCAAGTCCTTTCAAGACCTCCCTTAGGGATTTAAGGAGGAAGGATAAGAAAGAAGTCCAAGAAAGCTTCCTCAGGGAGGGCTGCAGAATTGGACTAGAAATGAGGGAATAATTAGAATTTGGCAACTTCGTGGCTTTATCTTGCACATGTACACAAACCAATAGATTATACGTGATACTGTAATAATTAAATGGAAAGTACAATGCTGATCGTGTTTCCCTTTTGCAGGAGGGAAGACGAATGAGCTGATGCTTCAGAACAATGCGAACAAGGCAATTATTCAAGGTCTTATCCCCGATCAGAGTTACATCGTTCAGCTAGTGGCCTTTGCTCAAGACCAGGAGAGCAAAGCAGCGCAAGGCCAGTTCCGAAGTATGTCCTTTCTTTCCGTCTGTCTGCTTCACAAGACTGGGCTTATATGGGTAGGAGGGCCATATCTCCCAGTTTGGCCTGGGACAAGTTCTACTTGATGCCTGTTGTCCTACCATCCCATCCATTTGAACATGTTTCCTGGACCCATAGGCAGGGGTGGGCTGCTGGGGATTTGCAGGGAGGGCCCCTAGCTAACATTCTGCATAGTTCAGAGAACCCTCAAATCCAACTCCTGGCTGGCCCCTCCACCCCTCCCATCCCCTCTCCTCCCCTCCCAGGAGTCCCCCACGCAGCCCGGATGCAGGTACGTGCAGGGCGTGCCCGGAGTCTCAGGAAGGGTGAAAACAGGCCTCCCGGAAGTTCAGGAAGGCTGGAAACGGACCCATTTCTGGCTTCCAGAGAGCCTCCAGAGCCCAGGGAGGCCATTTGGATGTAGGTAAGTGCAGGGCGTGCCCGGAGGCTCAGAGAGAGTGAAAAACAGGCCTCCCGGAAGTTTAGGAAGGCTGGAAACGGACCCATTTCTGGCCTCCAGAGCCCGGGGAGGCCATTTGGATGTAGGTAAGTGCAGGGCGTGCCCGGAGGCTCAGGGCGGGTGAAAAATGGGCCTCCCGGAAGTTCAGGAAGTCTGGAAATGGGCCAGTTTCTGTCTTCCGGAGAGCCTCTGGAGCCCGGGGAGGCCGTTTTCACCCTTCCGGAGGCTCAAGGAAAGCTTGCGGAGCCCAGGGAAGGCAAAAACGCTCCCCCACCCGCCATGGTGCAGGAGGCTGACTAGGCCACACCCACCATGGACACACCCACTCAGCAAGCAGGCAGAGAACCCGTTGCTAAAAATTTTAAAGCCCACCCCTGGCCAGATCTCCGAGTTGGCCTGGGACAAGTTCCACTTTATGCCTGTCGTCCTACCGTCCCATCCATTTTAACATGTTTCCTGGCATAGGGCATAAAAAAAAAAACCTTCATCTGTGCTTCCAGTGCCAGGAATGTATATATTTTAGAGTCCTGATCCCTTCTGTTCCCCCTCAGTTTTCAATAGATTTGTATCTGAAACCTGCCTGGAAGAATAATAATAAATTTGACAAGTAGAAAAGGGTCAGAGAAGAGTTCAGTATTATTCTTAATAATAATATTGGTCGTGAAGCAATGCTAACGTTGGTATTCTTACAGGCAGTCTTCATCCTTTTCTAATCTCTGTGCATGCACACAATGAGCTCCTCATGGAACCCATTTCCTGCTAGGCCTCCCTTGTAAGGCCTCAGGCAATGTCCATCTTCTTCCCTGACTCATTTAACAATCATGCTTAGCAATGGAAACTGATTTTAATTCTGGTGGTAAGTTACAGACAACAGATAATCAGAGTTGGAAGGGACCTTGTAGGTTATTTAGTCCAACCCCCCACCTAAGCGGGAGACCATACACCATTCCTGACAAAGGGCAGTCCAATCTCTTCTTGAAAGTCTCAAGTGATGGCTCCCACAACTTCTGAGGGCAAGCTGTTCCACTGGTTGATCGTTCTCACTGTCAGAAAGTTTCTCCTTATTTCCAGGTTAAGTCTCTCCTTGTTCAGTTTCCATCCATTATTCCTTGCCTGGCCTACCGGCACTTTAGAAAATAGCTTGACCCCTTCCTCTCTGTGGCAGCCCCTCAAATATTGAAAGACTGCTATCATGTCTCCCCTGGTCCTTCTCTTTACTAGACTAGCCAAGCCCAGTTCCTGTAACCGTTTGTATGTTTTAGTCTCCAGTCTCCTAATCATTCTGGTTGCTCTTTGACGACTACTTGCATAAGCATGGCCATCATGAGATGCCAATTTGATTTTTAGAGATGGAGAGTCATTATTCTGTTTTGTTTTTTTTTAAACTAATTGCACTTCTTGTTTTGCAGTTAAAGATCTAGAGAAAAAGAAGGACACTTCGGGCAAACCCAAACCGAAAGATGTGGGCAAACTAAAGCCTGCTGTGCCAACAGAAGATACAGAACTGATGCCTCTTCCAAAACCAGAAGGTGAGAGTTTATTAAAAGAGGTGTAGGGATAACTTATTTGTGCCGTTTTGGCCTTTAATCACTTCTTTATTGTGATAGTCTTGGATTTGTCTTTTTCTATTTCCATTCCTTTTCATGAAAGTGAATTTGCTTTTAGAAAGCCTTTCAGAGATTGGAATTTCATAACATCTCGGATGGACTTTAGTGTTGGCACTAAATTGGCACTAGGTTAATAATGTCTGTAAAGATTCTCAGTCGTCCAGGTCATGGTACTCCCAAAGATGCCTTTTCAAGAGGCAATTAGACTTTCTTGTTTTTTCTTTTGAAGATGTTTCGCTTCTCATCGAAGAAGCTTCTTCAGCTCTGACAGGATAGTGGGGAATGGAAGGATTTATATTTTGCAAACAGCCGGTCATTTGCATCCTTTTAGTGGGTCACTGAAGCACTTGGAGGTAATATCTGTGTCCTCAGGGTCACCTGAATAGTGCAAATGGTTCCTGTAGTCTGCAATTTTTTTCTCTGGAAATCCATTCCTACTCCCACACCATTCAAAGGGTATTCATCCCAAACTGTATAGCTGAAAGTCTGTAGAGATTCTCAGTCATCCAGGTCATGGTTGTCTGAAAAAGCACCTTTGGGACATTAGATGAATGGAATTCAAGGGGAGCTGGAGCTGGAATGTTTTTGGACATGTAACAATTCTAGGCTTGAATCCTCTCTTGACTCCTCCACCCTTAGACTCTGCCTGCTCTTCTCATACAGAACCTGAACTTACAGAATCTCCAGCCAGCACGGTCAATCCTTGTGGGAAGTGAAGGGCACTATGTTGGAGATAGTTGGGTTAGGATTGTGATTGTCCTTCATACTGGGATATGCACATAAGTGTACTTGAGGAAATGCTTCCTGAATTCTTTATCCATGAATCTCGTGCAAGAAGGCACCTGTATTCTGAGGATGGGAATGATGTCACTATTAGAGGAACAAGCTAGAATAAAATCTGTTTATATTGAATGATGCTTTGTACTTAAATAGCCCGCGAGAAACCTCCCTGTGCTATTTTAGAATTGATCTTCCCCCTCCCCATTTAATAGCCTATCATTCCAAAGCAATTACATTCTCATCAGTAAACTTTTATGACATGCAGAACAAGTACAAGCAAGCTTCATTCTCTCACCGTTTTCTGTCTGAAAGCCTCCTTCACTTCAGTAAAAGGGGGCTCACCTGCTTCCTAAGGTTTCAGGTAACCCAAATTTTCCATTTTTGCAACTGGCAGTGATCATTTCCAGTCATTTCGAGACAGAAAGAGATGGATATTGTAATGTAGTGACTTACAATTGTTGGAAGAAAATATCCATCTGGTTCAGTTCCAAGCTGGGAGAAAGACACTGGAAACATGGGAGCTGATTGGAAAGATGGTTTAATAATTGTTGGAAGAATTATCCTTCTGGGTTCAGCTCCAAGTGGGGAAAAAGACATTGGAAACATGGAGGCTGTTTGGAAAGATGGTTTAATGGTGGACAGGATCACATGCCCTGGATGAAGAAAGAAGGAAAAGGGCTGAGATGCTGAGAGATCCTTAGTTTTGTAATCTCTGTTGGGCCTCACCGTAGTGTTTCCTGTTCCTGTGTAAGAAATGTATCCCATTGGCTGTCAGACTCCCAGGGTCTTAACTAACTTTGTAGGCTTTGTCTGGACCACATGGCTTCACCTGAGTTCCAGGCTTGGTTGAGCATTGCTGGATGATGATGTAATGAAAGGGCTTTAGGCAATTCCTATAGCTCTACCTGGTGATCTTTGTGATGTAAAATATTCTGGCCCAGGCCTTAACGGCCCACCCATTAACAAAGGTGGGGGTGAGCTTCTGCTTCTGAGTTTCTACTCTTTTTGGGGGAAATATTCTGCCTTTTTAATATTTCCAAGGACATTTCATTTTTCTAGGAGAGGGGTGGGTGCTAACTTCCTCCATAATGAAGCAGAAGCCGCAGCATTTATGGTTCTGGTGAAGCTGTTCAATTGGTTTGATGAGTACCTAGATTTTTATAAGTTTCAGAGAGGCTACTGGGGGGAGGGGATTGTACAATGTCTGAAATGCCCTTAAGAGATTGTGCAGTGTAGTGAGCTCTGGGTCTTCTGCTCAATGGTAGTGGGTTACAGTGGTGGGATCATTTTTTTTTACTACTGGTTCTGTGGGCGTGGCTTGGTGGGCATGGCAGGGGAAGGATACTGCAAAATCCCCATTCCCTCCCCACCCCATTAACCTGCTTTTCAGCTCCGTTCTCCTGTGCAGGGCAACAAAAGAAGAACCAGCCGATCAGCTGGGATTCGGGAGGCAGAGAATAGATAGGGTGAGGCCAGTCAGAGGTGGTATTTGCTGGTTCTCCAAACTACTCAAAATTTCCACTACCAGTTCTCCAGAACTGGTCAGAACCTGCTGAACACCACCTCTGATGCGTTAATCCTATTATGTCCTGAAGGATCATGTCCTGCTCTTAGTCCCATTCCCCTGAAACCGAAGGTGTCAGCCTCCAAGAACTTTTCCTGACATCTTTCACTGCTTGATTCTTGCCAGTTGCAGGGGAAATGGGGAGAGGGATAATTTGGTCTTGAGGGGGAAGGGTCTTTTGTGTTGTTGATAAGATGGCCTGGTCTTTCTTAATGAGCACAAAATTTCTGCTATGGGGGGAGGCTATTAAGAAAGACTGAATCTGCTTCCTGCCTCTAAAAGAAACATGTTTCTCCATTTCTCATTTAGGGAAATATAATATTCTGCCTTTTTAAAATATTCCTCAAATTCTTCGGGGGGGTGGGGCTTCCCTCACAATGTAGGATGCTTACATAATCATAAAATAAGTCCAATTACAAAAATATAATTTAGCCTGGTGGAGGTGTGTGTATGTATATGTATATGTACATGTAGATGTGTGTGTGTGTGTGTGCGTGTATTAAAAGCTCCCTCTGTAAATTAATTTTTCTCCTTAATGACATAAATGAAGGGAAAGGGAACAAAATGCATCTCTCTTTTTAAACATTTATCTAAACTGAGTACTTAATTTTGGTTGCCAACTTAGAACTAACAGCTAAATCCCTGAGTTCAGTTCACTATTGTGTTTAAGCGCATGGTAATACTTGTCTCACAAGAATGTTGTCAGGCTTAATTAATTTCTCTGAACATCATGAAGTCCCTTGAGCTGTCAGACTACAGGGAGTGAGACTAAGTATTGAGGTTCCCTCACCTTTGTTCTTGAAAAGAAATCAGATCAGCAGCAATGAAAAAGGTTAATGTAAATAGTGTAATATGTCTCCTTTATAAACACCAAGAGATGCAGCTTGGTTTTTTTCTCGGAAGGTCAGTGATGCGATACATTCTGAGACGCTTAAAGCCAAAATAATCTGACATAGTTTTGACATTACCTGCTTACCATCCCCTGACAGGAATTTGAATCGGGGCAGGGGGAGAGAAGGGTATATAAGATCAACTAACTAGTTTATTCTTGCACTGAGCAGGATTTATCTTCCCTAGGTTCCTCAGAAACAAAGATTGTCAAACAAAGATGTACCACAAAATATTATTCTTGAATTTAGGGGAATGATAAGTAAAACTAGGGAAATAAGAAAATTCAAGATTAATACTAGTGGTGAAAAAAATATTCAAGGTTTGATTGAACCTATTCCATCTTGAATGCAATTTTCACACAATCACACATACAATCTCCATTCATCCATCCATCCATCCATCCATCCATCCATCCATCCATCCATCCATCCATCCATCCGGAGTCCTTGATGCTCTCTGAGCTTGGTTGTTTGTTTGCAGACATTTCATTACCCAATTAGATAATATTACCAATGCCAGTACCTGTGATACCAAATGCCAGTACATTTTATCTGTGACTCCTATAAAAATAAAAACAACAGGGAGAGAGCATTGTTTTAAATTTTTATTTTGACTTTTTGAGTCATTCCCATAGAATAAGAATAGAATAGAACAGAACAGAACAGAACAGAACAAAATAGAATAGAATAGAATAGAACAGAACAGAACAGAACAGAACAGAACAGAATAAGAATAAGAATAAGAATAAGAATAAGAATAGAATAGAATTCTCTATTGGCCAAGTGTGATTGGACACACAAGGAATTTGTCTTGGTGCAAATACTCTCAGTATACATAAAAGAAAAGATACATTCGTCAAGAATCAGAAGGTACAACACTTAATAATAGTGATAGGGTACAAATAAGCATTCAAATCATACTATGAAACAATTAATTTTAAATTGTAAGGATACAAGCAACAAAGTTACAGTCATACAGTCACAAGTGGCAGGGGATGGGCGATAAGGAGTGATGAGGAGATTAATAGTAAAAGTAGTGCAGACTTAGTAAATAGTTGAACAGTGTTGAGGGAATTATTTGTTTAGCAGAGTGAGGCGTTCGGGAAAAAACTGTCCTTGTGTCTAGTTGTTCTGGTTTGCAGTGCTCTATAGCATCGTTTTGAGGGAAGGAGTTGAAACAGTTTATGTCTGGGATGTGAGGGGTCTGTAAATATTTTCACAGCTCTCTTTGTGAATGTCTGTTACTGGGATGTCAGATAACTTTTCCTTAATTCAATTGTTATTATTATTATTTTTAATAAAGAGCCTTTCTATGCAAGTGGATGACAGCAGCTCTGGAATGCTTCGCTAATCTTTAATTTGCACACCTTAAGTCCGGATTAAGGTGTCTTAGGTGTGGATTTCTTGTTATCTGAAGAACCACCTAGTTTTCTCTTCTCAGATCATAAGAAATCCACCCCGAAGACACATTAATCCAGACTTAAGGTGTGCAAATTAAAGATTAGAGGTTCCCCCTGCCCCAGTAATGAAATCAAAAGCTCTAGAAGCTTCAACTTTCCCGGGGGGTATTAGGTGAGGTCCAGTGACTTCATGCTTTCCCTCCTTTCCCTTAATTTTCTCTACCGATTTGCAAATCCTGTCTTCCTTTTTCCCCTCCAGGAGCTGATGTGCCATGTTGTCAGGTAGCAAGTGCCAAATTGATCTTAATTGTCTTCTCCACCCATCAGTCAAGACAAAAGCAATGCAAGACATCACTCAGGGTCTTAATAATTATAAAGACAGATTGCCCCCCCAAAGCTATTGCATTTTAAAAACTCAGAGAGGCATTTGTACAGAAACAACATTTTCTTAAATACACACGTATACACACACACACACACACACACACACAGGCACATACACAGACAGGCAGTCAGACAGGCACACAAACAGACACACGCTGGCTATTTAGTTATGGAATTTTTACCGCTAGCCTAGTTTGACTCAAAGGCTTGGTGTCTCCTCATTTCTTTCAGCTGTTCTACTTCATGTTAAGGAGTCCTCTTTTTCCAAATATGGATGATTAAAGCTATAGAACATTCACTGCCATTTAACAGAAATCTGGGAAAGGGAACCGTTAATCAAAACAACAGCACAACAGGAAGCACCATTTGCAAAACGCAGGCCTGGCTTCTTATGTTCCAAGAAAAGCTTTGCTTTTAATTATGACCAAGAAAGAGGCACATCAGATCATTTAGCAAGATTTCTATTGGCAGGGCCATGATAGATAAGAAAATACAGTTAAAAGTACAAGAAACAAGCTGGCTTTACAACTTAGAGAAGTCTTTCCTAATCTGGTGTCCTCCAGACGCTTTATTTTGAATTCCTGTGGTTCCCACCTAGCTCACAATGTCTGGGAATGGTGGGAATTGGCTGGGGAAGGCTGACCTAGAACTGTTCTAGACTGTCCATTCAGATATTATCCAAGCCTTATGATTTCAGAATTAAAACAATGCAGGTCTTGATTGAAGGTAAAGGTAAAGGTTCCCCTCACACATACGTGCTAGTCGTTTCCAGCTCTTAGGGGGCGGTGCTCATCTCCGTTACAAAGCCGAAGAGCAAATGCTGTCTGAAGACGTCTCCGTGGTCATGTGGCTGGCATGACTAAATGCCAAAGGCACACGGAACGCTGTTACCTTCCCACCAAAGTGGTCCCTATTTTTCTATTTGCATTTTTACATGCTTTTGAACTGCTAAGTTGGCAGAAGCTGGGACAAGTAACGGGAGCTCACCCCATTACACCGTGCTAGGGATTCGAACTGCCAAACTGCCAACCTTTCTGATCGACAAGCTCAGCATCCTAAATACTGAGCCACCACATCCCTTTAGGTCTTGATTAGGTTGCTCTCATTCTACATGCAAGTTGTCAGGATGCTACAGGAATCAGACATATTTATATTTTTCTGCTGACCAGTAACTCCTCCAGCTTGAATTGAGAAAGAGCGGAAAACAAGCATTCTTGCATTTTTCAGTAGGTGAAAGCTTCTTATTCTGTTACCTATTTTGGTCCCTTTGACCAGTTTTGATATCTAGCCACTGTGTTGGGAGATGTGGTGGTGCCAGCTGTTCCCTCTCCCTCTAATGTCCACTTAAAGTGTTCCATGCAACACAAACCAACAAGACACTACTGATGGAGTTCAAAGACCAGTCATTGTGCAGGGTGCCAAGATGTCTGACTGCCTGGGTAGCATTTATTACATTTATAGGGTTTTTACAAGAAGACAAAAGTAACATAGATTCAGCATTAGGATTGGTAAACACCCCCCCCCAACCAATCCTTAAAAATAGTGGTGATGTTAGTAAGGTGAGATCACTGTACCAGGTACGGGACTTTCCAGCCCAGGACAGGGAGTGAGATCATGCAAAGAGGCCCCTGTATTAGACACAGCAGTTTACTGCATGCGCCATCTACAGGATCTTTTTTGTTACTACACACTACTTCTTCTATGACATTATTTGCTGCTTAGAAAATTCCAGGCTTGGAACACATGGAACTAACTGCAATGATTTCCTAGGAGTATTAAAGATTCAAGTCAATCTGTAAACAGATTTTCATGCCTTTGGAATTCTTCCTACAGGGCAGTGATGGCTAACCTTTTCGTTATTGATTGCTGAAAGTGCGCGTGCCTGCACCCATAATGCATTGTGTGTGCAACCCCCTGTGACCCCTCTGCTCCCCCTGCTCCCCTGTGCATTTGCACGCGCCCCCCACATACCTTGTGTCTCTGCGCATTGTGGCAGATACCCAACAATCAGCTGGCTGGCTGGCGGGAGGCGTGCAGTGGACCTGATCTAGGGCGATGGCTTGTATGCCGGCAGAAATGGCTCTGCATGCCACTTCCGGCATGTGTGCCATAGGTTCATGATAGGGGATGAAAAGCTTTTATGTCTTAGAAAGATTGCTTTATCATCAGAGATGATAAAATGTCTGGAGGTTAAAACCTATGAAGACTGGCTAAAGGAAGTAGGTATGTTTAGTTTAAAGAAGAAAAGACTGAGGGGAAACATGGTAGCAGTCTTCCATTACTTGAAGGGGGCCTCAGAGAAGAGGACATTAATCCATACAGGCAGGCAGGACAAAGAAGCAAAGGGTGGAAATGTGGAAATAAGGAGGAATTTCCTGACTGTGAGAACTATTAAGCTTCCAGGAGTTGTTGGTATTCCATCACTTGAAGTTTTCAAGAAAAGATTGACAATCATTTGTTCAAGATGGTATTAGAACTCCTGCCCTGACTAGAAAACCACCAAGGTCCTTTCCAATGAATCTATGATTCTATGAAGTTTAATTCCATGGTAACTTCCTTTTCTTTCTTTCTTTCTTTCTTTCTTTCTTTCTTTCTTTCTTTCTTTCTTTCTTTCTTTCTTTCTTTCTTTCTTTCTTTCTTTCTTTCTTTCTTTCTGCCTGCCTGCCTGCCTGCCTGCCTGCCTGCCTGCCTGCCTGCCTGCCTGCCTGCCTGCCTGCCTGCCTGCCTGCCTTCATTTCTGGACCACTCATCTCCCTGAAGCTTCTTATACCTTTAACATTCTTAGAAGTTGAGTAACTGCATTGTAAAACTCTCTAATTTAGATTTACATCTTTCCTGCAAAAGACAAATCTCTCTTGGCAATGTTTACCTTTCATTATCTCTTCTCCTATTGTCCATCTAATTGATCACAATTGACCACTTAAGGAGGCTATTAACAGCATACTTCAAAGGTGTGGATTCCTCTGAATGGAGGTATGTTTAATTCCAGGGAATGATGCTGGGGTGAAATGTATCAATCCAGGAAAACAGATGGATTCAGATTGATTCACAATCATGTGTCTTAATAGGAGAGGGATGTAACTGATTGCAGGCATGTGTTTATAATTGTTTTACAACAAGTGAAAGGTTAAGGAAATCTTTTTTACAACAGCAAGATAACAAATGCCTATAGAGTAACTCTCTACTTAATGCTATAATATATTCTACTACATTTCTTTATTTATTATTACTATTCCCTTCACTATGAAAAACAGTCGTCACTTTTTTCAATGCCGTTGTAATTTTGAAAGGTCACTAAATGAGCTGTTGTACATTTTCTTTTCTTTTGAATTTAAAGTTGTGATCATATGTTATCTGGGCTACTTCCCTATTTCCATAGCTCTTGTTTTTTTTAAAGGAAAGCCCAATCTACACTGGAAAAAGTTCATTGAGTAAACCATCTTCCTTGTTATTTTGTTCTAAACAGAAAACCAATTTAAGTGCAAAACTCCAGCCTTCGCAGACATTGTTATCTTGATTGATGGGTCCTGGAGTATTGGCAGATTCAACTTCAGGCTGGTGCGTCTTTTCTTGGAAAATCTGGTTACTGCCTTCAACGTGGATTCTGAAAAAACAAGAATAGGTAATCTTTCAACAATCCAAATTATTCTGTTTTGGTTTCCTCACTCTTTATATTAATATGATCCCTTTGGGGAGAATATTTAGCCAGCCACAATGCTACAGTGTCAAATTCTTTCTGAAAGGATTGATCTGAGTGTTTCTATAGGAAGGAATTCCTGAAAACCCTAATGCAGTGATCCCCAACCTTTTTTTTACGCCGCGGCGGTACCGGCATCAGCTGGGCGCCGCCCGCCAGCACCGGCATCAGCTGGGCGCCGCCATCTTTTTGATGAAAAAGTGCTTCCGGTGAGCTTTCTACCCGGAAAAGCTCACCGGAAAGCGCTAAGCGCCGCCATCTTTTTTGATGAAAGCGTGCTTCGGTGAGCTTTCTACCGGAAAAGCTCACGGAAGCACTTTTTCATCAAAAAGATGGTGGCGCCAACAACCAGCGGCTCCGGTAGGACTTGTTCTGCAGACCGGTACCGGTCCATGGACCGGTGGTTGGGGACCCCTGCCCTAATGGACCTAATAAAATATTTTTCTACATGTGTTGATTGTCTTGAACCCAGATGTGTTGAACCCAGATGTGTTGATGAACTTGAACCAAGTTCTAGTGTGATATCTCAAACATCATATCACATTTAACTTGGTTATTACGTTGGTCAATTTTTTTATCTTCATACCAATGGCTCCTAATCAAACTGACTGAGTTTGTAGACTATGGTAAGGCACCAAGTATATGATAATGGTTAGACTCACCTGGCTTAGCAAGTTTTGTGGATGCCACCTTTCAGTCCTTAGCTGGCCTGCTTAATGTTTTGTTAATGTAGCCCATTAGGTTTTGTGGATTGGATCCTGGTTTGTCAAGTGCCATCTCCCTTATGTCAGCCTTCTCATTCACAAGTGTTCTGAAAGGGTTTGAGGTCTGTTCCCAGAATTTCAAGCTAGTACGCCTAACTTAAAAAAAATAGAGGATCACTACTTCCAGAAGATGCTTTCAAATGCACATACATACAGCCTGGAATTTCCTTCATAAGTCATGATAGTTGTAAATCAAGATACCCATATGACTGACTCAATTTTACAACTTTTTTGTGGCAGTTGTTAAATGAATGCCAGAGGGGTTAAGTAACTCAATGCGTTCCTTAAAAAATGCCAACAAAAGCCAGTTTTGGGCAAGAAACATTGTAAATCGCATCATGGTGATTGCAGAAAACTGCAACTGGCCATAAAGACGAGCTAGTTGCCCAGCACCCAAAATGCGGTCATGTGATCACAGGGTACAGGTGCTACCATCAGAACTCTAGAACCAGGTTGTAAGCAAGGGGTGGACTTCAAAAATATCAGCAACTGGTTCTCTGCCTGATTGCTGGGTGGGCGTGGCCATGATGGGCGTGGCCTAGTCAGCCTCCTGTACCATGATGAGGGGTGGTGGTGTCCATTTCCCCTCTCTCTGGGTTGTGGAGGCTTTTCTTGAGCCTCCGGGATGGTGAAAACAGCCTCCCTGGGCTCCGGAGGCCCTCTGAAGGCTGGAAACTGGCCTGTTTCCGACCTTCCGGAACCTCCAGGAGGCCTGTTTTTCACTTTCCTCGAACCTCTGTGTGGGCCCTGCACTTACATGGGCATCCAAACAGGCCACATGGGGACTCCTGGGAGGGGAGGGGAGGGGTGGGCTGAGCAGGGCCAACCAGGAGTGGGATTTGCCGGTTCACGAAATCAGCCATAAAACTAGTTATGGATTGGTCCGAACCAGGGCGAACTGGTAGTATCCCACCCCTGGTTGTAAGTAGCTTATGGGTGAGTCCATTAAAACTTCAAACAGATGCTAGTGACCAGCTGTTCAGTGAGAAAGCCCCCACAAGCACCTGCACAACATCTGTCCAATAACTTTAACATTGATTTCCAATGGAAAGCCAAATGGGTCATTGAATACCCAGACGTAGGCAGACATCTAAATGACCACACAAAAAAAGTGGCAGGCTTTCATTATCACGCCAGCAATGGACAATCCCGACTAGGATTTGCACCTCACACGGTATCTGCCAGGACTCACTGTATAAATGAGGCATAATGTCCTTCTCCCAGTGTGACTGTCCCATGTCAAACTGTAGATCACATTGTGACCAGCTGTAAGCTGAGAGCATATACTGTTTTAGTATCTGTTTTTTAAAAAATATAAACGATAATGTGCTTCAATGGTTAGATGACCCAGACAATGTCATCTAAATCTGGATCTTTTTAACATTCATATTTTATTGTGTTTTACTAATTTAGATGAAATATTAATATATATTGCTAGTCCATGTATTATATACCGTACACTAAATCAACCAGGACTGCCTTTAATAGCAAAAGCTATTGTTATATTGGTGCATGCAACTAATTCCTCTCCATGTTCATATCATCTTTCACAAGTCATTTTATTTTGTATTATAAATGAACTTTCCTTTCTCCCCAAGGCTTGGCACAATACAGTGGTGACCCCAGGATAGAATGGCATCTGAATTCCTACAACACAAAAGAGGCTGTCTTAGAAGCAGTGAGAAACCTCCCCTACAAGGGTGGAAATACCTTAACAGGTACAGAGTTGTATGTGGTTGCTTTGAAATGGATTTTTAAAAAAGTATTTGCCATTTACCTGGTTCATTCTCTGTAAATAACGCAGATGTATCTAGCTTCCTTCCGTATTATATTTCTGATTATCCTTTCACACTATATTTGCCCAGTATATAAAGGCTAACCTCTAGCAGAGTTTAGGGAATATCATTAAAAGAATGATATTCTTTATCATCAAGAGAAAAGAGGGAAGCAAGGTGACGCAAACCTTGTTCTGATAAGGCAAAAGGGAGGATTTATTGCAAATGGATGCCTTTGAATTATGCTTTGAGAGAGGAATGCACTCCTAGGTGATTTATTGCAGTGTTGTTTATCTGAGAGAAGAGATAATGTGTGCCTGAGCAGGATACTGTGACTGAAGGACCTTTCCATCCAGGGTTGAACTCTGGAGTTTTAGCTTGAGTCAACAAAGCAATTCTTAAAAAAGAAAAAGACAAAAAGGAGAGGGATGTAGGAGGTGGGAAGTAGGTTTAATCTAGTGTGGTGGGTGGGCAACTGTGGCCTGTTTATGACTTTTGTGGACTTCAACTCCCAGAATTCCTGAGATAACATGGCTGGCTCAGGAATTTTGGGAATTGAAGTCCATAGGTCGTAAAGGAGTCATAGTTGTCTATCCTTGGTTTAATGGTTAAGGTACTAGGTTGGAAAGTGGGAGAACATGAGTTCAAGTCCTGCCTTAGCCATGAAAGCCAGCTGGGTCATATTGGGCCAGTTTCTCTCTCTCTCTCAGCCCAAGCCACTCACAGGGTTGTTGTTGTGGGGAAAATGAGAGGGGGGAAATATCTTCAGCATGTTCATCACCTTGAATGATTTGTAAAAATAATGAAGACAGGATATAAATTCAATAGTGGTCATGATCAAACAATCAGTGCCTGCTCTATGTGTGTGCACATTGATGATGGAATGGGGGCAACTTGTCACTGCCATCTTGCTGTGGCCTAATCACCACAGCCATCTTGTTGCGGGACAATTCAACAATTCAATTTAACTATTTAAAATAAATTTTAAAATATTTTAATTTTCACCATTCACATTTCATTTTGTCCCTCCTTTTGCATCCTTTCTTTAATGATTCTATGCCACCAATTCTTCAATAGTAGTATAACACTCCCCCCCTCCCCCGTGAGTGGGCTGCCCCCCTCGGAGTCTGAATCTGCACAGGGGAGGATGAGCTGGAACGAGAAATGGAGAAATGCCAGACATTGAGAGGGAGGATCCATTGGCCTTTGGAGGAAACTGGGGAAGGGAAGAGTCAGTCCAGGCAAGGTTGTTTTTGAAGTAGTAAGGCCTGCAGGCAGGGAGGAACAGAGGCAGGAGAAACATGAGGGACAGAGCTCAGGCGAAGAGCCAGGATCATCCCCTCCTGATCCAAGCGCTTGGTGAGTGGGGAGGAGGCGTGATCAGTGCAGACGGAGCAGTCCCAGCTGCTGATACCCCAATAACAACCCTGCTGACAGGGAAGATAACAGCAGGCAACCTGCAGGGGCATACAGACACCAACTATTCTCTACTATGGGGCTACCCTTGAAGAGTATCTGGAAACCACAACTAGTACGTGGCAATGTGAACAGGTTTGGGTATCTCTTCTAGAGTTGCACATGTAACACCTCTGTTATGGGAGTTACATCAGATGCTGGTTTACTTCTGGGTCTAATTCAAGTTGTCAGTTATCATCTTTAAAGCCCTTCATGGCACGGGACCAGGTTACCTGATAGACATCTCATCTCAATTCCATCATTCCATCCCACCTGGTCAAGTAGGAGGTTATGTTGTAGACTTCTGGTGGCACAGTGGTTAGAATGCAGTATTGCAGACAAACTCTGCCCACAGCCTGGAGTTCAATCCTGATGGAGCTTGAGGTTGATTCAATTTTTCATCCTTCCAAGATCGGTAAAGGGAGGATCCAGATTGTTGGGGGCGATATACTGACTATGTAAACTTACCCAGAAAGTGCTGTGAAGCACTATAGACAGAAAGTGCTGTGAAGCACTACAGAATGGTATATAAGTCTAAGTGCTAAGTGTTATTGCTACCCCATTGGTTTAAGAATTTCAATTGGTGGGAACCAGGAAGAGAGGGACTTCTCTGCCATTGCTCCCATCCTTTGAACACCTTTACCCCCAGAGGTGAGGTGTTTCCTCTCCCCACTTTCATGGCCTTCCAAAAGAATGTTAAGACCTGGTTCTGCCAATTGGTATTGGGGCTGAAGAATGATATGTCACCCTGGAGGTAATTACAGGGGTGGGATTCAACAGGTGTAACAACCAGTTCAGTGAGCACGTGCTTCGTGTGCGTGCAACACCAACTCACCTTCTACTGCAAGCCCTGTGTGTAAAACAGCTGACGCGCGGCAATCCGCTGTGCCGCATGAATCAACTGAGTTGGAAAACCCAGAAATAAAGCACAGACTAGAGCTGGGGTGAACGAGTGGGCCCAACAGCTGATCATCGGAGCAAACCAGTTCGCTCACAGCTGATTTTTGGAGATACCAGTTCGCTCCAACTGGACTGAGCTGGTAGAATCCCTGGGTAATTGATAGCATGACAGTGCTCCCTCTGCCTCTGTATCTTAATAGCCCTGTTTTTAATTTTGTGGTTTTTTAATCTGTTTTAACTCTGTGTTTAACTTACGCTTTTATAACATGGTATGGTTATTTATTGTAAATAAAAGTCACTTAGGTAAGAAGGGTGGTATAAAAAAATGTGATAAATAAATAAATAGTCCCCAGAAGCTGTAATTGAAGCAATCTTTTCTTGCTCTCTATCTCAAAATTAGTTTCCCCTACTGTGATGGTTGTGGCCCTCTTTGAATGCCTGCTAATTAGGAAGCAGATTATTTATTGCAGAAAAAGAATAATGTATGTTCAAGTAAAAACAAGCATCTATGGGCTTCCTTAGCTACCCTTAATTGTTCCCCCTCCCTGCCTTTGAGTTAATCATTCACTTCTGTGACTGTCTGGGCAAGTCCTTGTAATATTTTCTTGGCAACATTTTGGGAAGTGGTTTGTCCTTGTCTGCTTCTTAGAGCTGAGATAGAGGGATTGGCTCAATAGCTCCCAGCTGGCTTCATGCCTAAGGCAGGGCTACAAACCATGGCCTCCATTTACAGTCCAGCACCTTTAACAATAACATTAAACTGGTTCTTACATTTAACTGTAGCCTGTTTTCAAAGCTAAGAAAGTGTGCTTGGGAATAGTGGAAACATTGCTGTCCTGCCATTGTCCCCAGGTCTCAGTTCCCCCAAACACCTTGAGGGATGCTCTGTGTTTTCCCCTCTTCCTTTAATTTAAGAGCATGGAGAACAGAACCCAAAAATCACTGCCTCAAACCAGAATCCACTGGTTAGGTCTTGCAGAAATAGACATTTCTACCTCTCACTTCAAAATTAATATTTAAAATAAAATATTTGGATCCTCACTCCATCAGCATCTTTTTATTGTGTGCATTTGTCTGGTTGTATGAAAAAAAAAACCCACCCTAAATCTCACCAAACATTTGAATAGTTTCAATTGGGGAAAGGGTAGCTACAACAACGTGAAGACATAATTCTTCTTGAGCCCAAAAGCCAGGAGGTATGATGAAATAGAAAGACATGCAAATGGTATAATAGGATGCTCATAAGTTACATTCACACCCAGCCTTGAAAGATAAGAGTAACTTTATGTTTGCCTCACTGCAGTTGTCCCAGAAATAAGCTCACTCAACTTATGAACATAATCAACAGTGTTGGCCTTATAGAAGCCCAGAGCTGATTTTGATCTGATACAAAATCTTTTGATAGAAGTGCCTTAAGCTTGCTTGCTCCTCTCCTTATCACCTACTTCTGTGTCTAGATTTATATTGGGTCCTTCTAAGCTTTAGGTTTCTAGAGCACTTTTAATCTTTTCCCCATGGAAAACTGTTGCGTCATGCATCCATGACACATACCCTATGAGATCTGTGGGTATCATTTTCTCAGTCTTTGTTGAAGAATAAATTCCATATTTAAAAGAATTAAGAGGATCTTTTTATCTGTTAACCAGGAGGAAGCAGTCAACCAGCCATTATGAGAACTGTCAATATAAGTAATAAAATATTTGATAGTCTTGCAGACACAGCAATCCTTCTTCTTCACCTTCTCTCTCCTTCCTTCTGTATGCACAGGTCTCGCTTTAACTTTTATTTTGGAAAACAACTTTAAGCCAGATGCAGGTTCAAGACCTGGAGTCCCCAAAATTGGCATATTGATCACTGATGGGAAATCCCAAGACGATGTCATTCCACCTGCAAAAAGCCTGAGAGATGCTGGTATCGAACTGTTTGCCATAGGTATGTGTTGCAGAAATAGTCATAGAATTGAGGTTCTAGAATGTGCCTAGTCCAATGCAGGGTTTACAGTGTAAGATGTACTTACAGCAGGAAACCTGTGGTTCCCAGCTGTCTAAACTCAGCAGTAAAGTAGTTGAATTGTGGTGGTGTGGATTCAGTGTATTTTAGGGGTCTAAGGGACAATTAAAGTAAAGATGTGCAAATTGTTTCAAAATTGAATGGTTTCAAAAGAATTTTTTTCAAGTTTAGAACATATGTTTTTCATCATGAAATGGGATGGTTTTGAGTTTGGAATGGAGTTGTTTCAAACAAAGCATTGTTTTAACTTGAAATGGAATGTTTCAAACTTGAAACATTAGCTCCATTCCCAATCACATCTTTAACCTCACCAAATCTTGGAGAAGGGACCATTAAGCTAACCAAGACCTTTTCAGTGGCATCACTTGCCTTGGGTTGGCTCCTTGTGTCCAGAAAGCTGAAAGTTGTGGTCCTGAACCATAAGAGCTTGCAACCTTGCTAATAGTGGTTAATAAGCATCTACCTTTTGCTGATATATCTCTACAGAACCCACACACCCCGTTTTCAGGCAAATTGTTTTCCTGAGCATATTGATCAAAGCTGAAGTGATGTCCACCATGAACAAATCCTTTGTATATATTGACAATGTCCTCAGATCGGTTCACAAATCCATTTTTTTTAAAAAAATAAGCCATAGTAGATTAATTCACATGCTGGCTTATAATCACAATGGCTTTGCTAACCCAAATCAAAGATTTGTTTACAAAATTATGTCCAAGCCAAGCTATTTTGAGGGTAAAGATTCATTCTCCAAGTTTGTGGGTTGGTTTCCAAACGTTTCAGTACGAGGCTAGGTAACATCTTCAGCGAGGTTTAGGGGATGTCAGTGTTCTTCTGTTTATAAGGGCTTTTGGTGTGGGGTGTCAAGGGAGGGTCTTGTGATAGGTCTTGTGATGAGTCATCAGTGAGTCTTGTGATGGGTGTTGTGATAAGGAGGTTGGGGTCATTGGGAGATGAACTACTGATGGGGGGGTTGTGTGGGTTGGCTGAGGGTCACCGCTTTCTGTGGTTGGCTGTGCAGTTGTTTTGGATTCTGAGGGGTTCGTAGGCTGGTTGTAGGTCAATGTGTCTGTTGATGGAAATGCTTGTGGAGTGTCAGGTTTTGATGAACTCACAAATGTGGCAGGTGGCCGATGATTTTTGTGTTGCTCCAATCAAACTGGTGCTGTTTGGTATCGGTGTGGAATGAGGGATGATCGGAATGAGGATTTGGGATCGTGGCATTTGACTGTCAGCCAGTGTTTGCGGATTTGCTAATAAAATAGCCAAGCTATTTTATTATGTAAAATTGCACTTTGTTGTTTCTTCCTCTGATACCAGGTGTAAAGAATGCTGATGAAAACGAACTGAAGGAAATTGCTTCTGAACCACACAGCACTCACGTCTACAATGTTGCTGACTTCAGTTTAATGAACTCCATTGTGGAAGAACTTACAAAGACTGTGTGCATGAGAGTTGAAGAACAAGAGAAAGAAATCAAAGGTAAGAATAGCCAGGAGAGATACTCTTTTCAAAGGACATAAAATGAATGGTGTTAGGTGTCATCTCATCCACCTTTCTCTTGCTACATGGCCAACACATTATGGCCGTAGTGACTAGCAGCCATTATTTTCTTCATGAATAATTCTGGAATGTGAACCTGGTAGTACATCTTATTCAAACAAATTTTATGTGCTGGGTAAAAAATTTCTTCCACTTAATTTTTCCAAAATTTGTTTCTTCTGGCATTGATCTGAATCGTTATAGAGTTGTCTGCCAATAGATTGGCTACAAGATCTAGAAAAGTTAAGAATTAAACAAGATGATCATTTTGGGGTGGCTGAAATAATTTGTTTCTCTGATGTCTGGGTATGTTTAGCCTAACTAACTAGACATAACTAGGTATGTCTAGCCTAGCAAAGAAAAGGATTAGGTTGACATTATAGCTACCTTCCAATATTTGATGGACTATCACAGAGACGAGGGAATTGATTTATTCTCCAAAGCACCTGGGGGAAGGATAAGAAGAAATGGGTGAAAGTCACTAAAGAGAGGTTCTACCTAGAACTAAGGAAAAATGTATTGATAGTGAGAGCAGTTTGCCTCCTGGATATGTGGGTGCTGCATCACTGGAAAGGTTTTCAAGGAGAGATTGGACATCCATTTATCCAGGATGGTATGAAAACTCCTGCTTTGGGCAAGGGGTTGGTCTAGAAGACCTCCAAGGTCCCTTCCAGCCCCATAATTTATTTATTTGATTTGCCAATTGTTTACAAGATAATAAGTATCAGTGTATACATAGTTGTGAATACATGAAATGGGTACATATAAGAAAAATAAAACAAGAATAAGAGAAACAATAGGACAGGGACGGTAGGCACGTTGGTGCGCTTATGCACGCCCCCTACAGACCTCTTAGGAAAGGGGTGTGGTCAATAGTAGACAGTCTAAGGTTAAAGTTTTTGGGGTTTGGGGAAGAAACTACAGAGTCGGGTAGAGTATTCCAGACATTGACCACTCTATTGCTGAAGTCGTATTTCCTGCAATCAAGTTTGGTGCGGTTAACTTTGAGTTTGTATCTATTGTGTGCTCTTGTGTTGTTATGGTTGAAGCTGAAGTATTCATTGACAGGTAGGACATTGCAATGTATGATTTTATATACCATGCTTAAATCAGACCGAAGACGGCGTAATTCAAGGTTTTCTAGTTCTAGAATTTCTATATAATTCTATATAAAATATCATTCTATATTCCGTGTCTAAAACTTTAGGGTCATTGGTTGCCGCGCTTGGAGCACCTACAGATTTGGTCACATCTGAAGTGACAGCCAGAGGGTTCCGTGTGAGTTGGACTCATGCACCGGGCAAAGTGGAAAAGTACCGAGTGGTCTATTATCCCACCAAAGGAGGGCAACCAGAAGAGGTAATGAAGTAACAATCACTGTTTGTCCTGAGGGCAAGACAAAAATAATGGGTGGAAGCTCGTCAAAGAAAGATGCAACCTCTAGGAGTAAGGAAAAAATCGTTTGACAGTGAGAGCGATTAACCAATGGAACAGCTTGCATCCTGGAAATGTAAGCAGGAGTGGGATTCTGCTGGTTCAGACAGGTTCGGGTGAACCGGTAGTTCTGGTGACCATTTGGCCATGCCCATCCACCCCTACCCTTTTCCTGTGCTTTATTTCCTTTGTTTTTGAGCACAGCTGATTTGCCGCGCATCAGCTGTTTTACTCACCAGGGCTGCAGCAGAAGATAAGTATTATAGCTAAAAATGGTCTTTTCCAAACGCTGTGCGCGTATGCAAGCTCACCGAAGTGGTTGTTACACTTGTTGAATCGCACCGCTGAACGTAAGTGCTCCATCACTGGAGGTTTTCAAGGAAAGATTCGACATCCACTTAACTGGGATGGTATAAGAATCTTCACTTCAGCAGGGGGTTGGGCTAGAAGACCTCTGAGATTCCTTCCAACCCTATGACTCTATGATTCTACGAAACTATAAGATCCCATGATTGTGTTAAGCAACATATATTGATAATCACTATTAGAAGCAGTGCCCAATTACTCCTGCGCCTCTCTAATCCAGGTTCAGTTTTTTTCTTTGTGAATTGAATGACAACCTGTTTTCAGATCCAGGAGAAAGCCTGCTTTGTGGTCATTTTAGCAACTCTGTTTAAAGGTATCTTGTCTTTTGTACAGGTGGTGGTAGATGGAACAGTTTCAACAGCAATACTGAAAAACTTGATGTCTTTAACCGAATATCAGATTGCTGTGTTTGCCATCTATGTTAGTTCTGCCAGTGAAGGTCTCCGGGGTACTGAGACGACACGTAAGTGACAAAAAAGGAACGTGGCAGTATTTTAAGTTTATGTTAGAACGATCTAATTTTGCATTGCAAGTGTGTATCTGCTGGTTCTAGATATAAACCTACCCCTGATGAAAAGCTGTTGGACAAGGGAAGAAAAGGTTCATTTAACATTATTTTGTGTTGATTTTTGGCTGGAATCAGAACACCTAGGAAACAAGGGTCTTAATACTTTCCTTCTCAGCCACAATCTATTTAAAAATAACTCTTCCTTCTGCCTTAGCTGCTGTTATGACTGCATGAGTCAAAAAGAGGGCTGTGAAAATATCAACAGACCCCTCACATCCTGGATATAAATAGTTTCAATTCTACCCTCAAAATGATGCTATAAGGCTCTGCACACCAGAACAACTACACACAAGGACAGTTTTTCCCTGAATGCCATCACTCTGCTAAACAACTAATTCCCACAACACTGTCAAATTATTTACTAAGACTGTATTACTATTACCCGTTTCATCTTTCCTAGTACCTATCTCTTCCCACTTATGACTATAACTGTGTTGTTTGTATCTTTACAATTTATATTGTTTCCTAGTATGATTTGGTTGCTTATTAGTAACCTATGACTATCACTAAGTGTTGTATCTTATGATTCTTGATGAATACATTTTATTTTTTCTTTATGTACACTGAGAGCATATGCATCAAAGACAAATTCCTTGTGTGTCCAATCACACTTGGCCAATAAAGAATTCTATTCTATTTCATTAGCATTGATGGGAAACTTTTCCTCCTAAGGTCAGTGAGAAAAGCAGGAGGATTTTCTAAGGGATCCCTGATGTACTGGGAAAAATTCAATTCAAACCCTCACTTGAACAGTCAAGTTCTGTCCGGATCAGTGGTGGTATGCTACCAGTTTGGCCCGGTTCACCTGAACTGGTAGTAAAACCAAAGATCAGCTGAGTGGAGAAAGAAGAGAAAAGCGCAGGATTGGCCCTCCCACCTGCCCCTGCGCATTTCTCTTCTTTATCCTCTCGGCTGATTGGTGCTGCAGGTTTCAGCTGGTGTGTGGAAAGCTGCATGCCCATGTTAGGTGCATGCATGCACGTGTGCAGTCACCGAACCGGTAGTGGAATAGTAGGATCCCACTTCTGCTCCAGATGTGGTGAGCTGGTAGGGTTTGCCATTAAGTTAACGCACATAAAAATATACTTCTGGTTTCAAGATAGGTTCGGCCATTTACTTCCAAGCATCAAGAGTACCTCTTGACATCCCATACTTTAAAATGACCTCTTTCCTTTAAGGTCAGCCTTTTCCCTGCTTCTATTTTGGTAGAACTTGCCAGGAGTTCTTGTTACAAGTTGTGAGGATAAATTCCCTAGTCAGAACAGCAGGACTTTTGCTAAGAGTCTTCACTCCTCACTCTGTATTGCTGAATCTGAGTTGTGTCTGAATAGGCTTGACAGCAATTTAGCTGTGTTTTCCTATGTGGCGTCGGCTATCAACTATCCTGTCAGACACAAGAAATCAGGAACCAGGGTGGTTGAAATGAGTACAAGTTCAACAGTTCTGTCGGATTCAACTTCTAAACAAGAATCTGATCTTCTTTTTTTTTTTTTTAAAACAAGTTTTATTAATTTTTAAAACACACAAATTATCATTATTCATTACATGTTTAAACCTTTTTCCCTTGTAAATTTAACAAGTCAGATAAATTATGATTCTATTTTAAACCATTTCCATATAATATACCAAAACCTCTTATTCAATTTCTCTTTACTTCTCTTTACTCTTATTCAATATCATTATTATTATTTCATCTGTTTCTTTCTGACTTAGTTACCATTATTCTCATTCTATATTTCTACAAGTTTTTACCAATTCTCCCCCAAAAAGACATATACACACAACACACAAAACATAAAAAAATCTTTTGGAAAGTAACTTGGACCCAGGTGTCTCTCTCTTCATGGACTTCAATTATATTCATGCTCATCTTACATATCATTACTTATTTTATTTACCATTCTAAGCCTTCTATATTAACTTCCACATATTTCACACTTCTTAATTCTACCTTAATTAATCATCTTAGTTTAAATCATTATATTTGTATCTTTTGTCCATTTTTTATCATCCCTTTGTCTCATCCCTTATGAAAAAAAAGAAAATCAGTTTCTCCTGAAATCATTAATCAGAGTATGATGCCTTTCTATCTCCCCTAAGTTAATCAAATTAATCTTTAAAATAATATCTAATACCCAATCAGATTTTGCTTGGTACATTCTATCTAACTAATACATCCAACACAATTAAGTGCATAATTAGAGCATAAATCCAAATATTAAAAAGAAATACTATAATAAAAATTTCATAATAACATCAATACCATAATTTTATTAAACTCTTTAATTAAAACAATATTCTAAACCCCTCCTATTATTAAGTTTTAAAACCAATCATTTTTAAACATTTTAACATTTTAATCTCTTATCAACTCTTAAACCATTGCAATACTACCATCTCATCTTATGTACCTTGCAAAATCTTTTTACTTTATCCATTATCCATAAAAATTCCTTTTTTCCATTTAATTTCAAACGTTGTAGCTTTTCTCCACCTTTTCCTTTCTTTCTTTTCCCAACAAACCTTTCTACCCCCCCTTCTTCTAGCCTCTGCCTTACCGGCTTCCCTCTGTCGTATTTCTTTTCCCTTTGTTTACAATCATCATATTGGTTTTGCACTTTATTTTTCCCTTTCTTAAATGTTTTTTAGATCTTAAGTCCTTAAATCCTTTAGTTTGCTTCTTTTCTTTCTTTTCTTTTCTTTCTCTTCTTCTTTTTCTGGATCAAATTCTGAGATTCATTAAAGATGGCTCCTTCCTTTCTTTCTTGTTCCTCTGCTGTCTTCATCTGTTGTAATTTTTGTTGATAATTAGTAAGCGCCATTTCTAAGAAAAGGAAAGCTTCTTCACACCATTTCTTAGTTCCTCAACAGAAAGAGCCATTATAAATCTTTTCTTTTCTTTTCTCCTTCTTCTTCTTACAACAACCAGAATATTCAAAAGAAAATAAAAAAGATAAAACAGTCCCAAAGTTATCAATCAGTCCAAACCAAGGCAGAGTTCTCACTTTCTCCTTCTGGGGTGATATCAATCAAAGAGAAAGAAAGTCCAAATCTGTTTAAAGTCTTGTTACAATATATTCTAGTCTTCAAATCCTTAAGGCATCTGCTCCAACAAATCTTAGCATACAAATATTTTCTTTTTAATCCTCTCTCTTCCCACTCATCGCTTAAAACCAATTTCCACCTAAAAATAGGTTTCTTAATATCCAGTTATTTATTCCGTAGGAAAAGAGGGAAAGCTATCCTTTCAGCACCTTCAAGCAGCCGCTTTTTTCCTCTTCTGGCAGGTATTATTCAGAAAGTCATACTTTTCAGGAATTTTATTAAATATGTCTTAGAGTCCTAGGAGCCAAGAAAACTTTCTCCTCTCAATCACTTTCTCCACTTCCTCCTGCGCATTCTTACCCGGCTGCCAGCTTCTTTGTGGCGGCTATTACGGACCGCCGCTGCACCGGCCCTGGGAAAGGGGGTTCTGCCGGCCAGGGAGGGGGTCTGCAGCACCCCAAACCCTTCTCCGGATCCCCTACCTTCAGCTGCCCCTACAGGCAGCCTAGCTCGCACCCGGCTGGGTCGGAGCCCCAAAACGGCTAGCGCGGCAGGGATCGCGCAGCTTCGCAAATCCCTGCCGCCGCGGCCGACAAACCGGAAGTCCAAGAATCTGATCTTCTAATGGTCAAGGCAAATTGGTGATAGATAAAAGTCGACGGAATTCAAACTGAGCTGGACATAAAACCTTTTTCGACATGAAGGGACTCCAGACTGATGATGTGCTTGACCCCTCCTCCCTTGGGCTCAGCTTGGGCATCTCCTACGTATCCTTTGAGCAGAATCAATTAAATGATGCCAATGATATGGATAGGGTTTCTTGAAGTGCATATGGGTTAGAATTGTTCTACATTTGGACCTGGTGGCACGAAGACCTTCAGCTGCTTTCTGAGCATTGCATTTTTAGGAATGGTGCAGATGAAATCACCCGGTTTTCATTCATATTTCTGAGTTTATGGGAGAGCTAAACAATAAACACCCTACTCTTCCTTTGTTTCAAAGGTGCTTTTTAAAAAGGCAACTGGACTTTGTGACGTAATAGCAGTGTTCCAATATATTAGGGGGGTGCCACAAAGAAGAGGGAGTCAAGCTATTCTCCAAAGCACCTGAGGGCAGGACAAGAAGCAATGGGTGGAAACTAATCAGGGAGAGAAGCAATCTAAAACTAAGGAGAAATTTCCTGACAGAACAATTAATCAGTGGAACAACTTGCCTCCAGAAGTTGTGAATGCTCCAAAACTGGAAGTTTTAAAGAAGAGATTGGATAACAATTTGTCTGAAATGGTATCGGGTTTCCTGCCTGAGGTTAGACTAGAAGAGCTCCAAGATCCCTTCCAACTCTATTATACTCTTCTATTTGAAAAAGCACCTTTGGGATAACCATGACCTGGATGACGGAGAACCTCCATAGATAGTTATTTTCCCACTGCTCCCTCAGTGCATCCCCCCAAAAATCTGCTCATGTCAGGGAAATATTTCCTTCTTTTTCAGGGGCAACTGAAAGAGTTTCCTGAATTATTCTTACAAAGGTGATACAGTTCTCGGGATCAAAATCATCCCAGAACTGTTTCCTTGGCTCTCTCTCCAATCCCGGTGTTTTTCTAGCAGCCCACGGACTATTCGCCTTACAATAAGAGACTCTGATGTTGTGATATACTTACCATCATGTAGAGAAAAAAAGAACCTGTTACCCAAGGAAAATAGGCTGAAATGTTTTTGTTTTTTTTAAAGTCCAGAGCAACATGATAACATTTGAAAGTGGATCAGGCAGAGGCCTCCTTAATTCACAGAAGTATAAGGAGGAGGAGGAGAATATGAATCGCAAGATTTTGTTATTATTAGACCATCTCAATCAATGGCTCAGCCATTTTTGGAATTGGTTTCCAGGTCTCGTCTACCTAGGGAGTGCTTACCCATTATGGCCCCATTTTCTGAGCAAACTTGGGTGGGGTTGCATTGTAGAAGAATTAAAAGTCTAGCCTAGCCCTTGATTGATCAGAGGTGGTTAGGAATTGGTTAATGACGAATTCCATGGTCCAAAGCACATACTGTCCCAGTAACATCATTTCCCACGACACCTGGTGCTCTTTTGAAGTCAAGTTCTGACTCAGTACAGCTGTACGTGTTTCTGATTCCACTACTGCCTAAGGCAGCACCTACCTTTCCAAGCAGAGTTTTTATTTAATCTTTGCTCAAGTGTCATAAAGCAATGTTCTCTGAAATAAGTAAATATTAATCGCTCCAGGTAACATTTCAAGGGGGAAAAAATGATGCTGTCATGGAGAGAGGGTGGAAAAATATACTATATTTGACCTTGCTGGCAGATAACACAATGAAAATGAAAACACCATGGATTCAGGCATGAAGTGTAGTTTTGAGAGAATGCAGCAGTTAGCAGCTGAAGTAAATACACGTAAGCCTTGGGTGTGAGAAACAGGGAAAAGGACAAAGCTAAATGCATTTTTGATCAGAATTCAGAGAATGGGGTCAATAATATCTCCAAAATAGCCCCCTTCCTTTTGTCTACAGTGTGCCTGAGTTCTGAGGGATGAATCCATTTCAACAGAGGTACACACCCATATTGTCATTGTCCATTGATTAGCAGAATATCTCTGTGTAAATTCATTTCCATCCTCATGACGTTCAGGAAGCTATTAAAAACCTGGCTATTCTCCCAGGGTCTTGGGTATCAGCCCTCCCAAGTTAATCAGACAGGAAACACAGCTAGACAAATTAAATCTACTTTATTGTAAGGCTATGTTAATAGAATCTTGCAAGTTTGAAGGTACAAACATCCTACCATCAATTTGAACCATCTGATCAATTAGGGCTGGCCTTTCCTAAGTTTCTTCCTTTGATAACTAAGTCCTTGAGGTCTTCCCCTGCTTTTATCTGATTGTTTCCTAGGCATTGTCTCTTACATTTGTCCCCTCAAGGTCATCCAGATGTTCTGTTATACCAGGGGAGAGTGAATGTCACTAAATTCAAGGTGCTGCTATTATTATATAAAGCTGTACAAGACTTGGCTTTGTCTTTATAACATTGAGATCTAAGTATCTAACACCTCACAGATTTGCTATCTATGTTGATTTCAGTCACATCCCAAACAAAGGATGGTTTAATTTGCTATTTTCTGTTTTGGAAATAGTCATCTCCAATCTCTGAGAGCTGATGTGCAGATTAACAAGACTTGTAATTTTATTTATTGCAGCTGAAGAGCAATTATCTAGCTATCCAAAATGACCAGATTGCAGAAATTAGGCGGTAACTCTTGTATTTTTCCCTCTGCAGTTGCGTTACCAATGGCATCTGATTTGGAGTTGTATAATGCCTCGCACAACAGTATGAAAGTAAAGTGGAAGGCAGTAGCTGGTGCAACTGGCTATATGATTCTGTATGCGCCCCTCATTGATGGCTTAGCAGCAGAGGAAAAGGAGGTGAGAGAACATAGCATCAATTAGGTCTTGGGATCCTGTTTCAAAGGGTGGGCTGAGATTCTTGAAAAACTAAGAAGTCCCTATTTTCAGTTAAATAATTATCCCTGTGAAAGTATAGGCACCCCACCAATGGAGTGTCATAGGCCTCTGTCCTGTTGTTGAAGAAGTTTGTTAATGGCCTGGATTGAGGATTTGAGGGTAATGATGATCACATTTGTAGAGGACCCAAAACTATGAAGAGTGACAAATATTTCAGAAGGGAGAGAGAAGACTCCAAAAATCATGTGAAACTCTTCTTTTCATTCATTACATTTGCTAAAGATCTTATATTACATGAGATTGTTGGGTTGGGTTGGGTCCCATACTCCATTCAAACAAAGAAGATTGAGATGGACTATGGAATGTATAGACTCTTCACAATTAAACATGGAATTTCCTGATACAGACCCAACTCACAGAGTATTCTAAGAGTGTAGAGGAATATAAGATTATTTTGTTGTGAAGAGCCTGTACATTCCACAGTATAACTCAATCTTCTTGGTTTGAATTGAGTATGGAACCCAACCCAACAATCTCATGTAACATAATGAGTAGCTGCCCCAGTAGCTTCCCCAGACAGTGGCTCTTCTCTTGTACCAGAATATTACAGTCTCATGGAGGAGCTTGTCCAGAATTTGGGTTAATGACACTTGGGAAGTAATAGTGAACCAATTGAAAAGATGCAGTAATCACAACCAGTTGAGGATTGATAGAAGCTGAGAACCCTTGTGGTTGGTTTGACATTGAATTAGGTCAGGATTAGAGATTAGTGATGAATCAAAGATCATCCTATGAGCATCACTGAAGTATCTTTTACTCGAATCCAAGTGTCCCCATCAATTCTACATAATGTTATGCCTTTTTGATAGCTGCTAATCACTTACGAAATGGAAGGTGCTCTACAGAAAATGGCCTCTCATATCAATAGTACTCCATTGGGGTAAATGCAATTTCATTTTTCTGCTAAATACTTTCCTTTCACTTTTTCAAAACCAAGCAGACCAAAAAAAAAAAAAAAAATCCCAGGAAGTTTAATTGACTCCAAGTCAGGAAGCTATTATTTGCTTACGAGTTTCTTGGCAAGATATATTTTATAAAAGGCTGATACAGACTTTAAGATGGACATCAGAGCCAATTTCAATGTTTTCCCCCCTAAAGGTTTTTTAATTTTTTCTCGCTTGCTCTTTTCTATGAATATACATTCAAGTCCACAGCACTGAATGTGATTTTAAAAAGAAAAGTTCTGTGCTAAGATTTATATTCTATCTAAAATGCATTTTGCTGCATATCTATTCAAACCTGGACATTTTTGTTTGTGATTTGGCTTAGTTTACCATTTTTGCAAATTAGTTTTTCTAATTTGGTGCATTTTTGTACAATACGTGTATGAGTTTTTAAACAGAGTTTTAGCTAATAGAGATTTTTAAAATGTTGTCAAACTGCAGGGTACCATTCTGAGAAGTGTAATTTGGAATGACTACTTCACTTTGCTTCAAGTGTGGAATATAATATGTTTGTGTGCAGAAAAATTGTCCTACATTCCTAAGTAAAATTAAAATCAGTTTTGCCTAAGGTGTGGACAGAAATTGTATTTAGTATGAACTGGCTAAAAACTCTGACAGATTAAACAATGGACCTAGCCTATCTCTTGATTTCTAGTGTGAAATTATGTTCATGCTTGTTCAAGTGGGAGAATTCTAAGTAGTATTAAAAAGGCATGTAAGATTCTAGAAGAGAATCAAGAATGATTACACATATTCAGTTTTTTTGTAAGTTATATAGCATATATCTCTTGCAGAAAATTAATTGAAATAAAAAAATCTTAAGATCCTCTGTCAAAAGACATATTCAAGAGACAAATTTCAATTAAACCTAGTCAATGTACTGTTCAATATATTTGTAATGACTTGAAGAATTAGATCTTCAACTTCATAAGAATCTATTGACTTGCAACTGTTGTGTCATTCTGAATTTTCTATAATAGATGCTCTACCGATAACATGTATAGTAAGGGTGATAAAATCAATTGTGTCTTTTCTTTTTATAGATCTGAAACTTTTCTGACTCAAAATTATTAACAGTAATTAATAGTAGCAAATGTGAAATTTACAGTATTATATATTTTAAGGATAGCTGATCAAATGTTATGGAGAAGATTATATGAAAGTACAAAGGGACTTGTGTAATTGTGGCAATCCCAGTTCTACATTTCTGCCTTTTGGACTAGGTTTCAGTTGCTGGTTTTTGATATTCTAGGATTTCTCACAAATTGGACAGCTGCCCATCAAGCCATTATAGTACTAATTTGTGCAAATGATCCTCAGGCAGGACATAGTGGTATGAATCAATCCCTTGTTAATATCACAAATCCTGTTTTTCTTACTTTGACAGAAATTATTCTGTGTCCTGAAAAAGTTCTTCATCTTCTACTCATATATGCTACTATTTCATATTTTTAAAATAATGAACTCACATTAAAAGACTGCATTCTAATCACTGTGGTGGCACAGGGGTTAGAATGCAGTATTGCAGGCTAACTCTGCTCACAGCCAGGAGTTTGATCCTGACCAACCCAAGGTTGACTCAGCCTTCCACCCATGTCAGTACAATGAGGACACAGATTGTAGGGGCAATGTGCTGAGATTGTAAACCACCCAGAGAGTGTTGTAAAGCACTATGGAGTGATATATAAGTCTAAGTGGTTTTTTTATTGCTATTTTTTTTATAGATGAAAATTGGAGTGAGCGCCACACATGTTGAACTTGAGGGTCTGCTACCCAACACAGACTATACAGTCACCGTTTATGCAATGTTTGGAGAAGAAGCCAGTGATCCTCTTACAGGACAAGAAACAACATGCAAGTGGTTTTTATGTGTTTCTACTTGTCTTAGGAGTAAATTCTGGAAAGGCTTTCTGAGACTGAAAAACAACGCCTTTAAACTTTAGTAGAATAATAATCCCTACAGGCATTGTTTAGGAACAGCACCATGAACAGCAACTTCACTTTGACCCAAGCGCCACTCAATGGGAGCTCCCATTACCTGCCTCAGTTCCTGCCCACCTAGCAGTTTGAAAGCATGCAAATGCAAGTAGATAAATAGGTACCACTTTGGTGGGAAAGTAATGGCATTCCATGCACCTTTGAAGTATGCTGGCCACATGACCATGGAAATTGTCTTTGGACAATGCTGGCTCCCTTGGCCAAGAAACAGAGATAAACACCATACCTTGGAATCAGACACAACTACCTTTTAGAATACCTACCTTAGTCACTAGAGCATTGTTTAGGAAGGAACATGAAGATCAACTGTGTCCCTTTTGCATGGTGCTTGTGATTTCTATGACAACTTGTTATTAACTGATTATTATCATGTATAGAAAGGGACTTCAGTGGACTATTCTTCCTTAGAGTTTTGAAGTCCAACAGTAGGTTTTTAAGTTTCTTGAAGATTATTTTCCTTCAAAATACCTTCTTTGCTTCCCGTCTAAAATAGATGTGAGATAACATCTATTTTAATTCCATTGAATTTTAACTGCAGCCTGTTCTTTACATCCCAATCTTTAACGTTTTAAAGTTTAATGTTTGTTTTCATATCATGACACTTTCAAGAGTTGTAAGATTTCAAATTCAAGAATTCTCAGATAACTGAATGGGAATTCTGGAGGTGAAGCCTAACACAAGATGGGTACAATTTCTCTAAAATATGTATACTCATACAACACTTCATGCTTTGCTAAATTCCAGTGGAAAAAAATGGCTGTACTATCTTTTCATTGGTTTTTTTTTTTTTGTGTGTGTGTGGCTAGAAATGCTATGAAGGGATCCAAACTTTCCATATTAAAATAGTTCATAGTTTAAGCATACAACATGTGTTCATGTGTCAGTACCACTTTTAAAACATAATTTATAACAGCTTTGGAAAACTGTGTTTGAGAGTGATTTGAATTTTTCCATATTGGCTAGGTTTCCTTTAATTCAAATTGTCAAGCGCTCACTGTTTCCCCACACGTAGATGCATACTGTGAGAACTGAGTTGTATGTTTGTCTTGTAAAGAACTGAATGTATGAATCTAATAGAGGTCACGTTTTAGTCCAGGAACAGAAAACTGAATTATTGCAGGAAGCATAATGTTTGTGGACAGGTTTTTTTTTTTCATTCAGATGTTTTGACCTCTGACCAGTGGTGAATTAAGGCTCACTGGTGCCCTAAGCACTGACAAATATTTGTGCCCCTCTCCTTTGTACATACTGTACAAACGAAGGCAATCTTAGGCTACATAAAGGTTTTTGTGATACCCCCTTTGGGCCTGGTGCCCTAAGCATGTGCTTAGTCTGCTTAATGGTTAATACACCACTGCCTCTGACCCTGGAATGTTTTGTGACATGTGGGATAGGAGAGTTTACCTTTTGATGTTTATTAATGTAAATTGGGATGTTGAATTGGCCACCAAATTGATTTTCGTGGAAACAGAGATAGAGTTAACGTGGAGTAGAATGGATTTCAGCCTCCTGAATAAAAAAAAAAAAACATGGGTAGGAACTGAGCCTTCATAGAAAGCAGGAAATGGGGGAATTTGGACGGATTTGAGATAATCCGATGTAGGGTCAAATTGGGGATGGAGAAGAAGGTGTTAGAATATAGAATCGTTCCAAGTGAACGTCTTGAAATATCTAAGAAGTTCTCATTGTTTCTGAGTGAATAACAGAATTGGAAGGGACCTTGGAGGTCTTCCAGTCTAACTGCCTGCTTAGGAAATTCCCTGCTCAGGAAACCTGCTGTCCCACTGCTCAGGAAACCATATACCATTTCAGAAAAACAGTTGTCCAATCTCTTCTTAATGTTCCATTGTTGGAGCATTCACAACATGGGGAGGGTGAAAAACGGGCCTCCTGGAAGTTCGGGAAGGCTGGAAACAAGTCCGTTTCTGGCTTCCAGAGAGCCTCCGGAGCCCGGGGAGGCCATTTTCATCCACCCGGTCAAGGAAAGCCTCCACAGACTAGGGAAGGCAAAAACACCCCCACCACCACCATGGCGCAGGAGGCTGTCTAAGCCACACCCACCATGGCCACACCCACCCAGCAACCGGGCATAGAACTCATTGCTAAAATTATTGAAGCCCACCCCTGGGCTTTAGTTTGCTGTAAAGTCTAGCATATTTACACAAGTAACAAACCATATAACTCAAGCCATACATGTGACAAAATCCCACCAATAGCCATACAATGTGAATTTTCTTGGGTGAGGGCACTGCATTGAACATGATCAGATTTTATATCAAACACATAGTGTTGTATGCTTAATGTCAACTGGAAGCTATATATCGCAATAGGTCGACTGACCGAAAAAGAAAGATATTATTTGTAATACGGATTCATTTCCATTTTCAAGTGCCTTTAAGTCCACCAAGAAATTTGAAGTTTTCAAATGTGGATCACAACTCAGCCAAAATAGCTTGGGATCCAGCTTCCCCAAAGGTCAAAGGCTATCGCATTATGTACGTTAAGACAGATGGGACCGAAACTAATGAGGTAAGCAGATTTTTAAAAGAATAAACAGGAAGAACTTTAAAACAGAACTATTCTGTGGAACCAATATTTCTCCCCCCACCCCCCAAGTCTGACAATAACTCATATAATAGCAGTTAGATTAACTTCTTTGGTTAAGAAGGGTTATCAAAGTGGGGTAAATGGGTCCATCTCAAAGGTTTGAGAAAGCATTTGTAGCTTCCTCTTCAATGAAATTTGAATTCCCTATATAAGTACATTGTTTTTGTTATATTTTGCATATGGCTCATTTTTAAAAAAATCTCTTCTTTAATTATTCAAGCCATTAGTTTCCCACCTCCCATTTTTCATATTCTCTTTCCAAGCAATGGCATGGCGAAATAATTTTGTGCTTTACAATCAACCATCATGTAGGGTTTGAGGTGCTTTTCTTTAAATGTTTGTTTTATCCAATGTAAATGGTATAATATGCTAAGAAAAGAAAAGAATGTAGAATATATTTCATTCTTTAAATGAAACTTGACTTACCGGTGTCTAAATGGACATGTCCATGTTTTTTTCTCAGCATATAAAGAATTAGTTTGCTAAAAAATAAAAAGAATTGATTTGTTATTGCCGTCTGGGATAATGGCTGGATGGAGGGATGAATGACTGAATGGATGGACAGATAGAAATAATGATAGAGGTTCAACTGATGAGATGGAAAAATAGCAGCAAACAAAATGGACTCTGGAAAAATATGCATGGGTTGTTTTTCTAGGGTGAAATCCCTGAAATATGTATAATGTTCTGGGCAGACCAGAATGGAGATCTTACTCCCCTGGTCCAGTGGCCCCAAGCCTATTATCCTAGACCAGGGGTATCAAACTGGTGGACCACGGGCTGGATGAGTCGCGCACCAGCCATGCCCACCCAGCTCCGTGAAGGGGGAAAACATTGTGAAACATCACATAACAGCAACATGACGTGGCGAGTTTGACACCCATGTCCTAGACTCTCTAGTTCAATGTTGCTCAACCTTAGCAACTTTAAACTAAGTCAGGAGTGTCAAACTGGCAGCCCACGGGCCAGATGCTCCACACCCACCCCAGCTCCGTGAAGGGAAAAACCATCACGATATGTCACATGACAGCAATGTAACGTGGTGAGTTTGACACCTGTGAGGTAGGTGGACTTCAAGGCTGCCTGTGGAATTCTGGGAATTGAAGTCCACACATCCTTAGGTTGCTGAGGCTGAACAACACCTACCCAAGGCAGTCCTCACTGCTATAAATTCTGAGAACACTCCATCCGTGCAAACTCCTCATCCAAGCTGATATAGATCTACATCTTTTTCAATAAACATTTCTTTATAATCCTTGGCACACACATCTCTCCATTCCCTGCTTGTCTGGCTCTCTCCTTCCCCTGGCAAGAAATTGGCTGAGGCTTTCCAGAATTTCAACATGACACAGCTTGTAAAGAATCTTTGTAGCTGTAACAAGATGCAACAGGCCTGTTGCCCCTGTTTTAGACCCTTGTGGGTTTAAACACAATGCCTTTTCCTCTGGCCATTTTCACAGTGTAACAAGAGGCTCACTTTATGCTTCTTGTGCTTTGAATAGAGTAGAGTAGAGTAGAGTAGAATAGAGTAGAGTAGAGTAGAGTAGAATAGAATAGAATAGAATAGAATAGAATAGAATAGAATTCTTTTTTGGCCAAGTGTGATTAGACACACAAGGAATTTGTCTTGGTGCAAATGCTCTCAGTGTACATAAAAGAAAAGATACATTTGTCAAGAATCAAGAATCAGAAGGTACAACCAGTGGTGGGATTCAAAAAGTTTCACCACCAGTTTGGTGGGTGTGGCTTGGTGGGTGCGCTTTGCACATGGGCACACACTGCGTGCCCGTGTGCACCACACTTTATGCAGGTGCACAGGTATTTCCGCAGGTGCAGAGGTGTTCCAACTCACCTCCTGCAAGCCTGCACTGTCCCGGTCACTTCAGCAGCTGCTACGTGGCACTCTGTTGTGCCGCGCAAAGCAGCTGTGCTTCAAAAGCAGAGGATAAAGGTGAGCATGGGAGCCCAAGTGGGCAGGTGGGCCCAACAGTAGAGCAGTGGAGAGAACTGGTTCAGTCTCCGCTGCTCATCGCCGCTACAGACTCGGCCGAACCGGGCTGAACCAATAGAATACCGCCACTGGGTACAACACTTAATAATAGTCATAGGGTACAATAAGCAATCATATCATACTAGGAAACAGTCAGTACGAACGACAAAGTTACTGTCATACAGTCACAAATGGGAGGGGATGGGCGATAAGGAACAATGAGAAGATTAATAGTAGTAGTAGTGCTATTTGTATTTGTATATAGTTGGACAGTGTTGAGGGAATTATTTGTTAGCAAAGTGATGGTGTTCAGGAAAAAACTATTCTTGTGTACTAGGTATGAGTTGTTTATTGACAGTTTCACCATTTCTGCCTTGGGAAAAATGACTTTCTAATAAAGAAAAAAGAAAATCTAGATTTCTTTCTAGCTCTCAACCTCTCTTCACCTCTAATAACTGAAGCAGCTGGTTCTCCCAGCCTACGTGAAACAGGAAATTTAACTAGAGAATCTTGAATTGGAAGCATGCGGCCACTGGACCAGGGGAATAAGATCTCCATCTGGCCTGTCCAGAACATTATAAATATTCCAGGGATGTCACCCTCGAGAAACAGCCAATGCATATTTTTTTCCCCCAGAGTCCATTTTAACTTGCAGCCATTTTTTCCCCTCCCATCAGGTGAAGCTGATAGGTAGGATAACCCTTTTTAAAGAAAATTGAGGAACAGCTGTTTGGCTCATAAACAGATATATTCCTTTTGGGGGCACTTTTAAAACAAAACAAAAATAATAAACACATGTCCTGGGGTTGTTCTGTTTATTTTTTTTCCCCTCAGCCCATTAGGCTGACCGATGGTCTCTGACATCATGGTCCTGTTTGAATAACTGGGCCAAGGGTGATTGTATCATGCTGACCTCAGCACCCACTCAATTAACTTTAGGGCTAACCCACACTTTCTGGTTACCCTGATGAGAGGATGAACCACCAATCAGTTTGGGTGTAGTGGATGATGTCGTCCTTAGCCCACCCCATGGCTGTTGGGAAGGCAACCGCCATCTGAGTTTCATCAGAAATAACGTGTTTCCTCTTGGCTAGCATAGACAGGACAGTCCAGTTCACTTGTGGCACTTCAAGTCTTCTTAAAGAAATGCCTTCATTCCAGTAAACTGATGTATATGCTGTGGGTGCTGTGGGGCTGATCACCACCACGTTCGCTGTTTTCTCCTGTCCATTTCATATGGAGCTGCTGGATTCACTGTTGTGAAAGAGGAGATCTTTGGGGGTTTTTTTCTTCTTTTTTTAAGCTTAGTGTGGAATAATGATAATAATAAGTGCCATGGTGCCTTAATGGAAAAGACGCCTGCCTCCCACTTGGAAGGTTGGGAGTTTGAGCCTAGGTAGCAGCAGATGTTTCTCTCCCAGGGTTCACAGGAAAAAAAGATCTATCTGCTGTGAACTCTGTGTAGGCATCAGGAAGGGCATCTGGTCTGTAAATGCTCAGGTGTTCAGCAGAGTAATTCCTTCCTTTCTTTTCTCCTTTTGGATGAAATCGACAAGTTCAGCCAAGTTTGCCCTTCTAGCAGTGGTGTCCCTTGGGCTGTCAACATAGGCAACATGGTGGGGGCTTGTATCACAATCCAAGCCACAATGTATTTATGACGGTGGCAGTGTCCCAATGTCACGTGATCACCTTTAACAACCTTTTGACAAGCAAAGTCAATGTGGAAGCATTAACAACCCTGTTACTAACGAAACAGCTGCAGTTATTCACTTAACAACCATGGCAAGAATGGTCGCTAAATGGGGAAAAACTCACTTAACAACTGTCTCGGTTAGCAACAGAAATTTGGGGCTTAGCTGTGGGCTAAGGACTACCGGTAGTGATTTGTATAACACTCTGATTCCATCCATCCCTGGATGAAGAATCTGTTGGCACCTGCCCCCTTTTCTCTGCTCCTCCTTTCCATTTAGCTAAAGGGGAGCAAACAGATTGTTCCTTTCTATAAGATGGGAAATTTGCCAAGACGCTGATTGATGCAGCCTGGAGTCTCTAACCTGAGTTTTCTTTTTCAACTGTGAAGAAGTCTCTGGGTGAAGAATTAGACCAAGCCTCTTTTCTATTTTTGACGTAGATATGGATTTTCCATCCTCATGTAGATGTGGATTTGTAATCATTTTTCTCATTCCTGTCGCCTCTGGGATGTAGGAAGAAGTTGATCAAGTGTCAGCACATATTTTGAAGAGCTTGACATCTCTCACTGAATATACTGTAGCCGTTTTCTCCCTCTATACCGAGGGTCAGTCTGAGCCACTGACGGGCAGCTTTAGCACAAGTAAGTCTCGCTTCATGTCTCTATCATCCAGGTCATAGTTCTCCCAAGGGTGCTTTTCCAAAAGGCAATTGGATTTTCTGGGTTTTTCTCCCCCTTGAAAACATGTTGCTTCTCATCCAAGAAGCTTCTTCCATTCTAACTGAATGGTGTGGAACAGAAGGATTGGTATTCTTTGCAGTCATCTAGTCATTTGCACTCTGAAGATCAGTCATTCGTTCACTGGGAATCGTTGAGGCCCCTTGGGGATTTATCTGTATCCTCAGGGTCACCTGAATCAGAGTGCAGATGGATTGTGGGACCTTCTTGGGCCTGCTACCAGAAGTCTTGCTGCATTTTTGAAAGCAGTCTAGCTATAGTCCCAATATTGTTCTACTCTTTTGGAAGGAACATTTGGTTTTATTCATATTTTCTTAAGAAAAGGAGATTATAGCTCTCAATTTATACACTTGACAGCTTGGAAACCTTATATTATTGAAAACAAATGCAGATGAAAACATGGCCCAATATCTTGGTTAAAGTTGGGCTGCTACAAGAAGAAAGAGAAATTTGAACGCAGCATGCTTGAAATCAAGTTATGTTGTGCCAGTTCCTGAACAAATTATGTAGATACAGCCAAACACCTCATAAGTTCTTCACAAAGATATTAGAATAGAATAGAATAGAATAGAATAGAATAGAATAGAATAGAATAGAATAGAATAGAATAGAATAGAATAGAATAGAATAGAATAGAATTCTTTACTGGCCAAGTGTGATTGGACACACAAGGAATTTGTCTTGGTGCAAATACTCTCAGTATACCTAAAAGTAAAGATACATTCATCATGAGTTAATTATAAGGTACAACACTTAATGATAGTCATGGGGTACAATAAGCAATCAAATCATACTAGGAAACAGTCAATATAAATCGTAAGGATACAAGCGACAAAGTTACAGTCATACAGTCACAAGTGGGAGGGGATGGATAAGGAGTGATGAGAAGGTTAATAGTAAGAGTAGTGCAGACTTTACTTTCTGATTGCAGAGGCTTTTTAAAAAGAAAAATTGCAAACATAATTTGATTACTTTTTAGAACTTTTAAGCATCTCAAGGAAGAAACAAAAGAGCCGCTTAGAAGGATTTTGCCATCCTCTGATTTATTTCTGATTTCAAAAAAAAGGGAAAAATGCAAATAACTTATTCCAACAGAAGAGAATATATAGAATTCAGGGTTGCAATTGCAGAAAACAAGTCGGTTTCTAATTTTCAACTTTTTTTCTATATAGGTAGTCCTTGACTTACAGCTGTTCATTTAGTGACTGTTCAAACTTACAACAATGACACTGAAAAACGTGACTTATGATAGCTTTTCACGCTTACAACTCTTGTAGCAACCCTATGGTCATGTGATCAAAATTCAGGCACTTGGCAACTGGCATGTATTTATGACAATTGCAGCATCCTGGGGTCACCATTTCTAATCTTCCCAGCTGGCCTTTGACAAGCAAAAGTCAACAGGGGAAGCCAGATTCATTTAACAACCACGTGATTCACTGAACAACTGCAGTGATTCCGTAGCAAAATAGGTAATAAAATGGGGGTACAACTCACTTAACAGCTGTCTTGCTTAGCAATGAATATTTTGGAAATTGAGAATGACCTGTAAATCGTCATTGTTTCATGAACATTGCTTTTAGTACAGTAATATATGCGCAATTATAATTGGCCAATCAGTTCAACTTTTAAAAAGTCTGTAGAAAGTTTACTGTGTCTGTTTATATTCCATAGAGTTGGAAGCAATTTCAGATATCATGTTTAGGGAACGAAGTTAACTTGATCCAGACACATTTGGAATCCTTCAGTTTTTTTTTCTTTTATCTTGCAGAGAAAGTTCCATCACCTGAATTTTTGGAAATTATTGAAGTATCTACTGAAAGTTTAACCGTAACCTGGAAGCCACCATCCTCTGATGTGGCTCTTTACCGTCTAGCATGGATCCCATTGGCTGGCGAAGAAGCTGATGAGGTAAGGATGTTCCTGCCCCTTACATGCTTTTTCTTATAGCAAGCTGAACTGCTGGTGACAGACTGTGTTTTGTGCATTTTAAGAAGCAGAGTCTCAGTAGACGTCATGATAGAAATAGATGAGTACGTTTGTGAAAAGCATGCAAGCAATTGATTGTCTATTTATTTATTTACTAGCTCGATACCCGTGCTTCACTACGAAACTACATGGTCGGGCTTAATTTTGGGGGTGGAAAATAAGAGGAAAAAATTCTGCCTACCAGCATCCATCGGTATTCTAGCGTCCTGTCAGTATGTGAGAGAGTTGAGAGCTGTTTGGAAACTGAAACAGTATTTGCTGTGTGAGCAAGAAGAAGACAGCAAGGAGCCTGAGCGTGGCTTAGCTCAACTGTTCTGTACTAAAGGTGCTTGGTGCTGTGAAGCTAAAGCTGAAACTCCTCTCCTCTGCTTGTGTTTTGCATTTGGAACAGATTGCTTTTCAGGTGGGGAGGGGGAGTAGAACTTCTTAGCATCAGAGCGTGTTAATAATAATATAGGAAATACTAATGCTCTGATGGTCATTTTGAAAAATCATTTCTTAGTGAGCACCTAGAAGCCAAGAGGAACATATGTGCCAAATTTCAAGTTTGTAGGCTTTACAGTTCTGGAGATTTTGTGATGATACGTGTGTGGTATTTCGCTTTAATATATATAGAGAGTTGTATCCTATTTTCATTAGTTTTACAAATAACTCAAGGTAATGAATATACTGTATCCAACACACATTCCTCCTCCTGTTTTTCCCATAACAACAACCCTGTGAGGTGACTTGGGCTGAGAGAGAGTGACAGGCCCCAAGTTATGTAGCTGGCTTTCATGCCTAAGGCGGGACTAGAATTCAGCATCTCCTTGTGATTGGCCCAAAGTTACCCAGCTGGCTTTCATGCCTGAGGTGGGACTAGAACTCATGGTCTCCTGGTGATTGGCCCAAAGTCATTCACCTGGCTTTCATGTCTAAGGTGGTACTAGAATTCACAGTCTCCCACTTTGTAGTGTGGTGTCTCAACAAAAAACCAAACTGTCTCTCTTTTGCTATATTCTACTTAAAAACTCATTTGCCTGGCTCCTTATGAAGCCAAAGCAGTGCCAAGAGAAATTCTTTGAGGAAAATGCCTCAAGGAATATTTGCACAAGTATTTTGCACCTTCTCCCAAAGTATGGTTGGCTCCTACCCTGTTGCTTTTCCAAAAGGCCCTAAAAATATGACTTTCAGTGGTCCTGGGGACTACGAATGGAACTGGAGCGTGACTGATTTGATTGTGCTGTTGCTACTCTGGATGGGGGCTTTTAAAATTGATTTTTATTATACAGCAAATTTTGTAAAAAAAAAAAAAAATCTGGAATCACCTATGTGTGAATTGGGAGGCTGTGTATATGTGTTTAATAAATAAACAATAAGCACAAATTTAGAGAGTCAGCAACTAAAGGAGCTAAATGAAGAACGAGCATGCTTAATGGTTATTCAATGCAGATCAATTCGTTCATCAAGAGATGGCAAGAACATTTCTCAATGTTTCTCGGATGTGGAAAATGAGTTAGGTATACCCGGACAGGTTCCAAAAGAAGTATAATTCACTTCTCTGCCTTCTAAACCTCCCATTCTATCTGTTTCAGATCATCTTAAGTGGAGATGTGGACACCTATGAAATTGAAGGCTTGCTGCCTGATATGGAATACGAGGTGTCCTTGGTGGCCCTTTTTGATGATGAAAGCGAAAGCGATGTTGTTGCTGTACTTGGGAGCACACGTAAGATGGGAAATACTATGGTTATCCTTCCTATATATTTCTCAGTATATACTTTACTTTAAAAAGCCAATGCTCAGAAGTATCGGGTACCTCTGTCTCCTTACTTGAAGTCCTGATGTATAGAACAGTGTGTTCATATATGTTCATTTGGCTACTGAAATGTAATCTACTTTGTCTGAAGAGATGTTTCATGGCTGGTTGGGGGATTCTGGGTGTTGAAATCCACCCATCTTCAAGGGGCCCAGGTTGAGAATACTAGTCTAGACCAGAGGTGGTATTCAGCAGGTTCTGACCAGTTCTGGAGAACCGTTAGCAGAAATTTTGAGTAGTTTGGAGAGCCGGCAAACACCACCCTTGACTGGCCCTGCCCCATTTATTCTCTGCCTCCCAAGTCCCAGTAGATTGGTTGGGTCTTCTTTTGTTGCAGGAGAATGGAGCTGGAAAGCAGGTTAGTGAGTTGGGGAGGGAATGGGATTTTGCAGTATCCTTCCCCTGCCGCCAAGTCATGCCCACCAAGCTACACCACGCCCACCAAACCATGCCCACAGAACTGGTAGTAAAAATTTTTTAATTCCACCATTGGTCTAAACATTCAGAAGAGATGCTGAGTTGAAATTTGATCTGAGGAGTCCTCCTTGGTGCACTCTGAGCTTGTGTGTTTTCTTGTAGACGTTTCATTTTCCAAACTAGGTAACATCATCAGTCTAATCTGATGGTGTTACCTAGTTTGGGTACTAGTCTGATCATTAGAACTGTTGATGTTACCTAGTTTGGGTAATACAGCATCTGCAAGAAAACAAGCAAGATCAGAGAGCACCAAGGACTCCTCATGTCAATCCTGAGCTACAAATATTCTCCTTTATTAGTGAAATTTGATCATCTTGGAAATAACTCAACTCTCTCCTCCTAATATAGCTCCATCCCGAGTTCTTTCTTTTAAAATTCTGCCAGTTAGTCCAGATTTTGCTTTAATTTCAGTTCAACCTGACTTTATCTTCTCCAGTCGCAATATTCTGCATTAGTGTGCCATATAGATAAACCTACACAAGAAACATATAGGAGCTGTTGTTAGTATGGAATTCTGTCTGAAAACATGCTTGTTGTGTTGCTTTTTTCCAGTTGAAATACTGACTACTGAAGTTACTACTATTACTACAGAAAGTACTACTACTACTCAGCCTACAACAGCAGGTACAAAATGTATTTTAAAAAATGAACACAAATGTAAGTCAAGAAGTGATTCATTAACATTACTCAGACCAAGGGGGTTACGATGACTCAGTGGTTAAAGATGCTGAGATTGTCAGCCTGGAAAGCTGCCAGTCTTGGTTTGAGACCTGGACGCCATGCGATGGGGTGAGCTCCCATGCCTTGCCCCAGCTCTTGCCCACCTAACAATTTGAAAGCATGCAAATGTGAGTAGATCAATAGGTACCACTTAAGAGCCGTGGTTGTGCAGTGGTTAGAATGCAGCACTGCAGGCTACTTCTGCTGACTGCCAGCTGCCTGCAGTTCAGCAGTTCAAATCTCACCAGACTCAAGGTTGTCTCAGACTTCCATCCTTCCGAGGTCAGTAAAATGAGGAGCCAAATTGTTGGGGGCAATATGCTGACTCTATAAACCGCTTAGAGAGGGCTGTAAAGCACTTGTGAAGCAGCAAATAAGTATAATTGCTATTGCTACCACTTTGGTGGGAAAGCAACCATATTCCATGTGCCTTGGCATATAGTAATGCTGGACACATGACTATGGAACAGTCTTTAGACCAGGGGTCTCCAACCTTGGCAACTTTAAGACTTGTGGACTTCAACTCCCATAATTCCTCAGCCAGCAAAGCTGGCTGAGGAATTATGGGAGTTGAAGTCCACAAGTCTTAAAGTTGCCAAGGTTGGAGACCCCTGCTTTAGACAATGCTGGCTCCCTTGTCTAAGAAACGGAGATGAGTACCACCCTCTACAGTTGGACATAACTGGACAGGGGAAACCTTTACCTTTACTCTGAGCAAAGATGCTTAGAATTCTTAGAATGATTGTATTTTATGATTTGCTGTAAAATAGTTCACTGGAGTGTGGAAGAAATGTTAGTATCCTTTGATATCCAGACTGGATGCTTCAAAAGATTTAAAGCTGTGTAAAGTGCCTGTTGCTCTTCTAGTCTTTCGGACAGGAATAAAAAATCTCATGGTCGAAGATGAAACTACCTCAAGTTTGAAAGTCAAATGGGACATTACGGACCTCAGTGTTTCCCAGTTCAGGGTGACATATATGAAGGCTGACGGTGGTCATGGGGAGGAAACGGTAAGGATGATGGCCTGACAGAGAACTGGTTTGAAAGCTTAGCTTGGATTTTTAAAGAGTTATTCGTAACTTGGAATCAAAGGGAACATTCTCCACATGATAAGTATCAATTGCCTACATAATATAAGCCTCAGTTTGCTAGTATCATTTACTTATCTGTGTAAAATGATATATTCCACCAATATTGAATGCATTTTGCAATTTCATAAGCCAAAAACTAACTAGGACCCTGGGCTTACAATTTAAAAACAATAGGAATATATAGTGAGTCCTCAATTTACAACTGTAATTGGGGTCAGAGTTTTCATTGCTAAGTTAGGTGGTTCTTAAGTGAATCACACCTGATTTGACCACTTTTTTTTTTTTGCCATGGTGATTGAGCAAATTACTGCAGTTATTAAATGAATTTTAATTGAATCTGGCTTTCCTGTGTTGGCTTTGCTTGTAGGAAACTAGCTTGGAAAGTCCCAAATGAGAAGCACATGACATCGTAAATACATGCTAGTTGCCAAGTGCTCAAATTCTGATCACGTGGCTGTGGGGATGCTGCAATAGTCATAGGTGGGAGAACCAGTCGGAAGTCACTTTTCCAATACCTTTCAAACAGTTGCTAAATAAATCCCAAGTTGCCTTAACAGGGATACAATCAAGATCAAGGGAGGTACTAATACCACTCTATAAAGCCTTAGTAAGACCGCACCTAGAGTACTGCATCCAGTTTTGGTCACCACATTATAAAAAAGATGTTGAGGCTCTAGAAAAAGTGCAGAGAAGAACAACCAAGATGATTAGGGGACTGGAGGCTAAAACATACAGTGAACGGTTGCAAGTACTCAGCATGGCTAGTCTAGTGAAGAGAAGGACTAGGGGAGACATGATAGCAGGTCCCAATATTTGAGGGGCTGCCACAGAGAGGAAAGGGTCAAGCTATTTTCTAAAGCACCTGTAGGCCAGACAAGGAATAATGGATGGAAAAGGAACAAAGAGAGATTTAACCTGGAAATAAGGAGAAACTTTCTGACAGTGAGAACAATCAACCAATGGAACAGCTGGCCTTCGGAAGTTGTAGTAGCTTCATCATTGGAAGCCTTCAAGAAGACACTGGACTGCCATCTGTCAGAAACGGTGTAGTGTCTGCTTGGATGGGGTGTTGGACTAGATGACCTACAAGTTCCCTTCCAACTGTCTGTTAATCTGTTAAATCTGTTAAATGTTTGTGCAGTAAATTGAGGACTATTTGTAATAAAGAGGGTGGGGACATGTTGTGTTGGCAAATATCAAAGGGTTGATATGAAAAGTTGAGCAGGACTTTTCCTCTGCTAGATTCTAAATGGACAATGAGGTGGTATCTTGTGCCATTTGGTGAACACAAAGTTCAACAAACCCCTTTTCTTCTTGCAAGCAGGAGGTGGGGGATTCTCCATTCACATGGAGAGCATGGTAGGTTAACATTTGCTGTGCTCATAGACCTGACCCAATTTTGCATCCCCATCATGGTTCTCCAAAAATCTTGCACTTGAAGATGAGTGGACTTCAACTTCCAGGATTCCCAGTTTGCAGCCCCATCGTGGCCAAGGTTGTCAGTAATGAATATGATTGCATAACATTATGCCTACCAATTCTGGGTCGTTTAGGGGTGAGGTTTAATGGGTTAAACTCATAATCCATGGCTTTAAGAAGAGATCTGAAAAAAAGAGGGACTTGTTTTGAAATAGGGACAGCGAGGATAGAAAAAATGTTCGTGGCTTAGAGGAGAAATCATTATGAACGAAGAGTCCTGTCTGCTTTCATCTGTTGATTTAATACTTCGCAAATGGTTGCTATCCACCTTGAGAATCTCTCTGATGGAGACATGAAATAAATAGATGAAAGCATTTCAGGCCGCTGGGCATGAGAAAGCTGGAAGGAAATTACAACGAGGAACAAGGACTGAAAGATTTACAGATTACTATGGACCATAAAATGATTTGAATTCTGGCCAAGCTGTTGATTCAATCTTCTCAGCCTGCCATTTCTGTCTTATAGCAGCTTCACTGGTCCCTCCCTTATTTTCTGGACACAATTCAAAAAGGTTACACATGGGAAGCCCTCTTACAACTGTTTGAAAGAAGCAGTGTTTCATCGGAACCTGCCCAGTTTCACAATCTGGGAGAGAGGCCTTTTTCTCAGCTCCACCTCCATTATTTGATCCCAAGAAGAAAAGTTGGTTTTTCTTGGTGGCTATGTGAAATCTTTGGATTTTGGGGGGCATAGGAGACAGGTTAAAGTCAAGTCAAATCTCTAGGAAGTATGTTTGATAAATAAATGACCTAGGAAGTCATTGCATAAAGTGAATTTTTCTCTCCTCCGATGAACATCAGGATAATTTCATAGCATGCTTTCATTGCAGTCTGTTTTCCTCTCAACATAATTACTTGTGAATGGGGGAGGGAGGGATGTGTTATATTCACTGCTCAGAAGATAAGAAACTTATGGAAATAAGTGGAGTGGCCCAGATATGCAAAATACGTGTTAACATCTCTGCTCATAATCATGAAAGCCTTTGACAGTTAGACATTTCCTTGGAGTAGCTACTTTTCTCAGTGGATTTTCATCCATTTTGTAATAGCTAAAGAGGATTTCTCTAGTTTTTCTTCCCTTCCCCTGTTGTCTTTTTGCTTTCCTTCTCACCATCCAGCTTTCCGACTTTCTTTGTCCTTCTCTTCCTGCACAGCTACTTCTTTTACTTTTCTTTCTGCATCCTTTCTATGTCTTCTTCCATTTTGTGTTTTGGTTGGTCAAAGGAAGGGGAACATTTTGCGGGGGCATCATGCTTATGAGTTTCTTTGTATAAGAGCAGTTTGTAGTATATTCTATGAGAGAGAATAATTTTATGTGAATGATTTTTATACTAAGAGCCATGGTGGCACAAAGGTTAGATTGCAGAATTGCAGACTAACTCAGCTCACTGCCAGGAGTTCGATCCTCACCGGCTCAAAGTTGACTTCCACTCTTCTGAAGTCGGTAAAATGCAGACCCAGATTCTGACTCTGTAAACTGCTTAGAGAGGGCTGTAAAGCACTATGAAGCGGTATATAAGTGGTATATAAGTCTAAGTTCTAATGCTAAGTGCTATTGCTATATGTGCAGTGGAGAATCTATTCATTTTCAAAGGGAGTCCTGGACTTATGACCAAGAATCCTGGTCCTAAGTCATTTCAGTCATAAGTTGAGGCACCACATGAACAGACCCAACTTTCTACCATTTTTTATGGCAGTTGTTAAGCAAACCTCATTGTTGTAAATACGAATCCACTCTCCCATACGGGCTTTTTGAACAACTATTCTCATGAACGGAATTTCTGACCTGGATCACAGATTGGCAATGCATAACTCTTTCTTTTTAGTCTCCAGAAGTTTCTTTGAGTAATATTACTGAAAATGGATGGTCCAAATTTTCATTTTCATATCGACTGGACCCTAAATAATTGTACAACTGAAATCATACACACAACCTTCTACAATGCTATTACAAATCTAGGTCTTGAACAACTAGTAACCAACAACACTAGACTAAACAACTGCCTCGATCTCATCTTCTGCAATAGTTTGAATTTAATTTACGGAATACAAACCAAAGAACCCTTTTCCAGTAGTGACCACAATATGATTGACTTTTGCCTCAACATACGTCCACACAAAAATCACAACAATGATGTCATCCCTAATTGTAACTTCAAAAAAGGCAACTATGAACTTATAGATAACGATCTCTCATCCCTCGATTGGCAATCTCTATTCACTGGATGCAATACTGTTGAAGACCATTACAACATTTTTTACTTGAAGTCAAAAGAGTCATCAAACTATATGTTCCAACAACAACTCCAAAAACAAAACAAAAAAGCAGATTACCCATATCAATAAGGAAACTTCAATCCAAAAAGAGATCACTCTGGCGGAAAAACAAATCTGGTCACGTTGCTAATTTCAAAACCGATACAAAAATTTATGCCACCAGATAAAGACCGAATGCACCAATTATCACATTAAACAAGAGGAAAACCTTCTAAGCACCAATTCCACCCGTGCTTTTTACAATTTTGTAAACAACAAACTAAAAGACTCAAGGTCCATCCCTCCTTGATAGGACCTGATGGTAAAGACTGCAGCGACGACACCATTAAAGCCAACATCTTTAACACATTCTTCGGCTCAGTGTTTGTAAACAGTAATGGATCATGCCCAATGTTTCCTAGCCGTACCACAGATAACAACAATGATCTAATACATATCGATTTTACAGTAGACAACGTTGAAAAAGCACTACGCAATCTAAAACCATCTCTATCTATTGGACCGGATGGAATATGTGCCTACTTCTTAAAAAAGCTATCCACTGCCATAGCCAAACCTCTAAGCATAATCTTTGAAAAATCTTTCAGGACCAGCTCCTTGCCTAACCTATGGTTACAAGCCACAGTCATCCCTATCTTCAAAAAGGGAGACCCAAGCCTAGTTGAAAATTACAGACCAATCTCCTTATGCTGCGTCACCTGTAAAGTCATGGAATCAATTATTAACCAATCCATCATCCTCCATTTAGAGACAAACAACCTACTCTCCAATAAACAATTTGGTTTCAGAAAAAACTATCCTGTAATCTGCAACTCTTACACTGCAAAAACATATGGACTACACAACTCGACCAGGGCAAAGCAATAGACGCAATCTACATAGACTTCTGTAAAGCCTTTGATTCAGTGGTACACGACAAACTACTCCTAAAAATAAAATCTTATGGTATCTCTGGACAACTGAATAACTGGATAGAAGCATTCCTGTCAAACAGACAACAAATGGTCAAAATCGGGAACGCCCTATCAAATCCAGTACCTGTCAATAGTGGTGTTCCCAAGGCAGTGTTCTAGGACCAACTCTCTTCATAATCTACATAAACGACCTTTGTGATCATATCAAGAGCAATTGCGTTCTCTTCGCTGATGATGTAAAGCTGTTCAATACCACAGACAATACTACTACCCTACAAAAAGACCTAGACTATGTATCTGAATGGTCTAACATATGGCAACTTCAAATCTCAACAAATAAATGCTCTGTCTTACATATTGGTAAAAAAAATCAGAAAATAAAATACAAGCTGAATAGTCAAGATCTTGTTGATGACCCAAGCTCTGTAAAGGACCTGGGAATACTCACCTCTAATGATCTAAGTGCTAGAGCCCACTGCAACTACATAGCCAAAAAGGCATTAAGAGTTGTTAACCTAATCCTACGTTGCTTTTCTCTGGTAATATCTCACTACTAACCAGAGCATACAAAACATTTGCTAGACCAATACTCGAATACAGTTCATCAGTCTGGAATCCTTATTACGTATGTGATATTAACACAATTGAGAAAGTCCAGAAGTATTTCACAAGAAGAGTTCTCCACTCTTCTACTCGTTGTAGAATACCTTATGCCACCAGACTCGAAATTCTAAAACTAGAAAACCTTGAATAACGCCGTCTTCGGTCAGACTTAAGCATGGTATATAAAATCATACATTGCAATGTCCTACCTGTCAATGAATACTTCAGCATTAACCATAACAACACAAGAGCACACAACAGATACAAACTCAAAGTAAACCGCACCAAACTTGATTGCAGGAAATACGACTTCAGCAATAGAGTGGTCAATGTCTGGAATACTCTACCCGACTCTGTAGTCTCTTCCCCAAACCCCAAAAACTTTAACCTTAGACTGTCTACTATTGACCTCACCCCTTTCCTAAGAGGTCTGTAGGGGGCGTGCATAAGCGCACCAACGTGCCTACCGTCCCTGTCCTATTGTTTCTCTTATTCTATTATTTTTCTTATATGTACCCATTTCATATATTCACAACTATGTATACACTTGTACTTATTATCTTGTAAACAATTGACAAATCAAATAAATAAATAAAATAAATAAAATAAATTTTCCTGAGGCAGGAAGCACATTAAAAAACAATAGCAGAAATCCAAGCTTAACAGATTTTGAAATGAGAAGATCCCTCCTCCCACCCAAGGTCTGTCATGCAATCTTAGGGGAAACATCATCCACTATTGGCATGATTTTCCTATCACACTGTGAACCTTAAGCTTCTCCAAAGTGTTAACTGCCATGTTTATGACTGAGATAAAAAAAGGTGCTAACTACTCTCTAGATTCAGGTCCAAAACCATTTGTAGTAAAGCAAGAAGTACATCAGCATCTAAGATGATATGGAAAGTGCTGGCTGGATTTTGGCTAGCTATTGATTTTTAAGCCATTTTTAGCTCTTTGAAGGAGGTTAAGGAATATCACATGTGACTGTGAAAGAAAGAAAGAAACAAAAAGAAAAGTTCTGGTCAGAATTTTATTGCGTCGATTAATTGATATCACTCATGCAAATGATTGGTAACATGGAATGTGATCACAGTAAAAGCCAGAATTGTTCAGCATCTCAACATCTTAGCAGAGTTTGACAAAGCTCAACGTTTCAAAAAGCTGAATCTGTATTCATCCACAAATTCTGCCCTTGACATAGCAAACTGATATGTTTCAGCTGACCTCCCAAGAAGGTAATCTTCGTTGGAAGTCTTAATTCAGTATTTCTCAACTTTGGCAATTTTAAAGACATGGGGACTTCAACTCCCAGAATTCTCCAGCCAGCAAGCTTTTAGTTATCTTTTCAGCGATGCCTTGTTTCATATATATTTATATATATTCTTAAGAATGCTAAACCCACAAATGGGGAAAAATGTATGCATCCTTGTATCTGAAAATCTAGATCTTTATCTCATTACCAGGATATGATGGGTAGCACATAAATATAATAAATAAATAAACTTTGGAAATTATGGCATATCAAGTTCTGAAAAACTCACATATAACAAAATACACAGATGTATGCTTGAACACAAAGTTGTTTTGTGTTCTCTGCACGTTTCTTGTTTTTTTATTACAGTCAAGCCTGAAAGATATTGTACGATACAGTTGTAATATTTGTTTTTAAATATTTCTTCCCTCCAGGTTACAGTCCCTGCGAGACAAAACAATTTGCTTCTTCAACCTTTGCTCTCAGATACTGAATACAAAATTATGGTCACCCCAATCTATGCTGATGGAGAAGGAGTCAGTTTGTCAGCTCCAGGAAAAACTTGTGAGTACAAAGTTGTGAAGGCTCAAATATAAGCAAGTGCTTGTATTTAATTAAGCTGTTTCTCTGAGATGTTTTGAGAAAAAAAATATAACTTATAATGTGCTTTTTCTCCCCTTAGTGCCTCTTTCTCCTCCACAAAATCTGAAAGTCTCTGATGAATGGTATAATCGATTAAGGATTAGCTGGGATGCGCCTCGATCTCCCACGATGGGGTATAGGATTGTATATAAACCTGTGAATAGTGAGTGCTTCAAATATTTGCCTGCCTGCTTTATTTATGCATTTATGTATCTCAGTTATACTTTGTGTAAATAATGTTCCTTCCCAATTCTCACCAAATTATTCTTCTGTACACAGATAAGATACAAGATAAATTTTCTTCTTGTAATGGAGGAAAAAGCTGCTGGAATAGGGGATTTTTGAGGGTGTAGAAAAACAATCAAAAACGAAAATAATAATTTATTAAACTTATATGCTGCCCAATTCTCAATGATTCTGGCAACTCACATCAATCCAAGAAATTACAATAAAATAAATAAAACACAAAAACTCTCAAGCATGATGGAGCAAGGGGTCTCCCTCACCCTCAGCAAAAGCTGGGGAGAAGAGCCAGCTTTTCACATCTCTCCTAAACAAAGAAATATTTAACAAATATTTTTCTTTTTTCCTGAACTTCAGAGATTAGAGCCTGTAAAACAAACAAATGATTTGTGAATAAACATGAAAGACCCAGTTCGTTGTAATGGTTAAATGCTGGCCTAGAAACCAGGAGAACTGTGAGTTCTAGTACTGCCTTAAGCATGAAAGCTGGCTGAGGGACTTTAGGCCAACCACCAGGAGACTGTGAGTCCTAGTTCTGTTTTAGGCATAAAGCCAGCTGGATAACTTTGGGCCGATTACCGGGAGACTGCGAGTTTAGTCCTGCCTTGGGCATGGAAGCCAGCTGGGTGATCTTGGGCCAGTCATTTTCTCTCCGCCCAACCCACCTCACAGGGTTGTTGTTGTGGAAAAATAGCGGAAGGAAAGATAATTGTGTGAGTTCACTGCTGTGAGTTATTTATATAGCAATAAAGGCAGGATAAAAACACAATAAATATTAAATAAATAGATAAATAATTTATTTATCAGATTTATTTATTGTGTCATTATAATAGGCCTCTTGCTAGGTATTCTTGCTTTCAAATTAAGGATCACTTTAGTGAATCAGAAAGTAATAATGGAACTTCCCAGAATCGTTAACCTAAACGCAGTGCTGTGGGGGAAAAATAAACCATGTTCATCAGATCCCTCTCTTGTTTCTTCCAGTTCCTGGACCAGCACTTGAAACCTTTGTGGGTGATGACGTCAACACCATCCTTATCTTGAATTTGCTTAGTGGAACAGAGTATAATGTTAAAGTATTTGCTTCTTACCCTACAGGATTTAGTGAAGCCTTAGCAAGTGTTGCCAAAACACGTAAGAAACTTGGCTTTTTTTACCCCCCCCCCCCCCACGGATTATATTTCACTGATTACTTTAGCATTTGTTTTAGTAAGGAGTCATAATCTGGGTATGACACAAATAATGAGGGTCTCTCTTGGATATTTTTCATTTGGAACAGAAAGTGGAAGATCACCTTTTAAAAATCAGATCCATTTTAATGCACCTCTTTTTGATTTCTAAGAAGTGGTCAGTTCCATTCTTTGGAATAGTTTGGAAAACTTGTACCAATATGGATATTTGAAACCTGGTAAATGTTATCTCCCTTTTCCTAACTTTCCTGGTTAAGCATGTTGTGCAAAATTGTCTAAATTGTGATCAGCAAGGAATCCGCGATCTATAAAGAGAAGAGTAATGAGACCAACGTATGATTCTGAGGTTCCTTTCTCTAAAACCTTTGAAGCCCTTCAGATGTTATGCCTCAACTTCCCCTTGTCATGTCTCCTGTTTCTCATTATTGGTGTTAGGGTGAAATTTTATTTCTGCAGTCTGATGAAAAAGAGTATGTTCTTCTCATGTATTTCAGGGGAAAATAAAATGTTCATGAAATTCTCATAACTTGAGTCTGATGTTTGCGTGACCAGGTGACCAAGAAGTGTTAGGGTACAGTAGTCCACAGTGTTTCAGGTTTCTCACAATTTAAAAATGAGGTCACTTCTCCTGCAGATTCTTTCAGACCAGGAGGTGTGGACAGCAAGGGAGTCTTTGGAATGATGAAAAGATCTGTAATATGAAACCCCAACACTATCTCCAACTATCAGCTTTGTTCAATGCATCATTGATGCAATGTGATAGAAGGACAAAACCTTCTTCTACTCCAGAGGTGGAAAACATTTCAGAATCTGCAAGGCAGATTTTGGCATAACATTGGTGTTCTATATTAACATACTCATAATCCTGAAATCTGATTGGTCCACCAATACAGCTTGCTGATTGGCCCGTTTACCCTATTCTGATTGGACTGTATTTATTACCTTACGATTGGTCCGTCTGGACGGTGGGAGATTCAAGGAGCCATCATTGGCCGCTAGCCGCGAGCAGCCGTCATAAAAGAGGCTGCCGCGGCTCCACAGTTAGAACAGATTTTAGGAACTAAATAAATGAGCTGAAAGTCACACTGGTCTCGAGTCTCTTTTCCCCGATCTAACAATTACAAGTTCACCTCTTGCTTATAAGAGGAATTCCACGAAGCAAGAACTATGGTTCCTCTGATATCCAAATCATGACAAAATAAGCCTTTTTCCTGTCTGATGGAATTGATAAAAAAGCACGAATAATATTGCATTTGTATTTTTCGTTGCAGTGTATTTGGGTGTGACAAACTTAGGAGCTTATCAAACCCGAATGACAAGCTTATGTGCCCAATGGCAGCCCCACAGACACGCAACTGCTTACAGAATTGTAATAGAATCTCTTACTGGTAAGTCAATATATTATGCATATGTCGCTCAACTATTAAGGTGCTCCTGTTGACCAGGAATCTAATTGTCGATGTCACCATTGCCTCTGCAGGCCTTCAAGGTCATGAAAAGTCCCTCAGGAAGCACCCAGTGTCCCTGAGGTGACAATAAATATCCTTGAAGGACCTCCAAGGGTGGCTATTTCTGTACTTCTTTATCTTATGTAGAGTGTGCCCGTTTGCTTGTGTGTGTGTGCCAGTCTTTCTGGGTGAAGGAGTGAACAATATAGGAAACATATAAATATGAGTGTCGAAGTGGGTTCAGTGTTCCCTCTTACTATGAAGGGGTCCATCTTTATTCAGCTGAATAAACACATAAAGCTCATTGAGGCAAATACTTGGACTCTGTCTTTATTTACACTGAGCCACACCTGAAACCGGCAAAACACTCCCTATTCGACATGAGAAGACATTCAGGTAAGAGTCTCCCCTTATCTGAAAGGCAAGAGTTATGTGATTAAAAGCTCTGAACTATTGAAACTGCCCTCTTAAAAGACTAAATAATCTATTCTGGTAGCAATCTGAAGTCTTCAGTGTGGCAGAAGTCTGACATTTCTATCATGAGACCCAAATGTACCTGAGGACATCTCCTTTGGAGCTTAGTAGTCTTGCTAAATAGAGTCCTTCTTCTTTTAATTAAAAGTGAATATGTGAGAAGTTGGTGTTTTTCAAACATAAAAATGACGATGACCAATGCTAGGTGGTTTATAAGGCTATTCGATTTTCATGCCTATTGTAGCAGCCATTTTGTAAAATGGCAAGCCACCATGGCCACCATTTTACATGCTCACTGTTTACTTTTAAAATCCCAAACATGCTCACCTGTCACAACAGTCTGAAGTAACTTACTTTAGTTGTAAAGCATCAGGGAGATGATCTTGAAGAAAATAGGCAAGGACTATTGTACAAGCAAAGAGGGATGAAGCATTCCTTAAGCCGTGGAAAACCAGATAGTGTTTAGGAGAGAATCAGGCTAACTTCTCTTTGATTCACTGGGATAGGAGAAGAGAAAAACATACTCAGCCTTGCAAGATTCTGTTTCTTCATATGGACTACTAAAAGGCTGACAATAGTAGGTTAGAGTTGTGTATTCATGAAGAAATATCAGAAACAAGAATAATTCATGTTCATATACATAGTCCTCCTCCCTGTAGGAAATCACAGTTCAAAATATACTTGTGTTTAGGGTGTTGTTCTTTACTCTGCTGTGTATTTTAGAAAATGACAATAAAGTCCTGATCGTTTAATGTTCTCTATTTTCAGATGGGGCAATTGAAGAAGAACCATTAGGTTGGGGGGCATCTAGGCATTGTTTCTTTCAACTCTATCCTGACACAAAATACAATATCAGCATTTATTCACAAATTCAAGAATTAGAAGGGCCTGCCATCAGTATAATAGAGGCAACACGTAAGTGGATTGTTTCTTATATAATGTTGATGAATGTTCATGTATGAGATGTCAGAAGTAAACAGAGATTCCATCTTCCTATCTAATTTTCTGATTTTTTTCCTATAGTTTATTTTGATATACATAGCATCAGAGACTTTAGAATTAGGAGCTTCATGAAATAAGATTAATATCTATGTTAGTTTGAATTTTTAGGAGTCACATTTCAGATTCTTGTTCAAACATTGAAGGAAACACTTGTGATTAGCAGGTGGTATGGTCAGGTCTGGTATCATTAGTGGAAATCTATTTTTCTGCATCTGATTGGTCAATAGACTATATATTAGCTCCATTACCTGGGGATTTTGAACTTGAGGAAGGACTTCAGATCTTTATAAGTGGGATCTTGGTAGCTGTGCTTAGGACAATGGTTTTTTTTCAAACTTTATTCTTGATCTCCAAACATCTCAGTAAGGCACATACAGTATATCAACTACCATTGCTTCATCATTGTTTCTAATTTTTCTTTTCTCCATTTTCAGTGCCCTACCCAACTGAGCCACCACCAACTCCTTCAACCACCACTCCACAGCCTACAATTCCTCCAGCAAAGGAAGGTAATCTTTCTGCAAAGAGAATACTAAAAGTTTTTTTTAAAAAAATATTATTTAACCATAGTATGGTAGTCCTTGAATTTCGACCACAATTGGAACTGGAACTTGATCAGTGAATTGGTGTTTCTTTTTCTTTTTTTATTTCAAAGTACTTTGTGTATTTTTGTAGTTTGCAAAGCTGCAAAGGCTGACCTGGTTTTTTTGGTGGATGGATCTTGGAGTATTGGAGATGCAAATTTCAACAAAATAATTGGCTTTCTATATAGCACTGTTGGTGCTCTTGACAAGATTGGTCCTGATGGAACTCAGGTGAGCAAGAGAGAAGATTCATTGAGTATATGAACATTTTGAAGTTGTATATGAAATGTCTTCAGTTGTATCAAATTATAGTCACCTTGAGTAAACTGTGGTTGGGGTACCAAAAGAATTAAGGGGAGGGGTTCACATTCCTGATCCAACACAATCCAAAGACTCTTTCTCCATAGTTTTCAAACTCTATTTTTTCATCAGGGTTAATCAAGATCTAGATGAGGGGTCTCCAAACTTGACAGTTTTAATACTTGTGAATTTCAGCTCCCAGAATTCCTCAGCTAGCCATGGGAATTATTGGAGTTGAAGTCCACAAGTGTTAAAGTTGCCAAGTTTGGAGATCTAGTTGAAAAAGTATCCTTTTGTCTGTTCTAAATCTCCACCAAATTATTTGCATGACCCTAATGTTTTGAGAGAGAGGAAAAATTTTCATACTTTCTTTAGTTTGATAACCAGCCCTCTTCTTCTGAAATACCCTTCTTGTTTCATGCTCCTTCCCATATCTGACTTATAGGCTGGGTTTTTTAAAAAAAGAAAGTAAAGTCCTCTTGCTAAAACTATGTACAAAAATGATTATTAAGGCATCTTTCTTATTCAGGTGGCAATAGGCCAGTTCAGTGATGATACAAGGACAGAATTTAAATTGAATGCCTACAGAAGCAAAGAAACTCTACTAGATGCCATTCAGCACATTGCCTACAAAGGGGGAAACACCAAAACAGGTGGGTTGAATGGCTGGAAGAGTTGTAGGAGAAGAGATTGAGTTTACAAAGTTGAGTTCATTAAAACTTTTCTTAGACAACCAATAGTGGTTTAACATTACATGATAATTTTTCCTTCCTTCCTTCCTTCCTTCCTTCCTTCCTTCCTTCCTTCCTTCCTTCCTTCCTTCCTTCCTTCCTTCCTTCCTTCCTTCCTTCCTTCCTTCCTTCCTTCCTTCCTTCTTCTTTCCTTCTTTCCTTCCTTCCTTCCTTCCTTCCTTCCTTCCTTCCTTCCTTCCTTCCTTCCTTCCTTCCTTCCTTCCTTCCTTCCTTCCTTCCTTCCTTCCTTCCTTCCTTCCTTCCTTTCCTTCCTTCCTTCCTTCCTTCCTTCCTTCTTTCCTTCCTTCCTTCCTTCCTTCCTTCCTTCCTTCCTTCCTTCCTTCCTTCCTTCCTTCCTTCCTTCCTTCCTTCCTTCCTTCCCAGGCAGAGCAATTAAACACGCACAGCAGATCTTATTTACTTTGGAGTCTGGGACCAGGAAGGGGATCCCAAAAGTTTTAGTAGTGATCACAGATGGACGATCTCAAGATGATGTGAACCAAGTTTCCAGAGAGATGCAACTAGATGGTAAGAATTCATTTTCTTAGAAAACCTTCACAATGTCATCAGTTTGATACAAATGTGCCTGGCCTTCCATGGTAAATAAATAGATTACTCTGTTAACGTATTTTGTGAACTTAGCCAGTTATAGTTTATTCAATAAATCATGATTGAGCAAATAATGGTGTAATATATATGTGATCCCCAATTTTTTGCATATCTGTTAGCTAATTGGACACTTACATGCCACACATCTATGGCATGTTTCTTAGAAGCAAGCCTTCCTGAGAATTAGCTTCCAAATTAGTGTTTACAATCGCATTCTTCAACCTGGTGGACCCAAGTTTAGTTGGGGCTATAACTCCTGTAATTTCACTCCTAAAATACTCCACTTTACAACAGTGGTATGCTGGCAGGGCAAATATTAGTGTTAGATCATGTGTTATTGAGAGAATAAGGGAAATATGCTTCTTTATCCATTTGACTCAGGCATGGGTCATTTCTGTTCCTAAAATAAATTTGGCCAGCCAAAGGAAATAGGATGCCAAAACCAATCCTTTTCTGAATATGCAGAAAGAATAAACAGATGGTGTTGATAAGAGCAAGGAGGTTATTTATGTCCTGTTCTGGTCCTTGGAGAAAACTACGTTTGGCTCAAGAAGTAGCTAGAACAATCTTCTCCAATCTTCCCTCTGTATGTATTGAGCTATAAATACACATCATTCTCTGAGATCAGGGATGTCTAGGGTTGGCTGGGGAATTCTGGGGGGGTTGAAGTCCACAAGTCTTAAAATTGCCAAGATTGGACACCTATGTCTTAGAGGAATTATCTAGTCTTAACACATTTGGAAGAGATAGGCTGAGGAAGCCTCAACTAGATTAATAAAAATATATTCAACTTTTATTTATATATTTACCAATTGACTGATCCCAGAAATGTTTCCTTCTTCCTTCCTCCCTCCCTCCCTCCCTCCCTCCCTCCCTCCCTCCCTCCCTCCCTCCTTCCTTCCTTCCTTCCTTCCCCTCCTCCCTCCCTCCCTCCCTCCCTCCCTCCCTCCCTCCCTCCCTCCTTCCCTCCCTCCTTCCTTCCTTCCTTCCTTCCTTCCTTCCTTCCTTCCTTCCTTCCTTCCTTCCTTCCCCAGGGTTCAGTATATTTGCCATTGGAGTAGCAGATGCTGATTATGCAGAACTGGTTAACATTGGCAGCAAGCCGAGCGACAGACATGTGTTCTTTGTGGATGACTTTGATGCCTTCAAGAAGATTGAAGATGAACTGATCACTTTTGTCTGTGAAACAGCCTCCGCAAGTTAGCAGTTGTTTCTTTACTTCTTCCTGCCTATTGCCCCAAATATTTTTAAAAATGCGTTTTGCTAACTTGATCTTCAGAATGATGGTGTACAGCATCCTGTTTCTCTTCGTGTTTACTTAGAAGTCAGTCCCATTAAGTTTAATGTTTTCTCCCAGATAAGTGTGCACTTAATGGTGGCATTAGAGAAGAGTGTGTTGCATTTATAGGCAATTTGGATGGTGCTCAAAATAGCTAATAACAATTTCAAATGTACTACTATAATTAAGTCAATTAAGAACATACAACATATAGAAAAACACTGGTCCCATCATTTAAAAACTACTTCTCCAAGTTGGATAGACTACTTCTATCTATGGTAAGATGAAACCCATAGAGGGGTGTGCATAAGCACACAATCGTGCCTACCATCCCTGTCCTATTGTCCCCAATTATTAGTTCCTATTTCTTGTATTTAAACTTAAGTTTATTCTTGTTTTTGTTATATTGTAAGCTTTTGACAAATAAATAAATAAAATAAAAATAAATAAAAATAAATGCCCTTAAAAAGACTTAGGAGGACAGAATTGCCTGGAATACGTTTGACAATGATGATGGTCAATTTGTAAGTAAAAAAGAGAATAATTTTAAAAACTGAGCAATTTTAGAAAAAAGCAAATGTAACGAAGGCATCCTGATTCATTTTGGTGTGGGTATGTATGTAATATTAGCTTTATTATTTTGGTTATAATATAATAACAAACCGTGTTTGTATTTGTCATGTCTGTACACTACTTAATACCCAGCATTCACTCTTCTGTTTCTACCATATATTGCAGTAATAAAGTATCCAATATAATATAGATAGTCCTTGATTCACGATCAGTCACTTAGAAACTGTTTGAAGATATGAACCCCCTCCCCCCCAAAAGCTACTTATAATCCAATTCCAGACTTCTGATGACTGCACAAACACCGGTGGTCAGATAGATTCAGTTGGGGCCCTTGGCAACTGGATTATCTTTATGGCCATTTGCAGCATTCTGTGGTTGTATGACCAAGATTTATGACATATTTTCCTGGTTTCCAGCCTTTTAAAGCCAGTTTCCAGCAAAAATGCCCAAAGGAATACTGATTTGCTCAACCACCATTTGTTCACTTAATGATTGCCATGCTCATTTAGTGACCAATGTTCACTTAATGGCTGCCACAAAAAAAGCCATAAAATCAAATTTGGTTACATGAGTATCTCAACTTATGACCCTCACAATTTATAATGGAAATTCTGGGTTCCATTACAGTTGTAAGTGGAGGACTAACTTGTAATGGCTACAATTCATATAGCAGTGTCATCATGAGCTATTGAATGCCAAAGGGAGTAACAATGCAGTGATTGTTTGTCTGTCTCAACTGTACAAAATAAAGACATGTCTGCTAGTTTTCAAACATCTGCTTCCCCTCAAACTGCAGCCACACAGCAGTGATGGCTTTGTTTGTGAAGCTTTCCAAATGTGGACTGGATTTTCAAAATAGATGGAGAAATTCCATTGATCACAACAAAGACAACATTGCTGTGTTTATTTCAGTAAGTAAAGAATCAATAGCCCCAAGATCTTTCTAAAGTTTATAGGAAATACTATAGTGCGAGAAACATGGCAAAAGGAATGCTTGATTGATTTCTGACACTTAAAAATGCTGTGTTTACAGGCCACATTCTGAAGCTTTGTCATGTTTTGATTTCTTGGTGTTGATGCAGTTTTTCATAAAAATTTAATACATTTGGCATTATGAATATTTCTTCTGAGAGATAATTTGTTTTCTTCCTTTTTACAGCTTGTCCATTGGTGTATAAAGATGGCAATAGTTTAGCAGGTATGTTGTTATTAAACAAATACATTTTTCATGTGACAAGTAATGAGTGAATAATGTAATATGTACATAGTTTATTTCTTTGCAATAGTTACAGCTTAGAGATGTTAGCTATGGAGAGGGATTCATCTAATATTCCATGTTAATTATGAGATATTTGAGTGGTTTTTATTATTGTGTTAGTTGTTTTGTCCTGGAGTGTGTTGCATGCTTTTAACTGTTTTACTGTTTTTGGATTTTGTAAGCCACCCAGAGTCCACTGGAATGGCTATAACACATGTAAATAATTAATAATAATAATACATTCTACATGGTGCCTTCACTGCACCATAAACGGGGTAAGGAAATATTTGGAGGCCAGTGTTGAAAGAAAGAAGAAGCATTTAAGCAAAATTAACGTGGACTCTGGGATTTTGCAAAGATTATAAATACATGCCAATTGCCAAATGTTTGAATTTTGATCAGGTAACCATGGGGATACTGCAATGGTTGTAAGTGTGAAAAATGGTCATAAGTCACTTTTTTCAGTGCCATTGTAATTTTGAATGGTCACTAAACAACTGGCTGTAAATGTAGGAATACCTGTACCGTCTTTCCTTAATTAGCTTCTACTTCCTATACAATGGAAATTGAAAGCATACGGCCATGTTTTGTTAGTTGTGCAATTATCAAGTAATTGTCAGAAATTGTAAGAATTTGCAGTGCCTGAGTTGCTAAACTCTTCATTACATAACTCATATTTAACTTCCCATTCTGATTAAGAAATAGAAATGACACACATATCCCTCTGTTTTGGTTTCCAGGATTTAAAATGATGGAGATGTTTGGCTTGGTTGACAAAGAGTTTGCATCTGTGGAAGGAGTGTCTATGGAACCTGGAACGTTTAATGCCTACCACTGTTATGGACTGCATAAGGATGCTTTGGTCTCTCAGCCAACCAAGTACGTACTGAAGATAAAGCTATTGTCAGGCGCAAAGAATCAGGATAATCCATCAAGTTCAAGCACAGAAGGTTTATATCCAAGAACAGGGATCTCCCAATGTGGCAACTGGTGGACTTCAGCTCTCAGAATTCTTTAGCCAGCATGGAAGTTCACAAATCTTAAAGTTGCCAAGTTTGAAGAGCCTTGCACAAGAATTTATGATCAGACGTTAGGGACAATCTGTAATATTATAGTTGTAGGCAACTATTAAAAAAAAAGAACTTATGCAATCTAACAATGTAATATCAATGTAATTTTTGCATCTAGGAATGGGAGTTCGATTATTTTGAAGTTACGGTGATTTATTTATTTAATTTTATTTAATTTAGAAACCATCCACCTTGCTCAGAGGGACCTCTGTGCAATTACATATATGCAAAGACAGAATATGAATATGTGGGCATGTGCATGTGTTTTTTGCACGCAGCCTTGCGCACAGATTACATTGCGCATATCGCTAAAATTGTATCAAGTAACAAAACTATCTTGCAATTTTTGTACATGATGACAATTGTTTTGCATTTTAAAAAAACAACTAAAACAACAAGCAAAAAAAGCTTTTGGCTTAAAAGTTTCCCTGATAAAGAAGTATTGCCTAGGGAAAAGGATAATGGGGGGGAAAGAAACAGCATCTGGAAATTCTCCCCCAGACATTTCCTTCTTTCCTGAAAGATTTCTCACTAATTTGTCTTGAAAGAATTCCAAGCAGAAATCTGATGGATGCCTCTCAGCTTAATTTGCAAAGTTGAGTCAGTAGTTGCAATGAGATACAGCACTAAATCAAAGTTTAGTGTTACATCTGTAGTCCAGATGTCTCTTACTTCTCTTCTACTGTGACTTCTAGAAGGCAATCAGAAACATTTGCTTCAACCTTCAGTATCACCCCAGTACAGTCATCATACTCGTCAGTTGACTGCTTCAAAACTCATCAAATTTGATATTCAATGTGTTTTGAAGCAGAAATTTTGTCTTTTTCCTGGTAGTCGATGTGCAAGGAAGAACTTGCTGGTACCGGCTGCTTCGTGACTTGCTATTTCTTCAGGCCAAAATAGCAGGTCACGTAGTAAATCATGTGGTTTTTCTCGGTACCTGTCGGTTTTAGTATTTACACATCTTCCGGAACAAATTACCGAGGAGGACTGAGGTACCACTCATTTCATCTGAATGAGTGTAAATCAGTCTGGACAAAAACAAAACAAAACGTGGTTAGAAGTGAGCATGTTCAAGACATAAGCCAATTTAAACTCTCCATAGTTTTTCCTATTCAGATTAAACAAGAAATAGCAGTTAACTGAGAACACCAGTGAAGGGTTTAAATCCATTGTATATGAATACTATGTGTATAAGCTGCATACACAGATGGAACCCAATCTACAAACATAATGGAGATTGCCAATTAGAGTTGTAAGTTGTGACGGTCATAAAGTCATATAATTGACAACTGATTTTATGACCTTTTGTTGTATCTGTTGTTAAGTGAGTGCTATGGTTGTTAGGCAAACCCATTGTTTGCTACAGAGCATTTTGCCAAAAATCCGGAAGTAAATACAGGTTTTCAGCAAAAAAAAAAGTGAATTGTGGTCACACAACTGTAAATGCGGGCTGGTTGTCAAGCATTGAAAATATGGTTACATGACTACAGGGGAGGAGCAGCCATCAGAACTTCAGAACTGAGTCATAAGTATCTTTTGGGGAGAAACTTATATTTTCAAACATTTGCTAAGCAACCAATCATACTGTATGCATAGTTTTGGAGCCAAGGAGTAATATGATATATGTTCTTTCAGAAATGATCAAATCTTAAGCTTGTAAGTTGTTGTTGATGATGATGTTATCCGTTTGGTTGAGTCTACGAGCCAGGTCTCTCCACATCTTCCAATCTTGCACTAGTTCTTTGAGTTTTTCTATGCCTCGGCTGGTGTCAACTTTGATGGTGTCCAGCCATCGTGTTCTTTGGCTGCCTGTTTCCTTTTGCTGTTAACTCTTCCAAACATAATTCCTTTCTCCAGTGAATTCCCCCGCAGGACATGGTCAAAGTAAGTGAGATGCAGTTTTGTGATTTTGCCTTCTAGTGACATGTCTGGAGTCCAGTACTTCATTCTTATCACCCTCACTGTGTTAATTCCATATAAGGCAACAAATTGACAATTTCTTATCCACTATGTAGTTCCAACATAGATGGACTAGATCAGTGTTTTGGAACCTTGGCAACTTTAAGATGGGTGGACTTCACTTCCCAGAATTCTCCAGCCAGCACGCTTTAAGATGAATGGACTTTACCCTCCAGAATTCCTAACCCAGCATGCTTTAAGATGGGTGGGCTTCAATTCCCAAAATTCCCTAGCCAATCTGTTTTAAGATGGGTGGACTTCAACATCCAGAATTCCTGACCCAGCATGCTTTAAGATGGGTGGGCTTCAATTCCCAAAATTCCCTAGCCAATCTGTTTTAAGATGGGTGGACTTCAACATCCAGAATTCCTGACCCAGCATGCTTTAAGATGGGTGGGCTTCAATTCCCAAAATTCCCTAGCCAATCTGTTTTAAGATTGGTGGACTTCAACATCCAAAATTCCTGACCCAGCATGCTTTAAGATGGGTGGACTTCAATTCCCAGAATTCTCTAGCCAATCTGTTTTAAGATGGGTGGACTTCACCTCCCAGAATTCCCCAGCCATCATGCTTTAAAATGCATGGACACTGCTGGCTGGGGAATTCTGGGAATTGAAGTCCACATATCTTAAAGTTGCCAAAATTGAGAAACACTGGATTAAATATCTAATGTTGCTGGAGGTTGAAGCTGAGACAATCACTAAGAAGTAGCTGGCCTAAAATCACAGGGAGGGGCACCATTTAATGTGGCTACTTAAGACAAGAGAAACCTAAGGGGGTGGCCTTCATCTCATCTGTAGAGAAGCTCCAGAGAGAACTAAGGCTGAAGTTTCAGCTGTAGTAGATAGATAGATTTCTGGCAAGGATCCAGACTGAAATTGGAACTTGATAGGCTTGTCTTCACCAGAAAATTTCTAATTTAAACTTCAAAGCCAAGTCATAATTGTTTGACTGTAGTTGAATAACTACCTAGATCTGTTGAGTATCAACATTTAATTGTACATTAAGCTCTAGTAGGTGGTTTATTTTGAAAGCACTAGGAAGTGGCCATTACTTATCTAGCAGTTGTACAAAGCCTTCTCTGTGTAAAAGCCAGAAACTAGACCTTGTGATTCAATTTTATTGCTTTCCAATAAAGCTATTTTATCTGGAATGAAGGTGGATGTTGAGCTATTTCACCATTGCAAATCCCCACTCGTGGAATATGCAACGGGACCCAGAAGAAGTTCTGCTACTATACGTATCTTGCACCCTTAGTTTGGATAAGAATAGGAGAGATTTGCACTGCATTTAGGCAGCACTGGGTAATGCTGTAGAGTTGTTATTTCCCTGTAATTGCAGAGTAATGATGATGTTATCCATTCGGTCTAGGTCAACTCTTATGACTCTAGGGGCCAGTTCTCTCCACACCTTCCGATCTTGAATTAGTTCTTTGAGTTGTTCTAGTCCAAGGGTCTTCAAACTTGGCAAGTTTAAGACTTGTGGACTTCAACTCCCAGAATTCCTGAGCTAACGTGATTGGAGGAGGGATTCTGGGAGTTGAAGTCCACAAGTCTTAAAGCTGTCAAGTTTGAAGACCCCTGTTCTAGTCTCTGGCTGGTGTGAGCTTTGATGGTGTCCAATCATTGTGTGCTTTGGCAGCCTGTTTTCCTTTTACTGCTAACTCTTCCAGCTTAATTGCTTTCTCCAGTGAAATTGCAGAGTGTTCTGTACGGTCATTACCATTCTTGTAGACCCGCACAGCGATTGGCCAAGACGCACGGCGAGCTCATTGGCCGAGCGAGCCACACTGATTGGCCCGCCGCGAATCCCCCGCGATTGGTGGAAACTAATTGCGGGAAATTCAAAGTGGTGTCATTGGCCGCGGCCGCCGCGGCCAGAGAATAAAAGCCGCCGCTTTTCCCTTCGGAACCCGAGCCGATCTCGGGACTAATAAATGAGCTGAACTGAGTCACTGGTCCCCGAGTCTCCTTCATTGCGCCGGACACGACACAGAGTGCAAAGGCAAACGATAAAACCACTGCAGAAGTCAAGGGATTTATGGATAAATCACCAAATCCAACAGCATGGCCTTCCTTTCCCCTTAAATTTGGAAAGTTGTATATATTGAGCAGTTTAGTTTCATATCTGGTACAGGTAGTCCTTGACTTACCGTGGTGGCGCAGTGGTTAGAATGCAGTACTGCAGGCTACTTCTGCTGACTGCTGGTTGCCAGCAATTTGGCAGTTCGAATCTTACCAGGCTCGAGGTTGACTCAGCCTTCCATCCTTCCGAGGTTGGTAAAATGAGGATCCAGGTTGTTGGGGGCAATATGCTGACTCTGTAAACTGCTTAGAGAGGGCTATAAAGCATTGTGAAGCAGTATATAAGTCTATTGCTATTATGGCTGTAATTGAACCCATAATTTTGATTATAAGTCATGAAGGTTATGGTTTTCTTTTACCACTAACTCTTCCCAACATAATTGCTTTCTCCGTGTGACCAGACCAATTTTACTACCTTTTTTGTGACAGTCATTAAATGAATGCCACAGTCATTGAATGAACCTATTGTTTGTTACTGAGTGGTTTTTGCTGGAAACTGGAAGTAAATGTTGATTTTTGGGAACATATCATAAATCACAGTGACGTGACTATCGGGCACTGCAAACAGCCATATTTGCATATTGAATGCCCAAAATATTGTCATATGACTGTAGGGGGAACAGCTGTTATAACTTCAAATCCAGGACGTCAGTATTGTTTGGTGGGTTCATTGTAACTTTGATGGATCACTGAGCAACCAATCATAAGTTGAAGACTACCTATATCTGCAGCTCTGAATTAAATGGCCGTGGAGATTCTTTGTCATCCAGGTCATGGTTGTCCCAAGGGTGCTTTTTCCAAAGGCAACTGGATATTCTTTGTTTATCCCTTGAAGATGTTTCACTTCTCCTCCAAAAAACATTTTCAATTCTGAAGAAGCTTCTTGGATGAGAAGCAAAACGTCTTCAGAGAAAAACAAAGAAAGTCCAGTTGTCTTTAGAAAAAGCACCTTGGGACTCTGAATGAAATCCACTTTGGGTTATTGCTCTAAGTTTCTCCAGGCTTTAAATTTATTGTGCACGTGCGAAAAGTTTTGTAGAGATGGAAGACACCTCAAAACCAGCACAGTAGGACATCCTTCCATATTGGGTCTTGTTTAATCTTTGACGATCCATCATTCTCCCTTTAATCAATTATTCATTTCTTAAGGAGAAGAAAAAAGGTCTACAAGTTGTGCTGGTTTTGGAGAGATGCCTGGGTAGACATCTCACTGTCATATTATTTTTGGATTGAAATTTTAATTTGCTTTCCAAGAAAAAATATGAACAGATTCTTTTACTCTCAAACATTTACAGTAACCATCTCTTAATGAGAAGCTGCCTACACATTCACTGGCATATTCCCAGGATTAATCTTTCCTGGGGCCAGATTTATGCTAAAAAATCCCTCCTTATTTGTTAAAATGGTTCATCATCTGGCATGAGGGCTGAATGCTGAAAACAGTATTGCCTGGAAAAAGAGCATTTTGTGAAATGGAGAGATAAAGCTAATTCAGCTCGTATGTGGATTCTTGCAGATTTTAGAGATTAGGAAAGCAAAACTTGGGGTGAGGGGGAGGGGCAGGCAAATTTGTAACGTGGCATTAGAGGAACATGGGTGGAGGAAGGAAGAGTGGAGGAAGAATATTGCGTGTTATTTTTCCAAATCAAACCCTTGTGTACAACTGGAACAAATCAAGTCAATAATATATAAATAATAAGCATTTAGTTACGTTTCCCAGTTAAATAAAATTGTCTCTCGTGGTACAAAAGCTGTCTCCTAGAAACCATTAGAATTTAGGAGCATTTTGCACCGGCAAGGTTGGCAAGGATGTTGAAAGATAAATCAGCAAAATGTTGGAAATGTCACCAGACACCAGAATTATATTATATGTGGTGAGGAAGCAAAAAGATATTGGACAAAAATACATACGTGGTTGGAAAAGATGATACAACAACACATAGATTTAAAACCTGAAATGTTTTTGTTGGGGATTATACCAGAAACTTACAGTAAAGATAAGATATTTAATTATCCATGTAGTAACCACAGCTAGAACTGTATTTGCACAAAATTGGAAAAATGAAAAGATTCCGACAGAAGAGAATCTGATAAGGAAAATATTAGAATGTGCAGAAATGAACAGATTTACACTTGCAATTAAAGAGAAGGAACAAACTGAATATTATCAAATATGTGAATTATTTTATCAATGGCTAGAGAAAAAATATGAAGGCTAGAAATAATTATCAGGCCAGTGAAATACAAAAAATATGCTAATAAAATTGAATACGTTAAGAAGAGGAATGTTATAGTAATAGAAATAATTTGTATACAGATATGATAAGATAGAGAATTAGTATTAAAACAATGAATATGGTTGTAAAATTTAACTGTTATGGCACAAGTCATTTGTAACCAGTCGACACACCGTTTAATGAAAAATGAATTGAATATATGTATTTTAAATAAAACAAAAAAAGAAGAAGTTAGGAGTAAGTATTTGATTTGCTCATTGGTTGGATGTCTTACAGGAAGTTCCTATACCTCAGAGCTATAATAATCCTTCTATTGCATTAGCTGTTCAGATTTAGGGATATCTGCATTTTTCCCAAGCTTATGGACATTCCTTTGATTTCTTTCGAAATTCCAAGCTGCAACTGAAGACATCCCCACTCCAGTAAAAGTCCACCAAGTTTAAATTGTACATGATCACTTGACAAAATCCTTTGATCTTCAAGAATTTCTCTTTCATTTGTTTGCCTGCAGATATTTCCTAATTATTCACTTCCGCCACCTCAATATCCTTTTATTTCGGGAATATTGATGAAATGTTGATCACAAATCAAACTTTAGACATGTGTTTCAAAATATTCGATACAGTATCATCTGTTATGATGGTTCCACTGTAATGGTTACAGTTAGTCCTCAGCTTACAACATTTGTTTAGTGACCATTCAAAGTTACAACAGCATTGAAAAAAAATACTTATGCTGTTTTTCACACTTGCAATCATTGCAGCTTTCCCATGGCCATGTGATCAGAATATGGATTTAGGGAACTATGGTAGCTTGTATTTATGATGTTTGCAGTGTCTGTCATGCCTTTAATAGAGTCGGACTCTGACGGAGAGGAGGAACAGCTGACAGGGAGTGGAGATGTGGCTCTGGAGGTTGTAGAGGAGGCTAGGGAAGGGCAGAAGCCGGCTGGGCAGTCAGAGGAAGAACCAGGCCCATCCCCTCTGCATCCTGGGATACGCAGGGAGGAACAGAGAAGGAAACAACTTGGCTTACGAGAGAGGAAGTGGCCATGATCCCCCTCATTGGTTGCAGCTGGGGAGAATAGTATATAAGAGAGACGATTACAACACAGCATTGCTAGAAGCAAAGAGTGTTTTATTTTGGGCTGAAGTTATCTTGGTTGGTGTCCTTCCAACAGACTGTGCCTTGTTATCTCCTTGAAGTTGGTAATTACTTATCCTGTTCCATTGTGGAAATTTCTTCATTGTAGTTTGTTTGGTTTTTTAGTTCACCTCTATCTGCTCATTAAGTTCGGACTGTATTGCTTTCTTTTGAAGACTATTTTTGAGTACATTTTATCTCCAACTGAGAATTATTGAACAGTGGGGCCAAGTTGGAGGCATTAAAGGACATTTATTTGTGTTTTGGATTTTGTCACGTTTGTGTTACACTCCGGGTCATCACAGTGTCCCAGGTTCATGTGATAGCACTTAGCAATAGCACTTAGATTTAGATACTGCTTCATGGTGCTTTTACACCATGTGCTTTACAGAATCAGCATATTGCTCCAACAACCTGGGTCCCCATTTTACTGATCTTGGAAGGATGGAAGGCTGAGTCAATCTTGAGCCGGTTGGTATCGAACTCCTGGCAGTGAACAGTGAGTTTGCCTGCAATACTGCATTTTAACCACTGCGCCACCATGGCTCATATGCGATCATCTTTTTCAGTCTTCTGCAAAGTCAACAGGGAAGCCACTTTCACTTAACGACCATATTACCAGGGGTGGGATTTTATTGGTTTGGACCGGTTCTATAGAACCGGTTGTTACAATTCTGCACAGTTTGGAGAACTGGCTGGCCCCACCCCTCTCTGTCTGCCCCTCCCCTCCCCATCCAGTCAATCCTTATTGCACCTGTGTGGCATCGCGCACATGCCTGACATCGCTGACTGCATTCTTCTCTGTCCAGTAACTCCTAAAGGTATTTTGTTTTCCCCCCCTCCTGATGATCAGCTGTTCCGACGATTCCCCTCACTGTCTTACTGCCTCACTCAGGAGGCTTCTCTGAGGCTCAGGAGGCAAAAAGGGGTGCAGGGGGTGCTGCATGCCCATCCTCCTGCTCCCTTTTTTTGCCTTCCTGGTCCTCAGGGAAGGTTTCTGGGGGCAAAAATGCACCCCCCCCCCCAGGAGATTTCCCTGAGGCCCAGGAGGCAAAAAAAAAACCTGGAGCATGGGGTGGGGGTTGCTGCAAAAAAGAAGAGGAAGAGGAAGAGGAAGAGGAGGAGGTGGAGGAGGAGGAGAAGGAAGAAGAAGAAGAAGAAGAAGAAGAAGAAGAAGAAGAAGAAGAAGAAGAAGAAGAAGAAGAAGAAGAAGAAGAAGAAGAAGAAGAAGAAGAAGAAGAAGAAGAAGAAGAAGAAGAAGAAGAAGAAGAAGAAGAAGAAGAAGAAGAAGAAGAAGAAGAAGAAGAAGAAGAAGAAGAAGAAGCCATGCCCACCCGGTTATATGACCATGCCCACCTAGCCACACAGCCCTAGCCACGTCCACAGAACCAGTTGTTAAAAATTTTGAATCCCACCCCTGCGTATTATTAACTTAACAATGGCAGTGGTTCATTTAAGGACTGCGGCAAGAAAAGTCATAAAATGAGGCAAAACTCATTTATAAATTGTCTTGCTTAACAAAAGAAATTTGGGGCTCAATTGGAGTTGTAAGTTGAAGGCTACCTGTAATTCTGATATGGTGTTCAATATTGTCCATCAATATGGACACAATACAAACACCACAAATCCTGCTCTGTTGCCTCATTGTGGTTGTGGGGGTTGTTCCCAGGAGCGATGAGCAAACAGTACAGAGAGTTTAAGCCATGAGTATATATTACCAAAATTTAGCTGAATATCACAGACTTTGAACACTACCTCAATAGGACATGCTTGCTGGTTTCTCTTAGTTGCATGCCTGCTTCAAGATATATGAGCTTTCCTCATGAGAATTATAAAAGATGAAAGAAATGTCTTATTTAATTGCATTAACAATCAGCAACATATCTTCCAGGAGCTTAAGGATGCTTTAAGTAGGAAAATTTGGTCTATGTACTCAAACCTCCCCGTTATTTAAAATAACCAACAGGGAATAAAAATATCAGCAAAGTCAATATTATTATAAGGAATAAAACCTGCAGTTTTATTGCACGGTTTGTAGTATCCCATATGAATTATTTTATGCAAAGTCATTTTATCTATCACATTGCAATGTTATCAGCCATCAGAAAAATTAGCAGGCATACAAATATACTGAGGATTAAGGGGAATTATATATGTTTGTTGATTTTATTCGTTTTTAAGAATTTGATCTCCTAGCTTCTTTCCATGATAAAATTCAGCAAATTAAAAACATAACGTCATATGGCCTCTCTGAACCTGGTGCTTTCCAGCTGTGAGGCAACTACAATTCCCAGAACACATCTGGAGGGCAGCAGGCTGGGGAAAAAGATATAAACAGATGTATAGCATTCTCTACTCCTAAAAAAGAACATTAAAACATGGAACAGTACCAGCAACCAATTTCATGGACAAGACATTTAGTCATAGGGATGTATTTACCAGCTGTTTATAGAGGTGGTGACCCTCATTATTCAGGAATCTTGTATGCAGTTTGATGGAGCATGTTGATTTTGAGGATATGGGTATCCATGTAGGCAGATTTTCAATAAGGCTGGCTCAAAACTCTACAATTACGATAGGATAAGGAGGCAAGGATTGATAAGGTGTTTGGGGGAAGCTGCAATTTTATCATGCCTGATAGAATTGATGGATTGCAGGGCACAGGTATAGCAAAGACTTACCATTGTTTGCAGGTATTCATTATCTCTTCTGTGACCCCACAAGCATTGATGAGCCCAAAATAAGCCCTTTAAATGAAGTTTACAGAATAACAGAATAATAGACTTGGAAGGGGCCTTGGAAGTCATCTAGTCTAACCCCTTGCTCGTGCAGGAAACCCTATACCATTTCAGACAAATGCTTGTCCAATCTCTTCTTAAAAACTTGCGGTGTTGGAGCACCTACCCAGTTAAAATTATGAAGGTGCTCAGGGGCAAAATTGGACACCTATTGATATCTGTGGTGTATAGAATGCAGTACTGCAAGGTAACTCACTGCTCACTCCAGCAGTTCAATCCTGACTAGCTCAAGGTTGACTCAGCCTACCATCCTTCCAAGGTCGGTAAAACGAGAACCCAGATTGTTGGGGACAAACTGCTTAGAGAGGGCTATGAAGTGGTATATAAATCTAAGTGCTATTGCTATTCCTCAGTTCTATCCTCAGATGGATTATAGCTTTCATCTACATACAGAGTTTGGCACTTGATACAGCCTCCTATAGCCTTGTGTCAATGAAAATGGTTCATTCCTGTTGTAGGATTTCTCTGTATTAATATCCTATCTGCAAACTTACTTTCTTTTCACAGATATGTACATCCAGAGGGTCTCCCGTCAGATTACACCATAACTTTTCTCTTCCGCATCCTCCCTGAAACACCTCTGGAACCATTTGCTCTGTGGGAGATTTTAAATGAAAGTTATGAGCCATTGGTCGGAGTTATTTTGGATAGTAAGTGTCTGTGGTTTGCGGGTGTGCTGTGATTGATTATTTCCATCTGTATTTTTTGCATGCTATCAACAAGAGATTTCAGAAGTCATAATTGCTGTTTTCTTTTTGAAGGAATCTGTTTTTCCTACCCAATTTTTCATAAGCGTTTCTACTGATTTATGTATGTCCTATTTCTTATTTATAATATGATACATGAGAGTGCTAGTGTGGTGTGATTAAGGTGCTGGCCTAGAAACCAGGAGACCATGAGTTCCAGTCCTGGCTTAGGCCTGAAAACTAGCTGGGTGATTTGGGGCCATTTACTTTCTCTCAGCCCAACCCACCTCACAGGATTGTTGTTGTGGAAAATGTGAAGGATGAACAAGTATTAGGTATGTTTATTACCTCGAGTTACCCATCAAACAATAAAAGCAGGATTAAAAATCTAATAAAATATTTATAAATCACCTTTTCTCATGGAAGGTATCTAAGCCGAGGTACCTATAGATTCCCTACATGTCATTGTTTGATAAGGACTGTCCACCTTTATCACTTATATCTGCGTGTCCTTCATATCTCATTGGTTTACAAAAAAGACCAGGAATTTCATTAACCTCATTGGGCTTGTATGGGCAAAGAAGAAGTGGATTTAAATAGCTTTCTTTTTGCCTGTGGGATGCTGAGATTTAACCAATTTAAATCACCGCATTTTGTCTATAAGAGCAGTTTACCTGTCAAAACTCCCTCCCCTTTTGCCTGTACAGGTTGCTTGGTTTTGGGAATGAGTTTTTGATAAATGTAGAAGCCTGCGCTTCTCATTGTCTCCTTGGCCAGCTGGCTGATCGTGACTTTTGCTTGAAAATATGACGAGCCAATGTATAACCTTAAAAAGAAAATGTAGACAGTTCTCTGAGCCTTATTCTCTCATACACTGTGCAGATGACGGCAAAACCTTGACTTTCTTCAATTATGACTACAAAGGGGAATTCCAGACGGTAACCTTTGAAGGGCCTGACATAAAGAAAATATTTTATGGAAGTTTCCATAAGGTGAGACACTTGCTGAAATATGCTTCAAAAAGATCTTATGGAGATTCTCAATCATCCATGTCATTGTTTTCCCAAAGGTGATTTTCCAAAAGGCAACTAGAATTTCTTGGGTTTTTTTTCCTTTGAAAATGTTTCATTTCTTATCCAAGAAGCAAACTTAAGAAGGAAAAGGGGAAAAAAAGAAAGGAAAAAGTAAAAAAAAACACCAAGAAAGTCCAATTGCCTTTTGGAAAAGCACTTTTGGAAAAAATCTTTTAAAATATTTTAAATACAAAAGAACCTGTCTTCCCAATATTGCTCTATTCTCCAAAATTTATGAGGATTCAAACTCATAGAGCAAATATACAACAAAAAAAGTTATCTCCAAGGCTTCATGTGGTTTATTAGTGTCCTTTCTGTGGCCTCAAGAAATGTCCGAATAAGTAAACTAACTATTTTTTTTTTTTTTGGCTGAATCCTCTGATAATCAGATTCTTAATTTCATTTCTTCTCAGGCTGTTAAAAATGATGTCACTTTTAAAGCTGCCAAATTCTGTTTCACAGCTTATATCATTGCAAAAGAGTGAAATAAGACAATTGTTGTTTAACTTGTCTAGAAAGAAGGGGAACAATTTGGCAGCTGTCTAAATGTTTACACGGTTTTATACCACTCTGTTTTACATTCTAGCCAGAATAGTTTTCTTTTTTTTTTTTTTAAAACAAGTTTTATTAAAAGTTTCAACAACAAACAAATCATTACATATTGAATCTTTCCCTATCTTTCTACAATAATTTCCCCAATATTCTCATAAAACACAAACAAACACAAACAAACATAAAAAAAATCTTTTAGTAAAGTACCTTGGCCCCAGTTACCTCTCTTTGCATGGGCTAAAATAATAGCACATATCACTCTTCACATTTCTATCTTATTTAATCCATCTTAATTAAATCATTAAATTTGTATCTTTTGCCCATTCAATTATCCCTCTATCTCTTCTTATAATAAAAAAAATTTCTCCTGAAATCACTAATCAGAGTATGATGCCTTTCTATCCTCCCCTAAGTTAGTAAAATTAACATTCAGCATAACAAATACCCAATTTGGTTCTGCTTGGTACATTCTATCCACCAAAAATGTTTAAATACATTGTATCCTCCTTTCCTTCGATATTTTATTACATTTTAAAAATCAATCATTATTAAAAACTTCAACATTTTAATTTCTTATTAAATCTTAAACCATTCTAATTTACTATTTCAAATATAAATGTTACAATACCATCTTCTGTACCTTAGCAGAATCTTTCTTACAGAAAATTATATTTCATCCTTTGTCTCTAAAAAAATCCTCTTCTCCCATCCAATTTTAAAGCTTTGAGGCTTTTCTCCGCCTTTCCCCTTTCTTTCTTCCACCACCAAATCTTCCTACCCCCCTTCTTCTTCTAACCTCTACCTTGCTGGGATCCCTTCTCTGTTGTGTTCCCTTTTTCTCTTGTTTGTTATCATTATATTTACTTTGCATCATATTTTTCTCTTTCTCAAATGTTTTTTAGATCTTAAGTCCTTCATTTTCCTTGCTCTCTTCCTTCCTTCTTCCTTAGATAAGTTTTGGGATTCAATGAAGATGGCGTCTTCGTCTCTTCCTTGTTGTTCTTCTTCCGTTTCCATCTGTTCCATTGTCTGTTGGTAATTGACCAGCGCCATTTCTAGAAATAGAAAAGCTTTTTCCATGCCATCTTTGCAGGCTGCTTTTGTTTGCTCATATTCATCCCTCAGGTCTTCAAAAAGGAAAGCCATTATAAATAAATCTTTTCTTTTCTTTATTCCTCTTTCTTCTTACACCAACCAAATATTCCGAGAGAAAGGCAAAACAATCCCAAAATCCACAATCCTCAATAAATCCAAGCAAGCCAAAATTCCCCCTTCCTCTTCCAGGGGTGGTATCAAACAAATAAAAAAAAAGAATCCAAGTCTATATTTTAAAGCCTTATTAAGATTGTATTTCTGTCCTCAAGTCTTCAAGGCATCTCCTCCAACAAGATCCAAATTAATATATTTTCTTTATCCTCTCCCTTCCGGCTTAATTCCGTCGGGAGGGAGAGTAAACTTTCCTTCAGCACCTCAAAATAGCCGCTTTTTTTCTCTTGTGGAAGAAATCATCAGAAAACCATCTTTTCCAGGAATTAAATTAGATAAATCTCAAAGCCCTGGGTCGACCAAGAAGAACTTTTACTTTCAATAACTTTCTCTTCTTCCTCCTGCGCATACTTGCCCGGCTGTCAACTTCTTTGTGGCGGCCATTACGGACCGCCGCTGCACCGTCCTGGTAACAGGGGTTCTGCCGGCCAGGGAGGGGGTCTGCAACACCCCAAACCCTTCCTCCGGATCCCCTTACCTTCAGCTACCCCTGCAGGGCAGCCTTGCTCCGCACCCGTCCGGGTCGGAGCCCCAAAAACAGCGCGGCAGGGATCGCGCAAGCTCGCGAATCCCTACCGCTCGCGAAGCCAACAAACCGGAAACTCCAGAATAGTTTTCTTCTGGGATTAGTCTTCAGTAGTTCATATTTTAGCTCTCGTGTATTTATATATTGTTTTTGCTTTATTTTCTTTAATTTTAAATTATTATAACTGCAAATTGCCAATGTGCAAAAAGTTGAAAAAAAAAACCCCACCTACAAATGAAAACCAGTTTGGTCTATTGGGGAAGGCAACAGGCTAGAAATCAGGAGAATGTGAGTTCTAGTCCCGTCTTAGCCATGAAAGCCAGATGAGTGCCTTTAGGCCAATCACTATCTGCTAGCCTAACACATTTTACAGGGTTGTTGCTGTGGGGAAAATAAGACAAGGGAAAGAGTATTAGATATGTTTGCTGCCTTGGCTGATTTATAAAAATAATAAAGGTAAGATTTTAAAAAATCTAAACAAAATTCTACAGGAGAACTTTCTCTGTTTCTGAAATGACAAATAAAGCTGATGTCAGCATTCCAGAAAACCTCCACTCCAACAAATAATTCTGAGACAGACTTCTTCTCAAAAGATCTGTTTTATTTGGATAGTAAACTGGCACATTTGGGGAATCCCGAATCTGAAAGTTCCGGGTTTCCTTGCAATAAGTAAAGACTACAAATCCATCCCCTGCACCCATCATCACATCACATGCCCCAATCACCATCCATCCCAACTTGAGACTTCCCCTCACCCAGGTGCAGAAATAACATGACCTTGATTTAGAAGAAGAATGCTATGATGTCTAACCACATACACTTCAAAAAAATTCCCCCCTCCCATTTTCCCAGGCTTAAGAATGTGGCAGTGTGGAAGTGTCTGGTGTCAATATGGCTTGCAAAGTTGACAGCTGATGTGGTTCTTGCTTTTAAAGTGGATTGGGGACATTTGAAGGGTCAAAATGAAGGTCTTAAACCTTAAGATGCCATCTATCCCTCCCCCCACCCCAAAGCTCTTCAGACATTCTTTCAGGTCATGCCATGATCTCCTTATTTTTGGAATTTGGCCATTGACAAGCCATACAAACCCACATATGTTATGGGTCTCTGATACAGAGGTATGGGTCAAGTAGGCTGATCTTGCCCATTCTGTGTCTGCTTAGGCCCCATTTATCCCTCAACCCTTAATCTTCAGTGAGGTCTTTCTTTTGCTGTTAAGGTAAAGGTTTCCCTCGCACATATGTGCTAGTCATTTCCGGCTCTAGGGGGCGGTGCTCATCCCCATTTCAAAGCCGAAGAGCTAGCGCTGTCTGAAGACATCTCCGTGGTCATGTGGCTGGCATGACTAAATGCCAAAGGCGCACAGAACGCTGTTACCTTCCCACCAAAGGGGTCCCTGTTTTTCTACTTGCATTTTTACATGCTTTCGAACTGCTTGGTTGGCAGAAGCTGGGACAAGTAACAGGAGCTCACTCCGTTACGTGGTGCTAGGGATTTGAACCGCCGAACTGCCTACCTTTCTGATCGACAAGCTCAGCGTCTTGTACACAAATTCCTACCTAGCTGCAAAATGGAATTAGTGGCCAACAGGTTACTTGAGGAATGTAGGAGAATGCAGCTCTCCGTGCCTATAGAAACTTTAGGAGCATTAGCATGTCTGTGAATTGCATTAAAAGGATTACAAAGAGCTCTTTTTTTTAAATGTAAGTCATTTGGCTCCCTTGTTGTGTATTAAAACATCCTTCTCCTCTTCCAGCTGCATATGGTTATCAGCAAAACCACCGCTAAAGTAGTGATTGATTGCAAGGAAGTGGCTGAGAAGATGATCAACGCAGCAGGAAATATCACCTCTAATGGGATTGAAGTACTGGGGAGAATGGTTCGATCAAGAGGACCAAGAGACAGTTCTGCACCAGTAAGTAAAGGAGCTGAGATAAAAGTGGATCATTTATTCAGCAAGATTTATATATTAATTAAATTGATATACCAACTCATCTCACTGTTCAAATCGACTCTGGGAGGCTTACAATATAGTAAAAATGGAGATATAAAAACAATTCTAAATTAAAATTCTAGATTAAAATTTCAAAAGATCAAATACAGACTTAAAAACCAGGTGGAGAGGCGGCAACGCCTTCTCTGTCATTGTATCAACCACCTACAGCCAGGTTTTCAGGTCCTTCCTGAGAGCCAAAAGGTTAGAGAGTGGATTCATCTCCTGTAGCATGATGTTCCAAAAGTTGCAGACCACAGCAGAAAAGGGTCTTCTCCTAATCCGTGCCAGCCCAAATTCCTTGGCTGATGGGGTTTGCAGAAGGCCTCTTCTGCCAGGACAAGTGGGGCAGACCAGTCCTATTGGGGCAAGATGGCTCCTTGGTTTATTTATTCAGGGATTGATGTAACCTGGGGTGGGCTGCTACAGGCTCACCCGGGTTCGGGGGAATCCATAGCTAATGTTATAGGCAGTTCGGAGAACCGCCAAATCCCACCCCTGGCTGGCCCCTCCCATCCTGCCCCAGGCCTCCAAGGAGCCTCCATGTGGCCCGTTTTGGATGCGAGGTAAGTGCAGGGCCTGCATGGAGGCTCAGGGAGGGTGAAAAACGGGCCTCCTGGAGGCTCCGGAAGACCAGAAACGGGCCCATTTCCGGCCTCTGGAGGGCTTCCAGAGCCCGGGGGAGGCCGTTTTCACCCTCCCAGAGGCTCGAGGAAAGCCTCTGGAGCCTGGGGAAGGTGAAAACGCCCCTCCCTGCCATGGTGCAGATGGCCAACTAGGCAACGCCCACCATGGCCATGCCCACCCAGCAACCAGACAGAGAACTGGTTGCTGAATTTTTTGAAGCCCACCCTTGGATGTAACCCCTTCTGTAATTAGACACAAAGCATTAATTCAGCTATACCACTATCTACTTCATTCATTTAAACTCTCGTGTCTGTTCCGCCACTTTGTCAAGGCATCTTTGTGTTGTGGCCAAATTCAAGTGGGAAAAGGTCATTTGGGTCACTCTCTGGGAAGTACTTGACCATGCTGAACTCTTGAGACCTGGCCTGTACTTTTATCCCCTTTTCAAGATGACAGTTCCCAACAAGAGAAGCTCTTCTAGAGCATTGTTACGGTTATCTAATTAAGCAAGAGGAGAATTTAATAAGAGAGAAGAGGTGGATTTAATTTTCAAAGCTGAACAATCTGGTCATGTCCTTTGAACTCTCTTGACCAAATGAAGTTCTTAAACCTAATGGATTTCAGTTTGTTTGGCCTGTGAAGTACATAGTTGCCCTCCCTCCACATAAAATTATGTGCTTTGTACAAAGAAGTATTTTCAGACTCCTAAGTTAAGCCCGGCAATTAATATATCAAGTCCCCTAAGACAATTGAACCAAGCAACCCCTGTGGCCATGTTCCAGCAGGGAATGACAAAGGCCATCTTGTAAAAAGTTGCAATTGAAGGGTGCTTTGTGAGAAAATAAAAGGAAAGAAATGATGGCTTTTGTTTGGAAAATCATGGTTGTATGAATGATAAGTGGTCAAGTGAACTATACACCCACAGGAAGCAAAAACCAGTTGCATGCAACTGAATTGATTGGAGGTTATGTAAGTCCACAAACATGCATTTTAAAATGAATAGCAGCATTCTTTTCACAAATTCAACTTTAACAAAGACTGTGCTTTTGATTAGGTACAGTGTACTTTTTCAGGAAATTGTGTTTTGATGCTGTCTTGTGGTCCATGAGGCTAAATCATCAAGAATGCTTTAGTTTCCTCTGAAAAAATGTTTTTTTTTTTAATTTGAACAAATATATATATATATATATATATATATATATATATATATATATATATATATATATATATATATATATATATATATATATATATAAAATTTACTTTATTTGGAATGGGCCTATATGTACATTTCAATTCCATCCTAGGATCTAGGACAGTGATGACGAACATTTTTGTTGTGGTGTGGACCCATAATGCAATGCTCCCCGCCCTCTGTGTATGTGCACGCAACACTCATGCCCCGCCCCCTTATCTGCCCTATGCATGTGCGCACCACCCAGCTGATTTTTGGCCTTCCTAGCTGTTTTCACCCTCCTGGAGGCTCAAGGGAAGCTGAAAACGAGCCTGTTTCAGTACTTCCGGTATTTCTGGAAGGCTTGTTTTTCGGCCTCCCGAGGCTGCAGAGGCTTCCCTCGAGCCTTTGGGAGGCTAAAAACAGCCTCAAACGGGCCGAAAATCAGCTGGGAGGTGTGCGCATGCACAGTGCAGGTAAGGTTGGCTGGGCCTTGTGCCACCTGTGGCACGCATGGCATAGGTTCACCATCATGGGTGTAGGACCTTCAGGCTCCTACCCTTGGCCATGGGAATTTCTTACAGCCTTCCATGGGGCTGAGAGCGGGAGCTGGGGAGCAGGGCATGATGCAATCTCCCACCCTTCACTTCAGTGGTGCGTTTCAAAAAAATTTACCACCTGTTCAATGGGCGTGGCTTGGTGGGCGCGCTTTGCACACACACAAATACTTAGCGCGCGCATCAAACGTGTACTTTGCGCTGGCACAGAGTCTTTTTGACTCACCTCCTGCAATCCCGCGCTCTCCCTGTCGCTTCAGCAGCCGCCGTGCGGCAATCTGCTGTGCCATGCAAAGCAGTTGCGCTTCAAAAGCAGGGAATAAAGGTAGGCCCAACAGCAGAGTGTCGGAGACAACAGGTTTGGTCTCCGCTGCTTATCGACGCTTACCGGCTTGGCAACACCGGGCAGAACCAGTAGAATACCACCACTGCTTCCCTTCCTTCCTAACCTTAACAAGCGCCTGAGGCCATGAGCCTCTGCCATTGGGCTGCCGCACCTTCCCCCATAGCCCCACAGCCCCTGCGATGGTCTATCGCCCATCGCATGCTTGCCCTGCAGCACCTTGGCTTCTGCCTGCCACTTGATTGGCCAGCAGCTAACTGTCCCGTGTGGCCAAGGGCCCGGGACGAGCAGTGTCTTGGCGAATGGGCTGGGCCAAAGGGCGTGGGGTGGAGGGGCAGAGGCCCATCGGCCAGGGCGAATGGCTGGAGGAGGGCCAGCAGAGGAGGAAAGCTGGCTGTAAATGGGCGGAGGTGGGAGGTGGGAGGCAAAGGAGGCACAGCCAAGGATAGGAGCCTGAAGATCCCATTCCACCCTGAGATATCCAGTGTTTATTTATTTATTTTTAATCAATTTATTTATCTTATTTATTGATCTTATTTGTTTATTTTGTCAAGCCTATTTTAGATTAGGGGTCTCCAACCTTAGCCACTTTAAGACCTGTGGACTGTAACTCCCAGAATTCCTCAGCCAGCTTTGCTGGCTGAGGAATTCTGGGAGTTGAAGTCCACAAGTCTTAAAGTGGCCAAGGTTGGAGACCCCTGTTTTAGATAACAGATATAATTAGGAACATGATTATAAGTACATGAAATGGTACAAATAAAAGGGGACATTAGGACAGGGACGGTAGGCCTGTTGGTGCTCTTATGCACTTATGTTCCTTGACCAAGTCCTCCGTTGAATTTACCTGAACGTCTCCCCTTGTAGAAGCATTGTGTCTCTCTGCAGATATGTCAGACTGAATTATGCTAGTATATATTCTTAATTTAAATTTCGTTCCTTCAGGCATCTTTGAGGAAACTGTGTGTTTGTTCTGTTGGAAATGTTGCATGAGAGGGGAATTGGCATTTGGAGATTGATGAGGAATTGTTTATTTCAGAACGAAGGAAGCTAAATGGAAACCCTGTGGGCTGAGCTATGGATTCTCAATAAATATTTACATCTTTATATGCTTTTTAACTCTGATTTTGGACTTGATTGAAGCAACATGGGTCATAGTTATCACGTTGTTCTCAATACAACAACATTATGACATTTATAGGATTAGGTACTGGAGGTGAAAGAGGAATAATTTTGGAAAACAAAGAGGAGTTTGCTGTCATCAGCATGATTGTACAAGTAATCCTCACATTACAACAGTTCATTTAGTGACCGTTTTAATTTACAACAGCACTGAAAAAAAATGACTGATGATCATTTTTCACTCTTACGACCATTGCAGCATCCCCAATGTCACATGATCAAAATTCGGACACTTGGCAACTGACTGACTCATATTTATGACGGTTGCAGTGTCCTGGGGTCACGTGATCACCTTCTGCCGCCTTCTGATGAGAAAAATCAATGGGGAAGCCAGATTCACTTAATAATTGTGTTACTAACTTAACAATTGTAGTGATTCAGTTAACAACTGTGGGAAGAAAGGTCATAAAATGGGGCAAAATTCATTTAACAACCTATCTCACTTAGTGTTCTGACCCAAATCCTTTTCCAATAAAACAAACATGAACCAAAGGGAACAGAAACCTTTTAATGATTCTTACGAATCCCCGGTTAAAAGGCTGCTGCAAACTAATTCACTTTGATAAGCACGAGCCTCACCAAAACTGTGCGAGGCTGCCAAGAATAATAGATAAGGTTACTTAGAGATATTTTACTACACAAGAGTCTTCAAATACCAACTTAAGATACTGCAATGTCCACGAGGCTGGAGTTTCAAAATGTCTTTGCTTCCTGCAAAGAATGTTCGCTTCACAGCTGGCTTTTATCTTCTTGAAGGAGGGGCCATTATCTTGCAGCCTTACTCCCGAGTCACCCGTGCTGCTGCAGCTGCTCTTTTCTGCCAGCAGCCCTGCACGCATGGACACTTGGCAAAGGCTCCTCAGGAACCTCCTCATCGCTGCTGCCAGCCCCCACAACCTCTGAAGGCAGCAGTCCACTCCCTAATGGTCCTGGCCCTTCATCTGAGTCCTCGCTCTCCTCAGCTGTCCGCACCTGCTGCCAGCTAACCACAACACTTAGCCACATAAATTTTGGGCTCAATTATGGTTGTAAGTTGAGGATTACATGTATCGACCTGAAATAATTTACTTTTTAAAATAAAAGATAGATTGCTGGAAGTATGATTCTCGAGACAGATGAGTTTCTTTAAGCTTCCATTTGGAGGTCACCTTCAGTTGAAATTTTGAATAAATTTGGGCAGATTTTAAAATATTTTTATACAACCATATCTCATAGGCAAGCATTCGGTTCATGGTCTGGTAAGTAAAAATAAAACAACTCATGAATGATTATTGCCTTCAGTCTTTGTTATATTTTTATTTCATGGTGCCTAATCATTTTGGAATTATTTTTTTCCTTCTTAACCAGTTCCAGCTGCAGATGTTTGATATCGTTTGTTCCACTTCATGGGCCAATAGAGATAAGTGCTGTGAACTTCCAGCTTTGGTAAGATGTGACTCATTAAGAATACTTATTTAGTCATTTGCAATTCAATTATAACTATGTCTGGAAAGGTCTGCAAAAGAGGAACCTGTAACCAACATCCAGGGTATCCTAATCTATTCAGTATATATAAAAGCAAAATACCACTCACGTATCCTCACAAAATCTCCAGAACTGTAAAGCCTACAAACTTGAAATTTGGCATGTATGTTCCTCTTGGCTTCTAGGTGCTCACTAGGAAAGGCTTTCTCTAAATGACCATCAGAGCATTAGTATTTCGTATATTATTATTAACACACTCTGATGCTAAGGAGTTCTACTCCCCCTCCCCACTTGAAAAGAAATCTGTTCCAAATGCAAAACACAAGCAGAGGAGTGGAGTTTCAGTTTTACCTTCACAGCACAAAGTAGCTTTAGTACAGAACAGTTGATCTAAACCACACCCAGGCTCCTTGCTGTCTCCTTCTTGCTCACACAGCAAATATTGTTTGAGTTTCCAAACAGCCCTCAACTCTCTCACACATTGACAGGACGCTAGCCAGATGAATACCGATGGATGCTGGTAGGCAGAGGCAGAATCCCCGCCCCTATTTTCCTTCCCAAAAACTAAGCCTGACCACATAGTTTTGTAGCGAAGCACGGGTATCAAGCTATTTTGGAATATACTGAAGATAACACAAACCTTGTTTTTGTTGTTGTTAGAGAGATGAAAAAGGCTGCCCTGCCCTTCCACATTCTTGCTCCTGCTCTGAAGTCAACAAAGGATCTCCTGGGCCCTCGGGGCCACCTGTAAGATTTTACTTTATTGGTCTTTTACTAATGTCCCCCTTCAAGTACTCCCAGGTGGCCAAGCATCAAATTTTATTGGATAGATTGGGATCGTAGCTCAGTGGTGCAACCTGCTAAAATCTATCTTCTTTGTGGGCTGAGAATTTAACACACTGAATTAAAATAACGACTACTACTGCTCTGAAGTACATTTGTATTGAAGAGCAGCTGTTGTTCCCCACTAGCTTGGGTGGCAGGCTTTATACATCTGAAAGGCACTGAGATACAAAGGATGGGATATTTGTGTGTCCCATATATTAGGTTTCCTGTTTCTAGATGTTACTTTGAAATAACAGTAAATATACAGTAAGGCTTTCTTGCTCTTGTTCCATTACTTAGAGTGCTGAAAATTTTCCAGATATTTGTTTACTACTGATGACAATCAACACTTAAGCTGTTCCATCTTCGATACTTGTTGAAAGAAAAAAGACTAGATGGAATAAATGTAGTACATTATTGGACCACCAATCAAATTAGTGAATCAGATATTGGTTAGGACCTTTGGGCAAAAATGACCACGCCTAGAAACATCCTTAGCATTTCTCTCTTCCCTAATAAAATACCTTGAAAATATGTTGGGTTTGTATTTCATCTACATTGCTTTTAAAGCAAGCATAGCCTTACTAAGTGGTCCCAGGGGTAAGACAGAAATCTACCTTTGGGCACTTACTCAAGTGTCAGTCATCTGCATAGTTGGCTGGTCTCCAAAATGAAGAAAAGTGAAAAAATGAATCAGAAATGACATTTTTTAAAATAGAAAATTCCCCATTGGCTTTGTGAAAGCCGAATTCCGATTGTGCTTTCTTTAAGAAAGATAGGGATATTCAGGGTGTAGAATAGTGAAATATGAATTGTGATATGAAGGAGGAGGAGGAGGAGGAGGAGGAGGAGGAGGAGGAGGAGGAGGAGGAGGAGGAGGAGGAGGAGGAGGAGGAGGAGATAATGGTTGATGAATGGCGATGATGGCCTCAGTATTGGTGAATTCTGCAACCAGGCTTAGAACGAAACAGAACTATTACAAAACAACAGCATCCTTGAGAGAACAAGTTATTTTCAGTAGTACTGAATTCTGCCTGTAGGAAAAGAAACTGAGATAAGTTAAAAGATGACTGTTTGGCTAAAACTCTGATTGAGTAGGAGATATGAATATACATTGCACCTTTGAACAACAGGACTTACTTGATTTCTTTTAATCTTAAATGTGTTTGATAGGGAGGTCCAGGTCTCCGAGGTCCGAAAGGAAGCCGTGGTGATGATGGCCCAAAGGTAACTTGCCAATGATAGTCTGTGTATATCCCAGCCCACATAATGATTTCATTGTCTATGTAGAATGTAACCTACATTTTGTCTTGTTATCTTTTTTAAAAAAAATACATATTATTGGGAGAAAAACAATTTTTTTTGGGGGGGGGACAGGAAAATTGCTAAAAAGGGCAAGGAATGGGTAGAAATCATGGCATCTTCTGTTACTCCTAATTCAACTCTATTAATGTGTACATTCAATTTTAGAGCTTTGCACAGAAGCTTCTTCCTTAAACTTTCTCCATCCTGTTAAGTCAAACTGTTACATACATGTACTTGGCACCAAAATGGTATGAAACGTTTCAGGAATGCCAATGTTTTTGTGATGTGTTGTTTTTATACAATTCCTACAGCCCATCTATATATCTATAGTACGCATAAACACAAAACTACCTTTGCACAAGACTTGGAGTGGCCAGTAAATTGCACCACCAAAAATATCTGAAATTGGACAATGTAGTTTTGGCGAACGCTCCTCACCCTACACACACCGAGACAGACACACACACACACAAACACACAACGTGTAGGATAAAACGCTGCTCACCCAATACACATACACACACCACATGTAGGATAATAAGGCTAGGAATGGGATCATACCATTCCTGATTGATGAACTGTTTCAATTCCCACTCGAATATCACCTCAAAGTCTCAGTCAGCATCTGTGTGTCCCCAATGATTTTAAAAAGACTGAAGTTGAATTAACAAATAATGAGGATATTGAATGCGAATCAGACACGCTGCTGACCCAGAAAAGATCCCCACTGCTTATTTACAGCATTTAAACACCCGTAGTTTGTTCTTCTCAGGCTTTGCTTGTCAGAAGGTTGCAAAAGGTGATCGCATGACCCCGGGACCTTGCAATACCGTCATAAATATGAACCAGTTGTCAAGCATCCGAATGTAAATCACGTGACCATGGGGATGCTGCAATGGTCATAAGTGTGAAAAGTGGTCACAAGTCACCTTTTTCAGTGCCGTTGTAACTATGAACAGTCACTAAACAAACAGCGTTCCAATATCTCAGGGGCTGCTACAAAGAAGAGGGGGTCAGTCTATTCTCCAAAACCCCTAGAAGACAGGACAAGAAGCAATGGGTGGAAGCTAATCAAAGAGAGAAGAAACCTAGAACCAAGAAGAAATTAGAACAATTAACCAGTGGGACAACTTGCCTCCAAAAGTTGTGGATGCTCCAACACTGGAAGTTTTAAAGAAGAGATTGGACAACCATTTGTCTGAAGTGGTGTAGGGTTTCCTGCCTAGGCAGGGGGGTGGACTAGAAGACCTCTAAAGTCCTCTCCAACTGTTTCTATTCTATTCTATTCTATTCTATTCTATTCTATTCTATTCTAACTGTTGTAAGTCGAGGGCTATCTGTAGCTGCTTTTTGCAGTGCCCTGTAATCAAACGACTACCATTTATGACATTTTGTCTGGGAACTAGTGTTCACTTCTGGTTTCTGGCAAAAACCTGCCCACATAGACTGTAGGTTTGATTAACTAGGGTGTTTGCTTATTGACTGCAGCAGTCGCTTAAGGACCAAAATGTCTGTTTAACAGCCACAAGAATTTGCTTAACAACAGTGAGGTTCGCTTAATGACCATTGCTAATAAGATAAAAATAAGTCCAGTCACATGGTGAGCCTTTTCACCACCATCCCTTAGAGTTGTAAGTCAAGGACTGCGGTTCAGTTTTTTTCATTCCTTTTATATTGTGTTTGTAAACATTGCTGAGACGCATTAGCATAAACAGCAGGATAAAGTAGGTTATGTAAATAAATCAAGGGTATAACTGATATATTTTGAGCATGGATTTTGTGATGATCTTGTAGGGACCTGAAGGACCTCGAGGTGAAATTGGATCTCCGGGCCCTCAAGGGCCTCCTGGACCACAAGGGCCAAGCGGACTTTCAATCGAAGGACCTCCAGTAAGTTTATTATGGGGGTTGGACCAGGGGTGGGATTCAAATTTTTTAACAACTGGTTCTGTGGGTGTGGCTAGGTGGGTGTGGCCATGTGATTGGGTGGGCGTGGCTTCTTCTTTGCTTTTTCTTTTTTTGGAGCAACCCCCCCCCCCCCACATTTTTTTGCCTCCTGGGCCTCAGGGAAGCCTCAGGGGGGGCGTTTTTGCTCCCAAGGGCCCAGGAAGGCAAAAAAAAACAGAGCACGTGGGGGTGCAGCTCCCCCTGCACCCCCTTTTGCCTCCTTGGCTTCAGGGAAGCCTCCTGGGTGAAGCAGTAAGACAGTGAGTGGGATCCTGGCACAGCTGATAATTGGAACAGCTGGTCTTCGGGGGGGGGAGAAATACCTTAAGTGACTGGATGGGGGAGAATGCAATCAGCGATGTCGGGCATGTGCGATAAGGACTGACTGGGTGGGGAGGGGAGGGGAGGGGCCGGCAGAGAGGGGTGGGGCCAGCCAGGGGGATGATTTGCCGGTTCTCTGAACTGCGCAGAATCATAACAACCGGTTCTATAGAACCAGTCTGAACCGGTAGAATCTCAGCCCTTGGGTTGGACCTCCAAGGTTCATTCCAACGCTGTTATTCTGTTAGATACTTCTTGTCCAGTGGCTGAGGATCACAAGCCGAAGAGTGTTGGCGCTTCCATGACATGCTTCTGGCGGCATTTGTTTGATAAATAAATAAATATTGCTGTCAGAACTAGGAAATTGATTTAGATGGGGCTTTCATCTGATCCAACAGTGGTCTCCTTTTTTGTGTAGTTTCAGCCACTGCAATGACAGCCTAGGGGATTTTATAAAAAGTTTGATCTAGACAAAGTAGCATCAAAAGTAATATCCTAAAAAGTAGCATCATAATATAATAAGGGTAAGAAAAATATTCCATCAGTTCTAATTTACATGAAAGCTGGAACATGACCACTGAAGTAAAGAGAGAAAGCTCGAACAGCATCCTTCAAAATGAAAAAGATCTTCTGCAGTCACGACATAAGCCTGAGATTGAAAATCAGGCTTGTCAGACTTCGTATCCTGCTCTACGGAGGGGAGACTTGGTCTCTGACAGAAAGCCACTTGAAGAGACCAGAAGCATTTGAAATGTAAATTTACAGGAGGCTTTTATGTATAAGTTGGACTGACAGAATCAGAAATGAGGAGGTGATAAATTGCCTGGGAAAGCCAAGAGAGATCATCAAAACCATAAAAAAAGCGAATATTTCAGATATGTGATGCAACACCCACAAAAATATGGCATATTTCACTTAATCCTACAAGGAAAGACTGAAGGCAAATGAGAGGTCCAGGCAGAAGAAGAACATCATGGCTTCAAAGTCTAAGAGACTGGTTTGGACAAAATCCAGCAGCACTTTTTCGTACTGTTGATAAAAATAGGATCGCCAACATGATCGCTAACATCCGATGATGGATATGGCAGGAGGAGGAGGAGGAGGAAGAGGAGGGAGAGGAGGAGAAGAAGAAGAAGAGGAGGAGGAGGAGGAGGAGGAGGAGGAGGAGGAGAAGGAGGAGGAGGAGGAGGAGGAGGAGGAAGAGGAGGAGAAGAAGAAAGAAGAAGAAGAAGAAGAGAGAAGAAGAAGAAGAAGAAGAAGAAGAAGAAGAGAAGAAGAAGAAGAAGAAGAAGAAGAAGAAGAAGAAGAAGAAGAAGAAGAAGAAGAAGAAGAAGAAGAAGAAGAAGAAGAAGAAGAAGAAGAAGAGAAGAAGAAGTTTTGTGATTCTCCTCTTCTTACTTTTCTTTATAATTTTAGGGCTGTATCAGCAGATTGCTTTCTTCTCTCCTTCCCTCTAGGCCAGATATGGAGACATAGATATGGGAAGGTGGAGGCAGAGAGGAACTAAAGAAAACCAACTTTGTGGTTAAAAGTCTGCTTGTGTAATGGATGTAATCTACAGTCTGCCCAACAACTGTAGATCAAAACAAGCTAAAATTAAAAAAGAATCGGATGCCATGGCTTAAGGATTTAATTAAGGGCTACCCCACCCTTTCTTTCATAGTTGAAAACTTTCTTAACATAGTCTCATAAAAACAATGTTAGGATTCCTTTTTTTCTCCTTCTCCAGAAAGAAATAGAAAATTAATCATTTTGTTTGGATGAGAAAAAAGGAGGGCAGTGAAATAAATAATAAAGAGCTTTTATTCATTTTCAGGGACCAACCGGGGAAAAAGGAGAAAGGGGAGAAATTGGGCGTCCGGGTCTTCAGGTAATCATTTCTGGTCTAGAATGAAGTTACTGCAATTACTCAGTCATTAGAAATTTCAGGGCTGTATTATTATTTATTTATTAAATTTACATACTGCCCATCTCACTATCTGGAGTGACTCTGGGTGGTTTACAAAGCAATAAAAATTGAAATATCAAAGTTATAAATATAGGAACAGTTGCAATTGCAAGAATTAAATTGACCAAAAATCACAGAGCAGAGATAGTGTCTTGTTCTGTCATTGCACCAGCGATCTCCAGCCTAAAGCATCTCCATCTGAACCCATGCCAACTGGCAGAACCAGGTCCTAAGTCCCTTTCAGAAGACCAGGAGAAGTGGGGACGGACCTCACCTCTGTGGGCACAATGTTCCAAAGGATGGAGGGTCACAGCAGAAATGGCTCTTTTCATAGACCTCACCAGCCAAAATTCCTTGGCTGATGGGGTCTACAGTAGGACTCTTCCACTAGAACGTGTGGGATGAACCAATCCCATTGGGGCAGGATGGTTCTTCAGATATTCAGATCTATGCCATAAAGGGGTGTATAGGTAATAGCCAACACCTTACATTGGATCCAGAAGCAGATTGGGAATCAGTGCAGCTTGTGTAACAGTGGTGTTATATGCGCTATGTATCTAGAACTGTCTGCATCAGGGCATTCTGAACCCATTGTAGTTTCCGAATGTTCTTCAAAAGTAAAGGTCTTTAGAGGTTCTCCATCATCCAGGTCATGATTGCCCCAAAGGTGCTTTTTCAGGAGGCAACTGGACTTCCTTGTTTTTTCTTTGAAGACGTTTCACTTCTCATCCAAGAAGCTTCTTCCGCTCTGACAACCCTTCCATTCCCCACTGTCCTGTCAGAGCGGAAGATGCTTCTTGGATGAGAAGTGAAATGTCTTCAAAGAAAAAACAAGGAAGTCCAGTTGCTTCCTGAAAAAACACCTTTGGGACTCTTCAAAGGTACCTCCATGTAGAGCACATTGCAGTAATGCAGATGAGACATGACTATGTATGAGTGACTGAACACTATTACTATTATTACTGTAATCATTCACCAACAGAGGAATTAAGAATAAGTTTTTCTGTGAATTTTGTTCCCGTCAGAGGTATCGGTGGTTATCAATTAGAAATTGGAGAACATCGGAGAGGATTGGACTCTAAATTCTTAATCTTGATGGCATTATTCTTAGGGCTGAATAATTAAATTTCAAATGACGAACAACAGGAGAGTTTGGGTTTTCTCACCCTCCTGTGCATGTTTCTTGGAGAACTTTGAGTGTGCTTTTGTTAATGTGTAGAACTCTTACTATAAGTACTACACTCTAGTGCTCTCTACATCCAATGTGCAGGAAGTGTAGCACCATTTGGGTCAAGGTACTTGAGAGCATTATGTCTTACGCTGATGTCAGTCATGAACAACCAGATCCAGATGTGTAGAATTCAATTAGTAGTTTTATTGCTCAAGTCTACACACAGGAATCTTCTCAGATTGAGGGCTTGTACCTGAGTAAACCTAGATAAAGTTCAATGGCATACAAGTGGTGTGTATGTGAGAGACGTCTTTTGTGCCCATGTAGGATTCCAGACTAATTCCCTGTTTGACTCCTGCCCCTGGCTTGGCCAGTCTCTCTCAAATAATTAGAAAGCAAATCCTGTCAGACTCAAGTAGGCTAAAGAATTGGTCCTCTAATGTCAACATCTTCTTTATCCTCCAGGTCACCTTGCTATCCTCCAGATTTGCAAGAAGGGAGCTTGGGAACTGGAGGTGGAAGGTGTATCTGAATTGGCATCCTAGCAGGCGTCAGGCAAGGGTTGAACCTTGACAGTTGTAAAAGTATGGAGAATATGTTCCAAAGTTCCAGGGCTCAGCTAGTTCTGTCCTGCTGGGGATGCATAACAAAGGCTCACCATATTTTGTCTGATGAAAGCAATTGCATGCAATGCTACCTGCACAATTCTCTAGTGAGAAGGCTGACAATGCCTGGCCCATTTACACCTGCGATGTCCCTGCAAGCTGCAGGGACATCATGAAACCTTCAGTTCAGACATTTGATTCCAAGGTAATTGGTTTGACTCTCCCTCAGAACATTTATCTGAAGCTTCATGGCTCAATAAAAGTGATAGGTGGACAGAGCAATGCCATCAATCAGTCTATATTTAGATTTATATATTCTTTTTAGAAATATGGATAAGTAAATTTACACGATTATTGCTATTATTAGCAGAAATGTGTATTTAAGTGTATAATTTGACTCTTTTTTTGGGGTGTTCCTCAGGGTATTCCAGGACCAACGGGGTCACCAGGACGAGATGGAAGCCAAGGTCCAAGGGTAATATGAAAGAATTAATAGTAATCATCCAGCTACTTCAGTTTGCTCTGTTCTTCTAATGCTTAATTTTACATACTGTAAACTGCTCTTACTAGGATGAGTTCACATTACATGTTTCAATGCTATACCTGGATGATCAAAACACAATTCCTGTATTAAGGTCATACAAGACCCAAAGAAAGAAACCATGTTATCATTTAGCATGACAACATCAGTCTGGTTCAGACAATTTCCTAGTGGTTGGATTATCACACAACCTGTTGAATTCCAAAACACCAAAGTCCATTTTAGCTTAATCTAGCATGTTGTACATAACCAGTCCTAGAGACCCTTTATTCTTCCTCTACCAGCAGAAAATTCTGATTTAGTTCAGTGGTGTTAAGATGCTTCACGGTGAATCCTGGTGAGGGAAGTACCCAGGATGGCTGACAGATGTTGATTCTGCAGAGGCTAAGAATGAAAGCATTTCTTAGTTCACCTTAAGGGGACGTGCAAAGAACCACTACAAATCTCAACTCAATTCCCCACATTTATTTTCAGTAAGAGATTGGCTTCAAAAGGCTAATTTTGGTTGAGATTATGAAATTGGAGTGCAGTCTTTCTTTTACAGGCGGCTTTTTATTCTTTCGTGTCTGAGATGGATGTACTGTACTTTCCAGATGTTTGGGATATAGAGGCTGGAAAAAAGGGATATTACCATTTCTTCCTCCTGCTGAAGCAGAGTCCCAATGTTTTTCCTTCCACTCCGGCAAATATTTTGAAATGAATTCCTGCCTCCTTTTCTCTACAGCATCTGATGTTGCCTGAAGCGAGTTACTCCACTCCATTGATGGCCTGTTTGTGTCAGTTCATGATATTTTTTGTTGGGGTTTTGGTTCACCCTTAGCAGGGAGCAAATGCTATCATCAAACTGGATGGAGCTTTTATTTGTTATAGACACGAACTAGAATTGCCTCTATAAATATTTACTCCGAAGGAAGATTCGCTTTGGTCTAAATATATAACAGTTTTCCGTATGTTATCCAGATGTCTGGGAGTACAATTTTAGAACTGTCAGTCAGTGTGTATATAAATGTGGTGCACACCACATTTTCTCAATGAGCTTCGTGTTTTAGGATTTTTTTTAAAATTGAAATCTTTTATTTTCTTCAAATATTCTTGAGAAGGAATTTGTGAAGGACAAGTCACTATTTTAGTGTCATTGTAATTTTTAACGGTCACTAAATGAACTGTTGTAAGTTGAGGACCACCTGTAGATGAATCAGAAGCTAAGGACCGAAGATGGGTCACTGAGGGTTGTCTGAAGGTCTAGAACACGGATGTCAAACTCACAGTGTCACATTGCCGTCATGTGATGTTTCGCAATGTTTTTTCCCCCCTTTGCGGAGCTGGGATGGGCGTGGCCTGCACGTGATGCATCCGGCCCACAGGCCACCAGTTTGACACCCCTGATCTAGAAATATCTGGCTTATACTTCAACCTTGTTACCATCTTTGGTAATAGCTGCTATTGAGAGTCTGGTTGAAGTTATGATAGTTACTGGCAGAGTTTAATAAGAGAAACTGTGGATGGAGTGTTTGCTATGAAGAAATGAGTGATAGATGAAAAAGATTGGAACGAGAATGATGAATATAACAAATATATTAATTTCTGCAGGCTTTTCTGTCATACCCCATTCTTTTTTTTTCCTATTGAAATGTTATGAATCTTGATACATTGTATTGTTTCAATGCATATTTCAATGCAGTAATTTTTATTACGTATGTATGTATGTATGTATGTATGTATGTATGTATGTAAAAGAAGAAACAGACATCCTGCGATCTCTGGAACTTAAAATTACATTTATTGTACTTACTAAGCTTTCGTCAGCCTCTGTTGACATCAGAGTATTAAGCTTAGTAAGTACAATAAATGTAATTTTAAGTTCTGGAGATCGCAGGATGTCTGTTTCTTCTTTTACAAGTATATCTGGAATTCGTATTTTTAGAATAGTTTGTAATACACACACACACAAACACACACACACACACGTTGTAAATTATACTATTATTCATAAAGCTGAAAGTACTGATAAGAAGAAGAAAAAAGTAACCATTCTATCAACAATGATAGCATTTTAGGATGCAAGCCTAAAATTATATAACTTGTCATCCAAAATTGAGCATAACATTAAAAAAGGACCACTGCATGTCATATTGAAGTACATAGTTATATGACAATAGTTTTGGCCTAAAATGAATTACTTACCATAATATTAAGATCTCAATTGTATTATTATTGAGCTGTGGTGGTACAGTAGTTAGAAAGCAGTATTGCAGGCAAACTCTGCCCACTTCCAGAAGTTCAATCCTCACTGGCTCAGGATTGATTCATGTAACCACTGTGTAAAAGTCTAAGTGCTAATGCCATTTTTATGTCAATAAAAAGAGAGAAAGCATAGATGAAGGAAATATTTTAACGTGCTATAACTTATAAATATTTTAACTTTAACTTAAAAATAAACATCTTTTTAGGTTCCATAACCTGGTCTTATACCTTGGGTGAGGCATAAAGCATAGGAGTGGAGAACCTGTAGCTTCTTAGCTGTGGTGAGGAATGGTAGTATTGTAGTTACAGCAACATCTGGAGGGCCACAGCCTCCCAATATCTGGGCAGAGTATGTCAGTTTGCAATAATGATAGCATTGTTTGAATAATAAAGGTAGCAATCTATATTGTAGAAGCACAGGACAGTGCAAAACCTATGAGGAAAATGCTTGCCAAGTAGAAAGTGCCTTTCTTCAAAACAATAAAGCAAATATGCCTTTCTCCTGCTTTGCACGACTTTTCTTGAGCATCTTTGTGCCTATCATTTCTTTTCATGGACAGGGAGGTTGTGGGATAAAGCTATTCATAACTGGGATTGTTTATTTGCTTACCATCCATGACAGTTAACTGCCTACAATTTTCCATCTCCTTGGCTTTAGTCTGTCATTGAGTCATTGTGTGTAAAGCCAAGAATGATAAACAGTAAAAAATAGGGTTGTGTTCTGCTAACTTTCCATGTTCTAATTGTAATAGTTTTCTTTCTTTCTTTCTTTCTTTCTTTCTTTCTTTCTTTCTTTCTTTCTTTCTTTCTTTCTTTCTTTCTTTCTTTCTTTCTTTCTTTCTTTCTTTCCTTCCTTCTTTCCTTCCTCCTTCCTTCCTTCTTTCCTTCCTTCCTTCCTTCCTTCCTTCCTTCCTTCCTTCCTTCCTTCCTTCCTTCCTTCCTTCCTTCCTTCCTTTTTTTCCTTCTTCCTTTCCTTTCCTTCCCCTCTCCCCCTCCCTCTCTCTCTCCCTCTGTCAAACTGATCTGCTTTGCTATTTCTGCAAGCACATCTAGTAACAGGGTTAAAACCCTCTTCATTCCAAATGATTCTTTTCCTAAGCACATTACACAGATGTTAAGTTTGTTCAGATGACAGGGAACTATTTTACAAGAGTTTGTTTATTTTAAAGGAAAAAACTGGCCTGCCAGCTATGATTCTAAGCAAACTATCAAACTCTCTGTCTCAGGAATCGTAGGGGAGAGGAAGAGAAACAATTCTTTGCCATACGTTTATTCTCAGCTCAGTCATTACAATAAATAAGACATTACAATGGGTATGCATCATAAAGTATCCGCTCATATGTTTCATCTCATGACTTTCTTCCAAGTTTATATATCTAAAAACTACATTGTAAAACTTAGAATCCTTAAGTTTTAGAGGCACTTGGAGAATTAAGGCAGCTTTGCTGGCCATCCTATCAAATAATATTTTCCTTCTCAGAATAGTATGTGCACAATGTATTTGCCATCTGGTGTGATAACAGCACTCTCACAATACTAAAATCACTTGGATTCTAAAGCTGAGCTTGTGTTAATCAAGGGCACCCTGCCCCTTTTAAATCTGTATTATTGTGGCATATCATTAAAAACGGTAAGGTTTCACTTGCCTTGCCATGCCTACCATTTTCAACTGATTGATCCTATCCGCTCCCCGCCATGACATATATATTTTATGTATCCCAAGGTGCTTTTTCAAAAGGAAGTTGGACTTTCTGCTTGTTGTTTTTTTCTCCTTGAAAACTAGCTTTTCATCCAAAAAGCTTTTGAAGTTGCAGAACTGAAGAAGCTTCTTGGATGAGAAGCGAAACATTTTCAAGGAGAAAAAAAGCACAAGAAAGTCCAATTGCCTTTTGAAAAAGTATCTTTGGCACAGACAAATGATTGAGAATCTTCATAGACATATTTTAAATTTGGTGTGTGTCTGTGTGGGCATGCGTGCTTTGGTGTAAAAGGAATGCCATGTGAGAAGCAACATCAGAATCAGTGGTGGGATTCAAAAAAATTTTTTACTACCGGTTTTGTGGGTGTGGCTTGGTGGGCATGGGGTGGTTTGGTGGGCGTGGCTTGGTGGGTATGACAAGGGAACCATACTGTAAAATCCCCATTCCCTCCCCAGCCCACTAACCTGCTTTCCAGCTCCGTTCTCCTGTGCAGGGCAACAAAAGAAGACCCAGCCGATGAGTTGGGACTCGAGAGGCAGCGAATAGATGGGGGCAGGGCCAGTCAGAGGTGGGATTTGCCAGTTCTCCAAACTACTCAAAATTTCCACTACCGGTTCTCCAGAACTGGTCAGAACCTGCTGAATACCACCTCTGATTAGAATGTGTAGTATATGCAACAAGCAACTTCATAGTCTTAAAAGTAGCAGTTCTCCAGTTGACTTGCATGCTGTGGAAACTAGAGATGAACTGGACCAGTTAGGCATGGAGTCCGTCCTCTTGTTCAAAGTAGGAATACAGTTTACTATCTGACCTCCACTTGAACACTTTTAGCAAAGGTGTTGCTAAAAGTTGCCTTCACCATTGTCTTCATTGTCATGCCACTAATACTATTACAAACTGCCCTACTGTAATTTTTCTAGGATTAAGTTTTGAACTTGGAAGAATAAGCAAAGAGAATTCCACATCTGTTATTTATCAGAATGTGGCAATATGAATTCATTCCCTAAACTGCTTTCCAGTTAATCTCCTTTTTTTGCACACATGCTCACACCGCAAAACCTTGAGAAGCAGGACTACATGGTCTATGCAAAGGTGGAAATGAAGTGTGTGTGTGTGTGTGTGTGTGTGTGTATAGCAAATGAGCATAGCAGAAACAAACTACGAACGACTCAGCTGCAACAATTCCACATTAGCTTTATTCAATCAATCAAGAACATCTACGTGACTCCAAAAGTAGAATATTTGGCTTAAAGCATAAATTTGAATTTTATTGTAAATGCTACAGAAATCTTGCATAGAAAGTGTCAGGTGCAAAAGATCAGGACCACACATGAAATTACAATTAAACTGATTTATTACTAATCATTAGTAATTAGTAATTTATTACTAATGAATCATGAATCGGCACAAGAATCTACTCAACTAAGACCACTATCTTGGTATTAAATAAGAGCTAACAAATTCATGGGAGGTTGGACTTTGTTTGGTTGTGGCTAGGCTGATTCCTCTTTTGGCTCTGTCCCAGTTTTTGCCACTCCTTCTCCTACAAACAGCCGTATGAGTAATACACTTTAGCCATAGGAACTAAGTTTAAAAGGTTTCCAAAAATTCTACAACAACCATCCATTTTATTAATCCAAATCATTTATTGGAATTCTCCACCATTACTTGTTTTTGGTTAATATTAAGCAAAAGGAAACAGATGACAATGAGTTCAGTTATTTAGCTTTATATAGTACTATATCAGGGGTATCAAACTCAAGGCCTGCAGGCCATATCTGGCCCACGAGGTGCTTTGATCTAGCCCATGGGGAATCAGTTAAGGACTGGCCTGTGGTGTCTCTGCCAGTGAAAATGCTGGCAGTGGGTTGCAGGAGGCCATCGCAGCTGAAAATGGAGCTTATGAGGCCCGCACACGGTCCTTCCGAGCTCCGTTTTCACTGGCAGAGGGTTGCAGGAGGCCATGTCAGGTGAAAACAGAGCTTGGGAGCCCGTTTTCACTGGCAGAGTGCTCGGGCCCCCACAGGCACCCCTGACATGAGTGACATTGAGCTGGCCATGCCCCCCGGCCCCCCAAGGTCACACAATGAGGCCCTCAATGAAATCAAGTTTGATACCTCTGTATTATAACTATATGAGAATTAATACAACTTTCATATGTATGGTATGGCTAGTTCTTTTAAACCGTTATAATGAGCAAAACAGTAATCCAAGAACTTTCATGTCTTTTAGGGCGTGACAGGCAAAGACGGACCAACTGGACCTCCAGGTTCCTCAGGACCAGTGGTAAACACGATCATATTATTCCATTCTTTAAAAAATGGTTAAAAACTCTGAATCACAAAAGGGGAGTGAGGAATATGTGTTAACTTGCTTTCATTGCTAAATAACAAAGTTAATCTGTTAACTCTGGATTTTCCCACACAATGGCTGACGATGCTCATGTCCCCACAAATAATGTGCCTCTTAAACAACTATACTTTTAAAAATATCTAATTATCTGTGAAATAAAGTGTATGCCTTTGGCATCATTTTTATTTCCAAAGACACTTCTGGATCTCAAATGAGACTTGAGGTCTGTTTTAGAAAATAGAAATGATGGATGATGAATCAGAATCTTTATGTTTTTTAAAAGGTCACGAATCTCTGAACTAATTTAAACCATAACATGCAATAGCTAAAACCCTGAGTCAGTTCCAAAGATTAGGGAGTTATTCCCAGAATTATTAGTCCCAGCTTTGGCATCGAATGATCCACCTAATGATCAGGGATGTCATGGCTCAGAGTTTCATTTCTGGTTTTATTCCATGGAATTTCCATGTCAAGACCATCGATCCAACTTGGGAAAGAGACCTCAAGGCCAAAAACTTGGAATAGCAAATGGTCTGTAGAGATTCTTAGTCGTCCAGTTCATGGTCGTCCCAAAGGTACTTTTACAGGAGGCAACTGGACTTTCTTGTTTTTTTCTTTTGAAGATGTTTCACTTCTCCTCCAGGAAGCTTCTTCAGCTCTGACTGGATAGTGGGGGATGGAAGGATTTATATTCCTTACAGACAGCTGGTGATTTGCATTCTTTTAGTGGGTCATTGAATGGTAATGGTGTGGGAGTAGGAATGGATTTCCAGAGGAAAAATTACAGACTTCAGGGACCAGGAGAACTACTCAGGTGATCCCCAAAGACACAGATATTACCTCCAAGTGCTTCAACGACCCTCTAAAAGGATGCAAATGACAAGCTGTTTGCAAGGAATACAAATCTTTCCATTCCCCACTGTCCTGTCAGAGCTGAAGAAGCTTCTTGGATGAGAAACGAAACGTCTTCAAAAGAAAAAAAAACAAGAAAGTCCAGTTGCCTCCTGAAAAAAAAGCATCTTTGGGACTGGAATAGAAAATCTTTAAAAATTTAAAAAAAATACCTTGCTTCATCTAGCAGTTAATTTCACCCATTTTATTTTGCCTGGATCATTGTAATCATAGTTCGAACAGTAAGAAAGGAAAATCAGGGAATATATTTGTAAACAGTTAAAACAATCCAGATCAGTCTTAAGTATCATTCTTAAGGGCAGGATAAGAAATAATGGGTAGAAGGTTCTTAATGAGAGATCCAACTTGGAAATAAAAAGGAATTTCCTGACAGTAAGAACAGATAATCAGTGGAACCGCTTGCTTCCTGGAATTATGGGTGCTCTATCACTACAGGTCTTCAAAAATAGACAACTATTTCTCTGGGTTAGTATAGGATACTTGCCTTGGGCAAGGGATTGAATTAGAAAAACTCCAAGGTCCTCCAAGATCCCTTCCAGCCTATGATTTTACATATTTTATTCGGGAGATGACAAGGCCAATTGTCTAAGTGCTCTTAGACAAACTATGAATTACCGTGAAATGTAAACACAGCCAGTACCTCTGTAATCAGGAGAGGGCAGAACAAAGGGATATGATTGGAAAAAAATGAAAGAAAATCTGGGAAACTCCTGAATGAATGTCATTGAATGGACAATGCAGGAGTTGTCATCTGAGAAGCAAATAGTCATGGATATGCAAAAGAAGAAGTTTCATTATGAATGACAGGTGGAGTCTTCCATGCTGGGACAAATATTGCATCCAGTTGGTCACCACACTATTAAAAAGATGTTGAGATTCTAGAAAAAGTGCAGAGAAGAGCAACCAGGATGATTAGGGGACTGGAGACTAAATCAATGAGAGTATCTGCACCAAGACAAATTCCTTGTGTGTCCAACCACACTTGGCCAATAAAGAATTCTATATGATCATACGAAGAACGGTTACAGGAACTGGGCCTGGCTAGTCTAGTGAAGAGAAGGACCAGGGGAGACATGATAGCAGTCTTCCAATATTTGAGGGGCTGCCACAGAGAGGAAGAGGTCAACTTATTTCCTAATATTTCTGTACTTATTTCTGTACCTGAAGGCCAGACGAGGAATAATGGATTGAAACGGATTAAGGAGAGATACAACCTAGAAATAAGGAAAATTTTTCTGACAGTGAGAGCAATCAACCAATGGAATAATTTGCCTTCAGAAGTTTCATCACTGGAGGCTTTCAAGAAGGGATTGGACTGCCATTTGTCAGAAATGATGTAGACTCTTTTCCTTGTGGGTGGTGGTGGAGGGTGGACTAGATGACCTAAAAATTCCCTTCCAAGTCTGTTAATCTGTTAAATAAATCTGTGGGCCAACAAATTTATTGCTGCTTTTGTGGAAAAGTTTGCTGAGCAAATAACTTGGTTGGTAGATGAGACCATATCTGTGCTTCTGCAGGAATGATTAGCATTTGATTTACCAGTGGAGGAAGTGCATAGTTAACCTGACCATGACTTATCGGCTGTCTTTTTGATTCTTGGGCCAAGGTGTTAGAGAATAACAGCAAAGTTTCAAAGCACAGTTATACATAAACAGGGAATCAGGCTGTCTGAACTTCTATTACTTTATTGTTTTCTCTATGCAGGGAATACCAGGTGCTCCAGGTGCCCCAGGAATAATGGGTAGTGTTGGCCCACAAGGAGATGCTGGACCACCTGTAAGTAAAAGTCCACCATACTCTTGTCTCTGTGTGTGTGTGTGTGTGTGTGTGTATTTGTGTCTGTACAGATAGTCCTTTACTTATGACCATAATTGCGACTTAAACTTATATCAGCAAGCAATGTGGTTGTTGTTCTATTGCCAGTAAAGAGACTCGCAGACCGGAGTTGAATTCAGCTCTTTAATAATAACAAGTAACTTCAACTGCAGTCGAGCCGCAGCAGCCCTTTTTATAGCGGCTGCTCGCGGCTTGCAACCAATGGCATTTATTTAAACTTCCCGCCGCTTTAGGCGGCCAATCCGATACTGACAATATTAACCAATCCTTTCGTTGCATTAACTAACCAATAGGAACATCGACTTAGAAGTCTCTATTTGAATACACTACAGTTGTTAAGTGAGTTGTGGCTGATTTTATGACCTATTTGGCCATGATTGTTAAAGGAATCCAGCTTCAACCTCATTGACTTTGCTTGTCAGAAGCCCTCTGGGAAGATCAGAAATGGTGATTATGTGACCCCAGGGTGCTGGAATTGTCATAAATACATGCCAGTTGTCAAGTGTCCAAATTTTGATCACTTAACCCAGAGAATACTGAGGTGGTCCATAAGTTAAGACCAGTGATAAGTTACTTTTTCCAATGCTCTCATAACTTTGAATGATCATTAATGGAATGAGCAATTAAAAGAAATAATAATGGCTAATTTACTTGTACATTGTGATACATAAGAGAATAATTCCATAAATATTTTGTAGATCCATCTTTATTTGATGGATCTCCTCAACTTTATTTTGTGGACCTCCTCAACTATACCTCATAAATGTAACCTTATTTTTGCCTTCCATGTGTTGGCGGCTAGGACAGTTCCTCAAATGATCAAGCAAATGTTTTTTCAAGCAGACACAAATGACAATATGGTAGGACAACCCAGATATCCAGGCATTTCTCTCAGGCATTGCCATGATCAAAACTGTTGCGTTCCAATAATTCTGATTTCTGCTGAAGACCTGGACATTCTAACATCCTCAGAGCCAAATTGGAAACCATCCTTTTAAAGGAAAATAATCTTTCATGTGTGTAGGGAGCAAATGTTTCATTTTTCCTCCTAGCCATGGTTTTCACAAAATCATACCCTTCCCGCATAAAGCAAGTAGCTTTTGAATGAAAGGTCCTTTTGTCATCCCCGCAAAGTCTCTCTACACTCCCCCACCCAATGCTAACTGTAACGTTGGTTGGGGTGGAAGATTTTCACCAGTGTAGCTGAGAAAATTTCCACCTTGCTTTATCTCCATGTGCCTAGACAGAAATGATTTTGGAAACACTGACATGTTTTGACATGCACCAGAGGTGGTATTCAGCAGGTTCTGACCAGTTCTGGAGAACCGGTAGTGGAAATTTTGATTAGTTCAGAGAACCAGCAAATACCACCTCTGACTGAAGATTTTACAGTATCCTTCCCCTGCCATGCTCACCAAGCCACGCCCACAGAACCGGTAGTAAAAAAAATTGAATCCCACCACTGAACTGCACTACTGAAGTAACATTTACTTTGCCTCTGTAGACATTTAAAACAGCTCTATTTGAATTTTTTTTTCCTTTGACTTAGAATGAAAACAATGGCTGCCTTCCAAGAAATCTTTTTACACAAGTTCCCCAACAGAGCAGAGTTTGAAAGATCCTACTGATAAGTGTGGGATCCGCTATGAAAGTCTGCCTGGAATATGACCATTTTTTGAAGCTATTATAACAATAGCACTTAGACTTATGTACCGCTTCACAGTGCTTTAAAGCCCTCTCTAAGTACTTTACAGAGTCAGCATATTTCCCCCAACAATCTGGCTCCTCGTTTTACCGACCTCAGAAATATGGAAGACTGAGTCAAACCTGAGTCGGTGAGAATCAAACTGCTGGCAGTTGGCAGAATACTCTGCAATACTGCATTCTAACAACTGCACCACCACGGCTCTTATACTAATTATATACACAGATGCCTTTATTCTAACCCAAATATCAACCAATATCTAGATGGCCAAAAGCTCTTCACGAGCATATCACACCTCATCACAAAGACACCACACTAGTTAACTAATTCTGGTAAACTTTGCGGTCATCTTTGAAGTGTGTTGGGAAGTACACTCCCATCTTTCTTAAATTATTGTTGCAGTGGGATGGAAAACCCACGACTTACACGTTGCCACATTTTAAAAAGCCAGTGAATTACAAAGGAGTGTGGAACTTATTTACATTACATGTTGTGCTTATTTACATTACATTTTGTGCTTCTCTCCAACCCAGGGACTTCCTGGAGTAAAAGGCGAGAAAGGTGAACGTGTAAGTGCCTTAATCACAGATTTTGAGGGCCGCTTCTTTGTTTTTAGACTAAAACTCTACTTTGGGAGGTGGGTTGTTCTTTTTTCAGGATCTGTAGGCGGCAGTCCTGTGTGTGTTTATGTAGGAGTAAGTCCTGTGGACCTTGTGAATAGACACCATAGGCCAGTGATGGCTAACTTTTTTGTCATTGCGTGCCGAAAGTGCATGCGCACATGTGTGCCTGCACCCATAATGCAATGCACATGCGACCCCTTCCGCCCCCATGCGCATGCGTACACAACTCCCCCCCATGCATGCCGCACGCCTCTGCACATGTGCACACATCTTGTGTGCGCGCCCTCCCCACCACATGCACGGCAAATACCTGACAATCAGCTGGCTGTCGGGAGGCATGGGTGCATGCGCAGTGCATCTCTTGCGGGCAACAGCTCACGTGCTGGCAGATATGGCTCTGTGTGCCACTTCCAGCATGCATGCCATAGGTTCACCATCATGGCCATGGGCTGTGCTGCCAAGACATCCCAACCTTTCCCCAGTTTAGTACCCTTCAGATGAGTTGGGATTCCCAGGAAGCCACATGGGGATTGAAAGTTCAAAGAATTGTATTCTCAGCACATTTGGAAGAGGTCAAGTTAGTGAAGGTGAATTGTATGTGAGGAACATCTGTATTTTATGCCGCTTATGGAAGCTGATGTATCACTATATCTTTAATGTGCAGGGAGATCTTCAGACCCATGCAATGGTACGGGCAGTAGCTCGTCAGGTGTGTGAACAGCTTATCCAAAGTGAGTACAAGAACTGCTGTACTATCATGGTTCTAATGATTTCTAGGTTTTAGCTGCTAGATGTATTTGGGCTTTTTTAAAAAAATTACATTTTGTGTACTTTATTGGGCTAGAGCAGGGGTGTGATGACCCGGGGCATGGCCCAAAGGCAACACAGTCAGATAATCAGTAGGAGTCCCTTTATTAGCTCCAACTTTGCCCCCAATGTCCTGGTTACCTTCTGGGCTGGAGAAAAAGTCTCCCAGGAACAGCCTTTGGCTGCAGAGAATCTTGTCCAAAACGGGGTCAACAAAAACTGTAACTATAAGTCCAATCAAGGCAAGATGAGTTAATTAGTCCAGCAGGGCAGGAGAAGGAATTCCAGAAGTGAAAGAACGGCAGTAATTCAACACGGTTGGGAGGATGCCAGGAACACAGATAACCAAAGTCAACACAAGATAAACTCATGTTTGTTCCCAGCAGATACCACACTCAGCATGCATCTCTTTTAAACTCTCTTCCCAGGTGTGGCTAATGAAGGGAATCAGGGCCCTTTCCTCCCCCATAAGCCATGCTACTTACGTTGCTCCCTTCTCCGTTCCTCCCTGCGTGCGTTAGGATGAAGAGGGGGTGGGCCTGGGTCTTCCTCTGAACTCCCTCTCCCTTGTTCTACCTTTTCCCTGCTCTGCCCAGCCGGACTTTGCCTTTTCCCAGTTTCCTCCACAGCCAATGGAGCCACACTCCCACTCCCTGATGGCTGTTCATCTTCCTCTGACAGGGGCATGACAAGAGGTCTGCAACCTTAAACACTCAAAGAGCCATTTGGACCCATTTCCCACAGAAAAGAAAACACCGGGAGCCAATAATTTAACAACCGGTGTGACTGGGTGGGCATAGCCAACTTGATGTCACTTACTCCCCCCCAATCACCTCCTGTTCTGGAATATGCAGCGAGTCTCCATCCTCTGCCATCACCCTTATCTTCTCAGGCCAGGTGAGGAGTGATGGGGAGGGGCTAGCCAGTGGTAAGATCAGCTGATAGGGAACAGCAGCAGAGTGCCAAAAGAGCCGCATGTGGCTCCAGAGCCGCAGGTTGCAAACCCCTGGGCTAGACCCAACTCATAACTCAAATCAATGCCCTCTTATTCTTATTAACATAAAACTTTGCAGGATAGAGTTCTTAGATAAAGCGTATGTTTTCTGCATTTGTCTGCTTGGCAGCTCATCTGGCTAGATACAGCTCCATCTTAAATCAGATTCCGAGCAACTCAATCTCAACACGGACTATCCCAGGTCCCCCTGGTGAACCAGGACGGCAAGGCTTACCTGGACCACAGGGAGAGCAAGGATCTTCAGGAAGCCCAGGTTTTCCTGGCAATCCTGGCCAACCTGGAACACCAGGAGAAAGAGGTAAGTGGGCTACTAAGACATATAAAGCTGGAGTTTGTCCAAAGGCCACGAGAGACAGATTACTGTTGTTGCCTGATATTTTTTGGAAATATTCAAATGTATTATTAGAATAGTCCTATTAAGATATGGGGATGCGATGGCTCAATGAGGACGCAGTGGCTCAGTGGCTAAGACACTGAGCTTGTCGATCAGGAAGGTCGGCAGTTCGACAGTTCGAATCCCTAGCACCACATAACGGAGTGAGCTCCCGTTACTTGTCCCAGCTTCTGCCAACCTAGCAGTTTGAAAGCATGTAAAAATGCAAGTAGAAAAATAGGGGCCACTTGGGTGGGAAGGTAACAGTGTTCTGTGCACCTTTGGTGTTTAGTCATGCGGGCCACATGACCACGGAGACCTCTTCGGACAGCGCTGGCTGTTCGGCTTTGTAATGGAGATAGAGCCAGAAATGACAAGCATGTATGTGCGAGGGGAACCTTACCTTTACCTATTAAGAAGAGCATCTATGTGAGGCTGCCTCTTCTGTGAAATAGAATTTTTGTCTCAAAATGTGAAAATTATGCCTGGGTAAGTATTATTCTCAGTTTGAACTAGGATGTTCACTTTCATCTGTCTTCAGTCCCGATAGTCTTCTGCCCATGTAGATCCTATCAGTTGTCTTCTCTTTATGAAGTCTCAAATGACAGAAGAACTGATGATCTGTGGGAGCCATCAGTTATCACTGTCATTGACTGATTTGGTAACCTGCTGACTGAATGAGGGACTATCAGAATTATTTCTGACACACAGATCCTGGTTTTTTTTTGGCATGGCCATGCCACATATATCCCAAATACACTCAATTTTTTTTCTAAAAGACTTGAAATCCAGGAACCAGAATAAATAAATAATTCACTGTGAAATAAATGGACCTTAATGGATAAAAAAGATTATTTCAGGCACAAATATTTTCCACCAGATGTCTTCTCTTTCCATTGATCTTTATCCTGAATGGAAATTTGTTCTGGACAGGTATAAGTAATATTTGCTCCTTGGATTAGAAGTTTACAAGGAATGTTTGAAATAATCTACAAATGTTAGTGATATCAGAAATCTACTCTACTAGATTTCCCCATTACTAACCTTTCTACCAATTATTCATACTATTGACTCAGAATCTTGTCTACTGTAATTTTATCTCATTGTTCCTACTCTCTGGAGTACAAGAAAAAAATGTGCTCCGTCATTTCATAAAAGCTTTTCAAGACTGGTTCTACAAATTATTATATAAATAAGTTGAAGGGACACAGAGATGTCTACAGTTTAATAAAAAAAGTAAGCATCAATCTTGTGATCAAAGCTCTGTAATGAAGGTAAAAAAGTGAGAGGAAGCTTCTTCAACTGGATGAGAAGCAAGACATCTTCAAGGAAGTCCAGCCGCCTTTTGAAAAAGCACCTCTGAGACCACCATGATTGCATAACTGAGAATCTCCATAGACATGAAGTTGATAGCATACTACCACATAAATGGAATAATGGATGGAAACTGATCAAGGAGAGATTCAGCCTAGAACTAGGGAGAAATTTTCTGACAGTGAGCACCATCAACCAACGGAACAGAAGTTGCCTTCAGAAGTTGTGGGAGCTTCATCCCTGGAAGCTTTCAATAAGAGATTGGATTGCCATCTGTCAGAAATGGTATAAGGTCTCCTGCGTGAGCAGGGGGTTGGACTAGATGACCTACAAGATCCCTTCCAGCTCTGTTATTCTATGTTCTAAATCTACTCTGAAGTGAATCTTTTACATACCTACACACAAACACACACACACAAAAGCACCCACCCCACTCCACATATATGTATAATTCAGCAGGCCCCCAAGCCAATTAAGATGCAAATGTAGAAGGTCTGGGAATTGTATTGTTTAGTTATTTTTTCCCCTTCACTTAATGTATTAAGCCCCTCATCTGGTATCCATGGGATTTGATGTCACAGAGTTGGTTCTGATGAGGAAACCTTTCAGCACCCACCAAGACCCCCCCAAAGGAAGAAGAGGGAAGATTTAGGTTTCTGTGGGAAAGAAGTTCAAAGAGCTTCTTTGTTTGGTGGCACAAGGAAGAAAAGGAGTTGAGATTCGGAGGGACATGGGAAATTGGAAACCAGAAAGAGGCTGAAAGTTAAAATGGGGAAACTAAAGCAAAGTGGGATGGAACAGGAAGAGGGACTAAAGTGGCATTCTATGCATAATTTATATATATATAGTTAAGCCTGAAAGATTTGACACCAGAGTGAAAGAGATGAATTACAAAGAAGAAAAATAGTGACTTCAACAATGGTAGTTTTTCCCAAACAACCAATGCCAGGTTGGTATGTTTTCACGGAACATACTGGAAAGTTAAGTTTGCAATAAATAAGATAAAAGAACATGACATTGAAGTTCCCCTGTTCAGAATTTGTCAACAAAATTGTTTTCAAAGTTAAAGAAAAGAAAGGCGTTTTGGCAGAATTTAATTTCTCATTTGGAAATGCCGACAGTGGGCTAGTTCAGGCTGAGAATTTTATAGCCAGCTATATTGACAAAGAGGATGATCTAGTTGGCAATACAATTTGTTGCTTCTTTGTTTTTATAACAATGGATTGGTAGACCCAGGCTAGCAGATTTGGGTCACAGAAATCCAGGCTACCACTCTGCTACCACCATAGCAATAGCACTTGGATTTATATACCAGCCCCTAGTGCTTTACATCACTCTCTGAGTAGTTTACAATATTAGCATATTGCTCCCAACAAATCTAGCTCCTCATTTTATGGACCTCGGAAGGATGGAAGACAGAATGAACCTTGCAACCTGTCAGGATCGAACTACAGACTATGGGAGGAGTTTGCCTGTAATACCGCCTTCTAACCCCAGCGCCACCAGGGCTTCTCTGCAACCATGGCAGCAGAATTAGAGTTTGATCTATCTCTTGGTTGCTATGGTGGGATTGTTTCCTAAACTCCAGGTAAACAAAGATTTGGAGCAAGAGGATGGGACTGTTTGCAACTTCTGTTTTTTTGTGGGGGAACAATAGATATTTTGAAGTTTCACGAAGCTTAAGTGGAGATATTTGGAGATAATAAAATTATTAGCAAGACTTAGGAATGACAACGCTTAGAAGATCAACCATTTGCATATTTTTTCACTTCCACATGTGATTATGCGGACATTTAATAGAGGTCTACACTGGTCCAAGAGAGCCAGTTTGATCTAGTGATTAGATGCTGGAGTAAGAGTACAGAAAACTGAGTTTCATTCCTACTTTAGATATGAAGGCCAGCTGAGTGATGGGGCCAGTTCTTCTCTCTCAGCCCTAGGAGGAAGGCAATAGAAAACCACTTTTGAAAATGTTGCCAATTATCAATAGTACATTGAAGGCTTGAGAGTTGGCTACAACTGAAGCAAGCTGACATTAGCTGTTTCAAAATGTTATTGGATATACCTGATAATGAAACATTGATGAATGAGATTCTCTGGATATTTCATCCACTTCGACACCTACCAATGTCTTTTCCTTAATAGATACAGAAGTCCCACCAAACTGATATTTCAGCATTCACTTTAAGAATGTCCTTAACAGAATGTCCATGACTTCCATATTCTCAATTCATCCAAATTTCAGTGTTTTGGCAGATTACCAAATAGCAAGATTTAAAGTGAATTATAATCTGTCTCTGAATATTGTACTGATAGATCCAGAAAGGTTCCTCATTGTGTTAGTAAATGGGGAGGATTTGCTGGCCATATGCAGCTCATCAATTCGAGGTCCAAATTTCTAATAAACAAGAACAGAATCTTCTAGTGCAGATACACAACAAGATATATTTTGTCATTTCATTTGCATTTTCAAAGAGATTTTATGACAATGTATTTGGAAGAATAACTTCTGTTACCATAAGGTTTCTATCTTTCCACACATATACAATCAACTTGGACAGCATGGAAACTACCATCATCTTTTCCAGTAGGACATTAATTTATGTGGGAATAAGGAAATGAGTATCAGAAAGGATTGCAAACAAATATATTCTCCATCATTAACTCCAATTTCAAGCCAAGGACATTATTTGGTTTTTGGTGAGCGCACGAAGGGCTGTTCTTAAAAAGGCTACACGAAGAAGATGGTTTCACAACAACAGCACAACAATTACATTGAATTCCTGTTTAATTGGCTAGGCATTCAACCATTTCAGTCACATGAATAATAGCAATTTATTTGAAGCTTTTGCAAAGGCGTTATACGTTTGAGATTTCAGAAGGTGGAGTCTTGTTCCATAAACCTGCAACATTTTTGTGACTCAGAGGTGTAGTGGCCTAGTGGTGAAAATGCCTACCTTCCACTCGAAATCCTAGCAGCAGCAGAGATTTCGCTCCTAGGGCTCAAAGAAAAAAATATCTGCTGTGAACTCCGTATGGTGTCAGGAAGAGCATCCAGCCAGTAAACACTGAGGTCCATTCGATGGCCCTAACTCTACTCCAATAAAAGAGGTTACAGGGTGGTTAAAAGGGAGTTTTCTGGTTGAATAAAGAAGTCCTAGTAATACATAAATAAAGATTTGACACTAATAGCCCTATAGGAAAAAGACACAGGGAAATGACTTAATCTCAAAACAATTTATTTCATGTGTCCATATACAATCATTAATTAAGAATCAAGGTCCTGAATACTGTTTGTTCAGTCATTTTGGAGAGATTCAACCTAGAAATAAGGAGAAATTTTCTGACAGTGAGAACAATCAACCAATGGAACAAAAGTTGCCTTCGGAAGGTGTGGGAGCTTCATCCCTAGAAGCTTTCAAGAAGAGACCAGACTGCCATGAACTCGCAGTGGGCCTTTTGAAATAAATCACTGGCTATTTCTTTGAGGAGTGATGTTTTTTAAACATTACCTATTCCAGTATTGCCCTTTATTGTGAAGGCTATTAGTTCTGGGTTGCAACAATCTGAATCTGCAACAAACCTCAAGGCAGGACAAGAAGCAATGGGTAAAAACTAATCAAGGAGAGAATCAACCTAGAACTAAAACATTTGCTAGACCAATACTTTAATACAGCTCATCAGTCTGGAACCCGCATTACGTATCTGATATTAACACAGTTGAGAACGTCCAGAAATATTTCACAAGAAGTGTTCTCCACTCCTCTACTTGTTGCAGAATACCTTATATCACCAGACTTAAAATTCTAGACCTAGAAAATCTAGAACTACGCCGCCATCGGTCTGATCTAAGTATAGTATATAAAATCATACATTGCAATGTCCTACCTGTCAATGAATACTTCAGCTTCAACCATAACAATACAAGAGCACACAATAGATACAAACTCAAGATAAACCACACCAAACTTGATTGCCGGAAATACTACTTCAGCAACAGAGTGGTCAATGTCTGGAATACTCTACCTGACTCTGTGGTTTCTTCCCCAAACCCCAAAAACTTTAACCTTAGTCTGTCTACTATTGACCTCACCCCTTTCCTAAGAGGTCTGTAGGGGGCGTACATAAGCGCACTAATGTGCCTACCATCCCTGTCCTATTGTTTCTTTTTATTTTTCTTATATGTATCCATTTCATGATTCATAACTATGTTTATACTTATACCTGTTATCTTATAATCGCTTGACAAAATAAAATAATAAATAAATAAATAAACAAACAAACAAGCTAAGGAGAAATTTCCTCACAGTTAGAACCATTAATCAGTGGAATAGCTTGCTTCCAGAAATTGTGGATGCACCAACACTGGAAATTTTTAAGGAGGGACTGGACAGCCGTTTGTCAGAAATGCTATAGGCTCTCCTGCTTGATCAGAGGTTGGACTAGAAGACCTCCAAGGTCCCTTCCAGCTCTGTTATTCTATTATTCTATCAGATGGATGTCATTTCACCAGGATTCTTTGTCAGTGTCTGCTTCTCTGAGATGTTCTAAGGTCATATTTGTGATATCAGTATCTGGCCAGATCTCTATTTTTTCCCCCTCACATGCTTTTTTGACAGCTTTTAACTTTTCCAAGCAGAAAGATATTCTCCAAAGACTTTTATCTTTTCATTCTGGTGGTAAATAGTAAAAACGTTCATTCCGTCCAAGCTTCCTTGTTAGATTTCTCAATGTATTGTAAACAAAAACTTACAGATAGTCCTCAAACTATGATCACAATGGTGACCAGCATTTCTGTTGCTTAGCAAAGCAGTTGTTCTGTGAGTTAAGTCCAATTTTACAACTTTTTTAAAAAATCACTGCAGGAGTTAATCACGTGGTTATTAAGCGAGCCTGGCTATTGATTTTGCTTGTTGAAAGCTGGCTTGAAAGTTTGCAAATGGTGACCATATGATCTCAGGATGCTGTAACCATTATAAATACAGGCTGGTTTTGACCCAAATTTTGATCACATGACTCTAAGAGATGCTGCAGTGGTTCTAAGTGTGAGAACCAGTTGTAAATCACTTTTTTTTCAGTGCCATTATAATTTCAAATGGTCACTAAATGGTCTCCTGTTTGAGCAGGAGGTTGGGCTAGATGACCTATAAGGTCCCTTCCAGCCCTCTTATTCTGTATTCTAAATAAATGGTTGTAAATTGAGAACTATATCAATGAGTCATATGTCTAACAATCTTCCCTAGGCTATTTGGCAATCAGAATGGAATGAGTGCATAGGTCATAAATTTCAAAATATAGGAGATATTTTTCTCTTGACTAAATATATATGCTTAGGGAAATTTCTTGGCCTCTGAAGCCATAAATAGAGAAGACAACCAAAAGGATTGATGAGAATATAACAAACAATGCAGCTGGTTAAGAGTTGAAGATTTGGCTGTTGGTTAAATAGTTCTAAGAATGGTGTTTTATCCAGATAAATCAAATTCATGGGAATTTGACTTAGCCATTTATCCTTTAATCTTCCAGATTTTACTTTGATGCTACCTGCACTCTTAAGTCAAAGTAAAATCACTATAACTTATATAGTGTGTTTTTATAACACACTATAAAACACACTGAGACATAATGGAGACCTAGAAGATGAACAGACCTATGGGACAGCTGTCCTGCCCTACATAAGAGGTACTACAGACAAAATCAGTAAGATACTACACAGGCATCACATCAAAACTGCCTTCAAAACAGACAAAAATATAGCAGCCATCCTAAGAAACCCCAAAGATAAAATTGATCTGGAAAACCAAGGCATATATGAAGTCCCCTGCGCATCATGCCCTGCCACATACATCAGACAGACCAATAGAAGAATAAGTACCCGCCTGGATGAACACAAAAATGCAGTAAAAAAGCTGGAACACACTTCCTCATTAGTCCAACACATGAAAGCCACAAGTCATAGCATCGACTTCAATGGCACCAAAACCCTAGCCACTATAGAAAACCCGAGCTACAGAATTATCAGAGAAGCCATAGAGATTGAAAAAAGATCTAAAAGCATGAATAGAAGAGATAACTCTGCCAGACTTTCAATTATCTGGAAGCCTGCACTCGCAAACAAAAAAATCTCCACACCACAAGCCTAGCAAACACCTGGGCACAAACAGACCCCCCCCCTGATACCTCCAGCTCAAACACACCCCAACAAGGCACCCAGATGAAACCTAGCTTCCTAATAAATGATAGACGTCCATTCACTCAAAGCCAAGCCTCACTAAAAGCCTCCAATACAGGAAACACAATGTTGCCAGCCAATCAAGACAAAAAAATGCTACAAAACAGACAGAAGATAGAAACACCAATCAAGCAGAACACAGCAAACTCCAAGACCAATAAACACAGACCAAGACTCCCAACCAATCAGGATGAAGAAAAAACCATTCTAACAGAGCAGTGGGCTAGCACCAAATTTAAAACAGAAATGGCTGTGAAAGCCTGACTCACAGATGAACACTATATGGAAACCTAATGATGGCAGATGAGATTCTGCCGAAACGTCGCTACAACTTTAAAAGCACAACTATAATGACATGGGAAAATACCCAAACAAAGCTGAATACCATACATATAGATACCTGCAAAAACTTATATAAATATATATACTTGTTTTCTGAGGTTTTCGTGGGTATTTGTATGTGGATTTTTGATTATTCGGGTTTTCTCCCTCGTAAAATTGGAAGTATCTAGGCAACGTTTCAATGAAGTCTCACGACCATGAACGCGACCACGACCATGACCACGAATGCACAAACACGAACGCGAAGCCAAACAACAGGATCACAGCTCACCAGCTCAAATCCCCCGGCAACTAAGACTAACCTGAGCACAACCCAGCCCCCACCTGAACAGAACACACCCCCACCCAATCAGAACACAGCCAAGCCCCTACCCAATCAAGTCACACCCCCACTAGCAGTTAAAAGGAAGAAGCAGCTGCAAGCTCACATTATTCTGAGAAGCACAAAGCCAAAGACACAAGCCTGAAGATGATGAATGAGACTTCATCGAAACGTCGCCTAGATACTTCCAATTTTACACAGGAGAAAACCGAATAACTATATATATATATATATATATATATATATATATATATATATATATATATATATATATATATATATATATATATATATCTGACACATTATAACAGTGGATAATGTCATCCCTGTTAAGAAAATACATGTTCTCAAATAGTTAAGGGAACTCCCTGGTTTATATGAGTGGAGAGCCAATAAGTGTGTGTAAACATCATTTTCCAAAGATTGTTCTATCTCCAAAAATTGTCACAAATTGACAGCTATAATTCTGTAACCAATTTTTTTCTAGTAGACATTGCAGCAACACAGAATTTTGCCACTGCATGCATAATAGCTGGGTTTGAATCCTGGAGGAGAAAATCTACATAAAAATTGTCTGCCCTCCCTGGCAATCTCTCTAGTAAGGGGAGAAGATCCAATGACCTATAAACTCTGTATAATTCACAGTACAATAAAACATGTAATAAGAGCTTCCTTTAAACTTCCACCATTTTATTTGTTTTCAATTTTACTCCTAATTAGACTTTCCCCCAATTTGATGTCAATGAGATAACAAATCAGTAAAGAAGGAGTAGGGTTGACATCTTCTTCTCCTTCTCCTCAGGACCTATTTCTTTCTGCTTGAGTGAAATTTTCACTCTACTTTTGCTTGCTTTGTGCACTTAACATCTCTTCTTGTTGAAATTATTTCATGAAAAATCCCAGTTTTTGCTTTAGGGAAAAAACCCACAGAAAAAATAAAAGCTGAGCGGGAAACTCCGTTTGCGTGCAGTTCCAACAACATTGGCATAACAGCATAAGTATTTGTTGGCACCTTGAACATGGAGCAGAAACAGAATTAATTATGCTGTGGTTTCTGTGTGTTAGAATTTGCTTTCCAGTTATTCCATCAGAGAGCTTATGAGTGGATAGTTCACACATTAATCATACATTCTAAAACCAGAAGACTCAACCAAAGGCTCTTCTCCAATTTTCAGTGATGCAATTCCCCTTTGTCCTTGAGACCAGAGGAAAGAAGAGCCAGGTTGGTGCAGCGATGAAGGTGCTGGCGTAGAAACTAGGAGACAATAACTTGGTCCTCAACACCAATAAAATCAAGGAGCTTATAGTGGACTATAGAAGGAACAGACCAGACATTCAGCCCTTGCTCAGCAATGGAGACCGAGTGGAGCAAGTGACCAGTTTTAAGTTTCTGGGTGTTACCCTAAAAGAGGACCTGACCTGGGGTGCTCACATTGCAGTGCTGGTCAAAAGGGCCCAGCAGAGATTATACTAGCTGAGACTTCTCAGAAAACAACAACGGAATGAAAAACTGCTGGTGACCTTCTACCGCTGCACCATAGAGAGCATTTTAACATACTGCACCTCTGTATGGTTTGCCAATTGCACAGTGGCAGATAGGAAAGCACTCCAGAGAGTTAACGTCATTGCCCAGAGGATCATTGGTTACCCTCTCCCCTCTTTGGAAGAGCTTTATAGCTCCCACTGTGGTAAGAAAGTTCAAAACATTCTCAAAGATCCATCTCATCCTGGGCACCTTCTTTTTAACTATTGCCATCTGGCAGATGGTGCAGGATAATAAAAACAAGGACAAATTCTTCTTCTTCTTCTTCTTCTTCTTCTTCTTCTTCTTCTTCTTCTTCTTCTTCTTCTTCTTCTTCTTCTTCTTCTTCTTCTTCTTCTTCTTCTTCTTCTTCTTCTTCTTCTTCTTCTTCTTCTTCTCTTCTCCTTCTCCTTCTCCTTCCTCCTCCTCCTCCTCCTCCTCCTCCTCCTCCTCCTCCTCCTTCTCCTTCCTTCTTCTTCTTCTTCTTCTTCTTCTTCTTCTTCTTCTTCTTCTTCTTCTTCTTCTTCCTCCTCCTCCTCCTCCTCCTCCTCCTCCCTCCTTCCTAGTTCAATGGCCTCCTATGTTAACTTTGCCCAGAGTTGAAGACAAATTGGCTAACAAATAAGGAAATAAATAAGCACTCAGATAAATAAATAATATGGATACTCCCTGTTTGACTTGGACATTTCTACTACCAGGATGTGGACTTCAGTGGTTTACCCAGGAGAGTAGCTGACATAGCCACATTGTGTGAATATTGCTAGTATCCCTCACAGTATTTTCAACAGCACCAGGCCAAAGGAAGAAGGCCAAGATAATTATTTCTTTTCCACATGTATTAAATACTCTTTTTCAAATTTTGGAAGGATGTTAATTTAGTCCAGCTGCTCCCACCCTTATTCTTCAGAATTTCAATGTGTCCTTTGAATCTTAAATTGCAATGGAAAACCATGACTTCAGGTTTCCTTTAAGCCTGAATACAATTATGTCTTTCCAAAAAAAAAAAAAAAAAGGCTGGGAAACTGGCCTAGGATCTTGGCTTGATGATTGATTTTCTAGTAATTGCTTTATTAATCTTATGCCAAACCCCCTGACTATGTCTTCTCTCTGAAACAATGCTAAATATTCAGCGTCAGCCTTAGCTTCTGGCCAGGCAAGAACTCGGGAGGTTGTGACCTACAAGCCAGTTAGATTAGATTTTAAGCCAACAATCCATGGAAACATTCTGATTTCAATTTAAGTACAGTTTGGCTAACCCTTGAATTTGAATTCAGCCCTGCTATCTTTTCAGAGTTTATTCCACCAATGCCTACGTTTGATTCAGCTTTTATTCTCAACTTGTTTGTCTCTCTTGGGTTAGCCACGTGAATATGACAAAGCACGGAAGAAAAGGCCAAATTGTAACTTCCCATTTATCAGAGACCTACGTTTAATTTCAAGCATTTGTCCCTGGATGCTTAAAATCCCTTGTGATGAGGGGTTGGAGGAGTGGGAGATCTCAAACAATGAGCCAAGGTTCAGGAAGTTGCTATCCAGAGGGTAGTTATTATATTTATGTCTCTTCTAACTTCCTTCCTTCCATTGCTTCTCTTGCTATGTTCTTCCTACTTTTCTTCTTTTGCCTGAGGAAAAAAGCACTTTTCTAGGGTTGAAAGGGGAGAGAATCAATTTGGTGTAGTGGTTAAGGCACCAGGCTAGAAGCCAAGAGACTGGGAGTTCTAGTCCTGTCTTAGATATGAAAGCTGGCTGGATGACTTTGAGCCAAACCCCAGGGAAATTGGGAGTTCTAGCCAGCCTTAGGCATAAAAAAAACCAGCTGGCTGATTTTGGACGAGTTTTAATCTCAGCCCGGATCACCTCAAAGGGTTGTTGTTGTGGGGAAAATGGGAGGAGGAAGAAGTTCAGGTAGTCCTCAACTGACGAACACAATTGAGCCCAACATTTATGCTGCTGAGTGAGGGATTTGTTAAGTGAGTTTTGCCCCATTTTCCAACCTTTCTTGTCACAGCTGTTAAGTGAATCATTGCCAGTTGTACAGTTAGTAACATGGCTGTTCAGTGAATTTGGCTTCCCCATTGTCAGACGTTCCCAAAAGGTTATCATATTCCCCAGGACAGTGCAACTGTCAGAAATATGAGTCAGTTGAGAAGCATCTGAAATTTTGATCACATGGCTATAGGGATGCTGCAATGGTTATAAGTATGAAAAATGGTTATAAGTAGCTTTTTTCAGCACCGTTGTAACTTCAAATGGTCACTAAATGAACTGTTGTAGGTCAAGGACTACCTGTATTGTGTGGTGTCCATCACCTTGAGTTATTTGTAAAAATAATAAAGGCGGGATATACATAAAGTGAATATAACAAATGAAGTGAGACTAAGAGACTTAACAGAAGCAGAGCACATAGAACCCTAAAGTGACAACCTGCCCAAAGCTCCTTCCAGCTCATGATCAGTTAGTATCAACTTGATTTCCAGGAAACAAAAATTAACCATCTAAGCAAAGGGGGGCCATTTCTAAAAAGGGCTTTTAAATAATTCCTTACTAGAAAAGCAGGCCACTGCAGCAAGTTTTTCGAAAGCTATTAGCATTTTTTTTGCTGTTAAGCAACAAGGACCAATTTTTGTGTGTCTGTGTGTGAGGTGATCTAACTATGCCAGACCTATAATGGCGTCATAAGACAATTCAGGAGATAAGTTTGTCTGGTTTTATTGCTGCCACCAAAATGCTTCACCTGATAGCACCATTTGGAAGCCCATTTGGGGAAAAAATGTAATGTCTTCCGTCTGGTTTTTAAATCCAGGTTTTGCACGGGGAGGGAGGCAATTTGTATTATATGTCCAAGTGTATTTCAAAAATTCCACTGCTGTGGAAGTTTCTTTCTCATTAGCCTCGATAAAAGCAACACTGATACAGTTACTTCACAGCCATTAGAAAGTCATGCAGCCGTTGCAATTAGCAAAGTATGTCCACGGAGTATTCGGAGAGAATAATTAGTGATTCTCTGCCAAAGTTATTTTTATAAGCTGCTGATCCTGAAATGCCAGCTTTGATTCTGCGCATGCATAGGTAGTGCAAAATGAAAGGAAGTGAAATGACTGCAACAGAAAACCTGGGGGGAAAAAAATGATGGAAAAGGAGCCATCAGTCAGCTCAGGTTTATAAAGCTTTGCAGTAAACCATAGCTCTTGCGATTGCCAACTTCACATATGGAAAATTCAGCGTCCTCGCTTTCCTGAATACTGCCTGATGGCTGGACATATTTATATGGATTTACTTTTGCTATATATCCATCCTTCCTTTCTGCCAACAAGGCATTTGAGACAGTCAGACTTTTATTCTGGTAGAGCTGCTGGCAGAGCAGAGAAATTGTGAGAGGTTAGAAATTTTTTTTTCCCCGTTTGCAGCGCAACTTTTCTCTGAAAATCTTGCTCCTGGCAGCCGAATCCAGCAGCAATATTTTGAAAATGCAGTGTTTACAGAAGATGGTGACTCAGATCTGAGCATCCACAATAAGCATATGGCTAAAGTACTGATCTTGGGATTGTATATCAAGTTGACAACTAAGCATCTCAAATAAAGTAGCTAGAATGGATGCTTTTGAATTGTGGCATTGGAGGAGATTCTTGAATGTCCCTTGGACTGCAAGAAGATCAAATCAGTCTATCCTAAGGGAAATAAACCACAATTGTTCTTTGGAAAGATAGATACTGAAGCTGGAGCTCAAATACTTTGGCCACCAAATGAGAATAGAGGACTCCTTGGAAAAGACCTTGATATTGGGAAAGATTGAGGGCAAAAGGAGAAGGGAACAACAAATGAGATGAGTTGATTAGATAGTGTCATCGATGCAAATGAACATGAATTTGGGCAAACTCTGGGAAAAAGTGGAGGGCATGGGGGCTTGGCATGCTCTGATCCATGGGCTTGCAAAGAGTTGGACACAACTTAACAATTGAACAAAAACAACAAACTATACTGTTTTTAAAAAGTCTATGTCAAGATTGAACCGCTTTGCTTCTTTCAAACCTAACACTTTTCAACTTGCCAATGAACTGGGGGGAAGGAAGGAGGAAATAGAATGCTGAGAATGTGTGCAAGGACCATGAGAGCCTGGCAACCAGGGGTGGGATTCTACCGGTTCGCACCTATTCGCTAGAACCGGTTGTTAACATTCTAAGCAGTTCGGAGAACCGGTTGTTAGGAGAAATTACTGGCCTAATCCTGTAAGGAAGGCAGGAAGGAAACATTCTGGTGTTGCTTACAGAAACTGCCTCTCCGTTAACCCTTACTACATTCTTGGCAGGACTAGACTTCCTGTCTCTGGAACTTCTCTGGAGTTTTTTCCCCCTCCTTTGCTGGTACTTTGCTTGTGTGGAGTGACCATTCAAAGTTACAATGGCACTGAAAAAAGTGACTTATAACCATTTTTCACACTTATGACTATTGCAGCATCCCCACAGTCATGAGAGGCCAGGCGAGGAGATGTGTGCCTCAATGTGAGTGATGTTGAGTTGGCCACGCCCAGCCAGTCACATTACCACCAAGCCATGTCCACCAACTAAGCCACGCCCACAGAACCAGTTGTTAAAAAAATTGAATCCCACCCCTGCTGGCAACCATCAAAGTCACCACTGCAGGTGCTTGAGAAGGAGATGGACTGTTCCCATAACCAAAGGACGTCTTATAATTGGACAATGTGATCACCCAGGGAGGGGGAGAAAGGGAAAGTACTGTTTACCCAAGCAAGCATTTGCGCAGGAAAACCAGAGCTGGTTTTGATCCTTCAGTACCAAAATGGTGTATCCAATAAAGTTGTACTTTTGGTGATTCAAAGCTCCCAAGAGTGTTTCCTTTATTTTGGGTTCACTAGTTGGACCATTGACAGTCTGCCTGAGAAGACAAGGCTTTTTCCCCTTTTCAAGGGGAAAGGGGTAATGGAGTTCAATTCCCAGAATTGCCCAGGTAGCCATGATGTGCATTGGGTAATGAAATGCCTACAGGTGAATCACCAAGCTCAGAGAGTACCAAGGATTCCACAGTACAGCCCTGAGCTACATTATAGTGTCTTCTATTGGAACCCTTTAGATATTGAAAAACTGCTATCTTAGCTTCCCAAGTGCCCTTTTCTGTAGACTAATCATACCCAGCACCTTTAACTGATTCTCCTATACTCCCTGTATATGGTCCAAGACAAAGAGAGTCAGTGATGATGTCTAAAATTACCAATGCTATGCCATCTAGGGCAGTGGTGGCTAACCTTTTTGGGTTCCTGTGCCAAAAATTGAGTGCATGCTTGCACGCTCGCACTCACGTGCCAGCACCCAGAAGGCAATGCACCCCCCATACCCTACACATGCATGTGCAATCCCTCCACCCCACACCCCCCCATCCCCTTACCTGCACTGTGCCTCACAGCTGATTTTCGGACGGTTTGAGGCCTCCCAAAGGCTTGAGGAAGGCTTCTGAAGGCTTCTACAAGCTTTGTAGGCCAAAATCTAGCCCCGTTTCATCACTTCCTGTTTTTCTGAAACAGGCCTCAAACTGGCTGAAAACCAGCTGTGAGGTGCTCACATGTGCAGTGAGATAGGTTTGCCTGCAGCTCGTGTGCCGGCACAAATGGTTCTGCGTGCCACCTGTGACACGCGTGCCATAGGTTCGCCATCACGGATCTAGGAGGAACTGCAGCAGATATCTAGTATAGCAACTTTCCATGACGCACAACTTCCAGAATCATTTTTCTTGGCTTCCTTCCTTCCTTTTAATTAATAAAATATGCCCAGAGAGAAACATGTATCAATCTCCCCCCCCCACATCTATTCTGATTTCTGTCTTTTTCTTTAAATCAGGCTCACCAGGAGAAAAAGGAGAACGAGGTAACCCAGGTATTGGAAACCAAGGCCCCCGAGGCCCTCCAGGGCCAGCAGGTAAATGACATGTACTCTAGAGCTCCAATTTTTTTTAGATAAGGAAGATCAGTTGCTTCTGCCATTCATTTTTACAGGAAGGGCATTTCTTGCTAAGCCTTTTCTTCCAAACATAGGTTACTGATTCAGATATTCCTTTCTGACCTTCCAGCATCAGGAATTATTTCTGCATTTTTTTTAAAAAAATCCTGAATACATAGGAATGGCTCTATATGCATTTCAGTACAGTATTCCATCCACTTTTATTTCTTCATGGATATATGTGCCTCAAATGAGTTAAGCAGGTTTTTATGCAGTGCGATTTGCCCACGAATTGACAGTATGTACAATTAGCGTGTACGTATAATTAACTGTTCAAGGGACGCGGTGGCTCAGTGGCTAAGATGCTGAGCTTATCGATCAGAAAAGTCAGCGGTTCGAATCCCTAGCACCGCATAATGGAGTGGGTTCCTGTTACTTGTCTCAGCTTCTGCCAACTGTTCTGACCCAACCGGGTTCCCAAAGAACAAACACAGACAAAGGCAGCAGCCCCCACCTTTTAAGGTTTAATAACGAATTCTGTTCCGAAGGCTGCTTTCCACTAATTAGCTCCGACAAGAAAGAGCCTTGCCAAGTTGTTTGTCAAGGCTGCCAAAAACCCAGAGATAAGAACTAATTTACAAAATTCTCCAAACACAAACTAAGATGTCCACCAGTTGAGTTTCAGAGCTTCTTTGCTATCTGCAAAGAACGCTTTCCAAACCTGGCTTTTATCTTCTTGAGGGAGAGGCCATTACCTTGCAGCCTTACTCCCGAGTCACCTGTGCTGCTGTAATTGTTCTTTCCTCCGAGCAATCCTTTGTGCATGTGCACTTGGCACAGGCTCCTCGGGAACCTCCTCATCACTGCTGCCAGCCCCACAATCTCTGAAGGCAGCAGTCCACTCCCTGATGGTCCTGGACCCTCATCAGAGTCCTCGCTCTCCTCAGCCATCTGCACCTGCTGCCAGCTAACCACAACACCAACCTAGCAGTTAGAAAGCATGTAAAAATGCAAGTAGAAAAATAGGGTCCATTTTGGTGGGAAGGGAACAGCGTTCCATGTGCCTTCAGTGTTTAGTCATGCCAGCCACATGACCACAGAGATGTCTTCGGACAGCGCTGGCTCTTCGGCTTTGTAACAGAGATGAGCACTGGAAATGACTACATATATGTGCGAGGGGAATCTTTACTTTTACAATTAACTGATAGCATGTACAATTTAACATTTGAAAAGGTTGGCACAATGCAGGCATCTGTTCTCAAATCAATTCATTATTGTTCCCTTTTCAACTCATTGTGTATGCAAGTTAATCTCTCTGGCTCTAGTAATAAGCACGATAAAGTTTAAAATTCTGACACCAGTTCAAACTCTAAATCAGGAATGTCCAGTCTTGGCTTGTGGACTTCAACACCCAGGATTCTGGTAGTTGGAAGTCCACCAGTCTTGAAGTTGCCAAGATTGGATACTTCTGCTCTAAATATTAATGAGGGATGACCTTTCGCAATAGGACAGTGGTAAAATTCTTTCTGTTGCTTCTTGTATCCCATAGGACCTCCAGGTGAGAGTCGAACTGGCACTCCTGGGCCTTCAGGGTCACCTGGTCCCAGAGGAACAGCAGGCCGCACAGGTCCTCCTGGGGCACAGGGAACACCTGGACAGCCAGGATACTGCGATCCTTCCTCTTGTGCCGGTTATGGAACAGATGGTAAGTATTCTTTTCCAGCTTGGAATTTAGTTTTGCCTCTATTTTTCCCTACCTTCCTTCAAAGCTAAGTGCTGTAGCAAAAGATTTTGATGTTCGGTATTTGTTGCAGAAAGAGAATTGGTGTTTACAAAACAGAACAGCGCCTCTCTTTTATCGTTCAGTGTATTCTTCATGCATATTTGCAGCCATTGTTGCAATCATTACTATTTTGGAACTGCTATTATTGTTATTATTTTTACTAAAAAAAATACCTGTTTGTAAGATGATTTCAACCAAGCAGAAATTTCGTTATGAATATATGTGTTAATTCCAACCATGCTGGTTACTTGGTCACAACTATGAGAAGAAAATTTCATTGACCTCTCTTTCTGATAGATGTGTAATATACATTTGGACTAACATCAGGATGAATCTTGAAGCAGGTTCAAATATGGTAGATGAACTTTCTGAGCCAAATGTAAATCTAAAGCAGGGGTCCCCAAACTTGGCAACTTTAAGACTTGTGGACTTCAACAGCTATGCTGGCTGGAGAATTCTGTGAGTTGAAGTCCACAAGTCTTAAAATTGCCAAGTTTGGAGACCTCTGAACTAAAGCTTACTCAGTAAGGAATGGTGCATTAACTGTTTTAAAAAGATGTGACCTTCTACTAGGAACAGAAAAAAAAACTTATAAAAGTTACATTAAAATTAGAAGTATTTTGTTGTGTCTGTTGCACTTATTATGACATTGCTATGCTACCCAACCAATCTGTTTCATTTCAACTGAATGCTTTATTCATGTAATTCCCTTCTTCATCTCTTGAGCTGATATTTTATGTACTTCCCCTGAGGAGGAAAGAATAATTATCCAACTTTCTTATTCATGAACTTTCAAACAGCATGGAAGAATGAAACTTTACTAAGCCTCTTATTAAGCCAAAATGCATAATGTCGTAATAAATGAATGGTGCATACACTTTCCAAGAACATCCTATTTCTTCTGCATGATTGTATTTTAATTCCCCCCACCCTCCACTAAAGCAGTGGTTTTCAATCTACTAAATCCCATCAAAAATATTAAGAGTTGCCTCTAAAAGACAGTCGTGATTTGATGTTATTCGGCCATAAGTTTCAACTTAGTTATTTTCTCTCACAGCAAACAAAATGTATTGAAAAGTGGTTTGACTGCTCCATCAATCTTCCCCCACCAAACTGCTGCCAAAAGAGAATGTTCTACTCTCAAGGCTTCAACAACACGAAGATAACCAAATTGATAAGGAAATGTGATTGCAAATGAAATTCTTGAAAACCACTGTTTTAGAGAGAGAGAGGCCACAAAAGGAACTGAGGGAAAATTGGCATCAATAGATAAATTGCATGAGATCCTTCAGTTGTGTTGGGTTGTGCAGCATGAAATCCAAGCACCTTGCATCTTGCAAGTTAAGAAGCTTTATAATTAAGGTTTAGTTACATCTAACTTAGTGGCATGTCTAAGTTTAGGCATCCCCGATCAAAGTGTAATGAAGGTCAATGAATCCTTAAGGGAACGGAAGTTGACCACAAACCTCTATATGGTATCCAAGTAAATGTGACATCTTTTTGCAAACTTGAATGCATGCTAACTATTTGTGTGCAGCTCTTTGCAGATTCAGAGTGGAAGAAAAACAAAACAGTGAGTATGTCAGGGGACAAATTTAGATGAATTGGTGCTATTTTGTTTTTTTTTTACTGCAAAGTTATTAATAAGGCCCTGCACGTTAATTGGCTCAATAGGCCCGCACTTAGGTGGGAGAATAGAAGAATGTCACTAGTAAACAAGCAATCTTACCCTTCTAAGCTAAGGTGGTGATTGTGTTCTGCCTGTTTTCAACATGGATGTAGCATTTGAAAATGAAAATAATTCACTCTACAAAGCAGAATTGATTGTTAAAAGTCCCGCACCTACCGAATTGCTTTGTTGTTTTGAATCGGCAAACAACTACACATAACAAATAATTGTGTACTCAAATTTCCAGAAAGATGTCCTTACAAATTCAATGAAAGACACAATTTGGCCTGGGTGCTTCAAACTTTGCATGTAGGTTTAAAATGCAAGATTAATGTATATACTTCAGCCTGGCCTCTTTTACTGACCTGTATGTTTTTCTTTGTTGTCCATTTACTTCTATCCTTTCCCCCTCTTTTCCCCACCCCTGACCATTGTTCATTTTCAATTTTAAAGGCTCATTCCCTTACAATGGCTACCAATATGGAAGGTGAAAGAAACCGATTTCGGGTAGAGTTTGTTTTTTCTTTCATTTGGACAAAGATCAGAAATGATTATTGAACTGCCTCAAACTTTTTCAACTAATAGCACTGATGGTTTAGGACAAGGTCCCTGAACTTGGCAAGACATATAATTGAAATGCAGTATAGAGTTTATTTAGGTGTAGACTAAATCTTTATTTTTTTTTAAAAAAATAAAAAAAATAATTAAAGCCTTTAATAAGGATTGCATGACATTTCACATTGACTACCATGTTCCCAATATGATTAATGCAACATTAGTAATGAGTATATATTCCCACTTTTTAGAAGGCTACTATATAATGGGTGTCAAACTCACGACCCGTGGGCCAGATGTGTCATGTGCTGGCCACGCCCACCCCCAGTTTAGCAAAGGGGAAAAAAGACCCAATACGTTACGTGATGACATGAGTTTGACACCCCTGCTATATAAGATTGAGACAGCATGGTGGCTCAGTAGTTAAGATGCTGGGCTTCTCGGCTGGAAAGCCAGCAGCGCAGGTTTGAGACCTGAGCATTATGTGATGGAGGGAGTTCCCGTCCTCACCCCAGCTCCTGCCAACCTAGTTCGAAAGCATGCAAATGTGAGCAGATAGATAGGTACCACTATGGTGGGAAGGTAACAACGCTCCACAACATCATGCTGGCCACATGACCAGGGAAATGTCTTCCGACAGTGCTGGCTCAATGGCCTTGAAATGGAGATGAGCGTCGTCCCGTATGGTTGATGACTAGTGAAGTAAAATCTGCAGGTACTCTTTAAAAAAAAAAACTATATAACTATAGCTCTAACAATTAACAACAAATTCCCTGATTGGGTTAATGTTGATTATTTAATTTTACAAGATTATTTCCTGATTTTATATATATATATATATATATATATATATATATATATATATATATATATATATATATATATTTGATGTTTAAAATGGACTGAGTTCCTAGAGATGCTCTAGCTCAGGGGTGTCAAACTCGATTTCATTGAGGGCTGCATCTGGGTTGTGTTTGACCTCGGAGTGGCTGTGGTGTGTGTGGCCAGCTCTATATCACTCATGTCGGGTGTGCCTGTGGCGGCCAGCGGTGCTTCTGCCAGCGAAAATGGTCTCCTGAGTTCCTTTTTCGGCTGCCACGGCCTCCTGCAACCCTCTGCCAGTGGAAATGGAGCTCCTGGGAGGCCCTGCGGGCCAGATCTAAATACCCCATGGGTTGCATCCATCCCCAGGCCTTGAGTTTGACAGCCCTGTTCTAGCTTTAATTCTTTAATTCCCTCTTGTGTTAATTGTGTCTTTCCTTTGTGGGTTAAGGTGGCTACGGGGATCCAACAGATCAAGACGTTCCAGTTGTGCCATTAACCCACAACTCCTACCAACTGTATGATTCCGAGGATCTTTATGAAGATCAGCCAGAGCCCTATCTAGGATCCTACGCTTATCCTCACATCGCACAACCAGAATTCACACCAGTGGATGAAGAAATGGAGGCTGCCGGAATAAGCCGCTTTCCGAGGAGAATCTCCAAAAGAAGCATCAGCTCTCCAAAACGCGACCAGCCAATTAAAAAAACCTCACAATGAACTGCTTTTATATTCTTTGTGTACGTTAGTTAAGCTAATATTTAGGCCTCTGTCCAGTTGACCTAAATGTTGTCATGGAAACTGTTTGCAAGCATATACATTAAAGGAGAAAAAAAACCTATATTGTACATGACCATTTTGACAAGACAGAAGAGAGTTAATTACATTGCATGCAGAAATTATTAACAGTATAGCGGTTTATGGTTAAGTGAAAACTCCAAAAGATGTATTTGTAGATGTTTATAGTTAGGCTATGAGTATGGTTCAGTGCACATTTCAAAATACTGCAATGCCAGATGACAAATTTGAATTAAATCAAGGAGAGTTCTTCTTTTATTCCTTGCTTTCTGATTTTTTTGTCTAAATTTTAAATATGTGCTTCCCTCAGAATAAACCTACTAAAGCTACTACTTTAGCTACTACTATGTCTGAGTTCTCCGAAGTTTTTTTTTAAATTATCCATATAAAGATGTATATGAAGTGGGTTTTTTTCATCCCACAGTATTCCCATAAAATAAATACCTGTTGGAAATGCACCAATAATTTATTGTGGGTCTAATACTACTCTGTTTTCTATACAAATAAAGTGGCAAACTTTTATAAATATTTTTTCCTACTGTACTGATTTTAAAAGACCATAGTGTCAATACAAAATTGAATTGTATGTCTGATCTTACTAACCCTCAATTTCAAATTTGTGAATACTGATTACCAGCCCAATTAGGAAAATCCTGCTAATTTCAAGTGATTTGGATATCCTCATTTTTCCTGCAAGTCAAACATCTATTCTACCCAGCAACATTGGAGATCACTGCTCTAAGAACCATATTTGTTCATGGTCTATTTATTTATTCACTCATTCCACATTTTGGCATCTAATTCCTCACATTTCTCTAGAATAAGGTTAAAAAAATGTTGCACCTGTGAGATTAGCATGATACAATTTTTCCTCAGTATTAATTCTTGTTTAAAAGTTGTTGGAAAGGTGTGAGATGACCCTTTTTGATGACACTCAATGCCGTGATAAATGCAATCTCTTAGTATTGTTTGCCAGAAACTCTTGAAATCTCAGCATGCTACTGGCAGTAATTTAACGAAAGCCTTTCTTCAGGATAATTCTGATTGTCATCCCGCAATGTTGCTTCTGATGAGTCAGAAATTGTTTTGACATGAAGCCATTGAGTGGGCTCAGAATTTTTGAAAGTATTTTGATTACAACTGATTATCTAAGTTAATATAATAAAAAAAAGTTTTCCTTAAATGTTTCAAACCAAACATCCTGAAGCAGGTTGAAGGATATAACTTTCACTGGACTTTAGACAAACATTTCATTTTGCTCGTAAGATCTGTCTTAATAGGCTCTTGCAACAAAAATGGAATTAATAATTTTTTACTTAATTCAACGTAATAAACTTTTCCTTGAATATTTCATTACCTACGAATGCAAATATTTGGAAGTAGCATTGAAGGTTGTAACTCACACTGGACTCTGAACAAAACATTTTCATTTTGCTTGCAAGATCTTTTCTCAACAGAATCCAGCTTAATATTACACCAATGGATTGAGTAACTTTTAATTTTTAGATACTATAGATCTCTTTTTAAAACATACTGTTTGGATAAGAATTAATGCAAATGTGTAATTTAAAATTTGATTTTACCTTAGTTACTCTTTTATCAGTAATAGTCAGTAATATATAATATATCCAAAAACTAAAGACTAAGGAGTACTAGTAATTTTAACAGCAATGCAAGTGAACTTCACAAATTATTGGGGATGCTGATTATACTGTATGACAATTGAGTTTTAGAAAATTATAGAGAATAGTCAATGGAGAAGGCATTAAATCTGGATTACTCAATGAAATTCTGAATTTTGAAAAACAGCAGTTTGCATTTATAATACCTGATACAAGCATGGACTGGGATCTAGTACTTCTGTATCCATTGAGTCTCACTTTTACAGTTTTGCAACTGAACAATCCATTGGTAGTCATAACTATGTTATGAAAACTGTGCTATTTCAAGAGAAGAAAATTTTTTATCCCTTTAATTCCTTCTGATGACAATTTGCTACTAATGCTAATTTAATTATCATTAAATGTTTTGTTGTATGTAGGCATGCCAGAAATAGTAATGAACATATGGATTGTTTCAATCCTCCCCCCAAACTCTAGTAATGTTTAAATTCTGGAAAATTAACAGATGCTGCCAGATGTTTCTACAAATTACAATCGTGAAGCATTTAGTACAGGATTAACAGTGAAAGTATCTACATTCTCAATTCAGGCAGAGGTTTGCCATTATCTGTGGATTTCTAACCAGATGTACAAACATCTTTTAGAGCAGGGCTGTCAAAACTCCCGGACCGCGAGCCAGATGCATCATGCACTGGCCACGCCCACACCCGGTTTAGCAAAGGAGGAAAAAGTCCTGATACGTCTCGTGATGCCGCTGTGATGACGTGAGTTTGACACTCCTGTTCTAGAGGGCCTACAACGGCTCTTTGGCAGTTTGAATACTTTTGCCTCTGTGCAAAAGTCTGTGCAAAGGTATAGGAGCTATGTGCTTGGTTACTATTTTGTGGCTTTCTGAATGTGGTGCTTTTAATATTTTAAATGCATGTATACCATTAGAGGGGGCCATGGTTGATAAACTTGCTTCTAACGTTAACAATGTTACGCACTGACATCTAAAGTATAGTCAGAAGGGAACACTAAATCTCACTACTGCTCGTTTTCCTTCTGTCAGAAGGAGATAATCAAACATTGTCAGCCTGTGCATAATTAACGAAGTGCATTACTGTAAGATGTAGTGATAACCACTAACTTGGATGAGGTGAAAAGAGAAATCACAAATTGTTTGGGACACAGAAATTATCACTGGATCATCTGCATTGCATGTGGGGACTGGGTGCTGCTAACATAAAACTAACTCAGCAGAACACTTATCCATAGAATTATTTTATGTTGGTACAATACATCCCTGTGGCTACTATATATTTATTCAGCATATAGCGATGTTACATTAGCCAATGCTAATGCAGAGTAGCGGTTTGGCTGCCTAAGTTTGCTAGCCCTCTTTGGTTCATGCATGCTTTCCAAGGAGCTAGCTTTGCACCAGAAAGAAAGGTCAGCGGTTTTCTTGCAGTGGCATCCAGGACTCTCTCCCTCCACTAAAGCTGCCTCACAAACAGAAGTTGCACCTGGGAAGGTCCGGCATGAGCAGGATTCTAACCGTCCATATGAAGCGCCGGCTCGTCTCCCCATTGAAGTGGTACCTATTTATCTACTCTAACGTTGTTTTGAACTGTTAGGTGGGCAGAAGCTGAGGCCAATGATGGGAATTCACCCTGCCATGCAGTGCTAGGATGCAAACCACCGGAGCAAAGACCATCTCCAGGGTCAGTAAGCCACTACGCCTGTATCCCTGTGGTCTAAAATGGATGACTGAAGGTGGTGAGATTGAGGGAGGTAGTTATCTATTACAGCACTTAATGCAACAGTTCGGTCTTCTGAAAGAGAAGAGCTTCTAACATGGGAAATTAAGTGTGCTTTCACTGGTTAGTCTAGCCTTCAGCTCGCTCAAATATTTTAGTTATAATGAAGTAAGCATGACATAAAACTTCAACCAAAGGACAGAAAGATATATGGAGTTAAAATATACACATTATTTGCAGGAAAACACTATTACTTATTTATTTCAGCTGTTTATTGATCTCTCTCTCTCTCCCACCAAAAAGGAGGATATAACAAAAAGAAAAACGTACCAACTACAGTCTTAGATTTGCATCTTATTAAAGATTTTTTTTACAAATCAGTTGTACATAAAAAATAATTTAAAGTAGATAATCCAATGCTTTTGCAAACAGCCATACTGTAATATTCTGGGAGTAGTAAAAGCTTCCCTTCTCTTCTTTTACATTCTTCCTGTTACGTTGGTCGAAAGTCATCGGGCCTGTAAATAAAAGAATGAAAATTCATTAATTGGGACCTTTTGTCCTGGTAAAATAGAAATTTATCTTGAGGAAAGAAGCAGAACAAGAAGCAATGGATGGAAACTAATCAAGGAGAGAAGTAACCTACAACTCAGGAGAAATTTTCCTGACTAGTTAGAACCATTATAATCAGTGGAACAATTTGCCTCCAGAAGTTGTGAATGCTCCAACACTGGAAGTTTTTAAGAAGAGTTTGGACAACCATTTGTCTGAAATATTGTAGGGTTTCCTGCCTGAGCAGGGGGTTGGACTAGAAGACCTCTAAGGTCCCTTTCCAACTCTGTTATTTTGTTAGATACCTGGTTATTACTGCGTTATATTTTTCAATACAATTTTCCATAAAATAACATTGTGAGGTGGATATTATTATACATGTGTGTGTGTGTTTGTGTGTGTGTGTATGCAGGCCATTGTTTGACTCCTGGTGAACTATCTGGACTAGTGCCTGCAGTTTTCTTGGCAAGGTTTTCAGAAGTGGTTTGACATTGTCCCCTTTCTAGAGCAGAAAGAGAGTGACTTTCACCCAAATCACCACCTATCTGGTGGAACTAGAACTCACAGTCTCCTGGTGCCTTTAACCACTACACCAAACTGGCTCTCCATATACATACAGGTGGACATTAATAAACCTATGTGTACAGCCCAATACATAAAAGGACATTGAAAAAGAATTTAAAGATTTTGTAGAATATTTACGGATATTATGAAGCTGCACAGCTCACATAGTCACCATCCAGCTGCTCTTAACATCTCAGTGACAGTATATTCATTAGCATTGAATGGTGGGTATAACATTTTTATTAATGGGAAAAGGAACAATGAGAATGTACGTTGGGTTTCAAATACCCTGCACTGTTTTTGGAAATAGACTTTGTTTCCAATACAGCTACCTAAAATATGTGATGTGTACTAAAAGAGTTCTATTCTTTTCTACAAAGCAGAAGAAATATATAGAGTCCCTAATAGCAATTAATGAAAAATTGATATGAGGAATAATTTGATTCTACCTAGAACATGGTGAGTAATAAAAACAATAATCTCCTCTAATCTTCTGATGTAATCCTCTATTTCCCACTAAATTACTTCTTTTCTATATGTTGTTTTTATGACATGGGCTGTTGCTATGAAACACATTTTTGTTCAAAATGAACTTCCTACTTTTTGGCTTTTACAATAGAGTAGAATAGTACAGAAGATGGGATCCATATTTTTTTATGAGAGATACTTCGGTTATTTCCCATGTTGACAGAATAAATCAAACAAACTGGAGAGTACACTTTTTTTTTTAAATCTGCAAAGGAAAAAAAAATCCTAAACAGATGTCTAAAGGATATATAGGGAATTTAGATTTTCAGACCAAAATCTAATGAAATAGAGCAAATCAATACTTTATGTGCTCCTCCAGAATCAAGCAAGTTTTAAATATTGGTGTGGAAGGTAACCTGACTAACCTGAAACACAACTTTCATTAGCACCTATGTATCCCTTAATTATGATTACAATAGAAGCCTGAGAAGAGAATATAATATGCCATCAAGTCTACTCCCAACTTCTGACAATTCATCATCTTTTTCTCTTAATGACTCCATAATGAGCCTCAGTGGCGCAATGGTTAGAGTGCAGTACTGCAAGCTACTCCTACTGCAATTTGGCAGATCGAATCCCACCAGGCTCCAGGTTGACTCAGCCTTCCATCCTTCTGAGGTGGATAAAATGAGGACCCAGATTGTTGGGGGCAAGAGGCTGACTCTGTAAACAGCTTAGAGAGGGCTGTAAAGCACTATAAAGTCTAAGTGCTATTGCTATAATCCCTTGCAGGATGGACTCTGGGCAACTGAATGGAGCTGAGTGTTTACTGGCCGGATGCCCTTTCCTGTTGCCAATGCAGAGTTATATTCAGCAGATATATTCTCCTCATGCCCAGAGAGAGAAATATCTGCCTCTACCAAGGATCAAATTCACAGCCTCCTTGATTGTGAGGCGAGAGCTCCATCTCTAGGCCGCCGCACCACAACTTTTGACAATTCATACTATCATAAAACACCTCATTCAGAAACTAGAGAACAAGGACATTGTTTTAATTATTCACTATTTTAGTTACCACCAAGCAATTAAGATCAACTATGAAAAAGCCAAGCAGACTGGAATGCGTTGATTATTAACTGATGACACATATTCTGTTTGGCGATGACACTGCATCTTTCAGGCTTCCTTAAATTAAAAAAAAAAAAAACCTGTTTGAATAGACTCTTGAATGTAGTGTTTCACCTGATGAATCATAATTACCAAATACAGGCAATATTTTACAAGGGCAAACATACCTTATATTAACCTTAACATTCTCATTAAAGTAATGTGTAGAGAAATTTTAAGCTCATCAAAATGGTCTACCAATTTACTCTAATGAAGAATGGGCAAGGGACTCTGGTGGTGGTGGGATCTCCTTGGGCTGCAGTAGGTGGGACAATCACACATCCCATGGTCTACATCAGAGGTCTCCAAACTTGGCAACTTTTAAGACTTGTGGACTTCAACACCCAGAATTCTCCCAAAATTCTGGGAGTTGAAGTCCACAAGTCTTAAAGTTGCCAAATTTGGGGACCCTTGCTCTATGCTATTGAATACTGACTACAAAATATTTGCTTCAATAATCGCAGAAAGATTAAAAAGATTTCTAAACCAATTTATCCATTCATATCAAAATGGATTTCTACCTAAGAGACAAATCAAAGATATTCGGGGAGTTGGTCCACAAGTCTTAAAGTTGCCAAGTTTGGGAACTCCTGGTCTACATACTGAGCCAATTTTTAAAAAATGTTTGTTTAATTTACTTCAAAGATTTACAGTTTAGCATTTATGGGTTTCTGCCTTAAGATGAGAGGAACAAATAACACAATTGATGGGTTGCCTACTGTAATGATATGTGGGAATGGTTGCTTAGCCTGCAGAAGGAATGTTGGTGTGGCAAACGGAAGGGATTTTCCTTAGTTTCTTAGGCTGCAAAGGCAATGCGGGAGGCATGTATTGTTAGACTTGCATGTGTGATATAGAATAGAATAGTATAGAATAAGAGAGTTAGAAGGGACCTTGGAGGTCTTCCAGTCCAACCCCCTGCTTAGGCAGGAAACCCTACACCATTTCAGACAAATGGTTATCCAATCAGCCTTCCAAGATAGTCCAGATAGAAAAGGACGCCCAAATAAACTAATTCTACTTTATTGTGAGGTTACCTTAACTGAGTCTTGTGTGATTTATAATTGTTCTGAAACATTTACTCAATTTAGTAAATTTATCTGATCCTATAGCAACATTTATGACTGTTGAACTTAAGAAGTGCTAAACCATAGCAGATCCACATCCATCCAAGGCATTCTCTGCATTAAGCTAGACTTACATTCGTTCATCTTTAAGCAAACTATCTCATGGTTAAAATTTGATCCCATTGAAAACCAATATGGTTTTCTCCAATATATCTAACCATATTTCATTGGCCAAAACCTGCTATTTGTGAAGTGATAACATTTGCAGGTGTGCTCTTTCATCAATTGAAACCACATGCTTGGCATCTCCTTGCGCTCCTCGATTTGAAATATTTTGCTTTCTGGCTTGTGCGTCTTATGAAGCGGGACTGGAAACATACCTGCAAAAATACCTTATTCTTTTATATCACCACTGCTTATCCTGGGCCTCTTGGTGTTGGAGGCAGACAGACATTTCATTTTGGCACACCGGAGAAAAATTAAAGCAGCCATATGGTTATGTAAGTATGTGTAAGATTATAAATACAGGTAGTCCTCAATTTATAACCATTCACTGAGGTAAATGCATCTGTTGGAAGAGGATCCATTGCAGAAAGTATCACAAATACTCCTTTATGACACACTTACGGAGTCCAGATCCTTGGGAAAGCATCGATTTCCTCTTGTGTATATTCATTTAGCCTCTTGGGCACATTGCGGGGTTGTGGAAGCTCCTCGACCAAATTCTTACGAATGTCTTCAGGAATAACCTAAAGAAAGGAGAAACACGATAACCATTAATTTTCATTCAATTTTTCAGAAGGCTGGACCTTTGAGGGCTCAGTTCAATGACAGCTATTTAGAGATAGCTGAAAAGAAGTGTAGATTCCCTTTTTGTACCTCTTAGTGCCTCGAGATTAGGGGTGTCAAACTGACAGGCTGCGCGTAGGATGCATCATGCGCAGTCCGTGCCCAACCCGGCTTTGCAAAGGCAAAAAACGTTGCGATACGTCACATGATGTCACGTGACACAATTGAGTTTGACACTCGTGCTCTAGATTGGGGGTGTCAAACTCGATTTCATTGAGGGCCACATTAGGGTTGTGGTTGACTTTGGGGGGTCAGGGTGAGTGTGGCCAGCTCGATGTCACTTGTGTCGGGGCACCTGTGGTGGCCCAGAGAAAACGGGTTCCCGAGCTCCGTTTTCAGGTACGAAGGTCTCCTGATACCCTCTGCCAGTGAATACGGAGCTTGGGAGAGCTGCATGCAGCCCTCCCGAGCTCCGTTTTCGGCTGCAACAGCCTCCTTCAACCCTCTGCCAGAGAAAGAGGCACCACTGGCAGAGGCACCATGGGCCAGTTCTTTGCTGTTTCTACAGCAGCCCTGCAAGCCAGATTTAAGCACCCTGCTTAAGAATCCAGCCCCCTGGGCCTTGAGTTTGACAACCCTGCTTTAGATCAAATACCACCATTTCCACAAAGGAGACAAACATATACTTTTCATAGAATCATGAGGTTGGGAGGTGCCACTTGGACAATTGAGTCCAAATTCCTAAGGGCAGCAATCCAAATTAAAGAGTTCCAGACGAATGGCTGCTTAGCCTTCTCTAGGATCTACCCTACTGTTAATTAGATCCATGGTCAAACTGGTTCATTGTTTTTCATTATTATGTTTTTCCCCAAAATTCAATTCCTATTTTCCTGTAACTTTCAATCAATTATTTCTTGTCAAAATATTATATCCATCGTCTTCTGACACCTAAACATTTCCTTCAATCTTCCTTCACAGGTTTTGTTTCTAGCTCCTTCTTGTTTCACTTGACCCTCTTATTCTGTTTCATTCTGACTCCTTAAACTGCAGTGCCCGGCGACAAAGTGTAGTCTATGCAGAATAAAGAGAAATTACAGTATACTTCTACTTGATATAGTCTAAATATGTATGTATCCTTTTCGCAGCCAGATTGCACTGGTTGAAGATGGATAGTATTACGTTGAATATGTTAAATTAAAGCTATCATAAGGTGAAAATATGAGAAAAGTTGATTTAGAAAGACTTTCTATTGATAAATACATGCTGAATTCTGCTAATTACTGCCTTTTCTTTTCAGGATGATTACAGAATGATCTTTTTATAATCTATTTAATTTAATAACTGTGGTAGTGCAATAGTTAGAATGCAGTACTGCAGGCTACTTCTGCTGATTGCCTGCAGTTCAAGTCTCATCGGCTCAAGGTTGACTCAGCCTTCCATCCTTCCAAGGTCGGTAAAATGAGGACCCAGATTGTTGGGGGCAAGATGCTGATTCTGTAAACCGCTTAGAGAGGGCTGTAAAGCACTGTGAAGCGGTATATAAGTCTAAGTGCTATTGCTATTTTTATAGTCAAGATTAATTGGTGTGGACCCTTTTTTTAAAAAAGACCAGCAGTGCCAGCTTAAAGACTTACATTTTCTACCAGGAATTTGTCAAATAAATTTTCATTTAATTTTAAGACTGATCTATATGCTGCTGTTGCTATGTTTTCATATTACAATACAAATTTTGCATTCTTAGCTTTGTTTTTTAGGTTCTATGTATACTACCTTAAAGCCTACTTTAATTGAAAAGCTAATTTATACATTTTGTGGATTAAAAAAATGAGTGCTTGGCTATTGATAAATAAATAAAAATATGATGAAAAAAGTATATAGTTCTTCTGCAGGATTATCCATATCAGTTTATATCAGGACCAAAAGAAAAGGACCACAGTAATTCTAAAATTGTTACAACATGAGCTTCTGCACAAAATTATATTTTTCTAATAGGAATCCTTCAAATTTAATTTCTTTCAATTATAAGACTAAGAAAGCAAGATACAATAAGCTGTTATTCATACATAAGAAGAATATCAGCAACTGACATACATTATCAGGAAAAAGATGTAGCCTTTGCATCATAGTTCTTCTGTGAAGGTTCTTTGGCAGCATTCCATAGATAGCCAGTTTTACAATCTGGAAAATAAGTATAGATTTTATGTATAATGCAATGCAGTTTGACACAAATAAGAAAATTACTTTCAAAAAATGCAATAAACACAAGAGTAATAAAAAGGAGAGCTCTCCTTAAGTTGCTTGCAAGTGCCAGCATGAAGAGTTTGTCTTACATAAAAGTTGCTTTGTACTCAATCAGTTTAATGAATGCCTTTAGCTCAGTATTGTCTATACAACAACTTTCCCCAATACTGTTAACTTCAGAAGGACTGAGTTCGGCTTCCAGAATTTTCCAGCCATCATGACTTATGCAAATGATTTAGAGGATTGAAATCCACACATCTGGAAGACTATGGATGGAGAAAACTAGACTAGAAACTCCTGAGCTGATAAGAACAGTCAGGCAACAGTAACCGAAAATTCAGTTCTTCAGGTTCTCAATAGGACACATACCATATTTCTACTGGAACTGAATACATAAAAGAGAAGAAGGAAGAAGGAAAAGGGTAGAGGAGAGGGAGGAGGAGTTCATGAAGGGGGAAGAAGGAGGAGGAGGAGGAGGGAATAATTTGAAGCAAAGTGAATTGTATAATGTATGGATCAATTATTTTAGAGTATGTGTTTATCATTAGCATTTCAAAGTAAATTCACCACAGTCCAAAATATATGAAGGGATATTGGAATCTTTCTATACGCTCAAAATATGTTTTTAGCTATCTTCCTTCAGAGTACGATGTTTTTGAAAGGAAGAAAAACTGCAATAAATATTTGAAATTATTTTAAATCACTGTGGATTTGTTAGCCCACACAAGCCTATGTCAATATGTTAATTTCATGTAACTGATATAATAAATATAAGAAAGCATATGAAGAACTTTCTTTGTGCAGAAAAACTTTGGACGGCATTCTGGAACACCATCAACTAAAATAATGAAAAACTGTCAAAGGAAAAAGGTTTAAACGTTGAGGGAAAGGCAAAAGGGAGATACAACTAAATGTGGTAATTTTAAAAGATGAAGAATACCCTTTCTAAAATTGCAGTTTGTCAAAGGAGGGCTGCTTAAAATGAACTGCAAACATCAAAGTGCTCTGAACTGCCCCTTAGGCTTAGAATATCCATAACATTGTCAAGGTAAAAACAAAAAAAATCCTATATTATTCCGCTATTATTTTTATACTTTCTACAAAAGCAAGTCTTGGCACATCTAATTTATTTATCCAAACCAGGGAAAGCACACTGACCATGAGATCTGGGATTCCTTTTTCCTACTGTAGGGGTTGGCAGGATCAGATTCATTTTCAACTTGATCTTTATTTCGCTAGTTAAACCAAGGTTAACTCCAGTTCTGTTCAGCCCACAGAGATATTCTGATGGATAGACCGCATCCCAAACGCCTTTACAAAAATGCCTTTCCAATGTTTCACTGGCTTGGGAAGAGCTCAACCATTCTATTAACAATGCATTGGAACTCTTACGGAATGAATGGAAATGCTTCAGTGCCTCACCTTTCATAACTAGATGAAGATGTCATTTACTTTACTTTATTGTCACTGCACCTCGTACAACAAAATTAAATACCATCTTCAGTGTACATTATGACTATGAAAATAAACACAAATATACATCCTTCACATTGAATTGAAAACCCCGTGATATTGCATTAATATTGCACTATACAGTAGAATTCAATAGAGTTACTGCCCTGGGATAGAAGCTGTTTTTCAGCCTAATAGTCCTTGTTTTTATTATCCTGTTAGCCAAGTCAGGTCCTCTTTTAGGGTAACACCCAGAAACTTAAAACTGGCCACTTGCTCCGCTCGGTCTCCATTGATAAGCAAGGGCTGGATGTCTGATCTGTTCCTTCTATAGTCCACTGTAAGCTCCTTGGTCTTATTGGTGTTGAGGACCAAGTTATTGTCTCCACACCATGAAAGCAACCGGTCCACCTTATCTCGATAAGCAGACTCATCCCCTCCGGAGATGAGTTCTACCACTGTTGGAAATTTAGAATTTGGAAACTAAATCTGCAAATTTAGTAATAGTATTACTAGCATGAGTGGGAATGCAGTCATGCACATAAAGAATATAGAGTAAGGGACTCAACATGCAACCCTATGGTGTACCCGTTTTAAGAATAAGGTCTGAAGAGTTTTTCATGTAGAAAAACGCCTAAGCAGTCAACAACCAAACCAGATAAAGAGGGTACTAATATTAAAAGCTTTTATCATTGTTCTCCCTGTCATCATCTCCCTAATTATCTACAGACAAAACCTTAGAATCCAACTCCAAAGCACAAAGTTAACAGAAAAATTATACAAATAGCAAGCAGCGTGAAGCACATCAGAGCAAACCAAAGCCATGAGCAAAAAAGCAGTGAGGTGAAAGCGGGCAAGAAAGGGACGTCACAGACTTTCAGTGATCTTCAAACCAAATAAGTGATTTTCAATTATTTCCCAGCTTTTACCACTGATGCTTTGTGCAAACAAAGATTTGTAAAATGTTCTAGAACCGTGATGGCGAACCTATGGTATGTGTGCCGGTAGAGGCATGCAGAGCCACTTCTGCCGGCACGCAAGAGGTCGCCCAGAAAAGCCTCACTGTGTGTGCATGCGCGCCGCCCACCCGCCAGCTGATTGTCGGGTATCTGGCGAGCATGCGCAGGGGGCGTGAGGGCTGGGGACTGGCGTGTAAGTGCACGCGTGTGCACCATTTTCGACACGGGAGCCCAAAAAGTTTAGCTACCACTGTTCTAGAAGCAGCAGACTCTCTAAAAGTTTTTCTTGTATTTATAATGGGACAGACTTTGACCAAATTGCTTTAAAAGTTCTGTGGCTACCTTGCTGCTTGTCTGAGCTTGATTGTTTGCTTGCGGATGCTTCATTACGGGTGGTCCTCGACTTACGACCACGATAGAGCCCAAAGTTGCTGTTGTTCAGTGAGACCTTTCAGTGAGTTTTGCCCCATTTTCTTGCCACAGCTGCTGAGTGAATCACTGCAGTTGCTAAGTTAGTAACACTGTTGTTAAGTGAATTCTGGTTTCCCCCTTGACTTTGCTTGTCAGAAGGTCACAAAAGGGGATCATATGACCTTGGGACACAGCGACGGTCACACGTATGAACCAGTTGCTAAGCATGTGAATTTTGGTCCCATGATTATGGGGATGCTGCCAAGGTCGTAACTATGAAAAATGGACCATAAGTCACTTTTTTTCCAGTGCCGTTTGAATGGTCACTAAATGAACTGTTGTAAGCCGAGGACTACCTGTACTGATGATGTTACCTAATTGGGTGATGGAATGTCTACAAGAAAACCAAGCTGAGACAGCATCAAGGACTCCACCGTTCAGCCCCTAGTTATGGATATTCTATTCTATTTAAAAGTTCTATATGGGTTCATCAGATGTTTAAGACTTGCTCAATACACAATAAAGAGTCCCTGTTCAGGTATAAGTTTTACTGATCTTTATATCAACTCATAAAATATTTTGTATACACGTTTTATAGTTGGTAACAGAAAGAAGAGTTTCAAAGAGCAGGCAACAGTGTGGAATCGAAAGTACATTCTATTTATATTTTCTTCAAAGACTGATTAGATGGCTGAAGCTTCTGCCGTGAAAAAATCTAATTGGAGAGCATGATTGATGACTCTTGGCTATGGACGTTTTTCATTTGGATGATACACCCAGAGGGGTGAGGGGGGGGAAGCAGGATCAAGGGTGACAGTGAATTATGTATCTCAGAGTTGGCTACGCCCAGGTTAGTGCCAGGCGTAGAATGGTAGCTTCAAATAAATCCTCTTTAGTTTTGGGAGTGTGACTCGAGGCTCATGATTTAATTGGAGTAACTGCTGGAACCCTAACACCTTATGAAATAGTTTTTAATCTGGTTAAGAAGTGAAAAAAATGAGGGTTTTTAAAAATTTCAATACCTCTTTTTATGGCTTTGAAGTAGGCAGGGCAAGCAACACCTTGCAATTTTCTTTGTGTAAACATATACTTTGTTGCTTAGAGCAATATTTGGAAACCTACATAAAATAGGAAAAATAATGAGGACAACAGTTATATTTGAACTTCTCTCCATTAGCCATAGGAAGTCTGGGAAGATCTGTTTATTCTAGAATGGAAGAGAAGCTGGCAAAAGTAGAGCGGGTGGCATAGTGTCCCACTGTGTGGAAATTATGATGTGTTTTGTGAGTTTTTCATTCTTTTTACAGAATGTTGTTTGAGCTGCCTACGATTAACATGTATAAGATGGGTGGCCATATATGTTTTCTAAATAAATAAACGCAGCCATAATTAAGTCTGGCAAAAGAAATATATTCTCTTATTGCAGCCAGGAAAAAAACAAACCCAAACCCAAGACCAGCATGGTAGACGCAATCTTTACAAAGGAGAGTAATAGTTTACTGACTCAGATGCCACAGTTAAGATATGTTTCTCTGAGCTTGCTTGTTTTCTTGCAGATCTTTCATTACCCAAACTAGGTAACATCATCATCACTAGCATTGATGGTGTTACCTAGTTTGGGTAATGAAACGTCTACAAGAAAACAAGTAAGCTCATAGAGCACCAAGGACCCCCTCATGTCAACCCTGAGCTACAAATATTCTCCTTTATTAGCACAGTTAAGATAGTTGCCTGATCTAGGCCTCAATTTTACCAACTCCTACATATTGACAACAATACGAGTCCTCCGGAGGAGTCCTGTCTCAAAACCGAGATTCCTGACTTTTCAGAAAAGTACTTCTGTGGTTCTTTTCTCTTACTGCAAAGAAAATCTCCATTTTTCCTTTTTTTTAATGTGCCTTTATCTTGGCTTGTACATAAGATTTGCATTTGAGGGATATCATGGGGATGAAGCTTTCCAAATCGTTGAAAGCAGAGGCTGTTCTGGGGAGGGGAGGGGTCAGATCCAAAAGCCCTGGAGAGCCTGAGAACTACTTGGGCTGCCAGCCCTCTTGGAAAACTTGAAATAATGTAGACGTTGAACAGCTAAAAGTACAGTATATTAAAATATGCAGCTTGGACAAGCTTGATAAAAAGGAAGTTGTAGAACTGTAGGAGTGGAAGAACACTGATTACATTTAAATCAAGTCCTACAGTGCTAATCTATGTAACGTTAATCGTAGTTAACGCTAATCGTAGAATGACAAGAACATGGAAGAACCGACTTCTCCTATTGTGCACAATAATCTGGATGGATCAAAAGATGCATTATTATTAAACTATAAGGAGTTGAAAATTAATGGAAAAATGAAATCCAATTAAAGGAAAATCCTACTTCTTTCAAAACATAAATGCGTCTTAACTCAGAGATGTCAAACTGGTGGCCCATGGGCCGGATGCATCAGGCACAGGCCACGCCCACCCCAGCTTTGGAAAAGGAAAAATGTCATGAAACGTCACATGACGGCAACATGACGTGGTGAGTTTTGACACCCGTGGTCCAGATAGTCACTCAATAAATATATGGTTTTAAGATCGAGAATCACTGCCAAGAATATCATGATCTGAGAGAACACTTTAAAAAAAAAAATGAAAACTATAACGGTAAAATAATCTTGCAACTGAGAGCCAGTATGCCAAAGTAGCTAAGCATCTGAAAATCTCAAATTCAAATCCCAACTGTAAAGTACTACGGTTTCACTAGATCAGTGGTTCCCAAAGTGGGCCGTATCGCCCTCTGGGGGGGCCGGTGGGATGCCTTGGGGGGCGCTAAGAGGCAAGGGGGCCACCAGGGGGGCGTTAAGAGGCAAGGGTGTTCGACGTGCCGGCCCCGCAGGATCACTGACTGCCAGCCAGGCAGCCCATTGACTGTTTCATCGCTCCGTAACCGGCGCCTTGAATGCGGAACCCGCGTGCGGTGAGCCTTGCCAAGCCTTGGGGGGAGAGGTGGGAGGTGGTGGAAAGGGGTCACCTTAGCTTGCAGGTTGCCCTCTCTGGTGGAAGTGGCGGAGGCGCGCCAGAAGGCCCGAAAGCAAAACCCTCCCAAGGTGCGCAGTGGAAGGGGTGGGTGGTCCGACATTAGGGCCCCTTCCCCAGAGGAGAACAAGGGAGCACGCAGTGCCCACCCGGCCTCCGCGTCTCCAGCCAGCCGGGCTTGCGCGCAGGATGCGGGTGGGTGCAGCTGCGGCTCTCCAAGGCACGTGGCTCGGTTCGGTTTGGCTCTACGAGGCTGGCCTGGACATAGAACCTAGCCTTCCTCTGCAGCCTGGTTCTTCTGACCGAGCCCTGCACTTGCTTGCTTGCTTACTTTCCAAGCGATCGTTCCCTCCACCTCCGCCGGTCTGGGCTGCTTCCGCATGCCTTCCTCCTCCCGGGCGAAGCATTGCAAAATTGGATGCCAAAGAAAGAACTGGGGCAGGGAGCTGGAGAAGGGGCAGAGAGGCAGCTGCATTAAGGAGCAGGAAGATCTTAGCCATGGTTTATTGACTAAGCCGGAATCAAACAGCATGCTAAACTCTAACCAGAATGGCTGGGTTGATATATTCAGCCCGTGTTTCTCAACCTTGGCAACTTGTGTGGACTTCAATTCCCACTCTGGCTTTGCTTTACTTTCCCAAAGTGCCGCTGCTGTCGCATTCTGCCTGCCTGCCTGCCTGTCTATCTATCTATCCATCCATCCAAAAGGTCTTTCTGTCTACCTACCTCCTTACCTACCAACCAATATAGATCTACCTACCTACCTGTCTACCAATCTACCTACCTACCTATCCATACATTCATCCAAAAGGTCTGCCTGCCTACCTACCTATCTACCAACCTCCCCCCCCCTCTCTCTCCATCCATCCATCCATCCATGTATGTTCGAAGCGCCAGCCCCGCAGGCACATCGGGAAAGTAGAGCAAAGCCAGTCTGGGAGGGAGAGAGAGAGAGAGAGAGAGAAAGAGAGAGACCTGATGCATCAGATTGAAATGAAGCCTAGTTTAGACTGAGGCCCTTTTCCACATTGAAACATCTTTGGCTTCTATTAATTAAAAGTTTTGTAGACGAAACATGGCCAAGACTATCAGGAAGCTCTCACATTTTGTTGATGCTTTAAACATATTTATGACGGTTGCAGTGTCCCGGGGTCATGTGATCAACTTTTGCGACCTTCTGACAAGCCAAGTCAATGGGGAAACCAGATTCACTTAACAACCATGTTACTAATTTAAACCTGCAGTGATTCACTTAACAACTGTGGCAAGAAAGGTCATAAAATGGGGCAACCTTTACACAACTGTCCCACTTAACAACATAAATTTGGGGGGGTCAGTTGTAATCGTATGTCGAGGACTACCTGTGCATAAAACTCCAAGACCAATTCTATAAGGGATTCCATTAGGCAGCAGAATGTATACGCCTTGCCCCACACATTCCCCCGAAGGCAGCCAATGGCTGGATAATACTTTCATTTTGTTATACATCTATTTCAAATCTAAACAAGTCTGTTTGGATTGCAAATAATGCTTATGCATATAAAACAGTAAAATTTGAAAGTCAACATTACTGCACATTTTTTTCATTTTTGTTTACATTTGTCTAATATATATATTTTGCAAGAAGATTCTTTATATGCTTTCCGCTTCCACCATGATATTAAGATTTGTTTGGCAATCCTCACTCTAAGTATACGAATATTTTCTTGTTTGAAGAACCATTTTACAAAATTACAAATAGAGCAAACACTACACTCTTAGTTACTAGTATGAGGAATTGTACCTTTGAAATGAGTAAAAATACTCCTACCATTATCATCATAAGGTTCCAGATAAAATAGTTTAATCTTACTCAATTAATGTGGAAGTGTCGACTCTGAATTCACTGCCTATAATGTTTCTCGTCCTACTTTGTTCACAATAAAATGTGGTTTATAGGAGCTTGCCAATTAAGAGAATGTCCCCAAAATTAAAGTCTTACTGGTTTATGCTGCCCTCTGGTGTTCAACCACCATAATATTCAGGAGATTACAGATAGAACTTGCTTAATGACTGCCCAGTTTAGCATCTGTTCAAAGCTACGACAGTGCTGAAAAGATAACTTTACGACTGGACTTTGCATTTATGCCCATCAAAGCATCCCTCTGGTCATATGATCAAGTTCTGAGTGTTTCGCAACTGGCAGGCATATACAATGGTCATATATCATGTGATTTGTGCCCTTCATTGTTGGCTTCTGACAAGCAGAATCAATGGAGAAGCTGGCAATACAACTGCAAGTTGCAGACATGCGATGCCTGTTTAATGACCCACAGTGACTCATTTAGCGGCTGTTGAGGTCATGCAATGTTAAGCGACCATATCACTTAGCAAAGGATTTGACAGTCCCAATTGTGGTCTCTAAGAGAAGACTACCTGTAAAACTGAAAATTAATTATGGGACTGTACTAATCAAAAAAGTAAAGTTTTAACTTATTTCTACAAGCCAACTACTTAACTAGATAATAATACTAGCATTAAAGTTAATTTATTTAGATCAATATAATCTGGTCCAAGTCCTAATAATTGATAGCATCTGATTGACCTAGGTGATCTTTAAAACTCAGGATGTTCAGGCTTGGTTAGTGGTGGCTTATCAGGGCTGCAGGAGAGATTCAGTCCTAACAAATACTGGAGGGTAGAATAAATAATTCCTAAACTCATGTCAAAGAAACAATATGAAATTCCCATTAGATAAAAAAAGGAGTACAATCAAGAGACAAACATGATAAATAAAGCACATTATCTACATTAACTAAGTCATTTCAAATAAGCCACAAAATAAATGTTCATTTATTTAGAAAATTTATTTGCCACCTGTCTCGTATCCAACGACTCTGGGTGACAATATATTATAAAATAAACTATAAAATATTAGCCAGTGAAACTTTAGGGGAATGTATCTCACATAGGCTAGTCATAGCATCATTTTATGCCTGTTTTGTTTTTTTTGCTCCTGCCATAAATGCCAAATATGTAAGCAATTCTTTTGGTGATTTTGCTGCTCTTTCCCAAGTGTACTAAGTTGAACAACAGGGACCAGTGCTACGGTCAAGCATCAAAGCCAAATATGTATCATCAAAGAGTAGAAATCAGACACCAGAAAGCATCAGAAAAACTTTTTGGCCAAAACCAGGATGGTTGAGATGATGATCATGGATGGCAAAAGAGAAAACAGCTCAGTAGCAATGAAGGAGGCTGTTGAGGAGCAACAGGCAAATGTATGCTATTATGAATTCTGCTGTTATGAAGGAATACACAGAGATCACAAATCCAAAGAGTGAGAAGGGCTTGCGGGGAGAACAGACAGAAAGTTGCCTGAAGAAACAATCGACCACTACAAAAAAAAAAAGTTACAAATGAAAATAACCTCAAGCATGATGCATAGCTAGACTTTGGGAAGGAAAATAAAATTATAGAACGAAGTTAACAGGGAGAAATGGGACTTATGTTCTAGATATTACCATGAATAGATATTCTATCATCATGCTACCTATCTTTTGCAATCCTCTATTATTTAATTAAAGTAATTTTAACAACTTAAGCAACATGGCCATTCAAATATTCAGCAGGAGTACTATGCATCAACAGAGGTATACTGCCTAGTGTTTAGATTGAAAGACTATCAACGACAGGAAGGAGGAAGTAGAGTCATTTAAGGCAGAAGACAAATATATGGGGTTAGAAATAGAACTATGAAGGCAGGTGAATTGTTCATGGAGCATTTTCCTGACAGAAACTTATACAGAGAAGGTCAGCAAATGATTTAAAGACACATGTCAACATAGTAGGATAGACTTGTGGGGCTGGCGCATTGTGCAACAAGGTCACATAGTGTAATAAGATTGGGACTGGGTTAGGGACTTCTGTCTTCACTTGAGTTGTGTTGGGGGGGCATGAAGGAAGGCTCAGCAAATCTGACAAAAAAAGGAGATAATAGTAATAATACAGATGGAGAAAAGGCTAGCACTTACTGCAGTTGGATCTTTTTTATGTAGTTGAGCAGCTGTAAGTTGCAGGAAGCCACCAGGGTATCTACAATACAAAAATGACAGCCAAAGTTCATTGAGGATCAGGCAAAGAGAATGTGCATAAGAAAGTGGCCAATAAAAAACACTTGGAAAACAAAGCCCTCAGCCTATCTTCCCTGAGCTTCCAGGTTTAAGCCTCTTCCTGCGTCTACTCCCCTTCCTTAGCCAGTACTACTATCTTGTGTATTTAATTAGTGCTGGCAGACTGCCTTGAGATTTACACAACCAGCCCAAAAGAGGACCAAAAAAAGAGAGACTCCAGCACCTCTCCACCAGTAATCAGCATAGATTAATTCCAAGGTTAACTTCAGACCAACAATCAAACTGCCAAAGAGCCATCAGTAAACAGCCTAACCAAACAATCTCTAAGGCTCTCCCCACCCATACAGCCAGGCAAGACACCAGAATATAAATACTGACAGCAAACAGCACTCCTTACTAGCACTGATGATGTTATCTAGTTGGATAATGTAATGTCTGCAAGAAAACAAGCAAGCTCAGAGAGCACCAAGGACCCCTCTTTTCAACCCTGAGCTACAAATATCCTCCTTTATTGATAACTATTAAGTTCACAAACTAGCACTGAATTCGTTGCTTAACAATGCTGACTACATTGGTGACATAGTCAAAAAGGCATGTAAATGTCCTGCTTACCTATGGCAGTTCCAATCATCCCAGTTCCTGTTGTTAAGCAAGGACCTCACATAACCCTGACTTGTGACTTGCTAGTGGCTTCCCCGCGGACTTTGCTTTCAGAAGCCAGCGGGAAAGGTTGCAAATTGTGGTCCCATGACCATGGGACACCACAAATATTGTAATTGCAATTTGGGCGCTAGGTGCCCAGATCACAATCACAGGGCCACAGGGATTCTGCAGTGGACATAAGTATGAGGACTGGTCATAATGACAACTTATCCAGCGTAAATACAAATGATCGCTGAATGAGAAGTTGTTAAAAGTAGAAACTCATGTCCTTGGAATCATAAAAGTAAGGTAACTTACAATGATACTATGTTTTGGAAACATTCATTTTTGTAGATTTAGGATTATGGAAAACTTACCCAGTATGTGATGAGTATACTTTCTGCTCCCATTTGTTGCCAGAAAAAGCAATATGCCTTGTATTAATGATGACGACATGATCCCCAAGGTCACCTATTTTTTTTTTAAAAAACCATTTCTCCGTTAATAAGATTTTCCTCCAATCAAAAGATCTGATTATATATAATGACAACACTGGATATTTTAAAAAAGATGTTGGATAACCATTTGTCTGAAGTGGTGTAGGGTTTCCTGTCTAGGCAGGGAGTTGGACTAGAAGACCTCCAAGGTCCCTTCCAATTCTGTTATTCTATTCTATTCTATTCTATTCTATTCTATTCTATTCTATTCTATTCCATTCCATCTTCTATTCTATTCCATCTTCTTTTTCCATTCCATTCCATTCCATATTCTATTCTATTCTATTCTATTCTATTCTATTCTATTCTATTCTATTCTATTCTATTCTATTCCATCTTCTATTCTATTCCATCTTCTTTTTCCATTCCATTCCATATTCTATTCTATTCTATTCTATTCTATTCCTTCTTCTATTCTATTCCATCTTTTTCCATGCCACTCCATTCCATTCCACTCCATTCTATTCTTTCTTCTATTCTATTCCATCTTCTTTTTCCATTCCATTCCATTCTATTCTATTTTCCATTCCATTCCATTCCATTCTTGCTTGCTGTGTGGTGCTGAAGACTTATTTTTGCAGACTATACTGCACCCTCAGAGAGCTGTTTAATAAGAGTTCTTGTGAGTGCTGGTCTTATTGTAATCTCTCTAAAAAAAATCCCAATGTCAAGAGTCCTTGGTTGTGATAGATTTTTGAGGCAATTTATGGATGACATTGCTCAGGTCTGTGCCAACTTGAATACTGATTTTGATATAGTATATATTGATAGATCCAGTACATTGGCTATTTGTACAGGATTCTTACAGATTCTAAGACAATATTAAGGGCTCCAATACAGAATGATATAAATCCCAAACACTAAAACATTCCTTTTGATAGAGTCCATTAATTCATTTGAAATTTAATCAAATGGCTAGCAAATAAAGCCATCATAGTGGGATGGGCAATGTATTGTCAGAAACTACTTAATTTTTGAGACGCGTATATAGGGTTGAATTTTGATCTAAAAATATCTGATTTTAAAAAAGGGTTTCAGTTTACTAACACCATTGTCCCACAAATCATGTTTTCCCCCAAATAATATTTATGTATGCTAATGTTTAGTAGGATTTTCATTAAAGGTAATCCAGAACTTGAATATAGTAAAATAAGCCATACAGAATTAAAACCATTCAAATACAAACTTAAACAAGACAACACTGAAATGCTACTAAAGAAAGTTTGCTAGATGTTCTCGGGAACATTTCAAAAACTTTCAGTGACTAGGTAACTTGTTTAATACTTATAATTTTTTTCTGTATTTATATATTTTATCATTTTGTAAGCCACTCAAGGTCACTTTGAACCATGCAGCAAATAAATTTAATTAAAAACTAGATCATTCATTGATGCCAAAATCCAATTAAATCTGGAGTCTACTTAGCGGCATTGTGCATATATTATTTTACTCCAGATGTTCTGGGTGATTCTGGCTGAAATCTCAAAAGAATATTGAAATATTCAAATTATTAACTTTAAAATAAACACGAAACAATTTTGGCATCAAAATCCTTTTAGATTCCATTACTTGTAATCATAGCCCTATATTCAACAAATCACCTATTCATTTTGTGGTTAAGAGTTAAACCATGGCGTAAAACAATATCGCAAGAACTCATTTTGTTTAAATGAGTTGAATTATAGTTGAATTACTGCAAATCTCCAAGATACTTAGTAGATGTAGTTCCAGCTTTGCTTATCCACATTCCCTCCCCAATTCAGAACAGGAAAATAAATCACTGCTGATGTAGTGCATTTGTTTCAATCCAAAACAAAACTTACTCATTGCATGGTATATCGGCTTATGCTTTCCCTCCAGTCGGACACTTGCAATGGCTGCAAGTTTCCCTGGCGGTTGCATCCATCCATCTAAAAGGTACCAGGTTCGAGCAAATGTAGCCCATTGCTTAAAAAAAAATAATGAGTGTATAAAATAAATGGCAAGATACAACCTTGGATGAAAAAAACAATAAAGATATTTGACATTCCAATGCCAGATCGAAAGCTAATCCTACCTGGATAACGGAAGACAAATGGACCTAACTGTGTGAAAGATCAATCTTACATCTTTCCTTAATAAATAATAGGTGTGCCTGAAATCAGTGGCTCTTAGGAATAATAATAATAATAATAATAATAATAATAATAATAATAATAAGCAGCTTCCTGCTGTAGCGCCAGGGGAGATACAAAAGACTGCGTGACTCGAAACATCTTAAGAAAATACTTGGTTGATAGCTAGGATGCTGGCAGCAACCCATATCAACCATCAGAGCCAGTCAATGATATTTGTGATACATTTTTATTTTTTTATTTTTTTTTTATAAATAAATTTTATTAAATTTACAATTAAAAACATATCGACATTACATACACAAAAGGAAAAAAACAAAAAAAGAACACTCGGTCTTACAAACTGGAAAGAAAAGAGAAGAAGAGATGTAAAAGAAAGAAAGAAACAAAGGAAGAGAAAGAGAAAAAAAAAAAAAGATGCGTTTAAAAACAGACAATATCCTTTTTGACAGTCTGCAAGATCCAATTCTCCTACCTTAATTTGAATACACACATCTTATCGATATCTATGCTTAAATTACCCATTGTCCATTAAGCAGTTTATCTCTGGACTAACCAATTATACCAAGAGTTCCAATTATCGTAAAATGTTGAAGACTCTTTGTTTTTAAGTGCTATAGTTAATTTATCCATTTCTGCACAATCACATATTTTCTGGATGACCATTTGTTCTGTACGTGCATAGGGTGATTTCCAACACTGGGCAAACGCTAATCTGGCTGCAGTTAGGATATGAATTGTTACATATTTCATCTTTTTGGGTAAATGTTTATCAGAGATCCCTAGTAGGAAGAACTCTGGTTTGTATTCGATTTGTTCTTTGGTTATCTCCTCCAACCATTTTCTGATTTTTTGCCAATATTTCTGGGTTTCTTTGCAAGACCACCACATATGAAAGTAGGTTCCTTCTATGCTTTTACATTTCCAGCATTTTGGACTCGTGTTTGGGTTCATTTTCGCCAACCTCGAAGGGGGCAAGTGCCATCTATAAAACATTTTGTATGTATTTTCTTTATATGCTGCCGATTTTGTAATCTTAATATTTCTGTTCCAAATCTTTTCCCATTCTGATAATGTAATACTTCTTCCGACATTCCTGCTCCAGGCTATCATGTTCCCTTTGACTATTTCTTGTTCTAATTCTACTTCCAGTAAGTATTTATAGAATTTGGATATGTTCTTTTTGTTTGATCCTAGTAAAATTTTATCTAAATACTGCAGTTTGTTATAAATTCCAAAGTCTTTTATATCTTGTTTGTATCTGCTATGGATTTGTATATATAACCACTGATCAATTTTAAATCCCTGTTCCTGTAGTTCTTGTCGAGTTTTTAATTTTCCTTGCGGATCTAATAAATCTTTATATTTAATCATTTTTGTTATGTCCAAATTATTGGGGTGTACCATTGCCTCCATTGTTGATAGCCAGATCGAATTTTTAGATAGTGTTTTTGCATATTTTTTCCAATTAATTAATAATGAGTCCCTAATGAGGTGTCTATGAAAGTAAGACTGCTTGGGTTTCCCCACTTCCCATAAGAAGGCATGCCACCCTCTCTGGAGGTCATGCCCTTCTAATGCTAAAATTCTTTTGTTAAGTAAGTTCACCCAGTCTTTTATCCATAATAAGATAGCTGCTGAATAATATAATTCCCAATGTGATACATTTTTAAACGTTCAGTTGACTGAGTTTCTTGTTTAATGAATAAGAGATAATAATAATATCTAGGATGATGGCAGCAACCCATATCAATACCAGTGCCAGTCAATGATATTTGTGATACATTTTTAAATGTCCAGTTGACTGAGTTTCATGTTTAATGAATAAAAGTATAATAAAAAAATTAAATTTATATGCTGTCTGTCTCCCAAAGACTCTGGACTTTGCAGCAAGCCCAGTAATGGTCTGGCAACCCTTAAAGGACAAACAAAACCCTCACACTACTCACATTTCCTAGATTCAGTATATATATATATGTAAGCTCAGCCATTGGTTGGACTTCATTATTATTATTTATTTACATTTGTTGCTTCTAGAATCGTGAGCCAATGTATTCCAGTTACAAAGTCCAGCTGTGGGGATTCATATTGCTTTAAGCCAGGGTTTCTCAACCGCAGCTTTTAAGAGATGCGGCCTTCAACTCCCAGAATTCCCTAGCCAGCCATGTTATATAGGGAATTCTGGGAGTTGCAGTTCATTCCTCTTAAAAGCGGCTAAGGCTGAGAAAACATGTCTTTAAGCCCACCCAGAAACATCCTCCGGACTCTTCACGTGTCGAGAAACCATCCATCCAGCCGTTACTCTTGACTAGACCCCAAGTCTCCAAGACGATTCTTAAGGGGAGAGATGCCGCGGAGGAAGCCTCTGAAAGCCGGCCGGCCTGTCCTCCCCCAATCCTTTTACGGCTCCTTCTTCCACAGGCGGCTTCCTCGGGAGCCGGACCTGCCCGAGAAAGCTCCCCCCTCCATCCCGAGGCGGTCGGACACAAAGTCACCCCCGTACCTGTGCAGACTTGGTGAAGCTCGCCATGGCTTCCACAGCGCGAGCGGAAGCGGCGGGCCGCCTGGGTCACGGAGACGAGAAGCCAGAGCAGCACCTGTCTGAGAAGCGGAAGGGGCGGGTCAGCCGAAGCGGGAAGTCTCGCAGGGGAGGCGCGGGAGGTTTAACCGCGTCGGCGTCAGTCATGGACCGCTATCTGCTCTTCCTCAGTTGGCGGCTCCGGGGCGGCCAGACGGATCCCGGAGGCTTTTCAGGTGCCGTTTCGGGGGGAAGGTCTTGCGCTGAGGGAGGATGGGGGCGCCCTCTTTCATTCTTATCCGGGACGCGTCCGTGGCTTTTTTTTTCTTTTTTTTGGAAGGGGTGTGGTTGAAACGAATTGCCCTCTTTGGGGATTTGCTCTGCCTGCCTAGACTCAGATCTCCTGGTGGTCTCCCATCCGAGAAGCGCTTCATTTTTGGAAAGGATGGTTAATGCTGCCACCTAGCTGAATCTGTGGGGTTTGTAAGGGCAGCCTCTGTCCTTTTTCTTGTTCGATTCCTAGGAATTTATATTTATATTTATATAATTCTCTCTTGCTCTCTCTCTCTCTCTCTCTCTCTCTCTCTCTCTCTCTCTCTCTCTCTCTCTCTCTCTATCTATCTATCTATCTATCATCTATCTATCTATCTATCTATCTATCTATCTATCTATCTATCTATCTATCTATCTATCTATCTATCTATCTATCTATCTTGCTCCCTATCTCTCTCCATCTCTCACTTTCTATATCTCTATTTCTCTCTCTCTCTCTTACTCTCTCGTTATATAATAGGAATTTATGGTGGTCTTTCCACTAGGCTGCCTTCCTAGATGTCTTGGATTATTGCAGTTACTCAAATGCCAAGTTATCCCCCCTCCAACCATAAAATTGGGAAAAATGTATAATATTGCACTGAGCAGAGAGAAAAAAATTCTATCTATCTATCTATCTATCTATCTATCTATCTGTCTATCTATCTATCTATCATCTATTTAAAAAGGTATCCTTGGGTACTTCTGTATTGCAGCTACCAGTGGGTAACTATGGTGGGATGATTGGAATAATGATTTGTGCTGCCTACATAATTTGAAATACACTCCCTCCCCTTACAAATCTTGACAGGATTAATTATTTTATAATTAAAAGATCAGGGTTCCACCTCCCGCAGGCTTTTTCTTCTGTTTAAACCAATAGTCTTGTTCCTACAGCCTAGTAAATCAACTCATGGGATGGGAGAGGAGAGGGTTGTTTTAAGGAAACCTATTTAAAAAGAGCTTATTGGCTTAGCCAGCTAATGGTTTTTATATCCCAAAGCAGAGTGAGGTTAAGCTAATGTAGCCCCATCAATCTTGTAGGGAGATATAGGTCTTGACAATAGATGCATTTTTACACACTTAGTTTTCCAAGGCAGAGGGGTGCATGTACCTTGGAGAGGGTTGCCAGCGGGTTTTCTTTAAAAAACAACACCCAGTTTGCACTGAAAGCCAGATTCTATACAAACACAGGTAACAAAAAAACACAGTATATTTCAACCCTATTCCTAGGGTTGCCAGTGGCATTCCTAAAATGAGATTTTGTACTAGGATAAATAGGCTACGTAGCCTTGCTTTCATGATTTTTCAATAAACTCTTATGTTTTCCAGGTTTGACAGCTGAAAATATTTATAACTTGCTCAAAATAAATTGCAGTCCCTCTCTAAAGGCAACATTTGAAACTTTCCCAGGTAAGGGAAGCTTTTCTGCAGCAAACTACAATATTGCCTGGCACAGTGGGTGAACTTAAACTGTTGAGGACATAGAGGGAGTGAACTTTGCTGCTTTTGAACTTGCTGAAATATCTCATCGTTCACTGTAAAAAGCAGGATGAGGAATAATAAAGAAATCTGTTTGGATTACAATGTTTCTTGGTTTTTGAAGCCTGACATCAATCTTGCCAAACTAAAGCAAACTTATATAAAGCATATACTCTGAGAATTAGAATAGAATAGAATTGAATTCTTTATTGGCCAAGTGTGATTGGACACACAAGGAATTTGTCTTGGTGCATATGCTTTCAGTGTACATAAAATATACATTTATTATTACGGAGGAACCATTTTTATCCTCTTTCGCTCATGCAAACTATCTGAACTTAGTTGTCTCTTGTTCCTCTGGAATTCACCTCCTCCCTCCTGGGAATCTGGACTACCTTCATCAGAGGCCACTTAATAAATAAAACTACTAGCTTTTTCACTACAATGCAGACAATTGTCTCTGCAGCATACAATACAAAACATTTTTAAAAAATCAAACACTGACAGAAAAATAACCAGCTAATTTTCTTGTGGATGATGGGGAGGAAAGAAAGCACAATTAATTACTGCATTTATCTGAAATAACACTTTGACTTTGCTACCACTAGAGTTTAAGTTTTTAGAGAAAGGATTGTTTTCATTTCTTGTATGTTATTTTAATTCTTAAGAGCTATTGCAATCATGACACTTCTTTTAATACGTTTTTCATGAAGAAAATGAAGCTCCTATTTTAATTTTCTAAAATTCATTGTAACATCTATATTACTTCTCCTTTCAGCATGTTCTCTTACTGGGATTCCATATGTGAAAGAATGGTATTTTGCAGTTCAGTCAATATGTGGATTTTCTCAGGTGAGTCACTGGAGACGTAATTATCCCAAACATTAGTTCCAGCTTTTTCAACCCTTAACAATATATTCTTTTAACCGAATAGTTTTCTAGTACTGACTGGGAGGACATCAGTATTAATGAAGAGACAGACCAAAGCAAAACCTCTATTCAAAGAAATATTGAAGGATATCTTGGTGATCAGCATGTTGAGGAAGAAGACGACAATAGGGAATCTGTATCACTCATTGAGTAAGTTGATCCACTGTGTGTATATGTTAATATGTTTGAAAATATATCTGAGAGTACAGTTTCTGAACTTGGGAATGGTCTTTAAATGCATAGGGGACAGTAAATATTAGGAATATATTTATAATATATTAGGAATAGCAGTAAAATAGCTGATTTAGCAAGAAATTGTTGATTCTGATAAGTTAATTACCCAAAACTTAGATGGCAAGTTTTTCATTTGAAGTAAATCTTTTCTCTCTCTTTTTCTATACACACATACAGCGCTTCCTATTTTGATACTTGGATTGGGTAAAGCACTAAATGTTTTGAAGCATATTCTTGAGTGAGAATATTTTTTTTAAAAAAAAATCGTTCTTATATTTCAGTCTATATGAAGAATCTGCGGAGAGCATACATCTTTTAGCTGATAAACTTCCTGCTCCTGGTAATGTGACCATTTTGGAAACAAACTATTTTTGTGACAAAATCATTTTGCTTTTCAAAATGCCTTTGAGGCAGTTAGTCTGTCTTCTGTTTGTAATAATGCTCTGGTAAATAGCTTGGCACACAAGGACACCTTACAGGCAATTATAAATTATATAGCGAAAATCTGGAAGGATGCCCTTGCTAGGAGAAATTATTTAATAGCACACAATTTTTGCTTAAAATAATGTAGAGGAATAAAACATACTCCATACCAAAAGCAACCATGTAACTAGCAATAAAGGAAAGGATTTTGTCTATGTGGGATCCTTAGTGCGTTCTGAGCTTGGTTGTTTTCTTGCACATGTTTCATTACCAAACCGGATAACATTATCAGTGCTCGATCCTGAGCACTGATGATGCTACCTAGTTTGGAAATGAAATGCCTGCAAGAATGCAACCAAGCTCAAGACTGTATCAGTGATCTCGCAGTTCAACCCCGAGCTACAAATATTCTCTTCTACTTATTTTTTTGAATTTGGTTTTTATGATGATTTTAGTCAGTTCAAGACAGTGTATATACCTAATGCTCTGTGGCTTGGACTGAAAGTGAGGGACTGGCCCAAAGCACCCAGCCAACTTCTGTGCTTAAGGGAGAAGTAGAACTCAGCATTCCAGTTGCTAGTGTAGCACCTTAACCCCTATGCCAAATTGGCTCTATGAATATTGGTTGTTGAATTATGGAGCTGCCCTTGTTTCTAATCAGAAAGCGCATGGACAGTGAAGAGCATACTTTAGTATATCCATCTTGAAACGCTGTTTGCAAACTGTACCGATTGCAAGTTGGCTTCTGGGTATGATTCAAGATGCTTCTTGTTAGCTATAAAGCCCTACATACATAAGGCTTAATTATTTTGAGGGAGCCCCTATCTCCCATAGCATCTGCCCAATCAATTCAATCTGATAAGAGTTAAAAAAATAGAAGTGTCCAATGTTCAGTTTCCTGCTCCTACAAAAAAGCAGACTGAAATGCCTGTCTTCATTTATGATATTTCCTTCTGCAGGAAAAGCCATGGTTGATGTTATTCTCCAGTCTTCAGAAACAGACGCCCCTCAATTAAAAGACTGTTTACCTGTCATTGGTGCTCTAAAACACCTAAGAGAATGGCATGCAGCAAAGATCACTATCGTAGCAAACAAAAGCAACAGGTGAGTAGTGGTATTCAGATAAGATAATTGAGAAAGGGAGGGTTGCGAATGTCATTTTAGGAGTACAGGTAGCCTGCAACTTATGACCAGTTGCTTAGTGACTTCTCAAAGTTATGGTAGGCCTCAAGAAAGGTACTTGCATCCTGGATTCAAAGTCATGATAGCTGTCATACATTTTGGTGTACTAAGTTGTTGAGATTCACTGGATAACCTTGGGCTAGTTATCCACCTCTTTGCCAGTCACCCAACCCAATTCACCTTGCGTGGAGAAGGGAGTTGCATGCTACCTTGAAGAAAAGTGAAATGCAAATCTTAACGGGGTAAAACTAGATAACATTTCGAATAAGATCTAAATATTTTACAAAATGATAAATGACATTCCATAGCTTTTTGTAGCACTGTGGGATCATATTTAGTCTCCTAAAAATTATTCACTTTGAAAGTTACCAAGATTTTAGTGAAATATGCACTACTTACACATGTTTTCTTTTTACAGTGCTTGGCAAAAATTTGCAGAATATCTTTCTGCTGATATATTAGCTCTTGAAAACGTGCAAGACAGTATTGATTCAAGGGAACTGTGGAGAGGAAAGATTCAAATCTGGGAACAAAAGGTATTGGGTTTGAAATTTTATTGGAAGAATAGTACCATAATAGTACCATAAACTATGCACTGGATTTATGTATGGAAATATTTATCCACCTGTTATTTTCATTGAATGTGGTGTATTAGAAAACTTTGTGCTGCTATAGTCTCAGGCTTGGCTTCTAATTAAAGAAACATTTGCCAAGAGCTTCCTATTAAATGATCTTCGCTCATGGGACTATACTCTTGAGAGAAGCCACGTTTTGTCAGAGTCTTCTCACTCTTGCAACCAGTTGGAAAACTTAAAAACTCCAGAGACTGAAGTAAAGTTCATTTTCTCTCAGTAAAAAGGTTATTAAGATCGAAGAGGCTTAATAAATAACTGCATTAGTTAAGAACCTCCTTCATGAATGGAATAATTCTATAATATGAATTACTTGTTCTGTCCATAGTTTGTTTTGGTTTTGGTTTTGATGTGTATGTGTATGGGGGGAGGCAGCACAGTTTGCAGATCTGAAAAAGCAATCCAGAGATTTTTATTCATTTGTTAAATTTATATGCCGTCCATCCTACTGTTGAGCTATTCTGTCAATTCCAACATGGATGAAAGGCTGGAAAGAAAGGGTGAAAGGAACAATAAAAAAATACAGTGGGCTCAGATTAGAATATTGTGCACAAAAGAGAAAGGAAATGGGTTTAGAAAGCATGTGTTCTATCTTACCTGTTTTGGGGGGGATATCAGAATTATTGGAGTCAACGTACTTGAAAACCTACAGGAGAAACTGATTGTGCTAGCATTAAAAACGTAGTTAACATTTTAAATAGGTATTTTTGGACCCATAAATACCGTGCTTTCAAATTCCACTGGCTGCATTATAATTTCTCATTTTATATAATAGCCATCTTAAATAGCCATTTTATATAACAGAGATCTGGGTGTGTAATAGTTAAGAACTTTATAACTATTCTTTGCTTTTTTTCTCCAGTTTGGATCTGAAATCACATTTCCAGATTTTTGTATAAAAGGCCCTGCATCTGGAAGGCCATTCAGCCCCTTCTGCTTAAATACTTTCTCTGCGGCTGATGAAAATAAACAGTCAAAGAATACCAATATTCACTCTGCGAAGGTAATTGATGCGTTTGGTCTATCTGAATTGCAGTTTTTAGCATTTTAGAAATCAGATAAATCTAGGTTCAACAATGCCATAAAATAGAATATTACTTTTTTTTAAAAAAAACCTTGGAAACAATATTTACCTAGAAAAGTAAACATTTTAAAATCTAGCTTTTTTATGGCTTAGTAGGTAAAATGCATACGCCCAGAGGCATAGAAATTAAAAATCTATTTCATGGTGGTGTTAGTCTGTTTTGGAAATCTAGCTGCTTTGTTCTCCAAGAATAGCTTCAAGGAAAAAGAAGAAAATCTCAACTCAAAGTAAAATATATATATTTTGCTTTCCGAAGTCTTTTGGAATAGGGTGGCATAATACATGCACATTTAGAACTTATGGAAAATTCTGTCTCAATATAGATGAAATAATTCTGCAATTTGGTTTGGTTTTTTTACCAGGCTATTCAGGGCAAAACACACATCAGATTTCAGTTTAAGAATTTGAACACATAGTAAGAGATAGGCTGTTTGATATGACCAAGTGAGCTTTTAAAATGGAAGAAAGGTGCTCAAAATTTTATTGTCAGGAATGTGGAATTTCTGGCTTGCTGGATTCAGATGACAGATGGTTCTGTCTGCCAGGAAAATTGAAGCTTTTTTTTTTTTAACTTTGTGCAGACGTAGCTGGCAGCAATAGGGCCCCTTCTCTGCAATTGCATCTTTGCCACTTCTGAGACCCAGGGCTGAGATCCTTTCACTCCTAAAGCCTCATCTTTGATAACCAGCCTGGCAAGCAGGGGTGGGATTCTACCAGTTCATACCTATTCGCTAGAACCGGTTGTTAACATTCTAAGCAGTTCGGAGAACCAGTTGTTAGAAAAAATTACTGGCTTAATCCTGTAAGGAAAGCAGGAAGGAAACATTCTGGTGTTGCTTACAGAAACTGCCTCTCCGTTAACCCTTATTACATTCTTGGCAGGACTAGACTTCCTGTCTCAGGAACGTCTCTGGAGTTTTTTTCCTCTTTGCTGGTAATTTGCTTGTGTGCAGTGACCATGCAGAGTTACAATGGCACTGAAAAAAGTGACTTATGACCATTTTTCACACTTACAACTGTTGCAGCATCCCCACACTCACGAGAGGCCAGGCGAGGAGATGCGTTCCTCGATGTGAGTGATATTGAGTTGGCCACGCCCAGCCAATAACATGACCACCAAGCCACATCCACCCAGTCACATGACCACCAAGCCACGCCCACCACCTAAGCCACGCCCACAGAACCCGTTAAAATTTTTGAATCCCATCCCTGCTGGCAAGGGTATAGAAAGAAAACAAATTTATCCCTTAATGTTTGTTTTTCATCATGTATTTATATACAGTAGATCATAGCCTTCTGCTGAACTTCCTTCTCAAGCAGGAGACTCTATATCAGTGGTAGCTAACCTTTTTGGGCTCCTGTGCCGATAATTGCGTGCGTGTCAGCACCCAGAAGGCAATGCACGCGGGTCCCCCACCATGCCCTCCACGCATGGGTGTGTGACTCCCCTGCACACCGTGCGTCTCTGCGCATGCGCGAGTGGCCCCCCTACACGCCGCGCATCTGCGCATGCACATACGTCTCCCTTGCACCTCAAACATGTGCACCAGATACCCGACAATCAGCTGTTGGACTGGCGGCGCATGTACACATACACAGTAGACCTGGGCTGTGAGGGCTCGTGTGCCGGCTGTAATGGCTCTGTGTGCCACTTCCGGCACGCTTGCCATAGGTTCGCCATCAGGGCTCTATATATTCAATGTCACTGTAAATATACACAGGGATAGCTAAGGAAAATAGCTAGGGTAGTTGCCCTAAAATTGTAGAATCTTAAAGAGAATCAATAAGGAAAGTTAACAAAGAGAAAAGTTTAGAAAAGGAAAAAAAACTGTTGTTCAGGTCAATATTGCTACCTGCTCATAGAGTTTGCCTGCTAGGACAAATACGGAATCAACTCTTATCTTGTCCAATTAAACCCAGTCCACATAGTTTATTTTATCATCCTCAATTTTTGCTTCATCGTGGCAGACTTTATCACCTCTGTTGAATCTCTCAACTTTGAAATTTTTTTTGGGGGGGGGGTGCAAGGGGAAGGAAAAAAGAGAAAGCTCGTTCTTATTTTTTTTTCCCCCCAGAAACCAAAGTTTTGATAGTGTGTGCTGGAATACGCAATCCAAATTACCTTTTAATTTTGTTTCAGGTGTTCCATTATTACAGTCCTGCTTTAAAATTTGTACAGATGGTGCTGTTGACTCACCTGCCAGCATGTTTAATGTCGAACCTCCATTTTGAGCTGTATCCTTTTATAGCAGGTGTCATTTGGTTTGATTTAGGAGTATTTTACGGCCCTGGAGCCTGGGAATGAATGTCAGAAACAGGAAATCTTTAGAGCAAGTAAACTAAATACTCTCATAGATATGCACTGTCACGAATGACAGTTTTAATGAATGGTACAATTATTGCTAACATTGCTTTTGAGTTTTACAGAGGCAATCATTCATTCTATAAACGTGGAAGACATTTCCCCTGAATCCAGTGGGTTCATTCTTAAGATACATAGCACTGTACACTCCTGGGCCTTTGCAAAGTTGAATAGTAATATATGTAGAATAACAGTTGGAAGGGACCTTGGGGGTCTTCTAGTCCAACCCCTTGCTCAAGCAAGAGACCCTATATCATTTCAGACAAATGGGTGTCCAATCTCTTCTTAAAAACCTCCAGTGTTGGAGCACCCATAACTTCTGGAAACAAATTGTTCCACTGATTAATTTTTCTAATTGTCAGGAAATTTCTCCTTAGTTCTAGGTTTGTTCCCTCCTTGATTAGTTTCCCTATAATCTTGGAAAGATTACATGGAAAAATTGTTTCTTATTTGTTTGTTACATTCTCCAACACCAATATTCGGTCATCTAATCATCTCACCAGTAATTAATTGACTGATTGATTGATTGATTGATTTAATTTATATTGCTGCCTATTCGCCCATGGTGACTCGAGGTGGCTTACACAATGTAAAACCATATTTAAAACAAACAAAAAAATAAAAACAAAAACAAAAAAACTAACAAAAAGAATCAAATAAATTAGTAAAGTACAATAGAACAAAATTTGGAGGTGGGAAACAAAAAAACCAACTCCCACCCCCCCACCCCAACGACAGCAGATCACACTAGCCACCTGATGGGCTCCATCCCTCTCTGGGTTCCCCAGGCCCGCTGGCAGAACCAGGTCTTCAGTGCCTTCCGGAAGAGTATTAGAGTATTAGAGAGGGGGCCATTCTAATCTCTGGGGGAATGATGTTCCAGAGAGAGGGAGCCACCACGGAGAAGGCCCTTCTTCTAGGTCCCACCAGGTGTATCTCCCTCAGGGATGGAACCCGCAACATTCCCTGCCTCCTCGCTCTAATGGGTCAGGTGGATGTGACTGGCAAGAGACGTTTCCTTGGATAATAATGAAGGTTATTGGTCTGTATTTGTATCCAGATCGCCCTTGACTTATAACAGTTTGCTTAGTGACCATTTGAAGTTACAACAGCATTGAGAAAAAGTAACTCATGACTATTTTTCATACTTTATGACGGTTGCAGTGTCCCTATGGTCATGTGATTTACATTCGGATGCTTGACAACAAACTCATTTGTGGCAGCCGCAGCATCCTGGGGTCATGTGTGATCCCCTTTTGCAACCTTCTGACAATCAAAGTCAAGGGGGAAGCCAGAGTCACTTAACAACCTTGTTACTAAGTTAACAGCTGCAGTGATTCGCTTAACACCTGTGGCAAGATGGGGCAAAACTCACTTAAAATATGTCTCGCTTAGCGACAGAAATTTTGGGCTCGATTGTGGCCGTACGTGGAGGACTACCTTTATTGACTTTTGCACTTCGTGGCTGTGAGTCTGTGATTCCTAAACTTTGCCTAGGGCTTTGGCTAGAACTGATGCTGAGAAGAAGTCTCTCCTCTTGTGGGATCAGCTTTCTTCGCTACATGGAAAGGTAGATGGTGGCTTTTTATTAACATTAACTTTTAGCAGAATGAAAGTGAGTTAAAACTAATGCACCTGTATTCCTGAAAAGAAATCTTGTTTTTAAAGTCCAGAGAAACAAGATAATATTTGTACACGGCTTAGGAAAAAGTCCTCCCTGATTCATTGGGGTGAGATACATAGCAAAATTAGCCTTGGAAGATTCTGTTATTACAACCCACTTCAATAAAGTAGAGTTCTAGTCTTCCTGTGGAGTTGCTTTCTTGATGTGGTCCCTCTAGTGGGGCTGACCTCATCTGATGCACAGTCAGCTTTAAAGGAGCCGGGTAAGTCTCTGTCTGTCTGTCCCAAAGGTGCTTTTTCAAAAGACAACTGGGTGTTGTTTTTACTTGAAGACGTTTCGCTCCTCATCCTTCTTAAGCTTCTTCTGCTCTGACTGGATGGTGGGGAATGGAAGGATTTATATTCCTTGCAGTCATCTGGCCGTTAGCACGCTTTCTGAGAGACGTCAAGGCCACTTGGAGGTTTATCTGTGCCCTCAGGGTCACCTGAATAGTGCAAATGGGTATGAATGACTGAGAAACTCCATAGACCCTGTCTGTCTGTCTGTATCTTATCTATATCCCAAAGGTGCTGTCAGGATTCCGGCAGTTACCCCCATTTAAATCATGAGTCTCGAGCCAAACTTCCAAAACTTCACAGGATTTATTGGGAATTAACATGTCCGGAACTGCCTGGGTGTAGCCGACTGAGACATCATTCATTGTCACTCTTGACCCTGGTTTTCCCTCCACCCCCGGGTGTATCATAATTCATAATCTCCAATGGGACACATCCATAGCCCAGAGTCATCAATCATGCTCTCCAGTTAGAATTTTGCTTGGTATAAACTTCAGTCACCTAGTTACTATCTTTGAAAACATTTATGGAATGCACTTTTGGTTTGCAAGCTGCCGCACTGCTCCTCCCTCCCTTTCTAAAAAGACCATAGAAATATTTTTATGAGTTGACAGGTGCTTTTTCAAGAGGCAACTGGACTTCCTGGTTTTTCTTTGAAAATGTTTCGCTTCTCATCCAAGAAGCTTCTTTCAGCTCTGAATGGATGTTGGGGAATGGAAAACCCAGAAAGTCCAGTTGTCTCTTGAAAAAGCACCTTTGGGACATCCATGACCTGGATGACTGAAAATCTCCATAGACTGACTAAGTGACGGACTGACTGTCCACTCCATCTATCTCTCCATCTCCATCCATCCATCCATCCATCCATTTATTTCTTAACCATTCATCTGCCTCAGAGAGGGCTCTGCTTATGCATGAGACCTTTCGTATATCTCATTATCTGAGAAGATGCATTTATAATGGTCTATATATGTTTCATCTGCAGGTAGGAGCTTTATTCGTACTGCCTTGCAGTATAAGCAGTATGTTGAATCCTGTACCCAGCCAGCTAAGCTCAAAAAAATGGAAGGAATGCATAGCTGAGAAACACAAAGGTCTCAGCAGTAAGTAAAGTTGTATTCTTTCCACACTACGCTGCTTTCTCCGTGTTAGTAAATTGATAAAAAGATAAAGTAATGCTTGGTGGTTCAAAAAAACTGATTAAGAAAGACACTGACTGACCTCCACTGCCTTCTGGTATGGTCAGCAGAGAAATTGGAAAGTTTGGGTCTCTGCTTTCTCTCAGGTTGGAAAAAAGTGATGCTAACTGTAAGTAAGCTTTTTTTAAAAAAAAACCAAAACCTATATATAGCTTGAACTTTAGAAAACATATTACTGAAATCAGGAATCCTGGCTACTTGAAATCTAGCAGGCATGCTGATTTAATCTAGGTTTTTTTGGTATGTGTTTATGAACAGAACACTTTTCATTTTTGTGAACATCAAGATGTATTTCTCTTTAGTTCCAGAAGTTGAACTTAAAGGAGAAACTTGCAATTATTATTTCTTGGTGCAAGGCAATGGCTATGGAGGATGTAAAGCAACAGTAATCTATTCAGCCAATCAGATAAATGGTTCTGTCCCTCTTGCAGAAAGTATAAGAAAGCTGACAACAGCAGGAGAAGAAACAGAAGCAGGTATACCTTTTGTGATTGAACCAAGAGGCACAAATGTGTAATTTTCATTCCAGTAGGGTAAAGTTGTAAGTAGAATAAATCCTTTTTTTTTTTTTTGTAAATAGTAATTATTTGAAACGAGCCTCAGGAAACTAATCAGATCTGTGAATTAAACACATTGATCATGAATAGCCATATCTATTATCTTCTTTAATCAAATTATCAAAACAGAAGTACAACCTTGTTATCAGAGTTTTATTTGATATTAAGAAAGATCTTCAATTCACTATTGACTGGACTGGTCGGACACAGGTTAGACTTGTTCTTTCACCTTGTTCTCTAAGAATGTAAGACTCCACTTGAAGTCTTCACTAAGGCTTGGAGAGAATTTTTTTTCCCTGGATCACCTCTCCACTTTTAGTTTATTTACAACTTGTATAGAGAAAACACACTTGTCTCCTTCCTTTGAAAATATAAGACTATATGTCCATGTAGCTTGATATTATTGATGTTTATTAGCATTGGTTGGTCAAAGATTTTTCCCAGCTCTGTGCACATGCAAAATATGTGCTATACCAGTGAATTATGGCTATTATAATTGTCAAAATTGCCTTTTAAAGCCACATGATTTATCTGTTACTATTACAGATACTTTTCAGTTAACGAATCCAGTTTCCATGCAGGGGATAATACAGAGAGTCCTTGACCTTAATTGAGCCGGGCTACTATGGTTGTAAGTCATTAAGCAAAGCCATTTTGCCAGAAACCAGAAGGAAATGCTGGTTTCCAGGAAAACCGACTTAAATCATGTGATTGTGGGATGCTACAAACATCTGTAATTGCAGACCATTGGATGAGTGCCCAAAATGCAGTCATGCGACTGAGTGGAGGGTACAGCCCAATGTCAGAACATTGAAACAAGATCATAAGTAGCCCCAAAGGTGCTTTTTCAAGAGGCAACTGGACTTTCTGGTTTTTCTTTGAAGACCTTTCACTTCTCATTCTAGAAGCTGAAGAAGCCTCTTGGATGAGAAGTGAAATGTCTTCAGAGAAAAACCAGAAAGTCCAGTTGCCTCTTGAAAAAGCACCTTTGGGACAACCATGACCTGGATGACTGGGAATCTCCACAGACAAAGTCATAAGTAGCTTTTGAGTCTGTCATAACTGCTGCTAAGTGACCAGTTGTAAGTTAAGGGCTACCTATGTCATTCTTCTCAAGAAAATGTATGAGGTACTTTCTGCAGCGTCACCCAATGACGCTCTATGAGTAGAGGTTGCCTTGAATCTGATGTCCTTGATCATAGTCCAGTATTTACTCTCTCAAGTCATTTATTTGGCTAAATTTTAGCATTTGATGTAATTTGATCACTTCATTTTTTTAAAAAAAAAAAATCACTCCTTCTCTATCAACACAGGTTTCTTTGAAAAGTTTCTCCAAGGTTTCCCACATTTTTACGGAGAACAGATTTTACAAAGAGAGAAGAAACTGGCTCAGTTCCAAACACTGGTTTTGAATCACTGCTTGAGTAAGTAACTGAATATTTACTCACAGAATAATGGATAGAAAATACATCAATAAAAATATATCGGTCGGTGTATCTTAATTTATAGAGGGTACTATCTGAAAATAAAAAAGGGCTTTCTTATTTTAGGGGCCATGACAATCCCAGTCGTTTCACTTTGAGAATTCCTTATGGAGTGATGGAGCCTTCCATTTTGCAATCTAATGTTTGCTTGGCAAACTTCTAAACTCATTCAGTAAATCTGGAAAACTGTTTGGAAAAAAAAGAGTATACCTTGAAAAACTGTTTTATAAATGCCTGCTCGAATGACATGTGTTTATGTACGCGTAGCAAATTGCAGAAGCATTTCTCCACGAGCTAATAAAGGGATTACGTTTTTATTGCCTTATTTTTTTACTTGATAACAGCATGATGCAATCATTCAATTCAGCGAATTAGCATTATTATACATCCTGGGTTATTAACATCCTATCCGTGACCCCTATATTTCCTGTTTTCTGTTTTACAGAGAGACAAACGTTTGCTGGGCACCCACCTGTAGCTTTAAAGAATGAACTGCAATATCTATTAGCCTTCACCAGGGAACGTTTTTTTGACTTATGGAAGGTTAGCCATCCAAGTACTGTTTATCCAGGAGCAACGATTAAAACTAGAGATGAAGAAGCAATTGATGGTAAGCATCATTTTGTTAAAAAAAAGTCTGTGGAGATTCTCCGTTCACCCAGGTCAGGGTTGTCCCAAAGGTGCTTTTTCAAGAGGCAACTGGACTTTCTGGTTTTTCTTTGAAAACGTTTCGCTTCTCATCCAAGAAGCTTCTTCAGTTCAGAGCTGAAGATGGATGAGAAGCGAAACGTTTTCAAAGAAAAACCAGAAAGTCCAGTTGCCTCCTGAAAAAGCACCTTTGGGACAATCATTTTGTTACTTAATTAGACTAATTAGGATAAATACATTGCCTATAAGTTAGACTGTTGTAATAAATGAGCATTCATAATGCAGAATGTCACATAGAGAAATGGGAGGTGTTAGAACTTTGGGGTCGATTAATGGAGGACTTGGGATGACAACTTTTTGGTAGCAGGTAATACGGGCAAGGTATTAGTGGATAAGATCACCGGTACAAGTAGTTTTCGACTTACAACAGTTCCTTTAGTGACCATTCAAAGTTACAATGGCACTGAAAAAAATGACTTACAACCGTTTTTCACAGTGACGAACTTTGCAGCATCTCCATGATCATGTGATCAAAATTCAGATGTTTGGCAGCTGCTTCATATTTATGAGCCACGATGGCGCAGTGGTTAGAGTGCAGTACTGCAGGCTACTTCTGCTGACTGCTGGCTGCCTGCAATTTGGTAGTTCAATTCTCACTGGCTCAAGGTTGACTCAGCCTTCCATCCTTCTGAGGTGGGTAAAATGAGGACCCAGATTGTTGGGGGGGAAGGCTGACTCTGTAAACTTCTTAGAGAGGGCTGTAAAGCACTGTGAAGTGGTATGTAAGTCTAAATGCTATTGCTATGACCATTGTTGGGTCCCAAGATCATGTGATGCCCTTTTGCGACCTTCTCAAAGCAAAGCCAATGAGGAAGCCAGATTCATTTAACAACTGGGTTACTAATTTATCAACTGCAGTGATTCACTTAACAATTATGGCAAGAAAGGTCCTAAAATGGGGCAAAATTCACTTTTAAAATGTCTAACTTAACAACAGAGATTTTGAGTTCAATTGTGATTGTAAATTGAGGACTACCCATATTCCTGACCAGGATGGTGGGAATGAAGTTTGTAAGAAGAATAAGAATTTGGCACAAGGCAAGACTTGGGTCTCTTTACCATTGTCTCATATGTTTTCATTGTTTGTTTTTGTTGCTATCACAAAGTATAATCGAAGCTAATAATACTTGGTGTTATAGTTAAGTGAACAATAAGTCCCCGAGTTGTTGCCGGTGTAATTAAAAGTTTTGCGGACCAAAACTTTTAATTACACCGAATGGGAAGCTAGCACATTCTTAGCTGTGTTGGAATTAAAATAGAAGACGAAGGTCCATAGATTTTGCAGTGGATGAAATGCATGCCTTGCCTTCTTGCCCTTCCTCTCACCCACTGACTGTCCCAACCATTCTCAGAACCAAAGCTAAAAGATTCAAATCCTTTGAAGTGGCCTGAAAGAAATGTTCTGCAGAACTTGGAAAATTCTGAGAAGATTAAGCAAAGAACAAGGTAACATTAAGCATTTATGCCTATGGGTTAGTGTGTAGCTGTCGTGTGAATGTAGCTTTCCGCCCATTGGTTTGTTTTTCCTTTTAGAGTTTCTGAACAGTGGCTGGGCCATAAAAATGGCCAGAAGGATTCAGTATTACTTGATGCCAGGGAGTTGCTTAAGTACTTCACTGCAGAAGGCTTGCCTGTTGGAGATCTGCAGCCCTTACACATTCCAAAAAGGTAGAGTAAAATCCTTGCCTTGAACATGTGACCATGCATGCAGTTGGCTCAGTTGAGAATCTTAAGTAGCTACAAGTTCTAGTTCTGCTGGAACCTAATTTTTGCTGGGAGCATTCAGACGTCAATACTGATGTTGTAAGCTCACAATTTTCAAACAGTGTGGTCTTTTGAAGCACCTCAAATGATTGAATAGGTATTGGTTGTAATGTCTGCATTTGAAGTCCAAGAGTCACCTGCAAACTCCAAATTTCTGTGTTGCTCAGAAAGAATATAGAAGCAGATGAGATTTTCAAAATGAACTCTTAAAATGAACTTTGTTTTACCCTGCATTATAATAGAAACATCTGAACCCACATTAATATATACAGTAGGTGTAAGCTTGATTAGATCATAATGAAGACTAATAAGAAGGAATTCCCTCAGAGAATTGGAAATGGGGTGGATTTCCTTCCTTCCTTCCCTCTCCCTCCCTCTTTCCTTCCTCTTCCCTCCCTTCCTCCCTCTCTCCTTCCTTCCCTCCCTGTCATGTCCTTCCCTCCCTCCCTCCCTCATGCAGGTTCCTTGTCATGTTATTTCTCACAACTAAGTGTTTCCTCTTTCACTGACAACAGAATTCTTCCTTTCTTCCCCTCTCTCCCTCTTTCCTTCCTCTTCCCTCCCTTTCTCCCTGTCATTTTCTTCTCTCCCTCTCTCCCTCCTTCCCTCTCTCCCTTTCATTTCCTTCCTCCTCCCTCCCTCCCTCCCTCATGCAGGTTCCTTGTCATGTTATTGCTCACAACTAATAGTGTTTCCTCTTTCATTGACAACAGAATTTCAGACCATCTGCTCACAGGATTAAAGCTAATCATATTTTGCAAATACACATTATGGAAAAGTACAATTACTTTTAGGAACTAATCTCAAAAATTGAGGGGGGAGGATATCATTCGTACTGACTGATTGAAGCCAGATCTTTTTTTGTGAATGGATAATGAATGCCATTTTTGGAATGTCAGCCAAGTTATCTTGTTTTGATTAATCAGTGACAGCATGTGTATAAACTGTACTTTTAGAAAGCAACAACATATCCTACCAAGACAAACAGAACTCTGCTACTTGATTCTACAGATAGAATGTATATTTGATTATTGAGCATTTTGTGTTACTATTGTTTCTAATAACGGAGAGCTATATAGAATGATTTATGTACGAAACCTAGAATTTCTCTATGACTTAGAAATTTCACAAGGAACAGGGTTCGGCAGTACAACAACATAACACCATAATAAAGTACAACACCAAAGTAGGAGGAAGGAGGACTATTAGGTATGTTTGCTGCCTTGAGTTATTCAAACAGTAATAAAGATACAAAGCCATTAAGAGATAAAAGTCTAATAAATACATCTACAATATGTCGCTTATCTTATTTCACAGTGAGCATGGTGTGACTGTGGAGCCTGTGTCACTATTCCTGAAGTCATCACTGGCAGGGAGATTAGTACCAAATTAGTTCAGAACGTGGCAGCAGTTAATCCACTTTGACCAATTTTGGAAATTAAACAATGTTAGAAATGATAAAGAATATATGTAGCTTGGATGGGAGATGTTGGTGGTAGGTCTGTTCTCCGGGCTTGCAGTTTAGCTTCTGAACGTTTCACCAGGCTAGGTGACATCCTCAGTGGGACTTTGGGTGAAGCATCTTGAACCAAAATCATTGGCCATGCCACCACACTCCAAGCACGCAAATTCCTCCAAGCCTGATATTCTACTAATGGATTGATAATCAAACATACCTTAGATTGGAGTGATGCATTTTTATTATTATAATTTACAATGGCAAAGAGAGAGAGAGTCTGATTGTTCCTATTCTTTCTTGTTAAGATGTTTTGGTTTTTTTTGCCTATAAGAGAGCAATAACTTTGGTTTCAGGTGAATTCTCTTATGTTTTTTTCAGTGACAGTGCTTTTCTGACACCTGAACTGACACCTCGAAAACTGAGAGCTTTACCGTTTGAAAAAGCTGCTGGCTGCCACTACCACGGTCTTGAGTAAGTTTCCTTACTGGGAATTATTTTCTGAGCCCTTTCATTCGGTACAAACCCAAGAAAATATTGAAACTTTAAGATAACGATAGGTTTATCTACCAGTTCATTTCATTCTGTTGGCGATCATAGGAATAGCACTTAGACTTATATACCGCTTCATAGTGCTTTCCAGCCCTCTCTAAGCGGTTTACAGAGTCATCATTTGCCCCCAGCGATTTGAGTCCTCATTTTACCCATCTCGGAAGGACAGAAGGCTGAGTCAACCTTGAGCCTGGCGAGATTTGATCTGCCAAATTACAGGCAGCTGGCTTTAGCAGAAGTAGCTTGCAGTACTGCACTCTAACCACTGTGCCACCGAGGTTCTGCCGATCGCCAACATGATTGCCAATGTCCGATGACGGATATGGCACAAGAAGAAGAAGACGACCAGTTCTTTTTCACCTTTGGATATTTAATGCTTGAAACCAAGGATAATGTTTAAATGCACGCTTTTATAAGTGCAAACGCCAAATATTTTCTGACAATGTTTTCAGCTGAAAGTAGAGCAGTTGAGAGGTGTGTGTATTTGTGGTGGTGGAGACATTTGGGGTTTTTGTTGCTGGTTTTGTCACCAAATAGGGAAATGAGCATTTTGTTATGCTTTGTGGGAGCAAGTATGTAAGCTAGTTTTGAGCCACAAATCCCACTTATTCAATTATATAGCACAGCATTTTAGGCTTATAATACTGCCTCATAGTGCGGTTTACAGTCTGTGTGGTTTACAGTCTGACTCCTCATTTTACTGACCTCAGAAGGATGGAAAGCTGAGTCAACCATGAGCTCCGTCAGGATCGAACTATAGATTGTGGGCAGAGTTTGCCTGCAATAATACTACATTCTAACCTGTGTGCCACCAGGGCTCCTTGAAATATGACGACAGAACTGAACTATATATTTAGTTTGTTGTCAGGTTTCTAGCCACAACCCTTTCTGAGAAATGGATATTGAAAGAGAACATGAAGAATTCAAAAGCATGGTTTTATTTTGGGATCAGGGATGGCTAGCAGAAAATTACTATTTCAAAGTAAAAATGATTTTGTTACAGTTGTCTGTAAAATGTGAACTGAGATTTGGCATCTTGTGAAATGGACAGGTGATCTGTGAGATTATATATTCTGTTTCCCAACAAACAATTAGCTCCCTTTAAAAAAAGTTCCCAGTAATTATTATTTTTTATTTATTTTTTTATTAAATCAATATGCTGCCCATTTCGGTACCCAAAGCAATTCTGGGTGGCTTACAATGCAGTAAAAATATAGGTATAAAAAAAAACTATAAAAACCGTTTAAAATTCCAAAAATTAAAACCAGGCTAAAAAAAACCAAGGACTTGTGCAGATAAAGACCACACCTAGAGTACTGCATCCAGTTTTGGTCACCACACTATAAAAAGATGTTGAAACTCTAGAAAAAGTACAGAGAAGAGCAACCAGGATGATTAGGGGACTGGGGACTAAAACATGAAGAACGATTACAGGAACTGGGCTTGGCTAGTCTAGTGAAGAAAAGGACCAGGGGAGACATGATAGAAATCTTCCAATATTTGAGGGGCTGCCACAGAGATGAAGGGGGGGCTCAAGCTATTTTCTAAAGCACCTGAAGGCCAGACAAGGAACAATGGATGGAAACTGGAGAGATTGAACCTGGAAATGAGAAACTTTCTGACAATGAGAACAATCAAACAATAGAACAGAAGTTGCCTTCAGAAGTTGTGGGAGTGCCATCACTTGAGACTTTCAAGAAGAGACTGACTGCCATCTGTCAGAAATGGTGTAGGGTTTCCTGCTTGGGCAGGGGGGTTGGACTAGATGACCTACAAGGTCCCTTCCAACTCTGATTATCTGTTATCAGATTGAGGGTGGTGTCTTTATCACTGCACCTGTAGCCTAAGGCCAAACTGGCAGAACCAGTTTTGAAAGCCCTTCTGGAAGGCCAGAAGAGCGGAGGTGGTAGATTTCACCCCCCTAGTGGCAGGATGTTCCACAGGGATCTGGGTAAGAGAAGCAAGGAGGATATTCCCTTATGGCAAAAAGGGCATATAGTTTTCCTTTCTATCAGAAGAAGCCTAGACTTTCTGCAATGCTGGTGGTTCCAAACCTGTTTTTAAATGTCGACTGTTAGGTATTGCCTGGACCACAGAAGAGCTTTGGAAAGAGACGGGGAGTTTGCTGAACTTCAGTCTCGGCTTATCCGTTTTGAAACTCAGACCACCTGCACCAAGGAGTCCTGCCCTATGCCCTGGGTCTTGAGTCCCCTGCCGTCCCCGGCGGTTTTGTCCGAGCCTGGAAGTGTCCCTGACGGAGAATCTTCACAGAGAGACCTCCAGATGGAGAGGTCTAAGCTGAAACGGCGATCGAAAGATATAGAGAGCTTTGGTTCCAACAAAAGGTAATGTACTGTATAAAAAAAATCAATAGAAACGGAGGCCTTTCTTTCCTTTCTTAATCACAGCTTTGAGTGGCTGTTATGTTTGTCTTCTTTTCTATCATTTTCCCCCCGCCTGTGTAACATTATATTGTAATGTAACATTTATACTGAAGCAAGTGGCACTTTCTTAATCCCAATGTCAAGGTTCCGACTGACAAACCCAGCCCAAGCCAGCAAATCGAGACGATCAGATCCCTTTAAGGACAGCTTTATTGAGGACATCATCTCGGCCCGCGTGAAAGCAAAACCAACTAATTATTTCCTGCAGTTTTTCTATAATTAATAGATATTCCCCTCCATCCTAGTCACAGGTCACATTGTCCAATTAGTTGTTCTGGTGTCTCCCGGAAGCAACGAATTATTATTATTATTATTATTATTATTATTATTATTATTATTATTATTATTATTATTATTATTATTATGGTAGAGTAAAATCCTTGCATGCATGCAGTTGACTCAGTTGAGAATCTTAAGTAGCTACAAGTTCTAGTTCTGCTGGAACATAATTTTTGCTGGGAGCATTCAGCATTTCAAATATTGTTCAGTTGAACAGTGTGTTGTCTGGGTACAAGCATCTTTGTTAACAATAATCAAAAATTCTAACATCCTTCATGACATATTAATTCTACATGTTTCACATAGTAATATCCACCTATTAATTATACTAATTAATTGTACAATATTAACATGGTAAGATTCAACACGTTAGTCACCATATCAACGTATCATTTTTAACACATCATTTTTATTTTGTTTCCCTATTTCTAACTTCCATTTCTATTGTTTAACCATTGGTAGAACAAATCCCATATCGCATCATTGGCCAGTACTTGTTGAGATGACCTTGGTTCCCACGGGACAATCTCTTGTTTGGTCTGACATTGCGAACTTCTCCCTCTCGCCCCATACTGTGTGGCAAGCTGAGAAATGAAAAGATGGCTACAGCAGCATGGATCTGTTTTTGAAAGTGGACACCCTATAGGACAGAGTTCCCCAACGTTTCTGGCTTTATGGGCCAGCGGGTGGGAAGGGATGGTTCGTGCAAGCAGCCAGCAAGCACGCAGGTGCAGCTCCATTTCCACGAGCAGCATGCCTGCGTGTCTGCCGCTCACCTAAATGGAGCGCAGTCGCATTTTTCTCACACAAGTAAGGATGCATGCTCTCGCTGGCTGTTTCCACGGCCCACTTGCAAATCCCACACAGTCCACCAGTGTACTAGGGCCCACAGTTTGGGGGGCCCTGCTTATAGGACATTGAAAAATATTGCACAGGGCTAGCTGAGGGTAACTTGCTCAAGAGATGGTTCCATTTAGTTATTTGTGTCATGTATCCAAAGAGTTATCTTTTCATCTGGAGACCAGATTAGGGACAGCTGATCATGGAGAAAATCTATTTAACGCGGTCACTAAGAGTTGACAGCGATTTGAGGACTCATAATATTTTAATTTCGCTTTCAGGCTGATCATTCTGATAGATGTCAATACTGCGATATTTTCAAAATAAATCCAAGCCAGCATAAATACATTTCGGTAAAAAAAAAAAAAAAAAAAGTAACATTTCTTCTTCTTTCAGTTTACTGCAGTCTGAAAGCACAGATTCTGCCTTGTCCCAGGCGATCAGAATCAGCAGGAGTCACCAAGCAACAGTTGTCCCAAAGAAGTGCTTGAAGACTTCAACCCCACTGCCCTCTGCGGCGGTCAAATCTTCTCAGAATTGGGTGGTGAACAAAGAAACTTCCAGGAGCAACTCAGCAAGCCAGAACTGTAATAACGAATCAGAGACACCGAAGCCTGGGAAGGAATCGAGATCTCAGAAGCATACACGGGTAAAGAATTCCTTTCTCCCAGCTGGGTTTTTATGGGGACATCTTCACACCACCAAAAGGCCCTCTACGGCCTGCTGGCCACTCAAGAGGTTGATGTGCAACTTTCAACCTAGAGTTTTACTTCTCTAGAATAACATCATATGGTTTCAGTAACTTGTGCCTTTTGATGTGTTGAGATGAAGCCTGACGTGCTGGCTCTGGAAATTAAAATAGACCTATTTTTTTTTTCTTCCCAAGATGCTGAAGGACGTAGTGATGAGTACTCTTGAGAAGCATGGCGTTGCAAGAGACCACAAGTGCTTCACAACATGCAGTCAACGTTTATTTGAAATATCCAAGTGTTACTTAAAGGTACTCAAATGTTCTCTCTTTCCATGTGCAAAATACCAGATGATCAAGCTGTGGAATAATAGGTTTTTGTCGGTCTTCAAACTTGACAGCTTTAAGACTTGTGGATTTCAACTCCCAGAATTCCTCCTCTAGTCATGTTAGCTCAGGATTCTGGGAATTGAAGTCCACAAGTCTTCACCTGCCAAGTTTGAAGACCCTTGGTTTAAAGGGATAAAACATTTAGTCCTTGTTTTCCCCTAACTCAGGGGTGGGCATCTATGATCCTTTTATGAGTTGTGGACTTCAGTTCCCAGAATTCCTGAGCCAACCACGATTCAATTCTGGGAGTTGAAGTCCATAGCTTAGTAAAAGGGCCCTTGCCCTAACTGGTGATATGCAAATTCATATTAACCTCTTTCAGGAAATGAGAAATGCAATACACTGTAAATGCTGAAATCAGTGAGCAAATATAATTCTTTTTTGGGGGGGCATCCAAAAAAGATGGATGCTCCATCAAAGCACAGAGAAGTCATGAAGTTGTCTCTGAAAAAAGAGCACTCTGTACTCAGGGGTATACAGGAGAGTTAACATTAAATGACTTGTTGCAGCTGGTCCTCAGCTTACGACTGTAATTAAGCCAGGAATTATCGTATATCGTGCTCATTGTTAAACAGGTCACTGTGCGACTACCTGATTTTATGACCTTTTTTTTGTGGTCACCATCAAGGAAAGCATGGTAGTTGTAAAGCAAATGTTGCGGTTGTTAAGCAGATCCATTGTCCACAATAGCCCTTTTTCTGTTGTTGCCAGAAACGGAGAATAAATTCCGGTTTCCATCAAAAAACGTAAATCATAGTCACTGCAGGATGCTGCAAACAGCTGTAAATGCAGGCTGGATGCCAAACACCCAAAACACAACAATGTGACAGGAGTGGGAGGGCAGCCTTTGAATCTGGGTTGTAAGTAGCTCTGGGAAAGTCCACTGTAACTTTGAAGAGTCGCTAAGCATTTGCACCAAGACAAATTCCTTGGGTGTGTCCAATCACACTTGGCCAATAAAGAATTCCTATTCTATTCTATTCTATTCTATTCTATTCTATTCTATTCTATTCTATTCTATTTATTCTACTCTACTCTACTCTACTCTACTCTACTCTATATTCTATTCTATTCTATTCTATTCTATTCTATTCTATTCTATTCTATTCTATTCTATTCTAAGCCGAGGATTACCTGTCAACTCTGGCTGAACTGAAACTGAACCTTCATAGCACTATCCCTGGTACCGAATGCATTTCATGGCATGTGCCATAAATACATTCATAGAGTTCCATGAAAGGATTATTTTTACTTTCTCAGATTTTCTGTCTTTCTGGTTGCATTATTTTATCTGCTTTCTAGGAAGAAATACAGCATGTGGAGCAGGGTTGGCCATTCATTATAATTAAATAATACATTGGTGTTATTTATTCATTCAGAGCCAGAGGTGGTATTCAGCAGGTTCTGACCAGTTCTGGAGAACCAGTAGCAGAAATTTTGAGTAGTTCAGAGAACCGGCAAATACCACCTCTGACTGGAGATTTTACAGTATCCTTCCCTTGCCATGCCCACCAAGCCACACCCACAGAACCGGTAGTAAAAAAAATCGAATCCCACCACTGGTTCAGAGCTCTTTAATATACAAATACTGTAGGAGCCCAATGAAGTTCTGACGATAACATTCAGTGACAAAAATATGCAAAAACTCAGAAAATTTTAAAGGGACTGACATGCTAGGTGATAGAACTCAGTAACTCCCATTTTATTTTACATATACATATAAAAGCGAAATACCACTCACGCACCCTCACAAAATCTCCAGAACCGTAAAGCCTACAAACTTGAAATTTGGCACATACAATATGTTTCTCTTGGCTTCTAGGTGCTCACTAAGAAAGGATTTTTCAAAATGACCATCAGAGCATGAGTATTTCCTATATTATTATTAACACGCTCTGATGCTAAGGAGTTCTATTCCCCCTCCCCACCCAAAAAGAAATCTATTCCAAATGCAAAACACAAGCAGAGGAGTTTCAGTTTCAGTTTTACTTTCACAGCACTAAGCAGCTTTAATACAGAACAGTTGAGCTAAGCCACGCCCAGGCTCCTTGCTGTCTCCTTCTTGCTCATAGCAAATACTGCTTCAGTTTCCAAACAGCCCTCAACTCTCTCACCCACTGACAGGGACACTAGCCAGATGAATACTGATGGATGCCGGTAGGCAGAGGCAGAATTTTTTCCCCCTTATTTTCCTCCCCAAAAACTAAGCCCAACCACATAGTTTCGTAGCGAAGCACGGGTATCGAGCTAGTATGCAATAGATGAGAATATTTGTAGCTTCGGGGAGTCCTTGGCCCTCTGTGAGGTTGGTGGTTTTCTTGTTGACATTTCGTCACCCAACAAGATTACTTTATCAGTGCAAAACCAAGCTCAGAGAGCACCCACGAGCCCCATAATATATATCCTGCTATCCTAGACATCTCTTCACCTCAGCCTAAACTTTGAAATTTCCAGGGGAAAAGTGAAAACTGAAGCAACGGTAGCATCTGCAAAAATTTGTCTTGGTTGAAATAGGTAAACCTAGTGAGAAGTTTTCCTTAGGGTTGTGATCTTTTTTCTTTGCGCTGCTAATTTAAGTTTTATTCTGTATGAATTATGCAACACCGGCTTGAATCTCTTACTTCAGGCTACCTTGCCGGAAAACATTTTTAATTCTTTCAGCCTTTGCGGAGAGAATTCTATGATTCATAGCAGACCATTGCCATCTTGTGGTCAGCTGGGAACGCGGAATTTTCTTTTTCAACCAAGCTGCTGCTTTCCCATAATCTGAACAACTCCCATCCATTTACCTCCACCGCTAATGGAAACGCTTTTTTAAAATATTCCTCCCATTTAAGATCAAGTTTGCCTATCTCTTATAAAATGGATTGATGGGAAGGGCCGGAAAAAGAAGACCTGAATCTTCAAGCCGCAAGTTATGAAGGAGGCCTTGATTCCTCCCTCGTAGGGCTTAGGAGGAAGACAATAGACGTGAGGCTTCCTCCTGTAGAGTTGGTAGCAGGAACTACCAAGCCACTTCCCCATATTGGGAAGAATGGAAGGGCTTCTGTTGGAGCATTTGTGAGATCATAGGCAGTCCTTGACTTATAACGGGTCCCTTAGCGACGGTTCAGTTATGACAGGCCTACTTTCAATCTACTATTGATCTCAGCTGGAAGTTCCAACAGTCAGAGCCCCTCCATAGTCACCTGATCAAAACTGGTGCTTGGCAACAGAGCTGCATTTATGGCCATTTGCAGCACCCCGTAGTCACATGATCCCATTTTACAAGCTTTGCTGGAAAAAAATGGCATTTCCTTCCAGTTTTCAGCAGAACCATGTCATACATAGCACGCTGGGGTTAGTTTAATGATTGCCACATTCCCTTCACAACTGCCACAGAAAACGAAAGTAAAATCAACTGTCGTGATTTACAACGTAATGGAGAAATTCCATTACGGTTGTATGTTGAGGACTACTTGTGCTTGGCTTCTGCCGGTGGGTCCAACCATTCCACAATCTGGTGATATGGCTCCTATCCTCTCGTTGCATATTTAAGTTAGGGAACTCCTCTGATTTTACACAAGAACGTTTATTTTTATTTATTTATTTTGTCAAGCGATTATAAGATAACAGGTATAAGTATAAACATAGTTGTGAATACATGAAATGGATACATATAAGAAAAATAAAAGAAACAATAGGACAGGAACAGTAGACATGTTGGTGCACTTATGCACGCCCCCTACAGACCTCTTAGGAAAGGGGTGAGGTCAATAGTAGACAGTCTTAAGGTTAAAGATTTTGGGGTTTGGGGAAGAAACCACAGAGTCAGGTAGTCTCAGCGTCCCTTCTGATATGACTTTATGGTTGGATGTAAACATTTGGGAATTGAATTTCATAACAATATAGGGCAGTGGTCTCCAATCTTTGCAGATCGGCAGAGGGGGGAGTGGGGGATGATTTCGCACATGCCATTTTCACAAATGCAGCTTCACCCGCACACACCCGCACATCCCACTTCCACAGCCCAGTTTCGAACAGGCCGTGGCCCGGCACCAGACATGGACCTGGGGATGGGGACCCCTGATAAAGGGCACTAAATAGATTAGGACGCAAACCAAAATTGGTAAGAAAATTTAGTTGACAAGACTAAACTACGATGATAAATGGGTTTTCTTGTTCGTCTGCAGAATTTCTAAATTAAGACGCCTATATAGCTATTTGTACTGAACAGGTGGCAAAAGTAGTGTTGCTAAATAAGAACATTATTCTTCCTTGCCATCTTAAAAGGTTTTCAATAATAAACCAGCGTCTTTTGAAAGTAATGTATTTCATATTTAGGATTTGAAAACATCTCGAGGTCTGCTGGATGAAATGAAAAAAGCTGCTATCAGCAATGTTCAACAGGTAAAGTAATGGTTGTCTGGACCACATCCCTAGTAACTGCTCCCGAGAATTGGTTTCCCTCATTTATCAAAGTTTGGCTTTATGAATTTGGTTAGCGGATGTCAACTGCCCTACACTGGTTGAATATGAAAGAGGGATGATTCATCCCTTTAATGATGATTTGTGGGATGTACCTTGAGTGTTGCTACACAGTCCTCGTTCATTGCCTAGAAGCAGCTTTGCTTATTTTTGGGGTTACCACCGGGCTGTCAAACCCATGGCCTGCAGGCCAGATGCGTCACGCACTGGCCACGGCTACACCCGGTTTAGCGAAGGGGGAAAAATGATGTCACGTGACGCCACAAGTTTGATACCCCTGGGTTACATGGTATTTTCCTTTAGAATGGCGTCCAATGTTTCAACATTTATGTTCTCGAACTCTAGGATGCAGTAAGTGTTTATTTTTCTATTTTTAATTACATTTTCTGTTGCTTATTTACAGGTCATTGATTGGGTTTTAGAAAAAAACAAGAAGTGACAAGTGCAGCACACTGAGAACATAACTTAAAAGTGTCTTGTTGGTAGATATGCCTGAAGTTTGGCAGTACCTGCCACGTGATGCTCTCAAATCTTTTGAGATAATTAAATTGATCTTGGAAGTTATTTGTGTTGTAAAAATTTTTTTACTGGAATAAAAAGAATTTCTTAAGCCATCTTTCCCATCTGCATGATTTGAAAGTTGCTTAGTTCTGTAAATGTAAATTCTCTATTATATTCAAATGTGCAGAATGTCTGCTTAAATTAGGTATTGCTTAGCAAGTCCTTTTTAAAACCAGGTATGTCAACCGTTTTTAAAGGTGGGGGGACACATGAAATTCTAGGAAAATACCACGACTGTCAGGAGAAACTACTTTGAGAGTGGTTGCAAGTCACAGCTCACTCACTTTACAAGACAGTAAACTATCTGGATTAAAAGGTAAGCAACTTTACCAAGATCTTAGAAAAAAAGAATAACTCAAAACACGAAGCATTTAAATTCCGTTTTTTCCCTGTATTGTTCTCTCATTCCATCCTTCAAGTATAATTCTGACTAGTATTCTGTTCAACTACATCAGGATGTTTTGCCATCCTTGAATTTATAGATTCAATATAGATTTATATATTTGTGTGAAATGCCAGGAGGTTGATACTCCTTTCAATGAACCAAACTATTGAACAGTAGTAGTTCAGTAAGAGAACTTACCTGGAAGAATTAATCCCATCCTGTGAAATCAGTACTTCACTGTTTTATACAAATTTTAGTAGGCTGAAACCATTGAACAAAAAATCAGTGACTTTCTTCTTGTTAAATAAATTATCACTTCACAAAAAAATCCAATAAATGACACTTTATTAAATATAGTCGGTTTTTTCTCCTTCTTGAAAATATAAATATTGTAGATTAAATTCTTATAAATCTGGGGTAGTTCCATTTTATTCATTCTATCAACCCCATCTAAAGTAATGGCGTCTAGAGTCATTCAAAATCTGTATTTGACTATAAATATATATATTTCTTTTTGCAAATTAGTTATTCACTTCTTCATGTTGTGATTTGAGCACCGTACAATACGTGATATAACTAATGCATTAATCCTGATTATATACAAAGCAGATATAGTTATAATATTCCAGTGAAGGGGTGTTAGTTATTGAAAGTAGCAGTACAATAGAATTTACATATGCATGAACCCTAAAATACATAATATTCTACTTTATGCTCTGGATTTTGCTCATTCACAATAATAAATACTGCCATCGAAGGAACTTGAAAATACTGCTACATTGGAAAGGGTTATTTGAGATTCCTTTCCCCCCCCCCACAAAATGCCATTTAAATCAAAAAATTTGTAAGTCATCCTTTCATGGACAGACGCAAACCAATGGAAATTCCATATCTGCAAAAATATATTTATTTTAAAGTAGAGAGTGTGTATATATATATATATATATATATATATATATATATATATATATATATTTATTTAAAACTTCAAATGAAATAAAAATGGAAGCTTAGGCACAAACTGGGCACATGGTGATAATGTAGGCTCAAAATCAAGCAGCTTTTTATTAAGTTAATTTTATATTACTAACAAAATACTAGCTATGATAGATATTCCATGGCAATTGGTTATTTTATAGAACTACCCAAAGACTTCTGTATGTGTAAAATCTTAGTCATGGTTAACAGCTCAATCTTGGGGTTTTTTATTCCCAACCTCCTTTCAAATTCCCTAAGACTACCTTAATCGCATTTAAGAATTAACAGGCCTTTATGAATCCTATTTATTATCCCAATCAAATTACCTTGAAACCTAGATTAATTACTTCAGGGGCGATTTAATGCTGCAGAGAATTTTCTTCAAATGTAGCTGAAAGCAAACATAACTTATGCATTTACACTTAGCTTCCAGTTTTTGCTATCATAATGATTTATTTATTTGTAATCGGTAGCATGGAAATAGCACGGTTGAGAATTCAGGGGCATTTCCCCATCTGACCACCTATATCTAAGCAACCCTAAAAAACACACTTATTTACTATGGCCCATAAATAAACAAAAAAAAACCCCACAACTGAGTTCATTTGTCTCTGGGCATCCATATAGCAAACAAGTTGTTTTTTTTAAGTTGGCCTTTTGACGTCTATTAAGAGCTTAATATTGATGTATCTGACAGTCATTTAGCCCGTTAAGAAGCAAAGCAGGATTGGATGTGGCTTGTACCTGGGTGGAAAAAAGGTCTATAGCTGGAGATCAGACTGGTGAAAGCATTTGAGAAGACGACAGTTCAGGTAGTCCTTGACTTATGACTGCAATGGAGCCTGCCCATCCTAAGTGTACTATAAGTCATGATGATGGTAACATGAGTCACCCACATGACCAGCTTGATTTTATAAGTTTTGCGGCTGTTGTTTAGCAACTGCAGCTGTCGTGAAGTGAATCAATGTTTTGCTGTGGACCAGTTTTCATCAAAAGCATTGTAAAACAATGGCCATGTGACCATGGGATGCTGCAAATGGACTTAATTATGGCTTGATTGCTGAGTGCCTGGAGTGAAAGTCACATGACTGCCGGGGAGGCCATTAGAACTCCAGAACAGGGCCATGTGTACCCCTGGTCGTAAGCCATGAAGCTGAGTGCAACGTTAAGGAGACTTTATTTTGTAAAAGGTAAAGGTTCCCCTTGCACATACGTGCAAGTCATTTCCGGCTCTAGGGAGCGGTGTTCATCTCCGTTACAAAGCTGAAGAGCCAGTGCTATCCAAAGACGTCTCCGTGGTCATGTGGCCGGCATGACTAAACACTGAAGGCACACTGAGTGCTGTTACCTTCCCAACCAAAAAAGGGGTCCCTATTTTTCTCCTTGCATTTTTACATGCTTTCGAACGGCTAGGTTGGCAGAAAAGTGTATGTGTTAAAATAACACTTCAATAGCAGTTCGGTCTGCTGCTGCTGTGATGGGATTGCCCTTGTTCTCCAGAACGAGATGGAAAGAAAAGATCCCTTGATGTGTCTTGGGTTTTAATCCAGTGAACGCCAGTCACCAGGATGAAGCGCTGCCGCTAAGATTTCAGCCCTATGGCAAGTTTCAGAGCTCCCAAGCTACAGACCACAACATTCAGATGCCCGAGAAATGCCACGACACAAAATTTAAGATCTCAACTTGTTAAAGACTTGAGCAGCTTTGGGATTCTTCTAGTTAAACGTTGTTTAAGGGAACCCAAAGGTGCTTTTTCAAAAACTCTCTGTTTTTTTTTTCTTTGAAGACATTTTGCTTCTCACCCAAGAAGCTGCTTGAAGCTCAGACAACCACGGCCTGGATGACTGAGAATCTCTCATGGACATTGTTAAGGACTGTTGATCAAAATCATGAAAAATGACCATACTGTATCTCCTTTCCTTGGTAGAATATGCCCGAGTATGGGTGGTAGGGAAGAGCCTGGATCACACAGCTTATTTCTCTCCTCCCTGATGTAAAGCCACGAGAAAAATGAGAAGACCCTGGAAGGTGCAGAAAAAAGTTCTCTTCCCTGCTTAGGTGAGGTCTCCAGAACATTGGTGGTGGAAAAGATACCCCATAATATTGCTCCGACTTTTTGCAATCAGAGTGCCTAATAAAGGACAGCACCCTCAACCAACTTTAACCAATGGAACAGCTTGCCTTCAGAAGTTGTGGGAGCTTCATCCCTGGAAGCTTTCAAGACCCTTCCAACTCTGTTAATCTGTATCTTAAACCTATTTTTCATAGCCATTTCCTGCTTCCCCTCCGCACTAGGTGTTTTGTATGGATCTTCTAGCTGAGGTTTGAAGTTTCTCTGTCTTGTTTTTTCAACACGGCCGATTGCTGTGGCTTCTGTCCTAAATGACTCAGGCTTCATGGGCAGTGCTTCTGTATCCTTTCTATCCATACTTCTTTAGCATCCTCCTTTGTCTCCCGGTGGTTGCTTCCGCCTTCTTCCTTATCCCAAAAGCTTCTCCTTTGCTTTAGAAGGGCCTACAGCCAAATGTTGCAAAGGGATTTGTGGACAGCGCAAGAGAATTACAAAGCCACAAAATGCACGAGCCAAAATTCCACTGACTGCATCACATACAAATGACAGTTTGGCTACCTTGGATTAATTTGAAATGCATTTCCTCTTTTCAAGATGCTTTTAAGATGTTTATCGTTCCCGTCGCTTTTACTGTACTTCCACTGTTAAATGTTTTAAAATGCATTATGTACGCCAGATTTCACTTCCCTTCACATGTTGTAATTGTTAACGGAACAATTGCAATCTTAGAAAACTTACGTTATTTGGATTTTATCAGTTGAATGGGCTTTGCTTTTTTTCAGCAAATTCTCCAATGTGTCCTGTGTCTATGGTCTATTTTATCTGGAGATATTTTTGAATTCTTGCTCCAAGAGTTCCTTTCTATGGCTGGTTTGATCAGTCAGAAAACTCAGTTTGCCTACAGCAGGGTTTCCCAAACTTGACATCTTTAAGACATGTGGACTTCAACTCCCAGAATTCCCCAGCCCCAGGGAATTCTGGGAGTTGAAACCCATGTGTCTAAAAGTTGCCACGGCCAGGAAACCCCGACCTACAGCAACTTGAGCTCTGCCAATGTGACTTATACAAACTGATGTGCTTCTTAATGGGGAAAAAAGAGCACATCCATCTCATCTCTCAACAACCAAATCACTAACTTGCACATAGATATTTCCTTTGTACTTTTTGAAAACTGAAATATGGTTTGGTGAGGGAAAAAAAATCTAAAGCACACAGGGTTCATTTTAAAAATCCTTATTTTGACGGTAACTGTCAACTTAGCTTTTACTTTTCAGTGGCTTTCAAATTTCCTGCTCTCTAGGATTTCTATCCACAACTGTTTCTCTGCAGTTTGCAAAGTTTTTAGAATATGTTACCAGTTTATGAAAACAGCCCAATCTACTAGAAGTAAATAGAGAGTATATTTTAAAGGTGGGGGGAAGATGATGAAGGGGAGAAGGGGAAAACTTTGCGTTCACAGAAGCTACTCTACCATCATCAATCTTTTCATTGAAAAATTGCTGAATCTTCTAGGGAAGCCCTGACATTCTCAAAACCCAAGATGGAGTGTGCTGTTCTTAAAACGTACCATAGAGGCACACCTAGGAATACGAAATGTCGTCATACAGCATTCATCTCTTCTTAATTACTCAATTTTGGCTTTATTCAGAGCAATCAATGTCATTTCACTTGCAACATATGTTTTAGTTGAAGCAAATATTCCGACTTTTATTCTTCAGAGCCCTATCATTGTCTTTGATCAAAACATTGATTTTGCCCCATATCTGAACTTCATCTGCAGAAGAGTTCAGGTGTTCTCCTAGTAGCTCCCAGTGTTGACAACATGTTGGAGAGTTGGACTCGAGTAGTTCCATTTTTTTCTTTTTCTTTTTGTTCTTGCCAATGACAGACAGAATTTATGCTACCAATCCAAGTCTTGTAATCTTGGCAAAAAGGAATGAATGAATGATGAATACGATCGGCTTTGGACAGGAATGAAGGTCCAGTTGCTGAAATCAGAGCACAAAGAGACAAGGAGTTATTGTGTGTGGTTAATTCTGGACCATCATCAAAACCATAAAAAAAGCAAAAGTTAGAATATTTTGGACATGTGATGCAACACCCAGAAAAATATGGCATCCTCCAAGGAAAGACTGAAGGCAAATGAGAGGTCCAGGCAGAAGAACATCATAGCTTCAAAATCTAAGGGACTGGTTTGGACAAAACTCAACAGCACTTTTTTGTATGGCTGTTGATAAAAATAGGATTGCCAACATGATTGCCAATGTCAGATGATGGATATGGCACAAGAAGAGGAATTCTGGACTGGATTCCAGAATTTGTTGCCCAAGCCACCAAATATTTTAACTGAAATGTAGCATTATTTCTCAGCATTGTGACTGAAGTTTTGGCAAATGCAGTGATACCTCGGTACTCAACTGCTTCAAAACTCGTCGAATTTGGTTCTCGGCGCATTTTGACGTGAAAATGTCATCCCAGTACTTGGCCTTTGTTTAATACTTGACATCCTGTTATAGGAAGAGGGGGATAGCTGTGGGGAACAGACAGGAAGTTGGCCATGCTGGGAAGGTTGCTGCAAAAGGAGCGAATAGTCAACAGATGGCGGACAGGAAATTGGCTATGCTCGGAAGGTCGATGAGATAGGAAAAGGGACAGACAGAAAGTTCTTCCCAGCGAAAACAAAGGCTCACATGATAAGTCACATGGTTTGTTTGGGACTCGTCCGTTTTAGTAGCTATCGCACTTCTCAGAACAAATTAAAGCCAAGTCCCGAGGTACCACTGCCCCAGCATTTTGAGGCCACAATAGATTGTTTAATGGAATCATTCAGGCATATTACATCAGGAATGATTTAAAACAGTGATCCCCAACCTTTTTGACGCCGCGGCCCGGTACGGCATCAGCTGGGCGCCACCATCTTTTTGATGAAAAAGTGCTTCCGGTGACCTCACCGGAAGCACGTTTCATAAAAAAGATGGCGGCCTAGCGCTTCAGTGAGCTTTTCCGGTAGAAATGACTTTCTACCCGGAAAAGCTCATCGAAGCGCTGGCGCCGCCATCTTTTTGATGAAACGTGCTTCCGTGAGCTTTCTGCCCGGAAAAGCTCACCGGAAGCACTTTTTCATGAAAAAAGATGGCGGCGCCAGCAAGCCGCGGCCCGGTAGGAGTTGTTCCGCGGACCGGTACCGGTCCACGGACCGGTGGTTGGGGACCCCTGATTTAAAAGACAGAAAGAAGAGTCACTATCAAGGCAATAACCACCTAAGTGGGCCTTGAGCCCTGGCCCAAGAAACTAACTTGGGAAAAAATGACTCAAACATGCCCTTCTCTAGATAAAGGAGAGAGCACATTCAAACTTGCAAAATTCAATTATTATATCTGTTTCAGGAAAAATAGTCCTGACCTTGGTACAGGACCTAAGTCTTGGTCTATCTTGTGGGGCTGACATATGGTTACCATTGTAATTCTACCACGATTGTATTTATGGAACTATATTTGGAAATTGGAGACGAGATGTGAGGGAGAACCAAGTCTAGCATTTGATTCCCCTACCCAGATAATTGATCTGCTTGCGGATGGGGACCGTGAGGAACAGGGCTGTCTATCCAAAATCCCATTGAATGGACAGACCATGAAAAGAAAGAGAATTTTGACATTCAATTCTAGCTGTGTATTGAAGGAACAGGAAAATGTATTCCTCTCTGCATGTAGGGTTTCCATACGTGAAACGCCCTTCACCGAAAGAAAATGTCCCCTCGGAAGGAGGCAGGACTGCAAAATATGATCCAAGTAGTAGATGATGCTCATCAGCCTTTTCCAAGCTTTTTCCATGGAGTGCCTCCAGATGAGTAGATTTGTGTGTGTGTGTGTCAACCCTGAAGCGGATTTGGCTGAAGCCATCTTGGAGCTTCAGTGCTGCCACACTGGAGCTGAGGGAAAGGGAAGGGGGATTAGAGATAGTTGGGGTTGTATAGTCAAAATAAAATACTTTCTCTTGGGAACCAAGGACGTTCTCAAACCTGGCTGGAGGAAGAAGGAGTGATGTCACCAGACCAGTGGACGCTGCCTTGATTCGGCTATGTGACTGATTGTTTGGGGTTGAAGGAAAAAACGTTTACTTTTTAATTAGGTGAAAACCGCAGGAACCTTCAGAGTCGGTTTTCACCAGATATGTGCCAATATGATATTTCCAATAAAGCTATTCTTTGAGGAATCTACCTGCCTCAGAGTTTTGCTTGCAATGGATCTATTACTTGACAAAAGTTTTCTATGCAATGGAGAAAATTCTTTTTTTTTTTTTTATACTGCAGAGAATATCCGTGGGTAATAATTTTAACCATGTAAGGGACAATTCATTCATGACTAGTTTTCTAATAATCTCAGATGCTACAAATGATAACTATCTTCATCCCCAGCTATGTGGAAAAACTAAATATCCTAACACACTTACAATTTCACCTTCCTTCCCTCCAAAGTCCAAATACAGCATCCGAATCCCATCATCTGAAGATGATTTTAGCTTCTCGTAAGGATACCGGAAGATGGTTTTGGGAAAGGCACCAACTTGGGGTTCGGTGGTGAGGGAAAATCCATGGTCATAATGGATGGTCAAACGGCACTCCTGGTTTTTGTACGTGCAAGCTGAAGAAGGAAACAAGAACAAACAGGATTTATGGCACTTTAGAAGAATGATATTGCTAATAAAAGATTATGAGGCCACTTTGATGCTGGTAGTAGCTTGGGGATTAATAGGAATGCTAATGAGTTCCCTGCTAATTGGAAAGAAGTTCCAATGATTGTAACAATGAGGTTAATATAGCATAAAGGTTTCAGCACAGCTGACCGTGCACCATTAAAAAGTGGTAAGACCCATAGTGTAATACCAATTGCTGTCTGTGTTTAATTAAAAAGGGAGTTGGGTATCTTATAACATCCCTGAATCAGGTTTATCAGCCTTTGGGAAAATACTACAGTCAAGGACATGGAGTAAAGTGTAAACTTTCAGTGAATAAGAGAAGTTTAGCCATTGGTCTTGCTCTTCAAAATTTCTAGATGCTAAGATACCCCTTGTGACAGCCAAGGACTTAAACGTTACATTTATAGCCCGCTTTTCCTTAAAATGTGGAGTCAGTGTTCTTGTCCTCATTTATCCTATGTCATCTCAAAAGGACCAACTTGTGAGGAGGCTGAGATACTGACTGCCTCAAGCCAACTTGCAAACTCTATGATGAAGTGTCAGGTTTAGCACTTCATGTCACAGATGGAAGTTCAATCTACCCTACAGAACTCCCTCTTGACTCTTCTTGTGGCCTTGAACCTCCAAGACTCACCTTGGTTCTCTGACCAGGCCACTGCAGAGGTAGAGAAAGGGACTAAGCCCGTGGTGGCGAACCTATGGCACGCGTGAGAGGTCACCCAGAAGAGCCCCACTGCGCACGTACCGCCTGCCAGCTGATTGTCAGGTATTTGGCGTGCAAGCGTGGGGGCGCGGAGATGCACACATATGCGCAGAGACACACAGGGCGCAGGGGTCTCTGCGCACACCGCATTGCCTTCTGGGTGCTGGTACACAAGTGTGCGTGCAATTTTCAGCACAGGAGCTCGAAAAGGTTAGCCACCACTGGACTTGGATAGGCCAAAATTGCCTGGGTCTTATTTTCTCCTCAAACATGGCTAGCCATCTCTTGGGGCCCCCCCCCCCCCGGGGGGCATCAGATTGCCTAAATGTTACCTGCGTTTATGGGGCACTTGATTGGTGTCAACACAGTCAGCACCATATCGGGTGTGCAACAAAGATACCCCCCCCCAGCATGTTTAAGAATAAACATAGTTTGGTGAATTTCATCATGCTATAAAAGATGTGATACTTCTAGGGGGCGTTGGAAAAAGCTTAAAAAAATAAAAAGAAACAATAGGACAGGGACGGTAGGCACGATTGGTGCACTTAATATCCAGAAAAAAACTGTTGTTGACTTTAGTCTTTCCTCCTTCCTCTCTCCCTCTTCTTCTTCATATCTTTTAAAGTGCAAGTCTGAGATCAGACCATTGATCAAAGGAGTTAAATAAAACAACAGTCCAAACTAGCGTTCTTGAAAAAGATCTGCCACCTAGTATGAGCCACAGATGTCGGATGGAGTTGATTTTGCTCTCAAGCCAATTGCTCCAAATTGCAAAATAAACCCTTTCAACACCATCTAGTTTATGGACATGGTCTCTGTTTTGTTACTGGCAGAAGCCCAGGGAGGTCCATGGCGCTCTGGGAGACTTTGATGGCCAAGAAGCCTCTGTGCTCTTGATTTACCTGTGGTGACTTCCACAGAGAGTTCAGCTGCGTTGTGGCAACCTTGAACTAGGCTCCGGGTCCACAGGGAAAGGTCTCGGCTAGTCTCGCTTTTGAAAAGATGGCTCTCGATACCTTGTTGTGTACCTGTTCGAGTGGCAAAGGACAAATCTACCCCAGATTGTGGAGAGCCCTTCCCGGGTCCTGAATGTACCAACCTGAAAACAAATTTAAGAATGAACACATGTTGTTAGAGAAACAATCTTAGTGGGAGAAAGGCAGTTTCACTAAGAGATCCCATATGTGTCTGCCATTTGTTCTCTTGCATTTATAGGAAACTTTTCCTTGTGACTAATCAATATCCTTTCCCTAGAATTTCAATCCTAATAAAAAGCAACATTTCCTTCCTTCCTTCTTTCCTTCCCCCAGGGTCATGGGAAAAGAGATATGGGACAAGAAAGAAAAGATGCTTGCTAGGACGAAAAGGGACTTTCAGTATTTCAACATTTTCAATCTTCTTCCTTCCTTCCTTCTTTCCTTCCTTCCTTTCCTTTCTTTCTTTCTTTCTTTCTTTCTTTCTTTCTTCTTTCTTCCTTCCTTCCTTCCTTCCTTCCTTCCTTCCTTCCTTCCGATTTTAATAATATTTAAATCTTCAATCATACTTCATGCCTGATGGGTGTTATTGTCCTATCTGGAAACAAGAAGCTACTAGGGAAAAGAAAGACCCCATCCCATTTACAGCAAGGAGGTTTTTCTGTCAAATAAACGTATGAAATGACAAAAAAAAAAAGACCCCATCCCATTTTACAATATATTATCTTGTTTACTAAGGGTTTCCCTCCCCCCCACCAAAGGATCATATCAAAAAGGCAACTAGGGAGACATAGTTGTAACAGCTTGGTAGCCAATGTAATTTAGAAATATTTTTATGCATTCAGGGATCCAAAGTATTTGCTGTACATGGGTTGAACAGCATCGGGGGGGAAAAAAACTGAACATTTATTAACCTGCACAGATAAAGGAAGCAGAGGCCATTTCAAGGTAACTGAACAAAGGATGTAGAGTACAGAGGAAGAGAGGGGTTGGACGAGGGAGCTGATGAGAGCTTTCACCCACAAAGTTCTCCCAGCTGGAGAAGATTTGCCAGGTCAAAGGAGCCTTTTAATGGACTGCGATGTGCATTTAAGAGCCAGCATGATCTAGCAGGTCACAGTAGGTGGCAGTATCTGGCCATCTTTTCCTGCCTGGCAGTCATACAGGGTCAAACTTGGTTGTTGGTACATAGTTATTTGTTAAGTGCATTTGATTTATACCTGCCTTTCTTGCTCTGACAAATATGCAAAGCATCCAATAATATTCAAACCGAATATAAACGGTTAAAAAATTCCACAATAACAAAGGTGTAAACAACACTTGTTGAGAATGAGGCATCTTTGCAGATTTCCTAAACACAAACGGGGAGAATGGAATAAATATATTCCATTGTCTAGGAGCAATGGGAGAGAAGCCCCATCCAATGTGCCAGAAAGTAGATCTGCAACAGTGGGACATCTTGAGAATGATTGACCAAAACTACTGGTCAGCTGTGTAACAGGACAAGCAGCCCCTTTGAGACTTTAAAGAATAATGCCAGCACCTTTACATATTGCCAGTAACCAACAACCAATCAGCACAGATTGTTTAAAACAGGAACCTGTACTTGGAAAGTAGTCTAGCTCTTATTTTTCACTTCAACGTCAATTTCCAGAGTTTTTTTTTCTCCAATTGGACTTCCACCGCTGTCATGACAGGCTGTCATCAAAACATGGATAATCACTACTAGGGATGGCCAACTCAGGCAGAGTAACGGTTGGTCTACTAACCATACTGGGCAAATACATGCTACACATTTCTTCCCCTACCACTTTCCAAGAAAAAAAGTTTTCTATCATACGTTGTGGGGAGGCCCAGCTATAGGCTGGACTGGAACGCTGGAAAAATATCTTTAAAAAAGGCAACGGAAAACCTTTTCTGTATCAGTGCTAAAAAAAAATAGGAATCTGTCTACAAAGTTACCAGGAATCAAGCCAAAGATCATCAACATCTGGATTCCTGTCAATCTTGATTCCTGGCAACTGCCTAGACCAGGGGTGTCAAATTCAAGGCCTTTGGGGTGCTTAGATCTGGCCCATGGGGGCCTTCCTGGAAACAGCGAAAGACCAGCCCGTGGTTCCTCTGTCAGAGAAAACATGTGCGACCTCCCTGGCCTCCATTTTTGCTGGTAGAGGGCTGCAGGAGACCATTGTGGCTGAAAACGGAGATTGGGTGGGCCCCCAGCTCTGTTTGTGCTGGCAGACGGCTGCAGGAGCCCATTGTGACTGAAAACGGAGCCTCAACGAATGACATTGTGCTGGCCCCCTGACCATAACGCCCCCCCCCCCCCCCGGAGATAAAACACAATCCTAATGCAGCCCTCAATGAAATCGAGTTTGACACCCCTGGCCTAGACAAGTCCCTGAGTTTTCTTGACAACATTTTGGAATTGTTTTTGCCATTGCTTTCTTCCTACGGCTGACAGAAAGTGACTGGCCCAAAACTAGTTCCATTCCCAAGGCAAAGAAAGTCAGGGAACTGCATGGCAGCTGTCCACAAGGAGTCAGAGGCACTGACACAAACTTGTAGTTTTATACAAAAAAATATTTATTTATGTAAATATAAATCTAACATTTATATTTAGAGCAGACAAGATAGTCAGGGACATCATGAGGTATACACACACGGAAAGAAAAAAGCGGGAAAAAGGGAAACAAACTTAGATGCCCAACCTTGGCTCTATGGGAAAGATTTGTGAACCAAATTACATGTCTAAAAATGGTCATAAAACAGGGCTTGGAAGATCCATGTAGGTTACAGGTAACCCTCAACTAACAACCATTTGTTTGGTGGCTGTTCAAAGTTACAACAGCCCTAGATAAAAGTGAATTATGACAAGTTTTCACACCTACAATCGTTGTAGCGTCATGTGATCAAAATTCAGGCACTTGGCAACCGGCATGGATTTATGCCAGTTGCACAGTTCTTGGGTCATGTGATCACCACTTGTAAACTTCCCAGCTGGTTTCCAACAAGCAAAGTCGAAGCGAGATTTGTTTAATGACTGCATGGTTCACTTGACAACTGCAGTCATTGAGCTGTTAAACCTTAACGACTGTGGCAAAAAAGGACTGTAAAACAGGGCAAAACTCACTTAACAACTGCCTTGCTTAGCAGCAAAAAAATGTAGGCTCACGTGTGATCCTTAAGTCAAGGACCAGCTGTATCTAAAATAACTGAATATTGGGATTCTGATGTAACTGATTATGACAATACACAGCATGCTGGCGGGATGAATCTTTCGAAGAGGAAACTGTGTCTCACGATATATATTTCCAGTCTCCTCTGACTTCAGACAGGTGCGTGCTGCTTGTGGCAACTTAGTTGTTCTTTTTCTAAGTAGTTGTCCTAAGATAACCTTCCTGTCTATAGAAACAGGGAACTGGACACCACAGACATTTCGCTAGCCTGTGGGGTTGTTCAGAGGTTGCAAAATTTCTCAGGTTTCTCTTGTGGTTTCCAGAACAAAACAAATCCAGAGTCAGGCAAAGTGTGCCTGACAGGTACTGGGAATTCAAAATAATAAAAACTGCAGTCTAATTAAACATGCATTAGGGTTGGGGTGTGTGTGTGTCAAAGTTTCAGCTGATTGCATGATTTCAAGCCAACGAGCTGGTTTTTAAATCCAAAATCATGTATGGAAACCATGATGGTTGATTCCCCCATCCCCGCAGTAATTAAGTTTCTCATTCTTGTATCATCAGAATATTATGTTGGGAGGCTGACCCTTCAACAAGTCATTCATCTCCATTTGTTCTCCTCAGGTATGTGAGAAACCTTTTCCTTAGCCTAGTGACAAGCTCAACAGTTAACACGACATTGGCCAGCTTTAGCTGGTAACATGCGAACTTCTCTCCTCTCCTGCGATGAGCAGGAGAAGCGGATCAAATGCCTGAACCTTCTATTGACGGTCCATGCTTTATTGTAGGGGGGTCACTAGACTTGGCAACTTTTAATACTTATGGGTTTCAACTTCTAGAATTCCCCAGCCAGAATGGAGAGTTGAGGCCCACAAGTTGCCAAGTTTGGAGATTCCTACTCTAAAGGGTGCTTTGGGCTTAACACATGTTTCTCCAAAGAGGCTAAGAGATGTTTCCTCAAGGTTACAACCTCAAATCACTGCTTTGGTCTTATCAGTTAGATGACCTCAAGGGTGATCCAATGATAAACTGGTGTTCTACACCCCTCCCATCAGAGGCCTTGCTATGTGGATGCTTTCTGGCACATCAGCAGCTTCCAGGTTTCAGTAGCACAATTCTGTGTATCTTCTCAGACGGCCAAATTGAGAGGGTAATATAGCTATGAATTATGAAAACTACCCATTGAAGGCCCTACACAGGGCAAGGGGCTAAAATTCTGTATGTGTTTTGGATGGATGGATGGGAAGAACCTTTGATATGGAAAGTCAAAGATAGTCCTTGACTATCTGCGGTATTTATAGTCCCTAATGGAGCCTGGCAATTTTAGGATCTTTTTTTTCCAATGGTGGTTAAGTGAACCCATTGTTCTCTACAGCAGTGGTTCCCAAGGTGGGTGGTACCGTCCCCTGGGGGCGGTGGGATACCTTAGGGGGGCGCTAAGAGGCAAGGGGGCTGGCAAGGGGCACTAAGAGGCTAAGAGGGCGTTCGAGGCCCTGCAGGGTCACCCCATTGACTGCTGCACCGCTCTGGAGCCGGCACCTCGAATGCGGCAGCTCCGATGCACTGCACTGTAATGGGCTCCAGGAGGAGGAGGAGAGGACGGAGTAAAGTGCACTAAATTTGAGTGTGCTGCACAGGTGCTGCAAGAGCAGCAAACAGCCATGGAGCCGGCTGGTGGTGGGGCCTGGAGGGTGCGCACGAGAGGAGAAGGAGGGGAGAGGGAGGGAGGAAGCCTCCGCCACGGCTTGCGCTCATTCCTCAGCCAACCTGGATTTCCAAAAACTCGCCAAGAAGAAAGAAAAGAAGCTTCTCACTGTCTTGGAAAGTCCTGCATGCTCTTCTACTCGGGGCTCTTTGCTATCCCTTTTTCTTCCTTCCTTTTGGAAATCCGGGCTAGCTGAGGAACAAGCGGAAGCCGCAGTGGAGGCTTCCCTCTTCCCCCTCCTCCTCCTCTCGTTCTTCAGCCAGCCCAGATCTCCAAAAGGAAGAAAGGAAAGGGGACAGCGAAGAGTCCCAAGGAGAGCACGCAGGGCTTTCTGAGAGAGTGAGGAGAGACACAGACAGGGACTGAGAGAGAGAGAGATACATACACATACACACACAGAGAGCGAGATACAAAGGGAGGGAGAAAGATTCGGCTCAATTCAGCTCTGTCTGCTCCCCTCTCTCTGTCTTTGCCCAGTTTTGCGAGGATTCAGCAGCGATCTAAGGCAGCAACCGCGTAGCACTGTGAGGTAACAGCCTGACTGTCACTCCTTTTGGAATGCAAGGTTTATTTTTGTATCTTTCCAGAGACAAAAAGAACGCGGCCAAATTTCCTTACAGTTATTCCCTGGGTGTGGGAGTTGGGAAGGGGGGAGTGGGGGAGAAGGAGGGAGGAAGAGGCACAGAGAGAGAGAGAAGAGAGAGAGAGTTGGGAGAGGAGAGAGAAGAGAGAGAGGAGAGGGAGAGAGAGAGAGAGAGAGAGAGGGAGAGGGAGAGAGAGAGAGAGAGAGAGATGAGAAGGAGGAAAGGATGGAAAGGGAGATAGAGGGAGAGAGAGATGGGAGAGGGAGGAAGGAGAGAGAGAGAGAGAGAGAGAGAGAGAGAGAGAGAGAGAGAGAGAGAGAGAGAGAGAGAGAGAGAGAGAGAGAGAGAAACCTGTTCCCCATAGAAAACCACAAAACCTGGGGGGTCATGTGACTCAGCGGGAGTGACATTGAGTTGCCACGCCCACCCATATCTTGGGGCTCCCGGTGTTTTGTTTTCTGTGGGAAACAGGTCCAAATGGCTCTTTGAGTGTTTAAGGTTGCAGACCCCTGACCTAGGGGGAGTCAGAGGAAGGGGGGCTTTGACCACAAGCCCAATATCCAGGATCCTGCTCAGCCAAGCCCACCCTGCCTGACAGCAAGTCCACAGGGTGCTCCTCCCACCAGGGATCAGCCTCCCAAGCTCTATCTATCTATCTATCAGTGGTGGGATTCAATTTCTTTTTACTACTGGTTCTGTGGGTGTGGCTTGGTGGGCGTGGCAGGGGAAAGATACTGTAAAATCTCCATTCCCACCCCACTCCTGGGGGAAGGTTACTGCAAAATCCCCATTCCCTCCCCACCCCACTAACCTGCTTTCCATCTCCGTTCTCCTGTGCAGGGCAACCAAAGAAGACCCAGCCAATCAGCTGGGACTCGGGAGGCAGAGAATAGATGGGGGCAGGGCCAGTCAGAGGTGGCATTTACCGGTTCTCCAAATTACTCAAAATTTCTGCTACCGGTTCTCCAGAACTGGTCAGAACCTGCTGAATATCACTTCTGATATATATTCTGGGCTAAAAAAAAGAACATACCTGGTAGCTAAGAGAGGGTAGGAATGCAGTGGACTAAACCAAGCTTCCTTGATGCGTGGCATGCTTTCAAATATCAAGAGATCCTTCTCCGTCAAGGCAACCAAAACAGCTTTCCAAGGTTTCTCATTCTCTCCCAGCACCTGGATAAAACAAAGCAAGATTTCCAATGAAAGAGGCGGAAGGAAAGGATTCGGGGGAAGGCTGCTTTTCTCATGCCAAAATACCACAATGCCAAAACCTAAGACCAGCCCGCGCTGGGTCACAGCAAGGCCCACCTGCGTTCAAACTTTTGTTTCCCACAGCAAGGCAACGAAACGTTCCTGGCCTTGGGGCAGATGCTTTTTAAAGCCGGATACTGAGACACGGAACATTTCTCCGCTGCTGATTTATGACCTCTGTACAACATCTTCCTGCTATCATTGAAATGATGTAAAGCTTGTCCTGATTACTGCAATTTTGGCTCAGCCATGGTTGGATGAGATTAGAAGATGCTATGAGTCACTGGTGTGAAATGAATACCGTATATCTTTCCCCTGGTGTTCCCTGGTATTTGGAGGCAGGCCTTCCTCAATCGGCAGAAAATATTGAGGCTTCCAGATTGAACAGACAGGCCTGGCTTTCATGAATTATCCTTTTTTTTTTGTAGCCACTCTGACAGTTTCAACTATGCAAGGAAGTGCTTTCCCCCCTGGTTGTATAGGCTTTATTCATGTTGTGATGTCGAACCTTTTTCTTGTGGTGTGCTGAAAGCCCCTGCGTGCTGGCACCCACAATGCAATGCGCCCTGTGCCCCCCTGTGCATGAGCACACCACACACACACACACACAAACACACCCCTTACCTGCGCTGGCATATGTGCGTCTCCCAGATGATTTTTGGCCCGTTTGAGGCCTTTTTCGGCCTCCCAGAGGCTCGAGGGAAGCCTCTGCAGCCTCGGGAGGCTGAAAAATGGGCCTTCCGGAAATACCGGAAGTGCTTGTTTTCAGCCTCCGGATGGCTTCTGGAGCCTGGGGGAGGCCATTTTTGCCCTCTCGGGGCTCGAGGAAGCCTCTGCTGCCCTTGAGGCCGAAAAACAGGCCTGTTTTGTCACTTCCGTTTTTCCAGAAATACTGGAAGTGAACGAAACAGGCCTGTTTTTCAGCCTCCAAAGGCTGCAGAGGCTTCCCTCGAGCCTCTGGGAGGCCGAAAAAAGCCTCAAACGGTCCAAAAATCAGCTGGGAGGCGCACACATGCGCGGGTAAGTTTAGCTGGGGCCTGCATGCCCACACAAATGGCTCTACAAGCCACTTGTGGCACACGTGCCATAGATTCGCCATCACGGATCTAGCAGGTTTTCTTTCATAAGCCATTGTCCCTTCCCTGCTGACTGCCTTCGTTGGCCAATCCATTTCTGAGGATAGCAAAAAGACCCAAACTTTCCTTCTTTCAAAGTGACCTTTCCCAATTCTATCCTGCCTCCTTGCTGGTCGTGAGACGAGGGATTTCTTTAGAAACTTTAGTTCAGGTGTCCTCAAGCTACGGCCTGTGGGCCAGATATGGCCCTCCAAAGCCTTTAATCCGGCCCACACGGGACCATGAGGTTGCGCTGCCCACATCACCCCACCAACCCACCCCTGCCTTCTGGAGGCAGAAGAAGCCAAAACTGGGACACATGGAGGCCGTTTTTGGCCTACCCGGTCTCAAGAGAAAGAGGGAGGGAGGGAGAAAGACACACACACACACACACACACACACATAGAAACACCCCTCACCCCCCAAGACAGCCACATCCCTTCACTAATCTGCTTTCCACCCCCAGGAGCATAACAAATTAAAGTTTAATTTGTGTGTGTTGTTTAATGGACTGCTAAATTGGCCTCGCCCACCCAGTCACATGATCACTTAGCCACAGCTGCCCAGCCAGTCTGCCCCCCAAACAGTCTGAGGCACCATGAACTGGCCCCCTGTTTTAAAAAGTTTGAGGATCCCTGCTTTAGTTTGTCCCCAAACCAAGAGAGTCAACTATTGTGCAGGCATAAGCGCTAAGACCTTATAGCTTGTGGCTTCTCACAATTCCTCAGGGATTCATCTTAAATTTATTTCTAAAAGCACTCTTCCATTCAGCCCTATATGTTCTCCTCCCAGAAGATATAAAAGACATAACACTTTCAAAAACAACAACTCTGAAACCAAAGAGTTAGTTATATCTTTTTGAAGCTGCATCTTCAATACAGTCTGGAAGAAGGAAAACAAAATCCAGAAAATTTCATCACGTGGCTTCCAAACGCCTTTTCAACTCTCTGGTTTTAAATGCAGCCAAATTAGCTTCCCGAAGAAGGTTTTTTGCCAAGGGGAGGCCATTACCAAGAAGGTCCTGAGATGTGTAACAAGGAGAATTGAACAGGTGCTCTGGAGTCCACTTTAATGATGGGAAGCAAAGGAGCTCTCTTGGCAGATTATGATCCCCACCTACTGTACTTATATATGGACTGTTTTATCCAGATTGGAAAGTTACCTGTTATTTGTCAAATGAGGGGGGGGGAAATCAGTATAAATGGTCCAATACAGCAATAGCAATCGCACCTGGACTTATATACTGCTTCACAGTGCTTTTACAGCTCTCTCTAAGTGGTTTACAGAGTCCGCCTATTGCCCCCAACAATCTCAGTCCTCCTTTTACCCACCTTGGAAGGATGGAAGGCTGAGTCCACCTTGAGCCTGGTGAGATTCAAACTGCCAAATTGCAGGCAGCCGGCAGTCAGCAGAATTAGCCGGCAGTACTGCACTCTAACCACTGAACCACCATGGCTCGTATAATATTGTAATATTATTTTCATTGCTACTGAAGCAATGAAGCCCTACAACACACACGGGCCCAGGGTGTCTGAGGTGCCGTCTCTCCCCAGTGGGAAAGCTCGCCCCACTTGTGCCAGTGAAAGAGTCCTGCCACGGATCCTGTCTGCTAAGGAATTCCAGCAGGTGGGTTCAAGGAGAAGAGCCTTTTCTGCTGTGGCTCCATCCCCGTGAAACATTCTTCTGTCAGAAGTGAGAACTGCCCCCTCCCTTTTGGCCTTCTGGCTTTGCGGTTGGCCTGGGTCCTCAAGGGGGACAACGACACACTCATCACTGGAGGTGGCTGATGGGGTAAGAAGACGTCATCCCTGTCCCATCCCTCTCTTAGTTCTCTTAGTTTTGGTTTTAGTACAGTTTTCAATGTTCGATCAATGGGTCAGACACAACTAACAACAACAATGCTTTCATTAAGGGGCACGGTGGCTCAGTGGTTAATACGCTGAGCTTGTCGATCAGAAAGGTTGGCACTTTGGTGGTTCGAATCCCTAGCACCACGTAACGGAGTGAGCTCCCATTACTTGTCCCAGCTTCTGTGAACCTAACAGTTCGAAAGCATGTAAACATGGAAGTAGAAAAATAGGGACCACTTTGGTGAGAAGGTTAGCGTTCTGTGCGCCTTTGGCATTTAGTCATGCCAGCCACATGACCACAGAGACATCTTTGGACAGCACTGGCTGTTTGGCTTTGTAACAGAGATGAGTACCGCCCCCTAGAGCGGGAAACGACTAGCACGTACATGCGAGGGGAACCTTTACCTTTTTATTCTTTCATTATTCTTACTTATTTTATAACTTGTAAGTCACTTTGTAGGGGAGATAGGAGGCGTAATAAAGTAAGTGTGTGTGTGTGTGTGTGTGTGTGTACACACACAAAGTAAAACTTAAATTAAATAATTAAATCAAACAGATGGCTTTTTAATTTCTTATGTTAACAAGACTGTTTAATGAAGATTTGGCTGAATGGCTTAAAAATGAATTGTTTACTATTTGGCTGACCGGTAATTAAATGGACTTTCTTTTTTTTTTTTGAAGAACTATTCTTTATCATGAACTGAGAACAGCTATTTTAATTAGAGTCCCTGTTTAGTAAACAAATTATCTCTTATTGGCAAGCTCCAACAGGTTTTAGCAGGTATTCAAGCAGGTTGGAATTTAATTGAAGTGCTTTTGGATTTCATAACGGGAGGCTGCTTTTCAAGGAAAAAGTAATTTCTCCTTCCTCGTAGCCATTAACCCACTTCAAAAAGAATGTTTTAAGATATACAGAATCAGAGTCAGAAGGGGCCACGGAGGCCATTAAGTCCAACCTCCCTGCTTAGTACAGGAATTCAAATTAGAGCACCCCTGACTGAGGGTTGCCTAGCCTCTGTGCTTGAATGCACACAATGAAGATGAGGCTACTACAGGTAAGTCCTTGACTCACGAATGCAACAATGGAGTCCAAAATTTCTGTGAAGTGGCTTCTGCCTCATTTTACAACCATTTTTGCCACAGTTGTTAAGTGAATCTGCCTTTCCCATTGATTTTGCTGGCCGCAAGGTTATAAAAAATGATCACGAGGCCCTGGGACACTGCAACCGTCGTAAATATGAGTCAGTTTGCCAAGCATCTGAAGCAAAGGAAATCGCAGGGCAGAAGTAAAGCATGTCAAATATAGACCTCGGTGGCCCAAGCCTTGCAAAAGTTTCCTTTGTAATCGAAGTCCATGAAAGCAAGGTAATTTCCATGGTTGACGCTGATTAGCAGAGGAAGCCATGAACACAGGATGTTGATACTTCCCACGCAGCAGGAAATGGACTATAATATATACCTTTGACCCTGGTGGCACGGAAGGAGGCAATAGTGGGAGAATTATTGCAAAGAGGAAAATGAAAAGAAACTAGAGCTAGGTTTTCACTTCTAATCTCTTCCTGAGCCAAATATGCTCTACAAAGCCGTCCTATTTCACTATCAGATCTGGGCATTTGCCAAGGTATACAAAATCCTCCAGAGAGCACAATACAAGCCGTTGTTGGTCCCTAACAACAACAGTGATGCCAGTGACAAATGCAATTGGGATTGGAGGGAACTGGAATTGGTGTAGTATCCTTTCTCTGCTGAGAGTTGACTGAAAGGTTGAGGAGATGAATAGGAAGACCTGGTGAAGTTTGGCCCTGGGCTGTGAACCAAGCAATGTCTGAGGAACATTGTGAGTCTAAGTTCATGGCTGTAAGTCATGGCCAAACCAAGATCCTTCCTTATTCTGATTGCTCTGGCCACCACTAGAAAAAGGACGAGCAAGTTAATCGGAAGATGGAAAAACATACGAGGCCAGATTGGGGGCAATTTTCATCCAAGAAATGATGCAAAAGACTGGATAAATTGTGTAAAAATATTGTGTCCCACTTGGTATCTACGGCTGGCTTTTACACATTCTAGTTTTGTGAAATGCTTTTTCATGTCCGTGTGGGGTTGGTGCAAAGGCTGCACACACACACACACAAGAAAAAGGGGAATGGGGAAGGATGAGTAGGGTTCAAAATAGTTCATCATGATTAAACCCTTTCACACAATTATCAGGATTAGGAATAGGGTTTATTCAGCAATATTTCAGAATTACTGAAAAGATACATTAAGAATGATTTATTATCTGCCCTCCTTTCTTCCTGCCTCTTAGGTATTATCTGAAGAGCTTGCCAAAATCACGTAACAGCCTGATACATGAGAACTTTAACATGTTTTTACTCCTGTGTTATCACTTCTCTGGACACGTGGTTCTTATTTTGCCATGACATGATCTAACAGTACAGTGGAACCTCTGGTCACGAACGCTTCTGACCACAACCAAATCGGGTTCTGACCAAAAAAGCCACAACATTTTTGAATCGGGTCACAATTAAAAAACCGAGTGACAATCAAACCCGGCCGCGGCCGATTCCCTTTCTGTGCAGATTTCCCCTTCTGCACCATTTTTCTTTTGTAGGCACAAGTGCAGTCAGTCTTACTTCCAGTCATGACCAAATTGCGTTGCGACCGAAGTTACAGAATGAATTACGGTCGTGACCGGGCAGGGGTGTCAATCTCAAGGCCTGAGGGCTGCACCTGGCCCACAGGGTGCTTAGATCTGGCCCTTGGGGCCACCCTGGAAACAGCAAAGGACTGGCACACAGTGCCTCCGCGAGTGGCCCTCCTGAGCTGGCAGAGGGTTGCAGGAGGCCGTTGCAGCGGAAAACGGATCTTGGGAGCCCATTTTTGCTGGCAGAGTGCTCGGGCCACCACTGGCGCTGACATGAGTGATGTCGAGCTGGCCACACACACACACACACACACACACACACACATACCCCTGAGGTCAAACTGATGTGGCCCTCAATGAAACTGAGTTTGACATTCCTGGTATAGGCAAATGTATCTGTTTATTCTGCTAAAAAGAAATAATTAAATATAGAATAATGGTCCTTGCCATATATTAGCCATTGGGAAGTGATTTATTATACTCTTCTTGGTCTCCTTTCATGCCAATACTTAGTAAGACAATTAACCAGTAAACATAATACAGTACGATCAGATAAAATGCTTATTTTTTCCAAGAACAAAACAAAAGCTTTTTAAAATGAGGGTTCACTGAACAAGCTACTGTGACCTAATTTAGGCACGGTGCAATGCCAAAAAGGAAATTCTATTATTGCCAATTTTGTTGCCAAATTCCACTGATCCTGGTCCAAAAGTCAAACCAAATTAGTTTTTAAAAAATACTTATAATAAAGAAATTATATTAAAACTGCATTTTCTCTAGCCTTATCTAAGGTGCCAGAACATTCTTAACCGATAATAAAACATGGCTTGCATATAGAATGATAGGTAAATAGATTAATGAAAAGTTTCATATGCCTTCTGGAAATTGTTCAGTTTTCTGGTACATGTCCCTCTATAGAATCATTTGCTACTTAGGCTCATTTGTGAGAAATGAAATCACCCACCCAACTCCAAAATAGCATATTATATTTTTATTTAATGTTAACAACTGCTGAAGTATGCTTTTGTAATTCTGCAGCACTCTTCTCCAACTAGATATTCCTTTAAAATAATGAAGATTCCTGTTAGGGATAACATTGTTTTACCCTAACTGTTTTGGGTAAAGATAATAAAATGATGAATCATGGTTTGTCAGATAAAGTGTATGTGACTTTAAGCTAAAGGAATGTAATTAAGGGTGCAGCTGTAAAAGTACTATATAAGCAGCAAGGCACTCTCTGGCTTACTGATCCCTAATTACTGGCTGGCTTATTGAAGACTGCATTCTTGCTGGATCGGGAGGAGAAGAAGTGTTGGATTACTTTGAAGATATTTCTCAATGGAGAGAAGATAAGTTTTGGACAGATTTATTATATGTGTACTGACACTGGCTATTCGACACGGACTTTGCAATTAGAGTATCCTCGACAAGACTTGACTGAATTTGGTATTTGACTAATGGACTGTTTATAATGACTATGCTATAATTCTTAAATGGAATAAACTATATTTTTTGATAGCACAAGCGTATCTGTATTTTTACTGCGTGTTAACTAGAAAACTTATCTCACACATTTACCTGTCTTCCTATCTGACTTCACTGCACGTCTGTTTAGTTTGTTTTCCTTAACACCGTTGGGGAATCCAGGCTTAACATTCCCCAGGCTCAGGATTCCCACCCAGCATGGCCAAACTCTTTAATCTCAGCCCCACTAACTAAAAGGGGTTTTCATCTACTAATTCCACAGAACAGCCTTAATTTCTACAGGTGTCACAAGCAAAGCAGTTCAAAGTCGCACAACCTTTAACTGCGGAGATTTCTCCCCCTGTTTGAATAATGGGCTTATCTGTTATAGACTGCTTGAGGTAGCAAGTGCAGGATAATTATCAGGTGGCATCTGGTTTATATTTTAAATATTTGGGGGATTTGTTCATTCCTTTGGATATGATCTCAAATCACACCCCAGGCCTCTTAGTTATTCCAGTAAATACTTAAGACAGCTGGGAAAAATGTTTCTGAACTGTACGAGGGATTATACTAGGTATGTTCCAGGCTGAATGAAAATGTTTATTTGCAACAACTAAGCAGCAATGAGTTGTGGGTAAGGAACATTTTCACTAAAGTGGTAAACAGTTTTAACTAGAGGTAGTTCTTGACTTACGACCATAATTGAGCCTGGAATAACAATAGTAAGTCATTATGGTCCTAAGTTGAAAAATCAGCTGATTGGATCCAATTTTATGACACTTTTTGCAGCAGCCACAAACATCGTGATCATTAAGTAAATCAATTTTTCCCAATGGGTGTGCTGGAAATTCATGTTAGAAACCTACAAAAAAGGCGTAAATCAAGATCATGTGATCACAAGATGCTGCAAGTGGCCCTCGGGTGAGCCGGCTGCCAAACATCCAAAATATAATACGTGACCGAGGAAGTAAATCAACAAAAATAGATTTTGGACAGCCATTGTAACTTCAAATGATTGATAAGCAACTGGTTGTAAGTCAAAAGTCTACCCATAATCTTCTGTCAACCTGGTGCTCTCAAGACACATAACAAAAAATAGCTTCAGTGATTTCTACTTGAATACCTAATCTAGCTATTTTAAACCAACTATAGTTCCTTTTCCTTAGTTGGGGAAGAATCAAAAAATCAAGGGGTGACCTACAAGGTCCCTTCCAACTCTGATTATCTGATATCCTTTCCTTGAGAGATCTTATGAAATCCAGGGTTGTCTAACTGTAGCAACTTTAAACCATGAAATTCTGGCAATTGAAGTCCACAAATCTTAAAAGTTGCCAAGGTTGGACACCCCTGCCTTAAGCCGTTTGAATTGCTCTCATTTTTAATACTGGTTTAACTACTATTGGTGCTGCTTGCCGAATTAATTACGGACGGATTTCGTTTCAAATATTGCAGCTGGGTCGCTTTATTGGGTTGGCTTGTGGTCTGCAACTGTGTTTTAATGTTTTGTTAATAAGCAATCCAGAATTCTGTTTTGTGCATGCATGTGTCCATACGGAGAGAAAATATACAGAGATACTGTTTAACAATGGCTTCCTCTTGTGAGTAACTACTGATGCAAAGGAATAATCAAAATTGAGCTTGCATATTTGTGTTGGCAAAATCTACTAATCTGAGCCACATGTTGGAAGAAGATGTGAGGAACAGTCCTGCACAACATATGCTTTGGCACGGAGTTTCAATTGTAAGATTTTTAAGGCTTTCAAAATTCAAGGTCATTTTTTCTAATGCTTTGCATAAAAGTTGGCCTTCAATGTTTATTTCTACCCAGATGGCATTTTTCATAGTTGATGATCTTGTTCTTTAGGTTTTACAATTATTATAAACATACTTGTGGAAAGCAGCTTTTTGGTCTCATTTATGAAATGCCCTTACTGAGTAGATTCACCTGTGCCCATACAATTATTTTGTTGCATTAAAACACACACACACACACACACTTTTAAATCCTCAGTTTTATGGGGATTTCTTCACACCAAGAATGGATGAACATAATTTTTATCCATCTGACATTACTTTCCTGCTTTCTGAACGAATAGCAGAGTTTTATTCTATTTTTTTTAAAAAAAAATGCACTGTGTCCAAAATTGTGCTGGCTAAAAACTTAATAACTAATTAATAAATTATAAATACACTGAATTTTTAAAAAACTATAAATAAGGAATCTTTAAGGCACCCAGAGATTTCAGTGCATTGGACAAACAGAAGGCTTCACAATAAACAGTAAGAAGAGGTCACCATGCTGAAACCAGGAAATCACTGTCAGGAAATTTCTCCTTAGTTCCAGGTTGCTTCTGAACCTAGACCCATCATCTACAGAGGTGGTTCAGTCCCAAACTCTGTATTTTATCTCACAGAACAGATTCCTCTGGAATGAGAAAGACTCCTTCAAACTGTGAGCTTTCCTAATTCACCAAACCATTAGATATTTTTTTAAGATTCAATTTTCAGTTTGTTATATCTCATCCAGACTAATTAGTGTGCGTTCATGCGCTCGCATGCCAGCACCCAGAAGGCAATGCGTGCTGGCCCCCCCACGCCCCCTGCACATGCATGTGCAATTCCCCGCAGCGCGCTGTGCTTCTGTGCATGCACATGCGATTCCCCTGCCGCATGCCATGCATCTGCGCATGGGCGTGCATCACCCCTGTGCACCGTGTCTCTGCCCATGTGTGCACGATCAGCCCCATATGACATCCATCTGTGCATGCACGTGCGATCCCCCCCCATGCATCTCTGTGCATGCACATGTGTCTCTTCTATCCCCTGTGCATGTGCGCCAGCTACACAACAATCAGCTGTAAGGTGGCGGCGTGCACACATGCGCAGCGAGGCTCTTCCGAGCAAGCTCTTGCATGCTGGCAGAAGTGGCTCAGCGTGCCCCTTCTGGCACACATGCCATAGGTTCGCCAACACTGGTCTTTGAGAAAAGAATTGCTTATGTGGTACATTAGGCGGGGATGGAAAAGAGACGTAAACCTGGTTATCATCCACATAAAGAAATCCAGCGTATTACTTCCATGGTTTTACAAATACAGTGGAACCTCAGGTCACGAACGCTTCTGTTCGTGACCAAATCGGAAGACGACCAGAATTTTCAGAACAGTTTTGCTTTTGGTCACGAACAGATCTTCGGGTGGCGACCAAGCAAACCCGAAAATCGCCATGGCAATTTTCCCTGCAGCGGTGATTTCCCCTTTGGCGACTTTTTTTTTTTGGTCTGCGCATGCACAGAGGGTTGTGCTTCTGATCACGACCAAATCCGGTTGCAACCTTAGTCCTAGAACAGATTACGGTTGGGACCCGAGGTTCCACTGTATACTAAAAATGGCATGAGGGTGACTGCTACCACCCAGCCCCAAAGCCATAAATGAGAACAGAAGTTCTCCAGTTCTACTGCCTGAAAGGTACACTCAAACTAGGAACAAAACTGTAACAAAGTGCCCTCAACCTCCAACTTCTAAGCATGAGCCAAGACAATAGGACAATCAAATAAACCAGAAAGACCAAAGTCATTCAAGAGCCTAAGTAGGGACAACTAGCATTTAGCATAGTAATTATGGAGGTAGAAATGAGTCTCTTCTTAATCATAGCTTTAATCATAACCAAACAACAGTACTCCTGTATTAAATTTTGTTAACTAGATGAATAATATACAAAAGGTGCCAAAGAGTTTTTAACAGCTTCCATAAAACCCCACGCACAACACAATGACCAGCTTCAAAACTAACCTTTGACCCTTTCAACCACAATACCACAAATGAAACCTCTTTACTTTTCTACCAATCTCCAATTCAAGAAACAAATGCATCTATGGACCGCAACCCAAATCTTATTCACAATTCCCACTTTCACAGTTCCAATTACTTCCTTCAGCTGCACATTAGAATGAATGAGCTGGAAGGGACCTTGGAGATCTTCTAGTCCAGCCCCCTGCTCAAGTAGGAGAACCTATACTATTGCAGAAAAGCGACTGTCTAGACCAGGAATGTCAAGCTCAAGGCCTGCTGGCTGGATGCAGCCCGCGGGGTGCTTAAATCTGGTCCACCTGGTCTGGAAATATCAAAGGACCGGCCTGCAGTGCCTCTGCTGGCCAAAACAAGTGGCTGGGGAGGGGCATGTGTGGGCCCTGTGCAGCCGGTTTTCGGCCACCACAGCCTCTGCTGTCAGGGTGCTGCAGGAAGCATCCGTCCCATGTCCCCCCCATCCTGCGGAGAACTACAATGCTGATTCAGCCCTCAAAGAAATCCAGTTTGACAGCCCTGGTCTAGACTCTTCTTAAAAACATTCAGTGATGGAGTGCCCACGATTTCTGGAGGCAAGCTGTTCCACTGATTAATTGTCCTCATTGTTAGGAAGTTTCTCCTTAATTTCAGGTTGCTTCTCTCTTTGATTAGTTTCCATCCATTGTTTCTTGTCCTGGTCTCCGGTGCTTTGGAGAATAATTTGACCTCCTCTTCTTTGTGGCAGCCTCAAGTACTGCAATCCTGCTATCATGTCACTCTTAATTCTTCTTTTCTTTAGACTAGCAAACCCAAATACTGCAGCCATTCTTCATTCATCTGCTTGTTTACTTCACTCAGCTATACAAGCCACATTCCAAGAAACTTTATAATTCCTATCGCTTTTTTCTTCCATGTTCCCCCGTGTTCCATAACTTTCCCCTTCCTTCTTTCTTACACTCACAGGATATTCTTTCTACGGGTAATCCTCGAGTCCAATTGAGCCAAAAATTTCTGTCGCCAAGCGAGACAGTTGTTAAGTGAGTTTTACCCCATTTTACAACCTTTCTTCTAACATGTTCCTTTTCAAATTATCAACATTTCACCACCTCATTCTTTTTCTTCTTCCTCCCTTTGGTCAGTTATCCAGAGAATTTGTCTCTCCTTTTTGCTAATATCAGGAATTTCAAGTTGAATCCCCCCCCCACAAATTAAATTCTCCCATGAGCTGTTCAGAGCATCCAGTAGTGGGAGGTGCTTCAGTCTCTGCATGTCTAGGCTGGGCTTAATTTGTGGAACGCTCCTCCTCCTCCACGGGACTCCTCCCCAGTGTTCCCCAGTTTTGGCTCAGCCTCGTGAGAGATAGGCAGTGCTTGTGATTCTTCCTTGGCCGAAACAGGAAAAATTCTTTCCTTGCTAGCAGGTTTGAAAGTTAATCAGCTTGTCTTTAGAATCCTTTAGCCTTCTAATCGCATTGCGATCTCTCGACGTTGGCTCGCATTACAGAGATCTCTCGCATTACAGGGAAGTGCCAATTCGCGCCCCCTCGCGGTGGGAGGCTTTGGCGCTGCTCCGCGCCCCCCTCCCCACAACCAATCTTTCTTTCGCTGAGGTCGTTGACCAGGTCGGAGCAGCACTATACCCAGGTACATTTACAAGGGGAGGTCCCCCTCCAAGGGCCGACTGAGGAGGAGGAGGAGGAGGAGGAGGAGGAGGAGGAGGAGGAAGAAGTGGATCAAATTGATCAAATGGAAGAGATTGAATCAGGATCAATACATGACAGCGAGCCCATGTCAGAAGCAGACCCCTTAGAAAGGGGAATGTCTGAGGATGAGGGCCTTGTTCCTGACCAACCTGTTTTTACCACCCTTTTTTCCGTCTGGTGGGGTCCTGTTTCGGCCAACGAATTTGTTAGGGCATTGAGGACGAGGTCGGTTATTTCTCTCGTCTTCGCCAAAACTGGGGAACGCTGGGGAGGAGTACCGTGGAGGAGCGTTCCACAAATTAAGCCCAGCCTAGACATGCAGAGACTGAAGCACCTCCCACTACTGGATGCTCTTCACAGCTCAAAGAGAATGGGCGTGTCAGGTAAGTACCAACACCCTCTTTCTTAGAGAGGGATTAAAAATGACCATTAAAGTCCCTAACAATATTATCTTCCAAATGTCGTTTTATTTTTTGAAAAGGTGGTTTGGTTTTATTTTTTTTTAAGAAAAGGTGACGTAGCCATTATTAATATACATATCATCAAGTAAGTTATCAGAACAATTAATTGATATGCCACAATTAAGATTACCTCATGCATAAGTGATCTTAAAATTCCATGCAAGTTTATTCTAAATGAATGTCATCTTCTTGAACATTAAATTACAGAATTGCAATCAGAAAAGTTTAAAAATAGGCCTTAACTGATGTATGTATGCATGATAATTATTTGCACCTCAGATTTGCATAACCTTACTTATGGGAAAGGGAACTCCTCTGAAATGGAATAGAATGGACATTTTAGGTGCTTTTTATAATCATGTATTTTTATGCTGACTTTCCCCAGCCTGTAAACTCCTGTAAATATGATCATTCCAATACGGTTTATTATTAGCATTGTTTCTGTAAGAACAGCAACATGTAATATAAATGTAATCATATAAACACTTTTAATTAGTATTCCTTAGTTTAAGGAAACAAGCCAATTTGAAATGGTGATCTCGACTGGCTTTCATCAATAGTTCATAAATCCGTTTGGCCTTATTCAGCTACGGTGACACAGTGCCAAGCTTCACATATTCTATTCAACCATGATGGTTTAAACCACGTTTATTCAATAAACACAGCTGTGATTATCAAACACACTAAGGCACAGTGGTGAGATTCTACCAGTTCGGCCCAGTTCAGGCGAACCGGTAGTAAAAATGCTACTGTTTGGCTGAACTGGTATTTCTCCACCCCCAACAATCACCTTTTTCAACGATCAGCTGTGCTGTCTCACTGCTTCACCCAGGAAACTTCCCTGAGGGCAAAAAAACGGAGTGCGGGGTTTTTTTCTTTCTGCGCTCGCTCCCCTGTGCTCCATTTTTTGCCTTCCTGGGCCTCAGGGAAGCTTCTTGGAAGCAAAAACGGCCTTCCAGGAGGCTTCCCTGAGGCCTAGGAGCCCCCCCCCAAAAAAAAGGAGCGCGGGGGGGTGCACAAAAAAGATGAAACCATGCCCACCCAGTCACATGGCCATGCCCATTAGCCCTCCCACAGAACCAGTGGTAAAAATATTTGCATCCCACCCTTGCTAACGCATATAGTTCACAAACCATGATAGCCTGGTTTAATATATGCTATGCAAGATGGGGGTGATGTAATCCCAGAGCCATGCTGAGCCGCTAAAGTCCCTTTTTATGGTCAGTAATGCTTTCTGTGCTTGTGATTATGAGAAACCGAATGCATATTTTCCTGCCCTTTTTGAGGGGACAAATTATTTAAAAAATGTAGCGAATGCGCCCTAAAATAAGCTTATTCACCATTAAAAAGAAAGGGAAAATAAATGATCAAACTCTCTCTTCAAACCCAGATCTTCTGATGTGGGTGAGGATGCTTCACTCTTCTTTTGAGCTTCAACTGTTGACAAATGTACAATGCAGCATTGGCCCCCAAAGAATGCTTACTTCTATGCTAAGCCATAAAAACCATCAAGCAAACAATGGTTTATTTTTAGGCCAAGTTCTATTTTTAGATCAAGAAGCACATGCTTCTAAACTTCTCATCTTGGCTGTTCTTAAGGAGAAAAGGGAATGTGGAATTCATTGGTCTTGTCCAAAAAATATTAATCTATAGTTTAGATGAAGACCTGCCTAGTATTTAAGTTCTTCCTATTTCACAGGTCACAAATTTTCTCAGTGATGTAGTTCATCTAAAAATGAAAAAAAAAAAGTTATAAAAGAACAAGGGAGGCCTGCTTCCTTATCCTGCTGATTATATCACACAAGCCATAAATCTGCATTCTGTATCATTGTGTGAACAATCCCCTCAATTAACCTACCAGCATGGTTTCCTTCCTTCCTTCCTTCCTTCCTTCCTTCCTTCCTTCCTTCCTTCCTTCCTTCCTTCCTCCCTTCCTTCCTTCCTCCCTCCCTCCCTCCCTCCTTTCCTCCCTCCCTCCATCATACGAGAACAAATTATACATTGTAAAGATCATTTGTAGGTGGGAGATACTTCCAATGTAATCTACCTGATCCCCTGTATGGATTCCCTCTGTGACTATGAAGGACAGACAGGGAAGAAACTAAACACCAGATTGCAAGAACACAAAGCAAGTGGTCAGACAAGGAGACCAGAACTCATTGGTAGCCTTACACACTGTAATGAACAAGGACACATATTCCATTTTGCAGTTACCAAGATTGTTGGACTAGCAGGCACAAAAACAGACAGGGAAGTGATTGAAGCCTGGGAAACAGGCCCCTTATCAATCAACAGGAATGCTGATTTTAGTGCCAGCCTATCAAGTACTTAGAAGATGAGGGCTGGGCAGCATAAGCAAACAACAGCTCATGACTTAAAAGCCAGCCATCAACATACCCCAATCAACATCTAAAAAGCCATTTACAACAGACACTATAAATGCCACACACAGAACAGCACACACTCTGCTAGAGAGAAGTTCCCTCCAGCACGAGTCCAGCATGAGTCCAAAAGCTCGGAAGACTAAACCTCTGATCCCAGTGGCTGACCCAGATTGGATCCTGCAACATTATCCTGGGACACGTATATCCACCTTCATTTGTAATAAACAAGTTAACTACATTTATTTAATGTAATTTTAATTATATTTAAAATAATTTTATTAAATTTCTCTTTCACCTGGTTCTTGGAAGTGACCCACAAATGGTTGAAGAAATGTGATGTGGCCCAGCCCTATAACATCTATAAAATCAATTTTAATAATCTGTTTTCTAGTCACTACCTAAATAATGAGGACGAGAAACTGTAAAACTTTTAATTACCACGATTGTATTCTTCTATTCTACACTTTGATTCTGGATTCTATGATTAATGCTAGACTAATAAAAAATAAAATACAACCAACCAACCAACTTTTCTCCCTTCCCCAATCCTTTCATCTTGTAGGAAATGCGCTCTTGATGTTTCTTCATAAAGTCTACCTACCAAAGGTGACCTCTAAAAAGATCTGAGTGGCACCAGTCATTTAAGTTGATCTTCAGACACATAGAATGCATACCTAATAAAGGTCGCTCACGTCCCCCCTGGCATCACTTTTCAAATTCTGTGTACCATCCAGTTCCTTGCCTTCTAAAATAATCTCAAGGAATAAAGACAAACTTTGTTTTGTCAGAATGCTGAATCCAGAGACTCAGAGCAATAAGAACAGTTGAAAATCCCTGAAGTTTCACTCAAAACTTTACTATTATCCAGCTCAAACTGCAAATCCCTGAAAAGCCATCCACGTTACATAAGATATAATAAATGCACCATTAAAAAAAAAACTTGTTAAAATTCACGGTATTCGGTCCATTTATATAACCAGAGTGTATTCTATTTTATAGGGTAATAATAAAGACAGATACATTTTGTATGAATTAACATTAACCAAACCCTATTTTTTCTTATGAGAAGGTCAGTATTTTACATTGAAAAAATCCTACGGATATCAGTTATACAGTATGCTATTTCTGGAAGGGTCACAATTTTGGCAACAAATATAATAAAACATCTTAGCTCAAAGGTAGGCAACTAATAGTTCTCCATATGCTGCTCCCATCAGCTGTAACTTATATCTTTCTGGAGGCAGTAAATTCTTCGTTCGTATCTTAAAGGCTAATACGTTATAAACATTGTTCTGTCGCCAGTAAAGAGACTTGCAGACCGGAGTTGAATTCAGCTCTTTAATAATAACAGTAACTTCAACTGCAGTCGAACCGCAGCAGCCCTTTTTATAGCGGCTGCTCCATGGCTCGCAACCAATGACATTTAGTTAAACTTCCCGCCGCTATTGGCGGCCAATCAGGTACTAACGTTACTAACCAATCGTATCGTTGCTTCTGTTAACCAATAGGAACATCGCCCTAGAAGTCTCTATTTAAATACACTACAAACATTGTCCAACTAGAATTCATCAGTTACAGTCCAATTCTTAATTGGTGCATAGACTGTGGCATGGCAACAGAAATTAACTTATGCTTCTTACATTTCGTGGGAGGTTCACTTGGACATGGATCTTAATGAGCAACAGTGGCTAACCTAGTTTACAGGATTGATATGAGGACAAGAAGAACCATTCGAGGTGTTGGTTGTCACCTTCAAAACCCTACATGGCTCAGGACCAGGTTATTTGAAGTCCAATTTTTCCCAGTCACCTCTACCTGACTCATCAGAGTGGGGACGCAGGAAATGCTATGGGTCGCTTCTCTTAAGCAGGCCCACCAGCAGTGGGATCCCTACTTGTTCCACTACCGTTTGGTTTGGTGATGATTGTGCATGCGCACGCACCTAACGCCCGTGTGCAGCTTTCCACACACCAGCTGAGGCCTGCAGCGCCAAATAGCTAAGAGGATAAAGAAAAGCACAGGGGTGGATGGGAGGGTCGATCTTGCACTTTTCTCTTCTTTCTCCTCAGCTGATCGTTGGAGGGTTTTTTCCTCCTCTCAGCTGATCGTCAGAGGCTTTTTTTTTTACTACCTGTTCGGCTGAACCGGGCCAAATTGGTAGCATACCACCACTGAGGCCTACCTAGCGGGATCAAGAAGAAGGGCCTTCTCTGTGGTGGTTCCCGCCATACGGAATATCATCTCTATGGATATAAGGCTGGCCCCCACTTTGACATTCTTTTGCAAGGTCCTGAAAACCTGGTTTTGTGCCAAGGGGCCTGAGACCCCACAGTAGGATGGAGGCCATCAAATGTCTCATTTGACTGTTGTCACCAGGAGGGTGGGGGGTTATTGCTTTTTTATTGTTTTTATATTGGGTTTTTATTCTTCTTAGCCATCTGGAATCTCTCAGAGTGAATATATCGTGCCTCATGTACCTTGAGGAAAAGTGAAATTTAGCTGGTAATGAATAAATAAGAGCCTATATATGTGCCTGCCAAAATTAGTGAAGAAGTCTTGAAGAACTCAAGATGCTCTTTATGATTAAAAAAAAAAAAAAAAAAAAAAGCATATAGGGCCTCATAAGGTTGCTTAGAATTGAGGCTTTTTCAGAACTGCCAGTAGACATCTAGGTGCCATCTAGTAAATATCATATCAGGCTCTGAAAACAGCTATGAAAAGTAAGATCAAGGAGATGGTCAATCACTGTGGGGAGATCTCAAACATGAAAGGCTAAGAAGTCTTCTGCACCATGGGAGAGGGATTCCAAAACAAGAATGGAAAGACTTATAACAGGTGGTTAAGAAGCTATCATGGCCGTAAAAGAAAGTGTTAGAAGGCATTGACCAAAAAGAGGGTCCCAGGTTTTGCCATATTCATTGTTTTTTCTCTGTTTGCATTTGTGGACAATCATTCATAAATAGTTAAGTAGGCAGAAAATTGTCATGATTATATCATGTAGAACAGGGGTGTCAAACTCAAGGCCCACAGCTGGAAATATCAAAGGACCGGCCTGCAGTGCTCTGCATGGCCCATTTTTGGCTGGCAGAGTGCTGTTGGAGGCCAGGGAGCCTGAAAATGGGGCAGAGGGAGCAGTGCGTGACCCCTGCTAGGCCTTTTGGCCAGCAGGGTGCTGCACGAGGCGTCCCGCAGAGAAACTACAATGCTAATACGGCTCTCAACAAAATCCATTTTGACACCCCTGATGTAGAAATTCTAAAAACAGTTATACCTTGATTGAAACATTTGCCTGCAAACAATTTTGTATATACACAATACAGAATGACAGGGTTGGTTGGAAGGTACCTTGCAGATTCCCCAAGCTGTTCACCCTATAGTACCATTCCAGACAAATGGCTGTCTAGTCTCTTCTTATAGGAAGATGTTTCATGCCATGGGTCTTCCAGCTAATGTAGACATCCCAACTGTTATGCATATACAACTGGTCAGGACAAAAACATCCCATTCCCCATGCAAAATGTTAACAGGGAAGGTGAATCAGGTGAGGTCAGGACCAGAATTGGAAGAAATGCTCATCCTTTGTATATGTTTAGCGTATACATGAATGAACATTTAGGGGACCAATGACCAAATGGTTTGTTTCAATTAATCTTTTAAGGCATCTATCTTTACAGAGTGAAAGCAAATACCTCAATCAGGTACAGTGGAGACTCGGGTCGTGACCATAATCCGTTCCCGGACTCCGGTGGCGACCCGATTTGGTTGTGTCCTGAACCATGACCGACTGCACATGCGTGAACTAAAAAAAATGGTGGCCCAAGGGGAAATCGGCGCAGAAAGGGAATCTTTTCATGGCGATTTTGTTCGCCACCCAAATTCTGAATCGTGATCCGATTCAAAAATAGGGTAGATTTTTTGTTTTGCCACCTGATTTGGACCTTTCACGACCCAAGGTTCCACTGTATTTAACAAAGTTAAATATCCATCATGGAGGTTCCATACAAGAAAGCTGTGGGATTACTTTAAAGCCACTCCAAATTAAGTTGTAGGAGTGGCACATACGTAATTCAAATACTTAAAGCTAATTAACCTCTTTGATTCTTTAATACCAAACTAAAAATGCTGAGAATTCAAGCACATGCAGGGGGGCTGTTGAAGACAAGAGGAAAAAATTGGCACTACCTTTTCTGCCAGCCAACCCAAGTGCCTAATTTCTCGGCCTCCGGCTAGTCCTGCTTTACCCAGCTGATCTTTGACCTCTGAGATCACTTTGGGAATGAGCTCGCTGATACAGGAGTGGATGGCATAGAACCAGGCCTGGGCGGTGCTCGCGTCTTTACTCCTTAGCACCAAGATGTGCTTGGCATCCGGTGAATGAACTTCAACAATCCTGTAGAAGAAAAATAAATAAATAAATATAGTGAATAGGAAAAAAGGAGAGAGTTACATGTATTCTCAAAGTTCCAGCCTGATTACCTGATCTGTAGGTGTAGAAGTGTGAAAAATCACCGTGCTAGGGATGGGCTACCTGTAGTCCATTGAGTCAAGACCAAACCAACATAGCTAAGCCAAATGGAGGTCCTGTTAGGTAGCAATAACACTAGTACTTAGACTTATATACCGCTTCATGGTGATGTACAGCCCTCTCTGAGCGGCTTAAAGAGTCAGTATATTGCTCCTAACAATAGAGGTCCTCGTTTTAGCAACCTTGGAAGGATGGAAGGCTGAGTCAACCTTGAGACCCATCAGGATCGAACTCCAGGCTGTCGGCAGAATTAGCCTGCAATACTGCACTTTAACCATTGCACCACCAGGGCTCCCTATAAGGTAGCTCCCCATCCTATAAGCTTGGCATTCCACCACAGCTCCATTTCACGTGTTCCTCATTATCAATCTTCAACATGGCACGGTGGGATATAGAAAAACACCCAGTCTGCCTGTAACCCATCTTTCCTTTGCTTCTGGAGATTCTCAGACCACCAGGTCACGGTTTCCCAAAGGTGCTTTTTTAAAAATGATTTAAAAATGACTTTGATTTGGTTTTTTTCCTTGAAGACATTTCTCTTCTCATCCAAGAAGCTTCTTCAGTTCTGGAACCGAAGAAATGGAGAAGCTTCTTGGATGAGAAGTGAAACATCTTCAAAGGAAAAAAAACAAAAACAAAGTCTTTGGCCTTTTGAAGAAGACTCTTTGGGCCACATTTCCCTTCCATCACTTCCAAAAAGAGAGCTAAGGCCACTGTCTTCCCTACGCAGGAAAGGACAGCTTTGTCCAATGGCAGAAGACATTTACTAGAAGAAGATATATATATTTTTTGGAAGCCAAACATGAGTGAGGAATGACTGCTTGTTCTGTCCTTTCTCCACAGAGCGGTAGAATCAGGTGGCAGGGTCAAGTGTCATCACAGGATTAGGTCAGTGATGCTCAATCTTCTGATGCCACCCAGCCTGCCATATCAAATCCACAAATGGCCCTGCAATGTCACACCCATTCATCAAACTCAGCTTAAAGTATCTTAAAAAACTGAACAGTTCAGCAGAGGGAGAACTGTTGCCACAATGTTGAGTTTCTATTTACTGACAAAGAAATAAAGGGAGACTAGTATAGATTTCAAGCTAACCCCCCGCTTTCTTTCTGTTGACAACTATAAAACGTGCATACAAATGTTTTATGAGTTGACATTCGGCTCCCCTCATTTCTTGAGCGTGACCTGTACAACACACCCAAAAACAAATTGATTGCAGATATGGAAGCTTATGCTCACGAACCCCTCCACCCCAGGCTTGGTTGGATTTTCTGCATGGAACCTTGCCACAAGGCGATCGGCTTGGACTTTCCTACTCTTTACCCATGATGCCTCTGATAAGGGGTAGCCCTTCCACTTGATTAAATATTGGAGTTGTCTCCTGTGCCACCTCGAATTGAGGATTCGCTGCACCTCATAACGGGCTTGACCTCCTATGACCATGGGACCTGGGGGCTCACAAGGTAAGGGCCTCAGCGTTGATCCAGCCACGGGTTTTAATAGGCTACTATGGAATACTGGATACATTTTCCCTAGCAATCGGGGCAACTTCAATTGCACCATGATTGGGTTGATGACCTTTACTATCGGGAATGATCCCGTGAACTTTGGCCCCAATTTCTTGCTAGGGAGTCTTAACCTCAGATATTTGGTGGAGAGATAGACCTTCTCCCCCAACTGGAATGGTCTTTTTAGTTGACACTAGCTAGCTCTCGCCACCCCAGTTTATCCCTTTTATTTCTTTGTCGGTAAATAGAAATTCAACACAAAAATAATTTGTCACTAAAGCGGCTGCCTGCGAAGGCCCCTGGATTGGGGCTGAAAGGCAAAAGTGGAAGCAGTATGCTCTGTCCCATATTTCGTTGAACTAGGTTGCCCGGATAGACCAGACTCAACTTGGGGGGCAGGGACACACACACACACACAAACACTTGTTGCCACAATGGTGGCGTGTGTATCTCACTTTCATAATTCCTCCACTGGTTAAAGAGGAACCAAGAGCTGTGTGGGGAAGCGTCTTTTTCTATACAAGATCCTGTTAAATTGCTAGTGATAGAAAAGAAAACCAGCCCACGACTTACAACACTTCATTTAGTGACCGTTCAAAGTTACAATGGCACTGAAAAATGTGACTTACAACCAGTTTTCACACAATCATTGTGGCATCGATCAACATTCAAACGCTTGGTAAGTGGCATTATTTATGACAGTTGCGGTGTCCCGGGTCATGCGATCATATTTTGTGACCTTCTAACAAACGAAGTCAATGGGGAAGCTAGATTCACTTAACAACCATGCTACTAACTTAACAACTGCAATGATTCACTTAACAACGGTGGTAAGAAAGGTCTTAAAATGTACTTAATAAATGTCTCACTTAAGAGCAGAAATTTTGGGCTGAATTGTGGCCGTCAGTTGAGGACCACCTGAGGTGAATAGTTTATTTTCATAGTTTATTTTAAGAGTTTTCATATTGGTAATCAATATGATGCAGTGGTTAAGGTACTGGACTAGGAGATGAGAGATCAAAATTCTATCTTCCTCTGTAGAAATCCACTGGCTCCCTTTAGGCCGGTCCCTTCATCCAACCAACCTCACTCGTTTTTCTTGTCGGCATTAAATGAAGGATTATTCCCATATATGTCACCCTGAGCTCTTGGAGAAAAGTAAGAATATAAATCTATCAAATAATATCAGTCTGCTGCAGCAAACACTGGCAATAAATCTAATCACACCTTAAAAATTAAACTCTTACGTTGGCTTTGAAACTGTCACCTCAGCATAACTTGAAAGGCAAAGGAGACGCTGTAGTATAAGATACAACTCGCCACAATTCATCCACATTGGGTGTGGGATGGGACCACAATTAACCATTACGTTCAAACTGGACAATTAAGAGAGCACAATGAGTGTTTGAGAAAACAACGTATTGGAAATCAGTGTATTCTCTGAGAAAACATGATCCACAAACATCTTTTGAACCAACAAAAATGGTACTCATTAAATTTGTACCTTCTCATCTCTAAAAATGGATGGTGTCGTTTCTCTAAAGAAAGAATTAAAAAGCCAACAAGAGGGGAAAAAACATACAAACAAACAAAAAATTGTGGAGATGAGATTGCTCTGCTTTGTATTATTTTTGACCCTCATTGCAATAACAGGGCATCAGTCAATGGGGCCATATCCTTCTAGTCTTTTCTACTGGGCTTTCTAGCATAAATGCTCCTGGGCATGGTTGTTGTTTCTTTGCCTGCAGTGAGAATATGTCAAATGATACCAAAACACTATTTTAAGTTACTTAAAAACGCAATCTGCTCTTCTATAAACCTCACTGGCTTTTCTCTCGGATCTGGCTTCTGAAACATGACATTATCTGCAGTTTGGTGATAAAAGCTCTCGTTTAAATTTCCCCTTGTCTGGAAATATTTAAGGCAATGCCACAGCTCTGTTTCCTCATACCATCCACCACAGTTATGTAAACACTGCATACAGAACATTTTTGATAAAGCCAACGTTGGCCTAAAGGAACTGTGCATTTAAATAGAAGGTGTCTACCACGATATATATATGGAGGCTTTAGAGAAAAGACAGTATATATACTGTCTTCTAGCCATGAATAAAAATGCTGTCGTGCTTTCAAAGAGCCTGCTCAGATAACCATATAAAGAAAAACGATCTTTTCTCTAAAGCCTCCATGGTCAATAAAAACATCTCAAAGTTCCTTATAAAATGACAATAAAACTCCCAAGTTGGCAATCTCCAAATGCACAACATTTGAAGACCAACAAAAATGATTAGAGGGCTGGAGTTAAAATATACAAACAATAGTTACAGGAATTGGATAGGTCTCTAATGGAAAGGACCAGAGGGTGACATGATAGCAGTGTCCCAATATTTGAGGGGCTCCTACAAAGACAAGAAGGTCAAGCTATTTTCCGAAGCACCAAAATGCACAAAAAACAATAGATGGAAGGGAAGTGGAAGAGAATAGAATAAACAGAGTTGGAAGGGACTTTGGAGGTCCCCTAGTCCAACCCCCTGCTCAGGTAGGAAATCTAGTGCCATTTCAGACAAATGGTTGTCCAATCTCTTCTTAGAAACTTCCAGTGTTGGAGCATCCACAACTTCTGGAGGCAAGTTGTTCCACTGATTGATTATTCTAACTCTCAGGAAATTTCTCCTTAGTTCTAGGTTGCTTCTCTCCTTGATTAGTTTCCACCCCATTGCTTCTTGTCCTTCCTTCAGGTACTCTGGAGAATAGGCTGACTCCCTCCTCTCTGTGGAACCCCCTCAGCTATTGGAACACTGCTATCATGTCACCCCTGGTTCTTCTTTTCATTAAACAGATTTCATAGATGTGACTGTGCCCAATGTTATGACCTTTATGGAAGTGGTCGTTGAGAAAATGGCATGGTTGTTAAGCCAAGGCTTAGGTTATTTAAATGGATCCATGATATCCGATGAGTGTTTTTTTCCAGAAAACAGAAGTCAACTCCGGAAATCAGCAAAAAACACTGAAGAGCAATCACATGGCTGGGAATGGCTGTAAATGCAAGCTGGTTGCCAAGTGCAAACACAAACATATGTGACCCTGTATGTATATGTGTGCGTGCCGCCCTCAGAACTTTAAAATAGAGTTATAAGTACCTTTTTGGGGATCCACTGCACTTTGAATGGACACTAAGCAGCAAGTCATTAAGCAAGGACCATTTACATTGTAGGCATTACTGTGGCATTCAAAAGCATTACTGTGCCCCTGACTTTGCAGGAAACCAAGCCAGCATAAAGCCAGTTTTGCCTTTATGGACCTACCAAGATGCAATGCTAAACAGAGACCTTGGTTCTAAACAAGCTTCTCTCCTTGGAACAATATGGTAGAATGAGAGGCAACGATGCAAGTTAAAATATGGAAGTTTTGTGCCAGGAACATCATGCAGATTAAGAAATGAATTTGCTCTGGTTATAGGAAATCCTTTATTTTGATTCCAATATTTGGGATTTCACTGGCTGGTTTCCTCATTTAACCACCTCCAGTGCATAAACTCTACAGAAGCAACCTATATTTCCCCCCTATATTTTCACTTTCCTTTTTCACTTTAAGGTGATCTTAAATAAGTGAGGAATGAAGATGGACCAACCATTCCCCCTAACAGAAGACAAACTCAGGATTTTGGAAAACCCTCTTAAGTTAGAAATTCCAGGTGAGATGCTCAAGCTTTGATGCTGTGCAAATTCCCAGCAAAATCCAGCAGGTTAAAGGTGATGATGACCTGTGGCACAGAACAATGGCCTACATACATGGCCAGGAGGAAAAGATACTTTCTGATTTGCCCAGCTGTTTCACTTGAGTTCCCAGGCCAGGACACTGATCTGTGGGTTGTGATGGAATCTCTGTAATTACCTGCTTAGTTCTACCAACAGAGGAATCCAATCTGAGTTTGTGGAGCAAATTTCTTAGAAGACTTGGAATAATGGTATTTTTGGGGTGGTAATACAGGACCTACGTAGACTAACAGAATAATAGAGTTGGAAGGGACCTTAGAGATCTTCTAGATCTAGACCATACTATAGCAATAGCACTTAGATTTATATGCTGCTTTATAGTGCTTTACAGCCCTCTCAGAGCGGTTTTACAGAGTCAGCCTATTGCCCTCAACAATCTGGGTCCTCATTTTACCCAACTTGGAAGGATGGAAGGCTGAGTCAACCTTGAACCTGGTGGGCTTCGATCTGCCAAATCACAGTAGGAGTAGCTTGCAGTACTGCACTCTAACCACTGCGCCACCATGGCCTACAAAGCTCTGAAAAACTCCTGTAGAAATCCAACTTGCTACACTTTTACTACAGAAATTGGTTCCGCTCCTATGCCACGTGGTGTCTTTATGTGTCCATGCCAATTCCTGACGTCCCTAAAAAGGGGCAGAAAACCACAAGCAAATATACTAGGAAGGATTTCTCCTCACCAAAGTGGCCAGGCTTGATGACTTCTGATAAAAATATAACACCATCCATAAACAAAACTAATCACAATAGCAATGTGCTTGCTAATATCTTAATTAACTAATATTAATAACTGAATTAGACTTCCTGATTTTTTTACTGATGAATGAAAGTGTATCTGCAATCACTGTCTTAGTTATTTAATTTTCTTCTGGAAGTTACAGAGGGACAGGATCAGGCCTTGTAGGAGTGGCAGAATCTGGGGGCGGAGTTAAAAGAGCCTAGAATCCCTACATAGCCACAAGCAGCCTAAGTCTTATCCTCCTAGAGCTCCCTGGACCCTTATCTAACTCTAAGCAGGCTCCAAACCATTCGCAGAGAAGATTCCTGTGCCTAGGCTGTTTATCAATAAATCAGTTTAATTGCACCTTCATGTGCAGACCTGATCTTTCTTACCTGACCCAACCCCAATAATTCACTGTCATAAGATAACTCCAACCATATCATGTAGCCCACGGATCTATCACTGAGCTCTCTCTCAAACAGCAAACTCTTTGGTTTTCTGCCTCTTGTGCAGAAGAAGTGCTAGGTGCTAATGAAGGTTTTTTTTTATTCCTTTATGCTAGATAGGGGACAAAAAGGCCACGAATGTGAAAGAAGAAGAAAAAACAGTTCCCTAATTTCACATTTTTCTCCCTGCATAAGAGGCTTGCAGGTGTGTGGTGTGATGTAATTCTCTCCATACATTATAGATGAGGACCAATAAGTTTATCCTATTTTTAGAGCTTGAAAACTCTAAAGAGCTATCAAAGTCTCATTTCCCATTCATTTCCCCAGGCTGCCTTTTCTCACTCTCCCAGGTAGGCAAATGCCCAGAGATTGGTGGCTCAAATTAGGATAAGGAATTCAGTCCCCTGGTGCAGTTTCTTGCTTTTTAGGATTGGCCATGAAGGCACAGCATCTGCCAAAATAGAAGAATGCAATCAAGTTCAGACTGGCTTTCATTAATTTAAGCTCTCAGATATTCCATATTTAGCATGTCCAACTGGTATGGCCAAATTGTGGGTAGTGAGACTTTAATCCAAATCTCACTGGAATTTTACTTGTTGAAATTCTGCCATTTTTTGTCACAATGCGTATAAAAAAAGAGATTAAGCTTTGATTGCATGGCTGGGCCACCATCTTTATTTTTCTGATACATCCTTGGTTCAAGTCCTTGTTCTCTATGCCAGGATCCCCAACCTTTCGGACGCCGCGCCCGGTTCCGGCGTCAGCCTGGACGCCCTGCCCGGTTCCGGGCGTCAGCTGGCGCCGCCATCTTTTTTGACGAAAATCACTTCGGTGCGTCACCGAAGTGATTTTTCGTCAATGGCGGCATGGCCTTCGGGTGAGCTTTTCGGGTAGAAATGGCTTTCACCCAGAAAAGCTCACTCGAAGCACTGCAACGCCATCTTTTTGACGAAAAATTGCTTTTTACCAAAAAGATGGCGGCGCCCAGCAACCAGCGGCCCGGCAAGGCTTGTTCACGGCCCGGCACGGTCCGCGGACCTGCGGTTGGGGACCCCTGCTCTATGCAATGGAAAAACTCAGCCAATCAGAACTTTTATGTGAAATAAAAGAGATGTGTGCATGATGATGTGGTCTACAACCCTTTTCCTATTTGAACATTATTAACTGCATAAGGAAAACGCCATGCTGGGAGCCAGTTTGGTGTAGTGGTTAAGGCATCAGGTTAAGGTAAATTCTAGTCCCACCTGAGGCATGAAAGCTGGCTGTGTGATTTCACTCCAATCACCAGGAGACAGAGAGTTCTAGTCCCACCTTAGGCATGAAAGCTTAGGCATGAAACTTTGGGCCAGTCACACACTCTCAGCCCAACCTACCTCACAGGGTTGTTTTTGTGAGGAAAAATGGAGGAGTATTATGTATGCCGCCTTGAGTTACTTATAAAGTAATAAAAGTGAAATAAAAAATCTAATGAAAAAATCAATTTCTTAAGTTAAAAGGAAAATGCTCAACAGTGATAAAATTACACATATGATGTAATTGACGATTTTGGTGTGATTTCTTTGAACTAGTGTAATTACACACATCCCGTACCATATTACAAATACGGAAATTTGAAATACGTATGTTTTTGTTCTCTTTTTAGACCTTAGAAACAAAAATCAGGCTTGGGGTTGCATGTTCCTTTTCAGCCCTTTCATATTGAGCAAGAAATCTGTTAATTCATAGTAAGAAGAGAGTGAAAAAAGAAATGGGTGTAAACCACTGCAGTTATATGATGGAGACTGGATTATGGAGACTAGACGTGCAATGGGGAACTAGCACTTTCATTGCACTTCATTTTGATGCACAAGAATTTTTTTTTAAATCTAGCCAGGATGTATCTGTGAGAATTCTGCTGATCTAGATCAAGCCAAGCTATGTAAAGTCAGAAGGTCTCCAATTTATTGCAGTTTTAACTTGGAGAACCTGATGGCTCTCAACCAGTTCTGAGTTCACTTTTGTTTTGATTTGGAGAGCTTGACAGTTCCCTACCAGTTCTGAGCTTACTTCTGTTGGGTTCCAACCCCAACCCTGGAAGGTTGGACACTTCTAAACAAAATACTACAGACATGTATTCTTGTGACAGAACGTCTATGGTGCTTACAATCTTATAAATAAAGATGATGCAAGGAGCTTTGCAGCAAGTTGTCTACACAAGTAAGGTTTTTCTTTAATTAAAAAAAAAACCAAAGCTATGGGAGACTAAAGTCTAGCACAGGGTCCCCACGCGGTCCGCGGACCAATACCGTCTCTTAGAACCTTTTCTTCGGCCGCTGGTGGTCGGCGCCCCCGCTCCCCCCCCCCCCCCCCCCCCCCCCCCCCCCCCCCCCTTTTTTTAAAAGGCCCGGTGAGCTTTTCCGGTGAGCTCACCGGGCTTCATCAAGATGGCCCACGCTTCGGTGACCCCCCCCCCCCCCCCCCCCCCCCCCCCCCCCCCCCCGGCCCCCGCCTCTTTGGCGAGTCCCGCTTCCGGTGGGTCACCGGGCCTTAACGGCGCCCATGATGCGGTCCCGGCGCCCACTGATGCCGTACTGGGCCGGCCGGACCTGGTCTAGCAGACCCCAGAATACTGAAGAACCTGCCATAGTAGTTTTTTTGTGGAGGAGGTTCAAAGAGGAGAGGAAATTGACTCCCACACACATATCCAGTGAATAGAAAATGCTTCTTCCTGCAAAGCTACACCCTGGAATTTGGAAACAGAATAGCAGCAAGCTTTTTAATATAGGTATAACACTGCTGTAGAGAGGCATGGAGATAGCCTTGAGAGAGTTATTCAGATACTGTTGCAGAAGCAACATTGCTTAAGTCTTGGAATGCTAGCAGTCTACTTAGAACAGGGGTGGGCAAACTACGGCCCGAGGGGCCACATCCGGCCCGTTGGTCTTTTTAATCGGCCCGCCGAAGAATTAAGGTTTGATGTGAATGATTGAATGATTGCATTCATTTGATTTTGACTTGTAATGACAGGCATTTCGACACCAGGTAGCGGCCCGTCTGTCAAATTTTAAAAGTCAATGAGGCCCCCGAGCCAAAAAGTTTGCCCACCCTGACTTAGAAGAACTTCAGAATAACTCAATATCGAAGGGGCTGCCACAAAGAAGAGGTCAACCTGTTCTCCAAACTCCAAAGCATCTGAAGGCAGGACAAGAAGCAATGGATGGAAACTAATCAAGGAGAGAAGTAACCTAGAACTAGCTGAAGAAGCTTCTTGGATGAGAAATGAAACATCTTCAAAGAAAAACCAGAAAATCTAGTTGCCTCTTGAAAAAGCACCAGTCATGACCTGGATGACTGAGAATCTCCATAGACATCAACCTAGAACTAAGGAGAAATTTCTTGACAGTGAGGACAATTAATCAGTGGAATAGGTTGTCTTTAGGAAGTTGTGGGTGTTCCATCACCGGCATTTTTAATGAAAAGATTGGGCAGCCACTTCTCTGAAATGTTAAAGAGTTTCCTGCTTGAGCAGGAGTTGGACTAGAAGACCTCCACGGTCCCTTCTAACTCTATTATTCAACAAATTGTCCTCCTTTCCGGACATCAACGAAGTAAGGTGTACTCTTTTCATCCTTCTCTGCTGAATAAATATGCAAAGAGAGAAAAAGAAAGAGGAAGGAGAGACAGCTGCTGAACGGCTGCTGTCTACTTCTCTTATGGACTTGAACCTGCCCTTAATCCACAAAAATAACGAAGAATGAATATTATGGAAAGGGAGGGTTCTTCTCCCCCATCCACATTTGCTTACCTGTTTTCTGGATCTAACATAGCCATGTTCCGCGTCACATAGCACATTTTGAGTGGGATGGTCTTTTTGTCTCGGTGGATGTTGAGAGACAGAGGCAACAGGGGATCGATGGTTGGGTTGCCCAAACGGGGGGACTCAGGAGGAGGAGTTTCCCATCCAATTTCAGAAATAGGAGAACCTTTCTTCACATAGGGGGTGGCTTCTCGCATGTATTTCACTGAAAAGAAGAAGAAAACAAATGAGAGCATAAGTATCGGAGAAGAGCGGGCAAAGCTGGAGGCAGAATTAAATGTGTCATTAGTTTAGAGTCCTTACATTCTCACAAACAGTCCAAGTTCAACTGGTCCTGAATTCCATTGACTCTTATCTGGTGCCAATTTAATGCTGAACTTTAGTTGACTAGATTCTTGTGCATATGCTTGAATAAATCTTCTATGCTGCAATACAACAGACGATCCTGATTTTTTGCACCTGACATTAGGAGAACGAGTGGTCGAACGCCGCAATGGTCATAAAACCAGTCAGTCACGTGACCTACCCAATTTTATGATTATTATTTTTTTGCAGCAGTCATTAAATGAACCCATTATTCACTATGGCGAGGTTTTCCCCAAAAAACCAGAAATGCTCTTTGCTGCAAAACTGATGTAAAACATAGTCACATGACTGCAGGATACTGCAAAGGGGCATAAATGTGACTGTGTTGCCAAGTAACCAAAGCAAGGTCACCCCTGTCACAACTCCATTTAGAAATAATTAGAAATACTGTATATTTACATGGATATGTTTTGACTCCTCCACCTGAAGTCTAAAATATACTTTCAATTCCAAGCCCAAGTTGTTTCTATTAATTTGTTTTTATACCTACCTCTTTTCTAAGGTGGAGGATTTTTTTAAATTATATTTTTATTTATTTACTCCAATTATGTTTTTTCTCTGATACACCAAAACATCTTATTAAGGGATAACCTTTAAGTTTATCCATGGAACAGCCATCGCACGATCTTCCCTGATATAGTTAGGTCAGCCAGGTTGTTAAAATAGTGTTTTTAATTGCACTCACGCAGCATAAACCACAGCAAACAATTATCTATCTTAGCCTTCCCAATACAATATCCATCAAATGAGCAGGATCAGAAGGCCTATCACCACGAATTGAGGCCTAGACAAAAAGAATTGAGGTCCAGAATCACTGAAGTCAACAAGTCAGAAAAAGCCCGACATAGTCTTTACTCAATGTTAACTAAAGTAGTGATAACACAAATGACTTGATAGAAGTGCCTGGTAACAACTGCCCACAAGTTGATCCCAACCTCTTTTCCAGGTTCTAATTGTCGTCATATATACTAGTAAATAAATCTGGCTTCTTTTGTTTCCTGTTAGGAATGTAAGTCACATAACAGTTATTTGGGTTAGAAATATATAAACTTGGATAGACATTTTAATACTATGCCTTTAAGAGAATACTAAATCTGTAATTGGGTGTGGTTCCGCAAATGGCCATAAGATGGAGCCAGAAACCTGGGTTGTTTAGTCTCAGAAGAAGTCTCAGTGAGTCTCTGTTTCCTTCTGTTGGAGAGAGTTGCCGTTCCTCCTAATGATTGTTACTGATCATTGATGTAAGTCTGTTACTGAACTGTTTTTGATACTGGACTTTGATATTTGGATTATCCCTGAACTGAACACTGACTGCCTTACCTGTGAATGACTTGGACTGCTTATCTTGGACTGTGTTTAAACGTTTATTGAAAAGTAAAAACCTACATTTACTGTACAGTGTATCTGTGTGCTGTGTGTGTGTTATTCTTCACGTCTCTCACTACGTCTCCCTGTATGCGCACATTCTCCTAACGGGGAATTACCTCAACATCTCCAACAAATTTGAAATTGAGGTCAGGTAATTAAGATTCCAACATTTATTTCTCATTCCTCCAAAAATCCACATGAATTAATCTTCTGCCATATGCTAACAGCTTCATTATTTTCCTGTTAGCTGGGCCAACAGCCAGCCAGTGCTGTGTTCTAAAGAGCATTTCATACGCACCCATTTTCACCAAAGCTTGAACACTTCCACAATTAAGCCTTTGTTATATATTCACAGATGACATTTCGAAGGGGCGGGGGAAGAAAAACACACTTCTTGCAAGTCAGATGGACAAATGCGATCAAATCTATCAAGCTTCTTCTTTTTTTTCTAATTAGGTTCTTAAACATCTTGTGACTCATTCAGGTTAGCCATAATAACAACATCACTAAAAAGAAAAAGAAAAAAAGAAAAGAAAGGGGAGGTGGGAAAAGACTTCAAACTGCAAGGGTTTCACTTAGGGGAGCAAAAATGGGAAGTATCAGCTTATGGAACGATGAAGGCAAAAGGAAAGAAACGTTGAAAGAAAGAAGAAAAGAAATTTGATCAAAGGCAGAGACTTTCTGGCTTTGCAAGAGAAGGGGAAAAAAGATAACCCACTTCGTCACCAGCTTTAGGAAGTGACTGATATTAAAATTCACACACGTACATTGACTCAAATATGACTCTATTAGTGAAAGTTTGGTTTAATTAAAAAAAAACCTTCACATATCATAACCACAGAATTTTCGCATAGACCTCAACTTACAATCCTTCATTGCAAAGTTGCAACTGCACTAAAAAAAGGTGACAGGATCGATTTTCACACGTACGACCACTGCAGCATTTCCATGGTCATGTGATCAGAATTCAGGCAACCGGCATATATTAATGACAGTTGCAGTATCCTGGGATCATGTGTAACCTTCCCAGCTGGCTTCCAACAAGCAAAAACAATGGAGGAAGCCAGATTTGCTTAAATCACTTAAATCATGATTCCCTTAACAACTGAAGTGATTTGCTTAACAATAGTAGCAAAAAATATATATCATAAAATGGGGCAAAACTCAGAAATGTTGGACTGAATTGTGGTTCTGAGTTGAGGACTACCTGTATTCCTTCTTATTGGGAAACAGCTTCAAACTCTTTCCTATTTCTACACATACACACAAAGGAAGAGAGGGACAATAATGGTTTCCAGCTATTGCGGTTTAAACTGCATCCAGATGTCTTTTGTTTTGTTAAAAGGACATTATGAGAAACCAGAGAATTGGAGGATGTCAACATAGAGATGAAAATGTACACCTTGAGTGCAAAATTTCTTATTTGGAATGGGACACCCCAGAGTAAAGGCCAGCTTTCCCAGTTGGGTGCTATCCAGTTTGAGATTGGAACTCTTGTAGTTCCCATCTTTGAGGAAATGTGTAAGCACCAAAGTAATAAAAGAATTAATCATCATGAGTAATAATGGCAGAGTACACAATTTATTTCGGAGTTATTTTCATAACTGAAAATAAGGTTAAGGTGGAATACCTGTATTTAGATTCTTCTTCCCATTTTATCTACATAATAATCTTGTAGGGTAAGGGTGGGGAACTATTATAGCCCTTTTATGGCTCTTGAACCTCAACTCCCAGAATTCCTGAGCCAGTCAGCTCAGGAATTCTGGGAGTTGAAGTCCACAAATTGTAAAAGGGACAAGGTTCCCCACCTCTGTTGTACGGCATCATCCGATTTGAGAGACAGAGATTCGCTCAAATCATTTAATCCAGTGATCCCCAACCTTTTTGACGCCGCGGCCCGGTACCGGCATCAGCTGGCCGCCGCGGCCTGGTACCGCATCAGTTGGCGCCGCCATCTTTTTGATGAAAAAGTGCTTCCGTGACTCACCGAAGCACGCTTTCATCAAAAGATGGCGGCGCTAGCGCTCGTGAGTTTTCCGGCAGAAATGGCTTTCACCCGGAAAAGCTCACCGAAGCGCTAGCGCCGCCATCTTTTTGATGAAACGTGCTTCCGTGAGCTTTCTACCCGGAAAAGCTCACCGGAAGCACTTTTTCATGAAAAAGATGGCGGTGCCCAGCAAGCCGCGGACCGGTAGGAGTTGTTCCGCTGATCGGTACCGTCCGCGGACCGGTGGTTGGGGACCCCTGATTTAATCAACATCAATAGCAAAAAAAAATCGCCTCTGGACTTTGATGAAAACCAAAATCTGCACTACAACAGCAACAATCTCTCTCCACTCTCTCCCCCTCCCATTCTCACACTCCCCTCTCCCTCTCCCTCACACACACTCACACACCCCGTTGACAAACTGCATTTCAGCCACAACATTTGAGAACTGATTTTAAAGCAGGAGGTTGGACAGTGCACGTGGGCTTAGGGTGACCCACCCTTTTTCTAAAAAAAATAATTCCCCATTGACATGCCACCTTCTATTCTTCATTTCCTCCCGTACAATGCTCATACTCATTTGTTGTTCAAAAATGGAATGTGCCACATCTAAATATTTGATTAATAGCCACCAGCACTATATTACTGATTCATCATTTGGCGGCAACTGAGTTTTGAGCTGGCAGGAATAGGAATTATTGTTGCCAGATACTCATCAGGAGAAGAAAGAGGAAACAACGGCAAATTTTAGAATTTCTGGCATCCTGGAATAGTAAGAGAATGTGTGTGTGTGTGTGTGTGTGTGAGAGAGAGAGAGAGAGAGAGGGAGAGAGATTAGAGAGGGAGAGAGATTAGAGAGGGAGAGAGAAAGAGGGAGGGAGGGAGAGAGAGAGATTGGAGAGGGAGGGAGGGGGGAGAGAGAGAGGGAGGGGGACAAAGAGAGGGAAGGAGAGGGAGAGATTAGAGGAGGAGGGAGGGACAATGAGAATAAAAGGAAAGAGAGAATGAAGAGAGAGATAATAAAAGAGAGATAATAAAAAGAGAGAGAGAGAGAGACTCTCACTTTCAGAATTCAGTTCTGAGGAGACTGTTCCCCGAGCTGGCCTACCTCAAAGGGATCATAGAACTACTGTATAATCTCCAAGCCACAGGAAGTAATAGTTCCACTTTTATTTTGCACTGGTTTGACTTCTTCAGTCTTTGTCCAGTTCAGGGTACCGCATTTTGGTACCTCCTTGTTACAAAATGAGGCCTCTGGTTCTATCGTCCTTGTTGCAAAAGGCAACGAGGTGGAAAGAACCATACCTTTTATAAGAGAGAAGATGGAAGGGGAACTTCGGCCTTGCCAAGAGAAGACTGAGGGTGATATAACAGCACTCTTCAAAATCAGAAACGATGTCCTCCAGAAGATCAAGACTTTTGCCTCGCTATTCTAAACGTGTTGAGGCACAAAGCAAGGGGCTTAATTACAGGAAGGCTGGTTCGTTCCGACTGTGTCTCAGGAAAACAACTTCCTAACAATAACAGCGGTGCAACAGTGGAGCCAATTAACCAAAGGTGATGGGATCTCTCAGAGGTGTTGAAATGGTGTCTAGACAGCCAACTATCAGGGATGCATTAATTAGGGCTCCTGCAAGGAGACTGACCTTGAAGGTCTAAACTCCCTTCTTCTTCAAATGTGCTGAATCTATAGTCAGAAGGGCCCACGGGCTCACCGTGAAAGCCCAGCTTCCTGCTTTCCTCAAGGGAAAAATTGCCTGATAATTCTAGTCAGATGTCAAATGTTTAGGAACAGAATATAAACCATTGCACTAAAATTCCTTCTTGTTACCTGACTCCAGCCATAGTTGATCTTTCAATTCTTTCAGCTCTTGATTTGCCATTTGTCTGAAATGGTATAGGGCCATGATGGTGAACCTATGGCACGCATGCCAGAAGTGGCACGCAGAGTCATTAATGTCAGCACGCGAGCCCTCCACCAGAACAGGTCTACTGCGCATGCGTGCGTGCCGCCTGCCCGCCAGCTGATTGTTGGGTATCTGGTGCGCATGCATGTGGGGGCAGGGGTGCGTGGGAGACATGCGTGCATGCACAGAGATGTGCGGCATGTGCGGGGGTCACGTGCACATGCACAGGGGCGTGAGGGGGACCGACGCACATTGCCTTCTGGGTGCCGGCACGCAAGTGCTCGCACATGCAATTATTGGCACAGGAGCCCAAAAAGCTTAGCCACCACTGGTATAGGGTTTTCTCTGGTATAGGGGGTTGGACTAGAAGACCTTCAAGGTCCCTTCCAACTCTTCTATTCTATTCTATTCTATTCTATTCTATTCTATTCTATTCTATTCTATTCTATTCTGTTCTATTCTATTTTCTATTCTATTTTCTATTCTATTTTCTTTTCTTTTCTATTTTCTTTTCTTTTTTTTTTTTCTTTTTTCTTTTTTTTTTTTTCTTTTTCTTTTCTTTTTCTTTCTTCTCTTCTTTTCTTTTCTTTTCTTTCTTTCTTTCTTCTCTTCTCTTCCTTCTTTCTCTTCTCTCTCTTCTCTCTCTTCTCCTCTCCCTCTCCTCTCCTCTCCTCTCCTCTCCTCTCCTTCCTTCCCTTTCCTTCTTTCCTTTCCTTTCCTTTCCTTTCCTTTCCTTTCCTTTCCTTCCTTTCCTTTCCTTTCCTTCCTTTCCTTCCCTTCCCTTCTCTTCTCTTCTCTTCTCTTCTCTTCTATTCTACTCTACTACTCTATTCTGTTTTCCATTTTCTTCTCTTCTCCTACCAGTAGTCTTCAACTTATACTCAAAGCTAAGCCCAAAATTTCCGTTGCTAAGAGAGGTAGTTGTTAAGTCAGTTGCACTGCATTTTACGACCTTTTTGCCACACAGTTGTTAAGCAAATCACATCAACTGTTAAGCAAATCATGTGGTTGGTAAGCGAACCAAGCTTCCCCTATTTTGCTTGTTGGGAAATTACAAATGGGGAACACATGACCCCAGTCATGTGCAAATGTCAACTATCATAAATACAAGAGCCCAAATTTTGATCATGTGACCATGGGGACAGTCGTAAGTATGAAAACCGGTCCTAAGTCCCTTTTTCCAATGCTGATCCAACTTCGAATACTCACTAAGTAGTTCAGTCAAGGACTATCTGTAGGTAAATTTATCTGTAGCTAAAATAAAAAATAATAATGAATAACTAGAGAGGCACCTCCCTTGCCATATCAAGGAAACAATTTGGCATTATCTCATGTTCTGCCAATCAATGCTTATCTCATTAGCCTTGGTGTATGCCAGAAATTCTTAAATAGGGTCTAGATAAATCATTAGGTGTGCACAGTAATACCTAACACATTAAGTGCTTTTTGAAACGTTCTCGGTTGTCTTTTTGATTAAGAAAATATTTTAAAATGTTCCTAAATGCCTGCGGAATATGCCTTGCAGATAATTAAAAAACAATTTAGCTGATTGATAAATGAATTGAATGAGACAAGTTGTATTTTTCTTCCAATTCTCCTCTCAATTCTCATAAAACCCAGGACACCGTTATATAATTGCACTTGTCCAGTGAGGTTGATTCATATGTCATCATTTTGACCTCATCACGGTTTGTTAGTGACGCTGCTAATTTGAACCCAACACCGAAGGCTAAAGGAGAACCTGCAGGACACAAATTTACTCCTCCAACTTTATTGCTTCTTCTAGGTATTTGTCTTGCTCTGATTTGGGGAATGACCAGTCTGGATTCTGGATAAGCTCGGGAGACAATATACAGGTAGTCTTTAACTTACGATCAGTTGCTTAGCAACCGTTCTAAATTACAATGATCCCCCAAAAGGGGCTTACAACCCAAATCTGAAATTTCCAATGGTCACCTCCCATTCCATGGTCATATGACCAGGGGTGGGATTCAAATTTCTTAACAACCGGTTCTGTGGGCATGGCCTAATTTGTGGGTGTGGCTTGATGGTCATGTGACTGAGTGAGTGTGGCTTGTTGACTGGGCATGGCATGGTGATCACGTGACTGGCTGGGCGTGGCTTGTATGTAAATATTGTAAAATATTTATGTAAATATTGAATTTTTTATTTTAAAAAAGAGAGCAACTTTTACCCAAAATCAGGCAAAGCAGGCAGGCAGATTGCTCACAAAATCACAGATTCACTTAGAGATCTACCTTTCTGCAATCTGCTGCCTGAGTCTGCACTGAAAAATAGAAGCTAGGAAGGTTCAGCTCTGCTTTTAGATTAGCTAGAAAGCAAGAAATCCATTGATTTCCCACTGGTCTATATGAATTACCGTGTTTCTCCAACAATACGGCCTCCACCAATAGGAAGGCCCAGCATGATTTCTAGGCATGAGGTGAAATTAAGCCCCGCCCCCAAAATTTAGGCCTATTTAAACCATGCATTTCCTCGCCATTTCTCACATCGTTTGTTAGAACTACACGAGGTGAAGAGAAATGGGGGAAGGGCAGGGGATGGGGAGAAAACTTGCCTTTAGGAGTGCCCTGCAGGTAGCCTAGGCTAGAATACCCCGATAGCCGATAGAAGCTCCCTTGAAGGCAGAGTCACCAGCCGCTTCAGGGCGAGGCGTGGCTGCCCATGTCCCCTCGCCTTTAGGCAGTCTCTTTTGGCCGATGGAAACTCCCCAAATGCAGTCACCAGCCACTTCGATCGGCCGGTAGAAGCGGTCAAAAAAAAATAAGGCCCGGCCTTATTTTGTGAGAAACACGGTAGGATAACTATTAGACAAAAACTCCCACTGGGTTGTAAAAGTTATAAGATGAGATTTTTCTGCATTCCGGGTAAATAAAAAGGACATTAGAATAAAGGAACGATATACCCAGCTACCGACAGTTAGCTGATCTTTAGAATGGGCAATAGTTAAACTTTAGCTTTCAGCAAATGTCACCAGGAGATAAACAATTTAAAATCTGTAATGTCACTTGGCTCTAAGGTTTCAAATTTCATTTGCTTGCATGTGTATTCACATACACAAAACCTTGTGTTCTTTATATGTTTTCTTAAGGCATGAGTCATGAGGAAAGAAGGCAGGATCGCCCCTTTAATGACAAACAGGTGAACTGCTGCCTCTCTTTTTGCTCAGGAAGAGCATTTATGAGTTTCATTAGTGTTTCTAATGCCTTGTAAGGCCACACTTGGAATATTGCTCCCAGTTTTGGTTGCCACGATGTAAAAAATATGTTGAGACTCTGGAAAGAGTGCAGAGAAAAGCAACAAAGATGATTAAGGGACCGGAGACTAAAACATATAAAGCACAGTTGCTGGAATTGGGTGATGGCGAACCTTTTTGTTGTGCTGTGCCGATAGTGCGCGTGTGCCGGCACCCACAATGCAATGCGCCCTTGCCCCCCCACGCAACACACACACACACACACACACACACCTGCCACCCCCTTACCTGCACTGGCATGTGCATGCCTCCCAGCTGATTTTCAGCTTGTTCAAGGGAAGCCTCTGCAGCCTCGGGAGGTTGAAAAACGGGCTTTCCGGAAATACTGGAAATGTTCGTTTTCAGCCTCCAGGGGGCCTCTGGAGCCCGGGGCAGGCAGTTTTCGCTCTCCCAAGGGCTCGAGGGAAGCCTCTGCAGCCTTTGGAGGCCAAAAAACGGGCCTGTTTTTCAGAAGAGATTGGATAATCATTTGTCTGAAATGGTTATAGGCTTTCTAGCCTAAGCAGAGGGTTGGACTTGAAGACCTCCAAGGTCCCTTCCAACTCTGTTATTCTATTCTATTTTCAACCCATGCCTTTTCCAGATATGTAGATTTCCACTTCCAGAATGCCCCGGCAACATTTGTCTACAAATGTTAGAGACACACGGCTTGCAAATCATCTCCACACAGTATGGCTGTGGTCAAAGCTGTTACCTGAAGGTAGAGAACCCTCTGATCTTGGCTGCTTGCAAAACAAAACATATGCATGAGGTGGCTGGCTTTGCTCATCCAGCCACCTCATGCATATTTATCTGCATCCCACCTTTCTAGCCAGAGGTAGTTGGCTGTGCTATGCAATGTTTTGAGCGACTCATCCAAACCAAAGATTATGCTGTTTACAGTACGGTTGTGCAATGCTCTTGAAGGAGCAGGGATGAAACATCTAGATGTCCAAAACTCTTTAAAAGAGACATGTGTCTCCCTGAGCAGTTGACACTTAATCTGGGAAAAAAGATTTAGCTCAGGGATGTCAAACTCGTGTCGTCATGGCGGCGTCATGTGACGTATTGGGACTCCCCCCTTTGCTAAACCGGGCATGGGCATAGCCAGCGCATAACGCATCCGGCCCACGGGCCTCGAGTTTGACAGCCCTGATCTAGCTGCTGTAAAGAGTTGCAAACAGATGCTACAGTACCTCTCTGAATTCCGCGTAGTCCTTGCAGTATGACCACAATTGGGATGGAACTTCTGTCACTAAGCAAGGTAGTTGTTCAGTAAGTTGTGTCCAATTTCAGATGCTACAGTACCTCTCTGAATTCCACGTAGTCCTTGCAGTATGACCACAACTGGGATGGAACTTCTGTCACTAAGCAAGGCAGTTGTTCAGTAAGTTGTGTCCAATTTCACAACCTTTTTTGTCCCATGATGGTTAAGCAAATTTAGCTCCCCGCCGTTGATTTTACTTGTTGGAAGCCAGCTGCAAAAGCCATAGACGTTTATCATGTCAACCCAGGATGTTGCAACCCTGGTGAATACATGCTGGTTGCCAAGCACCCAAATTTTGATCATGTGACCACAGGGAGGCTGCAACAGTTGTAAAAAGGAAGACTGATCGCAAGTCACTTTTTTTCAGCGCCATCATAACTTTCAACAGTCATTAAATAGCAATAGCACTTAGACTTACATACCGCTTCACAGTGCTTTACAGCCCCTCTCTAAGCGGTTTACAGAGTCAGCATCTTGCCCCCCAAAATCTGGGTCCTCTTTTTACCAACCTCGGAAGGATGGAAGGTTGATAAATGTTTGTAAGTTAAGGACTACCCATACCCTATCGCAAAAAATACAATTCTGTTTTGGGTAAGTTACTTAATCATAGCAAACTACTAATTAGTGTTTCTGAACACACTTTTCCAGCCATATGAGGAGAAAGTGAGAAGCCACACATGGGCATAATTGAATATATCTACCACCTCACCATTTTAAGGTGTGAGCAAACAGGCTCGTACAAATCCTGCCTTGGAAATGAATTCATAGATAAAAGTGCAGGTATAGCTGTACCATTCTAGTAACTTTTCACATACAGCCTATACTTATCTGGGCGTATTTAAACCAATATTTTTATTTATTTTTTGTTTCATGCTAAGAATAATTGCAGACAAATTTCCTCCAGTCATCATTTTACTTCTCCTTTTTCAAAATACGTGGCTGCAGTACTGTAATTGAACGTGATCCTGCTGTGTTCAAAAATATTTATGCTTTGGAGTTATTCACCAGGGGAAAATAGGAGCTAGGCAATGTTCTTACAAGCTTTCTGAATGGCCTTAAGTGGGATTACAAAACACTTAATTGCATGCCTCTTTGGAAAAGCTCCCCGCCTATTATCATTCTTGCATATTAGTGGTTAAGAGTTATTCACTTATAAAAATGCCACTGTCACCTTTTCAAAATTTGCTCAGGGAACACCAAGTAAAAAAACATTACAATTAATGCTAAAGTCCTGGCAACTCCCAATCACTTCAGGAAGGGCTTCTTTCTTAAATTATGGTTTCCAAGTCAAAGAATCAACGGAGGAACTAGACGTTACGAGACACTGTGTCCTCATCACAAACACTTTTAGGTAGAATCCAAGACTAGAGCTGAATAATAAATGAAATTCTCATGGCTCATAAAGTTCTTTGAATCGGTTGCACGTATGAATATGCAGAAGAAGAAAGAACTCTCACAATAAACAAACAAAAAGGCATAGCATTTCAATGAAGGTTCTGAATGTTATTCTATACATGCAGTGGTGGGATTCAAATACTTTAACAACCGGTTTTCCACCCTAATGATTTCTTCATAAGCATCAGCGTTGTCATTGCCACCTCTTCCTTAATGGTTCCCCAACTAAATCTGTATAGATGCGAATGTTTTTCCCCAATATATCTGTGCTCAAACACTAGACCATAAAATGGTTGGCTTGATGTTGGTTTAAGGGCATGGCTGGCTGGGGAATTCTGGGAGCTGAAGTCCACACATCGTCAAATTGCCAAGGTTGAGAAACATTGATTTAGGATAATATATAACCCCAGGCATTATTGTATGTAAACCATGATTTGTGGCTCACTGGACTGAGGAAACCCAGCTCATTGTGGCCTAGATAAGAAGCTATAATTAAGTAACTCATAGCTTTCTATGAAATCCAAAGTGTGCTTTTGTAAATTTTTTCAGTTGTTGTAATAAATCTTTGCATTTTGTGTTGCCATGACTTTCAGAGACCTCTTTGTATTCACATTCTCATCAGCATAGAATAAAATAGGTTTTTTTTTTTTTTTAAAAAAAAGCAGCTTTAAAAATCCTGATGTTATTCTGGATATAAAAATGCATTGTTCTATCCAAAACAGTTGACACCCAATTGAAGTTTTATTTATATAATATAACAGAAATATTTCTGGTATACTGTCTTATGTGGGAGGGAAACTTTGGAAAGTAAAATCTTAACTCTTAAACTTTTCTATGGGTGGGAAAAGAATTTTGGGAATGTGTGTGTAAAAGAACAAATTTACTTCTTGGCAATACTGGTCAAAAAGTCAATTTGGTCTAAGGGAATCTTTCTTAACCTCATTGACTTTGAGATGTGTGGGCATTGACTCCCAGAATTCCTCAGCCAGCGAGGAATTCTGGGAGTTGAAGTCCACCATGCATCTTCAAATTTCTGAGATTGAGAAACACAGAAAATCGAATATTTCCCACCATCTATATTTACTCCATAATTCTGCCAAAGATCTTGCCTGATCACATTAATTCCCTTGTTCAACTACAAGTGGCACTCTGCCAAAATAGATAATTGATATTTTTAATCTGTTCACAATGTATTTTTTGCTCATTTATTTAGAAACTACAGTAGTTTCTAATATGTTGAATAATGGGCCCTCATTCTTGGAGGCTGTATTTCTAGAGCAAAATGTTTTTTGCTTCCATGAGAACGTTTAGTGGCATTTCCTATGCTGCTTTGCACAGATTTTTCCAGGCAATTAAAAACAGGCATAAAAATGTCAAATTTAAGTTTTACTCCTATGAATTAAAATAGGATAGAGGCCTTTTTTTATTACAAAATAATCCACCGAAATGCAAAAGGTTTCTCCTGCAACTTTCATGTCACATTAAATCCCTTCTCTTTTTCCTGAGCATTCTGCCTTTCAATTTTACTGTAGGGGTAGACCCCGACTTACGACCACAATGAAGCCCCCCATTTTTGTTGCTAAGTGAGACATTTGTTAAAGGGGTTTTGCCCCATTTTATGACAGTTGTTAAGTGAAGCTGGCTTCCCCATTGACTTTGATTGTCAGAAGATTACAAAAGGTGATCGATCACATGACCCCAGGACACTGCAACCATCATAAATATGAGTCAGTTACCAAGTGTCTGAATTTTGATCATGTGACAGTAGTCAAAATTGTTAAAAAATGGTCATAAAGTCACTTTTTTCAGTGCTGGTGTAAGTTTGAATGGTCACTAAACTAACTGTTGTACGTCAAGGGCTACCTGTATTTATGCCTAGGTATTGTGATGATCACTTGCACCCTGTAACCCCTCCATAAGAAAAGCTGGCAGACATTATTTCTTGGAAAACCTCCTTTTTTTAAACAGGGTTTTCACCGTGTAAGGTTCGTGTTGTTTTTCTCATTTGCTCTCTCAGAGTTTTCGATATTGGTAATCCTCTCATTATTTTCTCCCCTGCTGTTTTCCGTTTCATATTTCATGTTTCCGTTCTGAGAAGCTTTAAAAACATTTGTAGAAATAAGTAAAAACGTCACAGTTTGGAGCTCGGGAGAAGTCTGTTCGCATCCCATTTGCAAGGTGCTAAAAAATAATAATAATACTGTGGTACAAGTTTGGTCAGGAGTGTTTTTAAGGCCATGACCCCTTCAGGAAGCAAAAGAGGTTTTTTTTGCCTATTATTCAGGAGAAAGTTAATCTTTATGACCCTATCTAAATCAGAAAAGCAAACAATAGGGCTTTATCAGCAAGTCTTCCCATTTGTCTTTTCCTACCCAGGAAGTGACTTTTTGTTCAAGATGAAGTCTGTCTCTTTTGAGTCATTCAGAAGAGAGCGTTCAGGCTTGTAGAAACATTTCATTTTTGCTTTTTCTTCTGCCAGCTACAAATTCATTTAGAGCAGTGTTTTTTCAACTTGGCAATTTTAAGATGAGCAGACTTCAATTCTCAGAATTCCAAGTTCAGATATCTTGAAGTTGCCCAATTTGAAAAACACTGATTCAACTTATATATCCTGCTGATAAAAGCAGAGGTGTAAAAAAACAAAAAAAAAACCAACAAATTTCTACTCTTTATAACTAAAAACTTCATAATGGCCTAATCAAGAAGGGTTATGAACCATGCCTTGTCATTCTCCTTTTTCCCTTCCCATCTTCCAATTTTGAATCTATTTTCAATTTCAATCAACACCACATGGTTGTTTCATGCAAACTATTGTTTATCCAAACAATCCAAGTTTACCTAAAATATAGGTAGCTAGTTTGAACTCTCTGGGGGTCGGGGGTTCGAGTCAGCATTGGCTCCCTGCAGTTTTCTTGGCAAGATTTCAAAAGAGGTGTTGGAAGTTAAAACCCACCCCTCTTCCTAGGAAAATGAAACATTTTAGGATATACTAAAAAGGCAGAATATTTCCACTAAAAAGAAAAGTAGAAACTCAAGAGAGGCAGAAACTCAGCCCACCCCCATCTTTGCTAATGGACCATTACTTTGGTGTAGGCCAGTCTATTTTACATAGCAAAGATCTACTCCAAGTAGAGCTATAATAGGAATTGCCCAAAGCCCTTTCATTACATCATCATCCAGCAAGGCTCAACCAAGCCTGGGACTCAGGACAGCCTACAGAGTTGCCCTGCATGGCCCCATGGGAGTCTGACAACCAATCAGAATACAAGCTCAAATTCAAATCGCAACAGAGGGCATAAAACCCAGGGACTCTCAGCATCTCTTCCCTTCCCCCCCCCCTTCTTTTCCTTCACCCAACATCTTGAAGCATGTGATCGTCCTTTTCACTTTGGAGTTCCAAGCCATGTGGTCCTGTCCACCATTAAACCATCTTTCCAAACAGCCTCCGTGTTTCCAGTGTCTTCTTCCCCCCACTTGGAACTGAACCCAGAAGGATGTTTCTTCCAATAGTGGTTTGCCATTGCCTCCTTCTGAGGACTGAGAGAGACTGACTGGCCCAAGGTGGTTTTGTGCCTAAGGAGGGGCTAGGAAACTTATGGGCTCCTGGTCTCTAGCTAGATGCCTTAATCACAACATCAAACTGGCTTTCAACATGAACATACCAGAGTTAAAATTCAACACAGTTCAAAGACAAAACAAATCCAGTTGAAAGAAAACCATGTGTTTGAAAAGACAAACAGGATACGAAATAAACATTGAAAATCAAGAATACTTAAGATTCAGTCATGCTGAAATAAAAACTACTTAAATACAGTACTTTATCTAAATGGAACCAATGGTTGGCTCACATATCACCATGGCTTATTTAACTCTGGTTTAAATGGCTCAGCTGAAACAAAATTCTAAGGCAATATTGCTCAACCTTGGCCACTTTGAAGATGGGTGGACTTTCACTCCCTGAATTCCCCTGCCAGAATGGGAAAATGTTCAAACACTGTCCGAAGACATAAGCCATAATATACAAACTGCAATGGCTTGGTTTGCATAAGCCAAAATCTTACTGTTGTCATATTGATGTATTCCATTGTTTCTTTTATTGTTCTATAATTTTACTTCTGTTTCATTTACACTCTTTTTATTCTTGTAAACTGACTAGATTAGCCCCATGGTGAGCTAGGTAGCAAATGAATAAATAATAAATGAAAGTAAAACAAATCAGAAACCCATTATGGCTTAGCACAATCTACAAACCAAACTATTGTAACTTGCTTAATAAAGAATGCTTTTAAAATCCCATTAAAGATTACAAGTGAATAATTTTAACACTACAGACATTTTAACCACATTGGGCAGATTTATTTATTTAAGAATGCACTGGCCACCTTACTAAAACAATCATTCTTCACATGCTATTGTACACACATTGCAAACAGCCTACTTCACGGTTTCCCATGCTCCTTGATGAGATCTGCTTCCTTGTCAAATCAGGATAAAGTTGTTTGAAAGAAAATCTGAAAAGCCTTCATCTTAATCTACCCAGGGATATGGATTTTAAATGGAAATAGAAACGGAAGGCTAAAATATATGAAGAACAGCTACAGCAGGGGGTCTCAAATTGGATTTCTTCAAGGGATGGATCAGCATTGTAGTTCTCCCCTGTGGACCAACGGGGTGAGGTGGGTGTTTTCATGGACGGTTTTCAGCCTGGACAGGCTCCTGCAGCACTTTACTAGCCAAAATGGAGCACGGGGAACATACGTGTCTCCCCCCATGCCCTGTTTTGGCTGGAAAAGCGCTTCAGGAGGCTATCCAGGCTGAAAACTGGGTGTGTTTTGGCTGCCAGAGGCCTCACAGGCCGATCCTTTGAGATTTCCAGGCTGGCCCAATGGGCCAGATTTAAGCACCCTGTGGGCCTTATTTATTTACTTACTTACTTACTTACTTACTTATTTATTTAGTCAAGCGCTTACAATATGGTAGAAATAAAAATAAACGTTAAGTTTAAATACAAGAAATAGGAACTAATAATTGAGGACAATAGGACAGGGACGGGTAGGCACGATTGTGCGCTTATGCACGCCCCTTGAGTTTGACACCCCTGGGCTATAGGAATTGAGTACTCTCATGAATAGAAGAAGGGGGTGACATGACAGCAGTGTTCCAATATTTGAGGAACTGCCACAAAAAAGAGTGGGGTCAACCTATTCTCCAAGCACTGGAAGGCAAGGCAAGAAACAGTGGGCGGAAACGGATCCAGGCGAGAAGCAACTTTGAACTAAGGAGAAACATCCTAGCAGCGAGAACAATGAACCAGTGGAAAGGTTTGCTTTCAGAAGTTGTCAGTGCTCCATCACAGGAAGCTTTTAAGGAGAGACTGGACAGCCACTTGTTTGGAATGGCATATGGTTTCCTGCTTGAGGAGGGGGTTGGACTAGAAGACCTCCAAGATCCCTTCTGACTGTTATGCTGTTATGGCTGAGGAAATATTTAAAATCCCATTCTGCCAATCTTGCTACGGAGAATTTTATGGCAATCATACTTGAAGAAGAATCTCTTTGTGGTTTTGCCAGACTTTTTGGGGATCAGGCCTTACTTAGGCCAGCATTTCCAATTTGTAATCCAGACGCATCCAGGAAACAGCTAATTAATGTGAAAAGCAGAGAATTTGTCCTCTTTCACTGTAGCAATTGCATGCTCTGAGGTTTTGGGCTGCCTACGATTCATGACTGGGGATCAGTCATATACACGCTTCCATTTTAATTCAGCTCAAATGCAAATTAAACCAAACCCAATACAGTTTCTGTCCTAGCCCCCCTGCCTCCCTCCCACTGTGTTTTAGATTAGGTCCCCTGGCATTGACACAGGAAGTGCAGCCCTGGGCTTTAAAAAGTTGTGCATCCCTGATGTAGTGTGACATCTGAGTCCAGGCATTGGATTGGTGGTTTAGCTTGTGAGACTAAACACTTTTCTTAGGACACCTGTAATATTTAATCGCAACAGCAGGGGAGGGGAGAACAGCACAATCATAATTAATTAAGCATTGTTCCTGTAACACAGAAGTAAATAATTGGGGGGAGGGGGGTAAATGAAAAAAAAACAACACTTCTTTCTTTTTCCAAATCCAGAGGCCAAAATTAAACGGATTCCGCACATTGGCACAGTTGTATCTTAGGTATTTTGTTGACGTATTAATGCTGATCTTTGCACCAGTCCTCCCATTATCAATTTTCAACTGAAGCAATGACTCACAGAAAATATCTCCCAATGTAAAATAACTTCTGTCCTGAACACGGAAAAGGAGTGGATAAAGAAGAAATAAGACCCAATGATTCCCTGGTCCCAAATTTGTCTGATTTACACACAGAAATCTTTTTTAAAAAAAACCTAAAAAAAAAAAAGGAAAGATATATTTAAACATGCATTGTCTGCACATTCTTAAAAGCTGATCGAGAACTTTTAAGGATCCTGGTAAACAGTAAAACTGTTCAAGAGACACTGAACTTTCCGGAACAGAGGTATTGCAATACCGAACTCACCAACCTGAACCAAGGAGAGAAAGGCAATCTTACCTTTTCCGGCAATTGAGTATTTTATAAAGCAGCTTGCCTCAGCTTTTCCCACATAGATAAAACTAGTCATCTTAGTGAACCATATGGGGTGCTAAACAAGTTACAAGAACAGGTATCTGTTCTGACCCAGGCTTTGTAAATCGTAATTAATCACAAACTTGTTTTAAAAGCAAAACCTATTTTATTGCAACGCTGGGAATTGTTTCTATTCCCAGCCGGAACTAATCTTAAACAGTCCCCCAAGATAAGCACACACCTTTCCGTTCTGTGAAATGCTGCCAAAAACAGAAGTATCCAATTAACTATAAAAGAAACCAACTGAAGTTCAAGAAAAAAAACCAACCAAAGTACACAAAGCTTCAAGGAGGACTTGGAACGTGATCAAACTACTTTACTTCCTGCAAAGGTTTCGTCATTTAGGCCTGATTTTTATCCCTTATGGGAGGGGCAATCACCTCCCAGCCTTACTCCCGAGTCGCCCCTTCTGTTTCAGCTGCTCTCGCCTTCTAGCAGCTGTGCACACACACGCACTGGGAACAGGCTCCCCTGGGTCCTCTGCCTCGCTGCTGCCAGGCTCCAAAGGCTCCAAAGGCAGCACCCCACTCCCAGATGGTCCTGGCCCCATCCCTGCATCAGATGCAGGACCCTCATCCAAGTCCTCTCCAGACTCCCTGACTGGTCCCCTTTCTTCCCCACTGTCCAATTCCGCTGCCGTCTGCACCGGCTGCCGGTGAGCCACAACAGTATCAAGTGAGGTTTAGTTTGGGTTTAATGTGTTGTATGAAGCCATTCACTGAGGTTGCGATGGTTTATGAATTAGGGCAGGGATGACACACAGAATTGTTACAGCTGTATGTGACTCCCAAGTTCCAATGCTCCTCTGAGCATAGGGCTCTATTTATATATTCAATTTTTGTCCTGCCTTCATTTTTTTATAAGTAACTCAAGGCAGTGAACGTGCAGAATACTTCTTGCTATTTTCCCCGTAACAATTGCGAGGTGGGTTGGTTGAGTGAGAAGGACTGGTCCCAAAGTCATCCAGCCAGCTTTCATGGCTAAACCAGGACTAGAACTCACAGTCTCCGGGTTTTCTAAATTAGCACCTTGACCATTACACCAGACTGGCTCTCTGTGCCATTTTGAAGCAGGGGGAAAAAAACCCCAAGAAAGTACAGATGCCTTTTGGAAAAAAATACCTTTGCAACAACCATAAATGATTGAGAATCTCCATAGGTAACAGCAAGACAGCAACGGTGTTGTGGGTAATCTTTAAGCTGTGTTTAAGAATATTTTTTTTTAAAAAAGGGAGAGATTTCTGAAAGGAGGGCTAAGTATGGACAGGAAGCTGATTTAACCTTTAGACCAGCAAGCCAGAATCCTGGAAAATTAATCGTGGAAAAGTGATTGGCAAACGGAAGCCTTAATCAGAAGTCCTTCAACAGCACGTCAACATTTTGGGGCAGGCCCTGGTTGTCAAGAGTGATTAGCTCTTGCAATAAAAACACCAATGCAGGTGGGGTTTCATGGTTGCTAAATCCAGGGACTAAACCCAGATAACCAACAGAAACAGGTGCCTCTTATCAGGCACAAGGATGTCTGTCATTCTCGGAAGGGATCTGCCAGGCATCAAGACCGCAGCTCCTTATCTGCCCAAGAATGAAAAGAAATCTGCAATGCAAGGAAAGCCTGTGCCTGCCACACAGCTGGTCACTTATTTTGCTTTTTCACATGACAATATGCTGCCACTGCAAGCTTCACTAAAATGCTGCCCGCGATTCATGAAAGAAACAATGGAAATCTTTGTTGCTTCCGTGGAAAAAGATGGGAACGAAAGCCCCGGGTGAATAACAAAGCCTCTTTTTTAAAAAAAGAATTGTCTTCAACACATGAAAGCCGGTTGCCCAAGTTCTGCCAAAATTTGCGACACAACTGTCACTCTTGGGTGGTCTCCTGACTATCCGTTCCTCTGGTGTGCTTGGAGATGTGCTACGGTTCTAAGCAGAACGCAGCATTTGGTCGGCTGGCAATCGAGTTCAAGTTGTAAAACCGGAGAGAGAAAAAGAGAAAAACGGAGCTGAGAAAAAAGAAAAACAGAGAAGGTTGGCTTTTGCTGGGACTCCTGACCATCTATATCCTCATTTTCAGTACTAGGTAGTCCTCGACTTAACAACAGTTCATTTAGTGACTTATGACTCTTTTTCCCACACTTATGACCACTGCAGTAGCCTCACACGGTGACATGATCAAAATTCAGGTGCTTAGCAACTGACTTGTATTTATGAGAGTTACGGTGTCTTGAGGGGGGGTCATGCAATCCCTTTTTTGCAACCTTCTGTCAATGGGGAAGCCAGATTCATTTAACAACCGTGTTACTAACTCAACGACTGCAGGGGTTCACTTAACAAATACAGCATAAAGGCTGAAAATGAGTCAAAATTCACCTAACAATTGTCCCACTTAGCAACAGAAAACCGTGATTGTAAGGATAGTAACATTGAAAAGCAAAACGTTCTCAAAAACTGCACTAAGCACTGATGACATTACCTAGTTTGGGTAATTTATTTATTTATTTATTTATTTATTTATTTGATTTGCCAATTGTTTACAAGATAATAAGTATAAGTGTATACATAGTTGTGAATACATGAAATGGGTACATATAAGAAAAATAAAAGAATAAGAGAAACAATAGGACAGGGATGGCAGGCACATTGGTGCGCTTATGCACGCCCCTACAGACCTCTTAGGAAAGGGGTGAGGTCAATAGTAGACAGTCTAAGGTTAAAGTTTTTGGGGTTTGGGGAAGAGACTACAGAGTCGGGTAGAGTATTCCAGACATTGAACACTCTATTGCTGAAGTCATATTTCCTGCAATCAAGTTTGGTGCGGTTTACTTTGAGTTTGTATCTATTGTGTGCTCTTGTGTTGTTATGGTTGAAGCTGAAGTATTCATTGACAGGTAGGACATTGCAATGTATGATTTTATATACCATGCTTAAGTCAGACCGAAGACGGCGTAATTCAAGGTTTTCTAGTTCTAGAATTTCAAGTCTGGTGGCATAAGGTATTCTACAACGAGTAGAAGAGTGGAGAGCTCTTCTTGTGAAATATTTCTGGACTTTCTCAATTGTGCTAATATCAGATACGTAATGAGGGTTCCAGACTGATGAACTGTATTCGAGTATTGGTCTAGCAAATGTTTTGTATGCTCTGGTTAGTAGTGTGATATTACCAGAGAAAAAGCTATGTAGGATTAGGTTAACAACTCTTAATGCCTTTTTGGCTATGTAGTCTTCAAGAAAACCACCAAGCTCAGAGAGCACCAAGGACCCTTCATTTCAACCCTGAACTACAAATATTCCCCTTTATTAAAATCAGATTTGGAATTACCTTATCCAACAAAGGTAACCACTGTAACTTGCTGATTTTGATCCGTTGTCACAAACCAGAACCTTGTCACCTTTTGACAAAAGTTAATCCCCACAATCAAAGCCCCCTTATCATAGCTGCTACTGTCTGGGAATGTTGAGGGCTGTAGACTCAACACCCATAAAGTTGGTCCCTTCGACATCAAAGTGTTTTCCCTCTGGTCCTTTTCTTAATCTCCAGCCTGATTAAGGTCTTCAATCTTCTGCCGAAGTTTAGCCTCTGCTTACTTTGGAAAAATATTTCATGGGCTTCTCTAATAGAGGTACTGCCAACATTATGGGTTTTTGATTAAACCTGGTGCCCTAGAGACCTCACCGCTTCCCTTGTTTACTCTTACTTTGCTTCTATTAAGAAGGAAATGCTGAGGTTTCCAACATGCAATTGATGGAATAAACTCTTCTTTCTTTAGAAAAAAAGTCCATTTAGGCATTTATGTTATTTTAGGATATCAACAAATAGCATCATCAACAAGATTATGACAGGTCTTTATTCCCACCGGCTTGTTTTCTAGCACTAGTACTGCACTGCACTGCAAACCTAGTTCATAAAAATGAAATTCAGCAATTCTTTAATTATCTCTTATTTACCTTGTTTCTAATCCGCTAAAGCTATTTAAAAAAAAAAAAAAAGAATTTGAAAGAACACAAGAAATTGCACAGGGAAGTGAAACTAATTGAGGGGTAATCTATAGTCCCAATTAACAGCTCATTTTACAGTGATTGTCAATGCCTGGACTGACAAACTGGATGGATGTGCTAAAATCTGTTTGTTTTTTTCCTGAGGTCGGCTTAGACTTTTGTGTGAGCCTAGCTTTTATGAAAAATAAATCATTTTGACTTAAATGGCCTCAACTGCACAAACTGTGGCTTATTTAATGAACCAGACAAGTCCTATAGCCATTTGTTTAGATCAGGGGTATCAAACCCAATTTAACTGAGGGCTGCATCAGGCTGTGGTTACCCTTGGGGGGGGCTGGTGGGTGTGGCTGACTGGGTGGGCATGGCCATCTTGACGCCATTCCCCAAACTGCTGTCCTGTTTCCTCTTCACATTGGGTAGACCGGGCCGAAGCTACGTGGGCTGGCCCCTCACATTTTCCCACAGGCCTTGTGTTTGATACCCTGCCTGGTTTAGATGCTGTTTGAAGTTACAACGCTGAAAAAGTTGATTATAACTTGTCCTCGCACTTACAACTGTTGCAACATCCCCACCGTCAGATGATCAAAATTCAGATGCTTGGCAACTGGCATGTATTTACTATAGTTGCATCCTGGGGTCACATGGTCGCCATTTGTGACCTTGCGATAAGCAAAGTCAATGGGAGAAGCTGGATTTGCTTAGTGACTGCATGATTCACTTAACAGTTGCAGTGACTGGCCTAACGATCATGACAAAAAAGGTCAGAAAATTGATCATGATTCACTTAACAATTACCTTCCTTAGCAACAGAAATTCTAGTCTCAATCATGTTGGTATGTCGAGGACTAGCTGATGTCAAGCAAACCATGGCTTAATCTGAGTTTAAGAGTGCAATCAATGCAAACTTTCTGATTTTAAATACTAACTTTCTGATTTTAAGTACTAACTTCTGTAGGCATCCTGTACAAGCCACTTGAAAAAGCAAATGTATCAGAATGCTGTCTTGCCAACTATGCTTATCCAAGAAAGTGGACATTGCTATATATTAAGGTAATGAATCCCACACGTTAATTATATGCTATGAGGAAGATTATGTTCTTTTGTCAGGTCAACATGGAGATCAATCTCATCCTAGTAATCAAGGAAGAAGAACAGATACTTCTTCTCCTTTGTGTAATTTACTCAAGAGTCTTTGGTGAGAAATTTTGATCCGGAGCCCAAACTTGCTTAGAAGAAACAGAAGACAAACAAACATTCAGTACAATGGAAAAATCTACAGACTTTTAAAGCTTCTTCATTGCTTTGTGACATTTTGGTTGATATTAATAAAAGCAATAATGCACTCTGGAATTGCAGTAATTATTAATAAATTCAAGATGATTGAAAAATGAAGAGCAGAGCTACATATCATAAGGAAAAAAAACTCTCAGCAACAAGGAAATGTGTCACAAATTAAATTGGGAAAACAGAGAAGAAATGTGGCCATGTAGTTATTTTCTAAAATCAACAAGAATCCTCAAATTATATCCAAAGCCACTTTAAGTGCCATCAAATCAAATAAATAAAAAGAATAGATTATACCCCATATGTCACTATCATTTTAATACTGCTACTCCACTTCTCCACAACTTGGGTCCCATTTGGTGTATGAGATCACAATTCCCATTATCCCCAACTGGAATGGATTCCAAACGGAAGAGACACAAGGATGAATAAAACTCAGTTAAATTCTCCCTCCTTCATAGATCTTAAAATGTCTTTATTTTACACTATTGCATCCCTGAGTAGCTTCTGATTGGGCAGAAAATATAGTCAAAACATTTGAATGCAGGTGATATTTATATTTTGTAAGTGCATGTAATTCTAATCTGTTTCAAGTTTAGCAAAGCTGAATCACTTCTTGCTCCAGGCTTTTCTTTGCTCTTCAATGGATTATTTACTAAAGTTAGAAAATAGCTCCAATGAGTTGCAGATATTTAAACAGAAAACCAATTAATGCAAAACAACTACTGTCTTTGAAGTCTCCATAACCATTCAGAGAAAGAAAGGGAAAAAGAAAGCGGTGCAAGTCAGATGGTTAATTTTTCCTAACCCAGAAATTAAGAGAAAAAAAATACACACGATTTAAAACTGAAATTCTACTCTTGGATTATGAGGCCACATATTTTTAGTCGGTAGGACATAACTTTGTTTCTTCAAACAAGCTAACTTCATAAAGCTGAATTGTTTCAAAAATACAGGTAGTCTTCGATTTATTCCTTTAGTGACCATTCAATTTTAGCACTGAAACGAGTGACTTACAACAAGTTCTCGCACTTACAACCATCACAGCATCTGCAGTCACATGATCCAAATTCAGGACCTTGGCAACCAGCATTTCAGGGGTCACGTGATCACCTGAGTTACAGCATTTCAGGGGTCATGTGATCGCCATTTCCAACCTTCCCAGTTGGCTTATGAAGAGAAGCAAAGGCAGTGGGGGAAGCCGGAATGACTTAAGCCACCATGTAATTCACTTAAGAATTGTTGCTATTCACTTAGGGACTGTGGCAAAAAAAAGTCTGTAAAATCGGGGGTGACTTCACATCTGCATCACCTAGCAATGGAAATTCTGGTTCCAATTGTGATAGTAAGTCAAGGACTACTTACGCACATTAATACTTTATGGAGTGTAAAGTTCGCGGATTGCATTAAACTCCGTAGCTGGCCAAGAATCAAATCTAAAGCTTGTCTCTAACCTAGGCCAGACTAGAAGGAAGGAGTGGGAATGTTGGGAGATTTCATGCATGCCAGAGTTGGAAGAGACCTTAAAGGTGTTCTATGGTCCAAGGGTCCCAAACCTGTGGGCTTTGGCCCACTAGTGGGCCTTGAGGGGTTTGCAAATGGGCTGCGGAAATGACTGGCAAGCATGCACACACATCCGCAATCCATTTAAGCGAGCAGCCGACACACATGTAGCTACTTGTGCAAATGGAGGTGCATGGAGGCACTTTTGTCGTCTGCTCTTGTGGAACCATCCTCTCCCCCGGTCCGCCAAGCTGGAAACGTTGGGGAACTCTGTTCTAGTCCAAGCCCATGCACAAGCAGGAGACACTATGCCATTCAGACATATAAGCTGTCCAGTCTCTTCTTAAAAGCCTCCAGTGATGGAGCACCCACAACTTCTGAAGGCAAGTTGTTCCACTGATTAATTGTTCTCACTGTCAGGAAATTTCTCCTTAGTTCTGGTTGCTTCTCTCCTTGATTATTTTCCATCTGTTGCTTCTTGTCCTGCCCTCAAGTGCTTTGGAGAATAGCTTGACTCCCTCTTCTTTGTGGCAGCCCCTGAGATATTGCAACACTGCTATCATGTCTCCCCTAGTCCTTCTCTTAGTCTACACACACCCGATTCCTACAACCGTTCTTCATTATGTTTTAGCCTCCAGTCTCTTAATCATCTTTGTTGCTCTTCTCAACACTCTTTCCAGAGTCTCAGCATCTTTTTTATATCGTGGCCACCAAAACTGGATGCAGTATTCCAAGTGTCGTCTTAGCAAGGCATTATCAAGTGGTACTAAAACTTCATGTGGTCTTGATACTAAAAAGGTAAAAAGTTTGTCCAGTCTTTTGATGCAGCCTAGGACTGCCTGGTGCACCGAAAGCCATTTCATCAACTGACAAGTGACATTAATTTCCATTTGTGGAATGACAACTGCAACATATGGCCCTCTGCATTCGTAACCAAAAGCAACAAAAACAGCTTTTGTCATTCCTGAAGTCCATGAGATGTCCTCTTCCCCTCCGTTCTTTTCTTTTCGGCTACCTATGTGCACATGCCTATCTTATAAAATCATCCCAAGAGTAGGAACAGAATTTCCTTCAAGTGGAATCCAACTGTTTGCTTGGTGCAACAACTGAGGTTTTTCGCTGAATTACTGCCTGATGAAAGAGGCTGAAAATGCCCTGAAGAAACTACATTTCCATGATTTTTCTTGCCTTCAGCAAATCTTCTTCCATCACCTCATTAGCAAGAATTATGAAGATGCAAAGAATTCTGGTATGTGCTGTTTGGGCTGGCGTGAGCAAACTTCCAGCTGGTGGCATATATTTTGTGTTTTTTATTAGAATCCTAAAGTCTATCAAGGGAAGCCAAATGGGGGAAATGCTATAAACAGAGCAAGTTTCTGCCTTTCGTTCCTGTAGAAATAATTATCGTAATAGTAATTTTTAAAAAGATACTGGCTGTTGCCTCTGGGAACACTTATCTTAGAACCTAGAAATTGACACTTATATTTGGAACTTTTCAGTTTTCTGCGGGCAGGATCCTTGAACAGCATTATTAGTTAGCAGTGAGCAGAGAAATTTTCTTAATTTTTTTTTTCAATTCCATTTTAATTTGGATTGATAAAAAAAACACCACAGAGATATTCTCTCAGGGGTGGAACGGGACGCTGAGAAGTCTCTCTCTCTCTCTCTCTCTCTCTCAGTTCAACCTACCTCACAGGATTGTTGTAGGGAAAACAGGAGGAAAGGAGTACTAGGATATGTTAGCTGCCTTGAGTTACGGTATTTGCAAAAATACAGGTGGTCAACTTATAACCACAAATGAGAGCAGAATTTCTGCTGCTAAGCACAGCAGTTGTTAAGGGAGTCATGTCCAATTTTATGACCTTTATTGCCACAGTTGTTAAATGAAACTCTACAATTGTGAAGTGAATCACGAGCTCATTAAGCAACTCCAGCTTTCCCCACCGACTTCAGAAGCTGGTGGGAAGTTTGCACACGGCGATCACATGACTCCAGGATCCTGCAACCATTGTAAATAGATGTTAGTTGCCAAGCACCTGGATTCTGATCATGTGACTTTGGGGATGCTACAATGGACATAATTGCAAGAACCAGTCATAGGGAACTTTTTTCCGGTGCCGTTACAACTTCAAAAGGTCACTAAACGAATGGTTGTAAGTGGAAGAATACCTACAGGGATGGCTATAAATAAATAAATGTTTGGGAAAGTTGTGTCTTTCATAATATATATTCCTTTCTCCAAACTTCCCACCAGCTTCTGAAGTCGGTGGGGAAAGCTGGAGTTGCTTAATGAGCTCGTGATTCACTTCACAATTGTAGAGTTTCACTTAACAACTGTGGCAATAAAGGTCATAAAATTGGACATGACTCCCTTAACAACTGCTGTGCTTAGCAGTTCCCATTCAACAGAAAAGTAAGATATTACTCAAGAACGCCTCTTGTGGGTCTTTTTCTAATAAACAGATAACCGTCACTGATAAAAAGGGACAAAAATGGAGATGTCAGAGAAACTCAGAGAACATATCCACCCAGTTCTTCATTCACAAAACTGTTGGGGAATTTTGAATTGTTGGGGAATTCTGATCGGCCATTTGGCATGGCTCCAGTGACAGCTTATATGGAAGCTGTCCTTTTATAAAAACCAAGATTGCGAAGCTTTTGTTAACCTAATGAATGTTGCTGATACCAGCCCAAGGAAACTCTGGTATGCTTCTGTATTAAGATAAGATATTTTTTTTTTCAAATGTGGTTCTCTTCATGCCTGATGGATCTCTTTTCTCAGAGACACAACTGTTATTCTTGCAGATAAGGTTTTGCTGGTAAAGGCCAGCAGCAATACAAAATAAATATTTTACAATAAATGTTTATTTGTTAAATGTATTGCATTTATTATTTTTGAAAGTTGGACCATAAGAAAGGCTGAGCGCCAAAGAACTGAGGCCTTGAACTATGGTGCTGGAGGAGATTCCTGACTGCTCTTTAGAAGGCCACTGGTCGATTGTTCTATCAGGAAATTTTTCCATAGTTCTAGATTGCTTCTCTCCTCGATTAGTTTCCACCCATTGCTTCTTCTCTTGCCTTCAGATGCTTTGGAGAATAGCTTGATTCCCTCTTCTTTCTGGAAGCCCCTTAGATATTAGATATAAGTTGGTAAACACCTGTCAAGTTCCCATTTGTTTTTGCTTAGCAACAGAAATTAATTAAATTAAATTTAGAAATTAATTAGCAATGTATTGTAATGTAAATTAATTTAGCAATGTATTTGACTACTTCTGTCTGAAGGACAAAGTCCCATTCCTTTCACTTGGGGCTTAAAAATCCAACAGGGTAATACTGTGTCACAGACAGGAAATATCGTATTATATCAGGCAGATTTGGGCTCTAAACTGACGGTGCAAACATTCCACAGTTTATTAGTACTGGCTTGTATGTTTATTCACTCTCAGCAAATTCTCACCTGACAACCAAGCTGCTTAAAATCTATGGGAGCAGAAGGCTTCCTGAGAACAAGAGGCCAAAGAAGTCCCAAAGGTGCTTTCTCCAAAAGGCAACTGGACTTTCTTGCTTTGTTTGTTTGTTTTTAAAATGTTTTGCTTCTCATCCAAGAAGCTTCTTCGGTTCTGACTGGTGAGGATGTCTATTGAGATTGTCAGTCATCCAGGTCATGGTTGCCCCAAAGTTGCTTTTTTCAAAAGACATTTCTTCAGAACTGAAAAAGCTTCTTGGATGAGAAGGGAAACGTCTTCAAGGAAAAACAAAGTGCAGTTTTGCCTTTTGAAAAAACAACTTTGCCATCCCTGCTGAAGAATTGAAGGATTTATATTCTTTGCAGTCATTTGATTCTCTCCATTCCCTACCAGTCAGTTAGAATGGAAGAAGCTTTTTGGATGAGAGGAGAAATATTTTCAAAGGAAAAAAGCCAAGAAAGTCCAGTTGCTTTTTTGGAAAAAGCACCTTTTGGACAACCATGACCGGATACTGAGAATCTACATAGAAAAGAAATCAAGATACCGAAGAGCCTGGGTTTCTGCTGCTCTTCCCACATACATTTTTAATCTTGCAAAACAAAATGCTAAATAAGGACCATTATTCATGCAACGTTTTACTTGGATTTTTTCTGTCCTTGAGTTTAAGGCTTTTAAGTTTTGAAATTGGGTTCAGGGGTTGCCCTGCTGCAACCCACACCTCGTGGTTGCCACACCTCCTAGATCAGGTACAGATTGACTGGAGATACGAGGAATGTAGGCGGTTCACCAAACCACCTTTGCAAACCTCCAACCTCAACCACTAAAATAAGCAGTATGGTTTGATATGGAAGTTATATCCTGCCCTTTTCTCCCCCACAATCTTTTTACAAACCTATTTTTACAACAACCCTGTGAGGTGAGTTGGGCTGAGAGAGAGGGACTGGCCCAAGATCATCTAGTTGGCTTTTATTTAATAAAGAAATAAAACAGGAATATTTGTATACACTATTTTAAAAAAAAACCTGTTGTAGCCTGTTTCTATGCTCCATGCTGCTTGCTAGTTGCAAAATGCACATTTTAATGAGGGATATCTCCCTGACCCATACTCACAGAGCTACCGTGCTCCTCCCTCTATTATGGAAATAGAAAACTGGCATGCTTTATAAAAAATAAAAGGACAGAACTAGAGCAGTATGGGAAGAAAAACCTGCGAGCTACAAGGGGAAAATGTAAAGGATAGGATCATTCCATGCGGATTCTCTTATCAGGGATTTGGGAAATGTTCAGTGAATTGAGACAGATTATATAGATGCACTTGATATTCTTAATTTTCTGCATATATTAGGAAGCTAACTGTGTAATCTCAGCCTTGCATTCCATCTTTCAGGCTGGGAAGGATAACCCACCTCACCTGAGGTGAGGAAAATAAATGGAAGGAGTATTGTGTATGTTCTTGAGGTGTTTATAAATATAGTAAAGGAAGGATACAAAGCAATTAACAAATAAATAAAATACTGATTATATTTATAACCTTACAGCACTCTGTCATTTTATATCTCCACAGCTTTTATCTGTAAAAGATCAGCCCCATCTTTTGGCTGCATTTTCTCTCTGTAGTTTTCAGGACTACTCTATTTTGACCTTTTCCGTTTAAATAAAATTTGATACTGATTATCTCTGGTGAGGCTGGCCATCTCCCAGGAACAAAGAAAAGGCTGACACCTCTAGTCACTACACTAGAGTTTACACTACGTGTAATTTATTTATTTATTGAAATTATTTCTCTCATTCTTAATTTAAGGATCTTTTAAATTGCCATAAAAGCAGCATGACTCATGGCGAACCTATCTTTCTCATTCGTTGGAGTTAGGGCAGAATTCCCCAAACTTTCTAGCTTTGTGGACGGGGGATAGGGGGGGATAGGGGATCGTTCTACATGCCAGTGGCTGGCATGTGTGTGCAGAGCTCCATTTGTACGAGCGGCGTTCACACGCACCCGTCGCCCACACAAATGGAGCACACGCGCACACACCCACTGTTCGCACCCATGGGGATGCGTGTGTGCCTGACGTTTCCACAGCCCCGTTGCAAACTACTCACGGCCCACTAGTGGGCCATAGTCAGTGGTGGGATTCAATTTTTTTTACTACCAGTTCTGTGGCCGTGGCTTGGTGGGCGTGGCAGGGGAAAGATACTGTAAAGTCTCCAGTCAGAAGTGGTATTTGCTGGTTCTCCAAACTACTCAAAATTTCCGCTACCGGTTCTCCAGAACTGGTCAGAACCTGCTGAATACCACCTCTGGCCATAGTTCAGAGGTTGGGCACTTCTGGATTAGGGAGTGGACAGCAAATGAGGTGCTCCTACAAGATAAATGAGAAGCATGCAGTTGGTACCCCAAAGTTGGGACAACAATGGGAAGGACTAAACGGTTTCTAGAAAAGAGGTTTGAAACCCTTCCATCATATGGGCTCAGCCACTTTCACCATGAAGGCTTAGCATACTGTAAGGGATTGGGGGTGGGATCTCTCCCCTCCCTCAAAAAATAAATATAAAAATCAGGCCCCATACACTTATTGCATCCCTTGAACTCCCAAATTATAATTCTGGCCACTTAAAATTTGCCTGCCGCTTTGATAAATCAATGGAGAAGTCAACATGCAGTAAACTTGTGATTTTGCAATTTTGCATTGTAGTTCTCAACTAACAACCAAAACCTGCATGTAACATTTATATTTTGGGATAAAACCTTTCAAGCAACATCGATATAATTCATTACATTTGGATTCCTTTTATTATACATGGCATGCACAGACACGCTAACAATGCTGCACAAGGCAACAAAAAAACCTTAATTGGTTTAACCAGCATTATATAGGCATCCCTACCCTTATCCCCCAAGATACAGACATCCCAAAGAAAAAGAAAGGAGGGCAGGGAAGGGGAGAGAGGAAAGAGTGGGGGAAAGAGACAAAAGCAATTTTGCAAAGTAGGACAATGGCTGTGCATAACAGAACTGTACCATTAGCCAAACAACAAAGCCAGGGTAATTCAGATTCATAAAGGCTTTTCCAAATCTCTAAATGGAGAACAAAAGGCTTGAGCAATTAAGAGAGCCTTGCCCAGTGTCATGATACAGCTGAACAACTTTGCACAGCCGAAACTCCGGGGCTGCTGCACATGGTTTTCATTCTGAATTGGTCTTTGGGCACTCCCTTATAACAATGCAATTCCATCCAATTTCTATTTAGCCAGAAATAAGCCCCAAAACCTGTGAGTAACTTCTGAAAAGGTTAAGTCTCTTTGGACTGGTTAAATCTGACTCCTGGTAAAGGGAAACAGCCATGCAGTTTTCTTGGCATCTAATAGATCTGGTTCTTCCTTATCTTCTTTTAATCTTTTTTTTTTCAACTTCCTATTCTCATGTACTGTTTCAAGAATTCCCTCATCCTCTTCCATTCAATTGGGTCAAACTGTGTTAAATTCTAGGTCCTCACGACGTCAGCCAAATATTTTCATGTCTTATTAGTTTCTTATGAAAAATTTACATGGCTGCCCAACAATCTCATCTGGGAGACTTACAGAAATAAAACCCAAATAAAGCCCAGTGAACTACACACACACTCGCCCTGTGGCAAAAATCAAACAAACCACTGGATAGGCTCCATATCATCCTGGGGTCCCCAGACCCACTGGCAAAATAATATTTTCAGAGCCTTTCAAAAGAGGTTCGGGAGGGGAGGAGAGAATTGTATCTCCGATGAGATGATGTTAACAGGAAGGGAGCCACCACAGAGAAAGCCCCTTCTTCTTGGTCCCACTAGATGGAACTTGAGACAGGAAATTCAGTTGTCATCATCATCATCCACTTTTCTTCTGTTATGAAATTCAAATAATTCCCTGAGTAGACTATAGGTAGTCTTCTACTTACAACAGACCACTGCACCATCCCCATGATCACATGGAGACAACCGATGTTTGGCAACTGACTCATATATTTATGACGGTTGCAGTGTCAAAGTGATCCCTTTTTGGGGCCTTCTGACAAGCAAAGCCAATGGGGAAGCCAGTTTGACTTAACAACTGTGTTACTAGTTTACCAACTGCAGTGATTCACTTAAGAACAGGGGCAAGAAGAGTTGTAAAATGGGGCAAAACTCACTTAGCAAATGTTTCACTTGTCAACAGAAATTTTGGGGTCAATTGTGGTCGTAAGTTGAGGACTACCTGCATTGTTTTCTGCAGACCGAAGAATCTACCAAGGAGAAAAGCACACCTCCACCAACACTCATGGGAACAAAACCCACATTTCACTAGTACTGATTATGTTACCAGTTGGATAATAAAATATCTTCAGGCAAACAACCAAGCTCAGAAAGCACCAAAGACTCCATAATTCAACTCTGAGCTACATATATTCTCTTTTATTGGAAATTTTAATACCTTTTTTCTTGAAGTAATCATTGCCATAAAATTTATTCCATATGATCATACAGTTTTATGAGATAAATTAAAATTAATAAAGAATATAGACCTTTTAATTGAATTTTAATTTAAAGTTTCTTTTTCTTCCCTATAATACATGGAACAAGATTAATCCTTAAGTGGTTTTTGAAATCCAGCAAGCTTTAGCTTGTAACTTGTACACTGATTTTTGTCAAGCGCGGGAAAATCAGGAAGTCCAGGCAGTTCAAGTGAATATATAGGTTTATTGTATGCTAATGCTCTCTACAAGAATCTGAACTGCAAACAGGTCCTAGCAAATTGTGGTAGATAAGAGTCAATGAAATTCAAAAAGGGCTGGGCTCTTATGGGGGCAAAAGGACTCGAGACTTATGACGCATTAAACCCCTCCCTCAGGATCAGCCTGGTACTCCTACACATTTATTTTTAAAAGAGCTTATTGTCTTATAAACAAATAAAACAACACCACTTTTTATATTATATATTTTATTCACATAGAAAATATTTTAGATCATGATCAAATGATGAAATACATCCATTGCTTCAAAATTTGTTTAGTATGCTCTTGTTTTATTTATCTATTTACGTGTATTCCCTTCCCTCCCTTCCTTTATTTTGCACAATAAAATCATATTATGAAAATTACTTGTTGCATTTATATTCTCCTTGTTGCATTTATATTCGTCCTGCTTTCTGCGAATGAACTCACAAGCCAAAAGCCTGGGACAGACTGACCCATTTACCAGGCCTATTTAAATATTTGAAAAGCAACCGAAGTAAACATAACTCTTAGAATAAAACAGTAGTACAGAACACAGAGCCAAAATGGGGCAATTAACGTTTGTAACACAGAGTTCCTGAATAAATTTAGCTTTATATTCTTTCTTTTTATTCACAGAACTTTTGTTTGAAAAAGGCAATTCAAATGGCTCTTAAATACTTAACAATTATTAGTTTTCTAGAAAACCAGTTTTTCAATCACTCACATTATCTAACTGTATTTTGAACTGTACTTATTTTCAGTGGTACAATAGGTTGCTAGTCTAGAATGCTTCCAGAAAATCAACAGCCAATCAGTACTCACTCTTCCCGTGCAAGTGCTGAGTCCAGAAAGCTATCACCCAATCAGAGTTCAGCGAGTGGCTCAATCAATGTCTATCAGTTTTAACAGTATGGAAATACCATAATAGTGAAGGTGCTAAACTAGGTGCAAGGGTACTCAAGTTCTAATTCACCAGCTGCAATAGCTCAGGCCAGTCACTTTTTCCTCAGGTCTAACCAACAATATAAGATGGTGGTGGTTGGAAAGTAAGAGGAGGAAGTTCTATCTGTGTTGCCTTAAATTCCTGGATGACAGAATGCAGGTATTCCTCATTTAAGAATTGATTACTTAGTGACCACTCGAAGTTATAATGGACCTCCCCCCCAAAGCTACTGATGACCCATTCCTGGAGTTTCAACAGCTGCATGGACACACACACACCTGACTGTAATTTATGTCTTTTTAAACCTGTTTCCAGCCTTTTCCGATGGATTCCAGCAAAAAAACAACAACAACAACCCAACTATAGGAATACATTGATTCCCTTAATGGCTGCCACATTGGCTTTGCACAAAAGTTGTAAGATTGAGGCTGGTCACATGTGTGCCTCAACTTACAATTGAAATTCTGGGCTCCACTAGTCATAAGTCAAGGACTACCTGTAACTAAATAGGCTGCAGGCGTTTGTACACTGAATGAATAATTAAGTAAATCACACACGCAAATATTAGGATATGTGGGTTTTTTTAAGCAGAGGAGACGGAATGGCAGAAATTTCCAAGATTTCCATCCATGGCTTTCAAGTTTAAACTGTATAACGGCTGCCAGAGGTTTCCGTGGGGGGAGAGATTTAGATGACAGATGTGATCTACCCATTTAAAGCCTCACCCCTTTTTAATCAGCGTTCCACGCACACTGCAGGTCTGTAAAAGATAAGCAAGCCTTGATCATGCAGTCGCACTTTTTATCTTTATTTTTTTTTAAATGGCCTTGATGGCCATAATGTGGTTTCACTCCTTTATTTAAATCTGACAGTTAGCATGCCAACAGCAGGAAAACAGGACAAACTAACTGCTCTGTGCCTTTAAAAAGCAACCCATAGTCAACTTAGGACACTGAATATAGAACAATAGGGTTGGAAGGGACCCTGGAGGACTTCTAATCCGGCCTCCCGCTTTAATTAACACGCGTGCCGCTCCCGAGCTCCATTTTTGCTGGCAGAGGCACCGTGGGCCGGTCCTTCACTGTTTCCAGAGCAACCCGCGGGCCACATCTAAGCACCCTATGGGCTGGATCCGGCCTGAGGGCCTTGAGTTTGACACCCCTACCCTATACCATGTCAGACTAAATGGCTATCCAGTCTATTCTTGAAAACTTCCAGTGATGGAGCACCTGCAACTTCCAGAGGTAAGCCATTGCATAAATTAATAGTTCTCAGGAAAGTTCTCCTTAGTTCTAGGTTGGACCTCTCTTTATTGATCTTCCAGTTGTCCTGCTCTGAGGTGCTTTGGAAAAAAGATCAAGTGAAAAAAGTAACTTATGCCCATTTTTCACACATGACCACTGTGGCATCCTCATTGGTCTCGTGATTAAAATTTGGATGCTCGGCAACTGATTCATATTTATGACGGTTGCAGTGTCCCACGGTCATGTGATCACCTTTTGTAATCACCGGTTCTGACAAGCAAAGTCAATGGGGAAGCTAGATTTACTTAACGACTGAAGTGATTCACTTAATGACTGTGGCAAGGAAGACTGTAAATGGGGCAAAGCTCACTGGACAGCTGTCTTACTTAGCAGTAGAAATATTGGGCACGATTGTGGTCATTAAGTTGACCTGTATTTACTTTTATTCTATCACTGCTTCTTTTCTTTAATGCTGAAGAACATGAAGGGTTTTTTGCATTTGAGATTATGCTCACATTTTTAAAAATCCACTTTTGCTGTCCTAAAAGCTAGAAACTTTTGCGCGCGTGCACATACACACATCACTCTTTTTTAAAGTATTTTGTTAAGGACACGACAAGCAATTTCTTTGCTTCCCAGGATTAATTATAGAACTGAGACACCTATAAAATCCTGCATATAATTTACTTTTCCAACAGAAGGAGTACGCTTGATTCTGCCTTTGGGTAACATATGTCAGTCGGAAGTAAGAAATGCCTTCTATGCAGTCTCATAAGTGCACATACCATAAGTGTCACTGGTCATGAGAATTTGCTTTAAGGGTGCTAAGAGCACAGGACAGCAAGTGAGAGGGGATAAAATGTCCTTTGTAAAAGGAAAGCTAGTTCCAGACACGCACTGCAGACAATTGAGAGTCATTTAAAGGAGATGAAGGGGGGAAAAAAACCTAACTCAAATATCTCCTTCACCAGAGGGGAAAAATATTGAAATCTAAAATTGTTCATGCAGAGAAACTGAATTTAAGGGATGTTTTGGGGTTTGTAAGAACGTGGAAAGGGCTTCAGACACACAGAGGTCTTGGATCCTTCAGAGATTTGGAAGTTAAATTTAGATTATACTAGCTTGATACCCATGCTTTGCTACGAAACTAAGTGGTCGGGCTTAATTTTGGGGGAGGAAAATAAGGGGGAAAATATTCTGCCTCTGCCTACCAGCATACTTATTTCACAAGACATATTTCACAAGAAGAGTTCTCCACTCCTCTACTCGTTGTAGAATACCTTATGCCACCAGACTTGAAATTCTAGAACTAGAAAACCTTGAATTACGCCATCTTCGGTCTGATTTAAGCATGGTATATAAAATCATACATTGCAATGTCCTACCTGTCAATGAATACTTCAGCTTCAACCATAACAACACAAGAGCACACAATAGATACAAACTCAAAGTTAACCGCACCAAACTTGATTGCAGGAAATACGACTTCAGCAATAGAGTGGTCAATGTCTGGAATACTCCACCCGACTCTGTAGTTTCTTCCCCAAACCCCAAAAACTTTAACCTTAGACTGTCTACTATTGACCTCACCCCTTTCCTAAGAGGTCTGTAGGGGGCGTGCATAAGCGCACCAACGTGCCTACCATCCCTGTCCTATTGTTTCTCTTATTCTTCTTTTATTTTTCTTATATGTACCCATTTCATGTATTCACAACTATGTATACACTTATACTTATTATCTTGTAAACAATTGGCAAATCAAATAAATAAATAAATAAATAAATATATCGGTATTCATCAACTTAACTCAACTGTTCTGTACTAAAGCTGCTTGCTGCTGTGAAACTAAAACTGAAACTCCTCTGCTTGTGTTTTGCATTTGGGACAGATTTCTTTTCACATGGGGAGGGGAAGTAGAACTCTTTAGCATCAGAGTGTGTTAATAATAATATACAAAATACAAATGCTAAGATGGTCCTTTCTTAGTGAGCACCTAGAAGCCAAGAGGAACATGTGTGCCAAATTTCAAGTTTGTAGGGTTTACGGTTCTGGAGATTTTGTGATGATGCATGAGTGGTGTTTCACTTTTATATATATAGATTTCAGAAAGGAATAAAAACACTTGGAACTGACAGCATTTACTTTAACCCTAACTTCATAAATGATAAGAACTTGTCAGTTCCCATTTCCCCCCCACCTCCTGCCTTTTTTTTTAATGAAGCATACACCAAGGTAGGCAATCATTTTAGACGGGGTACATTGGGTGGGCTAGGGGACATTTATCTATTAGATGGCTGCACTGGCAGACATAGCCAATTATATCACATCAGTGAGTAGAAAGTGGAACGAGTCACCCGGAAAACTCTCTTTAACATTACAGGTGAGTCTTTCAGGTGGCCCAAAGGCACCTGTAAAATATTTGATTCTCGAAATTGGCTTTTTGCTTTGGAGCATGCTAGATTCTCGCCATTTTTCCCCCCTTAAAAATAATTTAAAAATAATTTGAAGGCATCTGTTTAAGAAGTCAGATAAGACAAAGCTCGCTTGGTGGACCCCAAAGGAGATAAGACTGGGGCAGGATGAGAATTATATCTCAAGGGCACCAGGTATGGGAAAACGTTTTTTAATCCGTTACTTTAGAAGTTTTTAATTGCTTAAAAGTTATTGCAAAAAGGTCAGTAAGAGGGTAAGGAATATTTCAATCATAAATCCAATTTGCATTAATCAAAAATTTTCTCTCTGCATTTAATGTTATGCCTCATTTCCCAGTAATTGAGAATAGGATTTCCTTGCCGCAAAAGCATGCACATATTAGATAGATAGATAGATAGATGATAGATAGATAGATAGATAGATAGATAGATAGATAGATAGATAGATAGATAGATAGATAGATAGATAGATAGTTTAGCTAGTTAGTTGATAGATAGATAGATAATTTAGTTAGTTTAGTTAGTAGATAGATAGATAGATAGATAGATAGATAGATAGACAGACAGACAGACAGACAGACAGACAGACAGACAGACAGATAGATAGATAGATAGATAGATAGACAGACAGACAGACAGAGGATTATGTGTTACTTGAGATGCAACAGCCCATACAACACTTGCTTGATCCTCATGGATAGACAACTACAACTGCTTAGTACTTGAATTTAAAAACCGTGTGTGTGTGTGTGTGTGTGTGTGTGTGTGTGTGTGTGTATTAGAAACATTCTGTTTTGCTAATTATGGGATGAAAAGAAAACAGAAAAAAACAGAGCTCCTAGCATGAACAACTGCATAAAAATTAAATCAATCATGGAGAAAAATGTATAATAAATTCACTTTATAAATTAACTTGAAGGGAAGAGTCTTTTTTTTCTCCTTCCACCATCCCATTAGATAAAGGAAAAAATAAAGTATTAGAAACCTGTTAAACCTTTACAGCAATTTTCTCCCAATTGAAGCTTTTCAACAGCACTTCTGGGTACCTAATGGCCCCCAAACTTATAATTTCTGACAATTTCAAGGAAATGCAATAGATTTCTGTTCCTCTATAGATTTCTGTACAGGTTTGCATGTGACAATTCTGATGGCTATCATTGGGTTAAAGTGGAAGATGGTGGATCAATAAATTAAAATAATAATAATAATAATAATAATAATAATAATAATAATAATAATAATATTAATAATAATAATAATAATAATAATAATAGCAACAACTACTCCTCATATGCCAGTAACAAACATACAGAATCAATCTGTGAATGTAGCCGATTAACCATGGGGCTGGCTACTGCCCCAAAGGTCCTCTCACCGCCTCTTACCATTAATTAACTTTTAATGTTGAATCCAAGCTATCCTTGCCTCAATTTTAAATTTTATATTCAGTTTTATGTTTTTCACCTTGTATTTATACACCATCTAGAGTTCCTCCAAGAGGGAGAGGGAGGATTTTTAAATTTAATAAACAAAAAAAAAAAATGAGCCCAAGACAGAATCAGAAATATAACAGTACAATAAATATGAGGCCAACCCGTCAGTCACAAGAAACTCTTTGTAATAGAGCAGGGGCCTCCAATCTTGGCCGCTTTAAGACTAGCGGACTTCAACTCCCAGAATTCCTCAGCAGCTTTGCTGGCTGAGGAATTCTGGGAGTTGGAGTCTGCCAGTCTTAAAGCGCAAGGTTGGAGGCCCCTGTAATAGAGTATAAAGGTACTACAAGTTCATTCCATGCTAGGTGTAAGCAACAATCTGGTCTACTAATGGTTAAAGCAAAATGGCATAGGTAAGAGCCAATGGAATTCAAAAGGGGGTTGGACTTAGGTCTCTTGTGTGGCTTGGTGGTAATGTGACTGGCTGGGCGTGGCCAACTCAACATCACTCACATCGAAGCACGCATTTCCTTGCCTGGCCTTTCGTGACTGTGGGGATGCTGCAATAGTCGTAAGTGTGAAAAATGGTCATAAGTCACTTTTTTCAGTGCCATTGTAACTTTGAATGGTCACTCCACACAAGCAAAGAACTAGTAAAGGAGGCGAAAAAACTCCAGGGAAGTTCCTGAGACCGGAAGTCTAGTCCTGCCAAGAATGTAATAAGGGTTAATGGAGAGGCAGTTTCTGTAAGCAACCCCAGAATGTTTCCTTCCTGCCTTCCTTACAGGATTAGGCCAGTAATTTCTTCTAACAACCGGTTCTCCGAACTCTTAGAATGTTAACAACCGGTTCTAGTGAATAGGTAAGAACCTGTAGAATCCCACCCCTGTACACAACCCCAGTGATTCATATAACCTTTACAAAACAGGCTCATCCAACATTTTGTCCAATCCCCAAAGAACCAAATTTTCAAGATCTGATGAAAGACTTTAAAAAGGTTGACCACCCAAATCCTGGGAGATGTGGTCTTCCACAAGGATGGCGTATTCATTTGATAGGACCTTGTCCCATTTGATCTTATTTTGATTCCATATCGACAGCTATGTTAATATAGCTTTGGAGAAAAATACCATGATTTAAAGTTGTGAATAAACTGTGAATTGTATGCTGCAGAACTGGAGTCCATCGTTATGTGAAGAATTATGTGGTATAAGTAAATGAATAAATAAATTAGCATAAAATATATTCTACCATGGAAAGACAGTGCCACACCAGATTTATACTCTCTGATTATGTGTGTTGGTTCTCTGCTTATGAACAGTTATCATTCATTCATTCATTCATTCATTTAATTTTATTGGTCACCCAATTTCCATGAAATCAATATTACTCCATATGGCACTTAATTCAATGCTTAAAAACTGAACTATTTTTGCATTTGTGATTTTTTTTCTTTTTGCTCTTTTTGTTTTCTGTTTGTTCTTTTGGGAGGGATTCTTTTTAGTTTTGCATATTAAATCAAATAAATAAAAAAATAAGCAAAGGCTTTTGTGAAATTTTTGTTACCCTTCTTCTTTAGTCTGTTCTAGAAGCACGCAATGCTTGAATCGTCTCCTGATTTTTTTTAGAGATTTTGTCTTTAGAACAGTTTATATAAGTGCTACGCTCACAAATGTAAAAGTTAGCTTTGCATTTTAAAAGTACTTGAAAAGTTTTCCCCTCCCCCAAAGTAGTTTTCCTCTCAATTTTGCTTAAAAATCTGCCTATGCACTTTGCAGAAAAGGTTCAACAGTTGTTTTAAGTATTGTGTATGGTTTGGTCAATTAAGCTCAATCAGTTTTCTCAAGCTGTACAAAACAGATGTTCAATTACAGGGATAGACCAATGACAGAGCCCACAAGTCAAATACAAACCTTAAGAAACTTTTATGTGGCCCATCGCAACTTGTCAAAAACTGCGGTGAGAAAAACCTCACTGTTGCAGTGATTCCAAAGCGCACGGTAAGGTCTTAAGATTGTGCTGAATTCCAAACATACCCACCAAACAGGAGAATTTAAAACAGAATCTGTGAGTAAGCCTGTGAAGGATAACAAGGCTTATAATTAATCTCCACACTTGTATGACTTTCACTGTTGGCTTTAGCATCCTTAAACGGCTGCATATGGATTAAAAGCCAGGACTGTTCAATCAGCTCAAAGTATGCTGGTGTCAGGATATCTCTCCCATCTAACATTTTAAAACAAAGAGAAAATGTGTAAAATAAATCACTCAAATCAATTGATCCACAGGGTTATTCTGAATTTCTTATATATTCCTATGACTGTAAAGTAAAGATAATTGCAGTGGGTAAACAGAGAGATGGGCTTATCTTGAGTAAGATAATATTCTTCAGGAATTCATATAACAATTCTGTATTCTGCAAAAGTTCATAGGCAAAGCTATAATTTGTAACATTTTCCCATCTATATATTTATTTATCCATATATAAAAAGTTAAGAGTTATTTTTGTGATGTTTGTTTGATATACGAGTATGAGATGAACTGCAAAAAAAGAAATATCAAATCGGATGATTCACTTACTTTAGTTAATGCATTTCATTTTAAAAGTGACTAAAAGTATCTGGTCATTTTGAGGTCTCAAAATAAGCTTAAATAACATTCCAGTAATTGTAGCCAGTTATGTTTCTCTCTGCTTGTCACCACTCAGTAATGATTTATTATTCAAGTATATTCCATTAAAAATATGAATGAAAAATGATACAATAAAACATTAAAAATTATGATTATTTTCTATCCTTTTGATTTTTCGCTAAGGCACCACAAAAGCTCCCCATAATACTTTATCTTGACTTTTTTCCCCCTCCTACTCTTTCAAAAAGCCAGGTTTTTTTCTTTTTTTTTAAAGGCTAATCTGGAAATACGTTGTGTTTTAGAGGCAAAATACAGATCCTCTGAAATCTTAATCCACAATTATGAGAGCCACAAAACAAGATCATTTTTATGCTTTACTGTGCACCCAGCTGCATTCCAGATCAGCCGAAACATCTGGGTGTCTACAAGAACAATCCCAAGAGCAGAGGTGCTATTCAGCAGGTTCTGACCAGTTCTGGGGAACCGGTAGCGGAAATTTTGAGTAGTTGGGAGAACCGGCAAATCCCACCTCTGAGTAGCCCCGCGCCCATCTATTCTCTGCCTCCCGAGTCCCAGCTGATTGGATGGGTCTTCTTTTGTTGCCCTGCACAGGAGAACAGAGCTGGAAAGCAGGTTAGTGGGGTGGGGAGGGAATGGGGATTTTGCAGTATCCTTCCCCTGCCACGCCCACCAAGCCACACCACGCCCACCAAGCCACGCCCACCAAGCCATGCCCACAGAACCAGTAGTAAAAAGTTTTGAATCCCACCACTGCCCAAGAGGCATTGCAGTACTGGTAGTCCTCAACTTGCGACCACAATTGAGCCCACAATTTCCATTGCTAAGCAAGGCAGTTGGTGAGTTGAGTTTTGCTCCATCCTGCGACCTTTCTTTCCACAGTTGTTAAGTGAATCGCTGCAGTTAAATGAGTAACAAGGTGAAGTGAATCTGGATTCCACATTGACTTCGCTTGTCAGAAAGTGATACAAGGTGATCGTATGAATCCAGGACACTGCAACCATCATCAATACATGCCAGTTGCCAAGTGCCCAAATTTGCTCAATCTTGCAACAATCTAAGCATGAAAAACAGGCACAAGTCACTTTTTCAGTGAACTAGTGGTTGCAAATCAAGGTCTACCTGTAATTAATTCTATCCTCCCCCTGTGTACCACACGAAGCCAAGTTGTCTTCTTCTGCTCTTTCAGAAAATGTTGCATGCTCTAGTTCAGTGGTGGCAAACCTTTTTCGGCTCCCGTGCCAATAACTGCAATTAACCCAGAAGGAAATGCGTGCTGGCTCTCCTCACACCCTTTGAGCATGCGATCCCCTAGCTGCACACCGCATGTATGCGCCTGCGTGCTGCATGTCTGCGCATGCGATTTCCCCTTACCGCGCATCTGTGCCTGCGCATGCAATCATCCCCCATGTGCCACGCATCTGCGCATGCGCACACGATCACTCCCAAGCGCCACCCATCTGTGCATGCGCATGCAATCCCTCTGTGCACCACGCATCTCTGTGCATGCACGTGAGCCCCCAATGTGTGCCGTGTATCTCTGTGCATGCGCTCGCATTTCCTGTGTACTCTTCCCCCCGCGTATGTACGCCAGATACCCGACAATTAGCTGTTGGGCAGCGGCAACGCACATACATCTGCAGTGGGGCTCTTCCGGGCGAGCTCTCACTTACCGGGGGAAATGACTCTGCATGCCACTTCCGGCACGCGTGGCACAGGTTCGTCATCATGGCTCTAGTTGAACAAAGCAGTCATTGTAGTAGTCCCAGAGTTGCTCTTTCAAAAGGCAACTGGACTTTATTTTTCCTTGAAGACGTTTCGCTTCTCATCCAAGAAGCTTTTTCCATTCTGACTTCAGACTTCAACTGGAACAGAAGAAGCTTCTTGGATGAGAAGCGAAATGTCTTCAAGGAAAAATAAAGTCCAGTTGCCTTTTCAAAGAGCAATTTTGGGACAGCCACGGCCTGGATAACTGTGAATCTCCATCAATAAGTCCGTGTAGTGCATGAAATAGGAAACTTAACAGTCTGAAGTGGTGCGGCTGGCAGAGGAAGAAAATCCTGCTAGAAATAAGCAAACTACTGGAGAATTGCAGTGATCTGAAGTGGCAGCATTTGGAAAAAGTTGGTCCTATTAAGGGGGGGAGGAGTGAGCTGTGCTGTGAGTAGTCTTCGACTTACGACAATTTGTTTAACGCTGTTCAAAGTTATAACAGCACTGGAAAAAAAGTGACTCGTGATCAGTTCTCACACTTAATGACGGTTACAGCATTCCCCACAATCACGTGATCAAAGTCAGACGTTTTGTTTGTGTTTACAATGGTTGCAGCATCCTGGGATTATTATTTGCCACTTTGCTAGGAAGTGTCTGACAAGCAAAATTCACGAGGGGAGCCAGATTAGTTTAACCACCGCAGGATGTTATATGAGCCACCGTGGCACAGTGGTTAGATGGCAGTTCTGCAGGCTACTTCTGTTGACTGCCGGCTGCCAGGAGTTTGACAGGTCAAGTCTCACCAGGCTCAAGGTTGACTCAGCCTTCCATCCTTCCAAGGTGGGTAAAATGAGGACCCAGATTGTTGGGGGCAAGAGGCTGACTCTGTAAACCGCTTAGAGATTGTTGGGGGTAAGATGCTAACTCTGTAAACTGCTTAGAGAGGGCTGTAAAAGTACTGTGAAGCAGTATATAAGTCTAAGTGCTCTTGCTATTCACTTAACTACTGTAGCAATTGTTTAACCACCGTGGCAAAAAATATTTATTTTTATTTATTTATTTTTGTCAATTGCTTACAAGATAATAGGTATAAATAAAAAACATAGTTATGAATACATGGATACATATAAGAAAAAAAAAAATAAAAGAAATAATAGGACAGGGACGGTAGGCATGTTGGTGCGCTTTATGCATGCCCCCTACAGACCTCTTAGGAAAGGGGTGAGGTCAATAGTAGACAGTCTAAGGTTAAAGTTTTTGGGGTTTGGGGAAGAAACCACAGAGTCAGGTAGAGTATTCCAGACATTGACCACTCTGTTGCTGAAGTCATATTTCCTGCAATCAAGTTTGGTGCGGTTTACCTTGAGTTTGTATCTATTGTGTGCTCTTGTGTTGTTATGGTTGAAGCTGAAGTATTCATTGACAGGTAGGACATTGCAATAGTATGATTTTATATACTATGCTTAAATCGGACCGAAGGCAGCGTAGTTCTAGTTTTCTAGGTTCTAGAATTTCAAGTCTGGTGGCATGAGGTATTCTGCAACGAGTAGATGAGTGGAGAATTCTTCTTGTGAAATATTTCTGGACTTTCTCAACTGTGATATCTAATATCAGATACGTAATTCCAGATTGATGAGCTGTATTCGAGTATTGGTCTAGCAAATGTTTTGTATGCTCTAGTTATTAGTGTAATATTACCAGAGAAAAAGCTACGTAAGATGAGGTTAACAATTCTTAATGCCTTTTTGGCTATGTAGTTACAGTGGGCTCATAAAATGGAGCACGACTCATTCAACTACTGCTTTGCTTTGCAATGAAAATTTTGGGCTCAGTTGTGGTTTAGGATTTATGTTTGCAGAATGGATTTCCATGGGAAAATGCTGTGGGCCCCCAAGTCCGAGTCCAGCTTCTTAATCTCTAGCGCTGTGATGGTGAGCCTATAGCACGCGTGCCGCAAGTGGCACGCAGAGCCACTTCTGCTGGCATGTGAGAGGTCACCTGGAAGAGCCCCACTGTGCATGCGTGCACCCCCACCAGCCAGCTGATTGTTGGCTATCTGCTGCCCATGCGCAGGGGTGACGCGTGCGTGGGAGATGCGTGCGCATGTGTAGAGGCATGCGGCCGTGTGAGTTGTGTGCGCATGCACAGAGGCATGCGGTGCAGGGGGGACATGCACGCATGCGCAGAGGTGTGCGGTGTATGCAGGGTCATGCGTGCATGCGCAGGGGGCGGAAGGAGTCACGCGCGCATTGCATCATGGGTGGAGGGACGCGCACGCATTTTTGGCACGCAACGTCGAAAAGGTTAGCCATCCCTGCTCTAGTGCTCACGTCATGCAGGGAGGGAGAGAAATGTGATTAAAAACTCCTGGGTGTTTGAAACACAGCAATATGTGTTAAGTAATTAATTGGAGGACACTCGTGTAACAGGTGTGCAGGTGTGCATTCTCAGAGCCATCAGGAGGAAGAACTAACACATCATCTGTTACCTGGGAATATAATTTAAAACAGGCCTTTCCACTACCAACCACGGCTTTGTACATCTTACCAAACAAAGAGAGATAAGAGGATTAACATAATGATGGCGTTCTTAGGGGGAAAATACTTCACAAATCCAGATAATGTCTCTACATTGATATAAACGCCACCATGGAAGTATAGGGTGAGACAAAGTGCCTACAGGCTCACCAGATAAATTTGCTCATATCTGCTTTGGGCTGGATTCCAGATGGGCAGAGTCCATGTTGGTGAGTGAGCTGGCGCCTTTTCCTGTAATCTAGGATTTCTTTAGTTTTCTGGAACTCAAAAAAAAACAAAATGAATACAGTTCTCTGCACTCTGAATTTGTTTATCTCTGGGTTTGATTTGTCATCTCCCAACATCTCCGAGTTGCTAGTTGGGACATGAGATAGTTCTGGGACATTGTCAATACAGGGCGTCCTTGACTTATGATCACAATTGAGCCCAACATTTCTGCCGTTAAGTGAGGCATTTGTTAAGTGAATTTTGCCCCATTTTACGATGTTTTCCCCACAGTTGTTAAGTGAATCCCTGCAGTTAAGTTAGTAACGTGGTTGTTAAGTGAACCTGGCTCTCCCATTGACGTTGCTTGTCAGAAGGTCGTAAAAGGGGACCACCTAATCCCGTGAGAGCGAACCTATGGCACACGTGCCAGAAGCAGCACGCATAGTCACTTGCGTGTGTGCCACCTGCCCATCGGCTGATTGTTGGTTATCTGGCGTGCATGAAATGGAGGGGCAGGGGGCATGGGAAACACACACGCATATACAGAGACATGCGGCGTGCGTGGGGGTCGCACGTGCATGTGCAGGTGGCGTGGGGAGGCCCCCCCCATGCACATTCTTCTGGGTACTGACACATGCGCATGTGAGCGCAATTTTCGGCACGGCAGCCCAAAAAGGTTAGCCACCACTGACCTAACCCTAGGACACTGCAATTGTCATAAATATGAATCAGTTGCCAAGCATCTGAATTTTGATCACGTGACCATGGGGATGCTGCAACAATCATAAGTGTGACAAATGGTCATAGGTCACTCTTTTCAGTGCTGTTGTTAACTTCGAACAGTCACTAAATGAACTGTTGTAAGTCAAGGACTACCTGTATTTCTTTGAAGCAGATAATGTCAGCAGTGGTGACAGGGTGTAATACCTTTTGCTTGGTCTCCAACTTTCCTCTATTAGGGAAGTGTCAGGGGCAAGTAACCAAAGCCACACGTGAATAGCTAAACTCAGGGTTTGTTTTAATTATATACCAGCTATGTTACAAGAATCTCCCCATACTTCTTGCCTTCCCCTGGGAACAACCAGATAAGGCTTCACATGTCTTGGGGGAGGTAAAGCTTATTCTGCTTGCAACTGTGCAACGACTGCAAACTAGGTCCTCACTTGACCCCACCTTCCAGCTAGCTGGCACCTTCCAGCCTAGCTGACGCCAGCTGTGGAAAAAGTGATGGGGAATTGATTATAAAGAATCCTAGATGGAAGATATTATCTAGATCCTTTTCAGTCAGGATTCGTGAGGCAGATTTTGTGCTGATTTTCTTTTGAATGACTTCATTAGGAGTCAGAAATGAGCAAGCTTTCAACTCAATATCGACTATGGTAGCTTCCTGGACTGCCTCCAAAGACGAGGGTACTATTGTGTGGTGGTTTCATTCTTCTCTGAGTAGATGGTTCTAGTCAGTGGTTGTGAGGGAAAATGCTCAAGTCCATACAAACTACGCTTTTCCATGAAAGAACTGGGAGAAGTCATAGGTTGGTTTGAGGTGAGTTGTTAACAGACCGGGGGATGTGCTGGGTCAACGGTTGAAAATGCTGAACTTGTCAGCTGGAAGCTGGCAGCCCAGGTTCGAGACCCAAGCACTGTGCAACGGGATAAGCTCCTGTTCTTGCCTCAGCCCCTGCCCACCTAGCAGTTCAAAAGGATGCAAATGCAAGTAGATAAACAGGTACCACTTTGGTGGGAAGGTAATGGTATCCTGTGCGCCTTTGGCATATAGTCATGCTGGTCGCATCAGCACGGAAGCTGGCTTCCTTGCCAAAGAAACAGAGATGAGCACCGCTGCCTAGAGTCGGACAAAACTGACTAGGGGAAACGTTTGCTTTTGTCAACTAAGCCAGAGATGTTCTGGAAGTCCAGAATCATTGTTTGGAAGCTAAAAGGTTCTAGATGGGGTACAGCTCTATCCCAAAATGATTCAGGTGGAGTACATCAGATAATGATTTATCAGAGCTGAATCTGAGGATGGCCTGTTGAAATACATGGACAGCAGAGCAGAGAATATAGACTTTTCCATGGTAGCCTTCACCCTCTGAAGCTCTTTCTCCCTACAGATTCATCTGCAGCTCCCATCCGTCTTGCATTTCACAAGCAAGCAAAAACTTCCAGGGAGCCACCATCCTTTCTTGATTTCATTACGAACAGCCATTGTGGGCATTTCAGATTAGATGACCGATTATATGAATTATTTTGAATGCTTTTTGTTCTGATGTTGGTAATTATTTTTCTTACGTTGCCATGCATCACCCAGAGTCCCTTAGGACTTCAGCGTGTTAAAAGGGCTGTTAAATAAACAAATAAATATGCACTAGACAAGTTATAAACAAAACAATCTCAAGCCACAACACATTTGCTTTACGGGGATATTTCGGCACAAAAGCTAAGAGCGGTGTCTTTGGATAGTTTCCCGAGTTATTTGTTTTAAGATCTGCTACATGGACATAAATCTCCCATTCTTTAGGGAGAAAGCACATTTTTAGCCCTCCCACGTCTTTTCTTGCAAGTTCAAGTCAGGTCTCAGAAAATGACGGGTACTTATTCACTGATCCCAGTGGTGTGAAAACTATAAAGATCAACATTTTTTTCTCTCCAGGAAATACACAGGACCCGGAAGAAAAGCCCAACATCTGTTATTATCTTCAAGAAGAGCTTGCTTGTCCATAGCCCTTGGATGCAAATATAAGAATTATGACTACCCGTCCTGAGCAAGCCAAAAGACTCTTCATAACCATTCACACATTTATCTGTTTAAAAGATGCGTATGGATGTCTACCTTTAAATTTAAATGTAATTTTTTTTAAAGTTAACATTTTTTAAATTTTATTTATTTCTTCGATTTATTTGCTGCCTATCTCGCTGTAGGGCAACTCTGGTTGTGAAGCTAACAAGTAGGCTGGCTGGGTCGCTCAACAGTGAGACACTGGTGAAGTGAGAATAGCAACGCCTGCATTTTCTGCACCGCATACATCATCCTCCCATTGTCCTTACCACTTTCTATAGAGGGACGATCAAGAACATCCTGTCATATTGCATTATTATCTGTTTTGGAAGCATCACTGCTTCAGGCAGGAAGGCGGTGCAGAGAGAGTGGTGAGGACAGCAAAAAAAGATTATTGGCAGTTCACTCCCTTCCATCCAGGACGTGGCACATAAGTGTTGCTTCAGCCAGGGTCCGCAGGATTGTCTGGGACGCTTCACATCCTCTTCACAACCTGTTCTCCTTGCTACCTTCTGGGAGGTGGTATCCTAAGCAGAACAGCCAGATTCAGCCACAGTTTTGTTCCATTCAACCTTGTGAACTCTCAAGCTTCCTCTTTCTGCTATGCATTCAAGAAGGGCAGTGATTAATATTTATATGTATTTATGTGTTAAGGTGTAGGTATATACATATGTATATAGAGCCTATCTATATGTGTGTTATGTATGTGTATATGTTTGAGAGCAGGCAACAGATTTTTTTTTTAATGTGTGCTAGAGTGCCCACAGGGGAAAAAAAAACAACAATCAAGATTATCTTATCTAGGCAGCTTATCTAGGCAGCTTACAACAATAAAAACAGAGAAATGAAATGTAAACATAACAGTAGCAAAGTAATGGAACAATAGATTAAAACACTTCTTTTACAACACTGTAATCCCTAAATTCAGGATAGAGCCGGGGCAAATGGATGGAGCCCAGCATTTACTGGCCAGATGCCCTTCCTGACACCACGTGGAGTTCACTGATTTTTTTTTCTTTGCGCCCTGAAAAACATCTCCCACTACCTAGGATTGAACACTCAACCTTTCAAGTAGGGGCAAGCGCCTTTACCACTAGGCCACCATGCCGCATTCAATAGAAAAAGAAAACAAGAAGAATACTGTGATATGGGTGCGTGGCGAAGCAGGGAGCAAGGTTTTTGTCTGATATTAAATCCAATTAAACTCTGTGTGAATCTTGCTTCCTTGCTCAAACATTTCAATTTGGCAGCTTGATTTACCTTGTTCCAACAGGGAGTCTGAAAGCTGACTCTCAAGATATCTGAAGATGGTCACTAGGCTGGTTAATTATCCTGGACAAGCCCTGGTGAAATGAATTGGAATTTGGAGAAATGCATAATGGAGCTTGCTTCAACAAGACTGCCACTAGTTTCACCCAGAGTTGGTTCTTCCAGCCAGAACAAATCTATTTCTGACATGAGTAGACACGACCTGTGGAAAGAATGTGGAAGTCTGTGCTCGAAGTTTATTTTATTCATGAAGAATGACTAATTTGGAATCCCACAATTTTCTTCCTTGCCTATGCATCAAGACCCAAAGGTACCTTTCCAAAAAGGCAACTGGACTTTGGTTTTTCCCTTGAAAATGTTTCACTACTCATCCAAGAAGCTTCAGGAATTGGGTATGTCTAGTCTAGCAAAAAGAAAGATTAGGGGCAACATGATAGCAGTGTTCCAATACAATGAGGGGCTGCTTCAAAAAAGAGGAGGGTCAACCCATTTTCCCACCAGAAGGCAAGACAAAAAACAATGGATGGAAACTAATCAAGGCGAGAAGCAACCTAGAGCTAAGCAGAAATTTCCTAACAGTGAAAACAATATGAAGAACGGTTGCAGGAACCGGGTATGTCTACTTTAATGAAAAGAAGGACTAGGGGAGACATGATAGCAGTGTTCCAATATCTCAGGGGCTGCCACAAAGAAGAGGGAGTCAAGCTATTCTCCAAAAGCACCTGAGGGCAGGACAAGAAGCAACAGATGGAAACTAATCAAGGAGAGAAGCAACTTACAACTAAGGAGAAATTTCCTGACAGTTAGAACAATTAATCAGTGCAACAACTTGCCTCCAGAAGTTGTAAATGCTCCAACACTGGAAGTTTTTAAGAAGAGATTGGATAACCATTTGTTTGAAGTGATGTAGGGTTTCCTGCTTAAGCAGGGGGTTGGACTAGAAGACCTCCAAGGTCCCTTCCAACTCTGTTATTCTATTCTATTCTATTCTATTCTATTCTATTCTATTCTATTCTATTCTATTCTTCACTATTCAGTGAAATGGCTTGCCTTCAGAGGTCCTGGGTGCTCCATCACTGGAGGTTTTTTAAAAAGGGACTGGGCAATCGTTTGTCTGAAATGGTATATAGATAGTCTTCTGCTACAGCAAGGGGTTGGACTAGAGGACCTCCAAAGTCCCTTCTGTTATTCTAGCCCTATCTTGTGTGACAGGGAAGAAAAAGAGAAAGAGGGAGGGAGGGAGGGAGAAGTTATTTTTTGGAAAATCTCCTTTGGGACAATCATGACCTGGATTGGTTGAGAATCCCCATAGATATTTATCCATCAAGACCTCCCAGCTACCATGTAGTTACTATATTAAATACTTTCTTTGCAATGTTACAGATTTGATGGCCTGCAAACTCTATGTTCCCTACAGAAAGAGCAATCTGTGCACACAACACACAGTTACCCATTTCAATTTTTTACAACGCAATAGGCTTCCACATAGCAAGATATAATTATCTGTTTTATAGAAACAGCATTCTGTAATTTTGCATTTTAATGTAATCAGTTAAGTGCTACTTCTGATGCATCTTTCTGCTCCCATGAATAGGATCTTATAGGATACTGTCTATTCCCTCACACATACATTCCTTGTTAATGACATCAATATAAAATTCAATGAAGTGACAGTACATAATGTATTCCATAACATCAACTTTCAGCCTAAACTGCTTTATATTTTCTACAAAGCAACATAATTTTAGATTAATTAGGTTTACCCTTGTTAAGCTCTGTAGCTGATGGTAGGAACTAGATCACAAAAGCTGGCTCTATCCTAAAGCCCAATTTGCATTTCACAATAAATTGCAATGAACTGAATAAACCACTATTCTGTTGGGGCCATACACTGAATTATAAACCGTGGTTTATAAACAAAATACCAGGCTCCACACAACATACTAACAGTTTCTCAAAACTGTGTGTAAAGAAGAAATTTAGAAAGAGATCCCCAAAATTGTTTAAATTTTCTGAGAAGGGGAAATTTGAATTCAGCCTTCTGAATAATTACTATTTCCAATAAAAACAATACATTTCTAGAAGGATAGCATCATCAGGAAACCCTAACATCACAAAAGTTTGAGAAAGCCATTGAGACCAATTTATCAGTGGATCAGCTTGCTTTCTGAAGTTGTGGGTGCTCCATCCATTTCAAGAAAAGATGGGAGAGATATTTATACCATGGGATGGTATAAAATCTCCTGCCTTGGGAAGGGGGTTAGATTAGAAGATCTCCAAGGATCCTCTAGCTCTTATGATTCCAGCCAGCACCAAGCCAAAGAAACCAAATTATAGTTTAATGCAAGACCTGCAGCCTTTGAGAAAAGTTGGTTACAGCTGGTATTTACCAAACGGCTGCCACAAAGGTAGGATCGACACCAAACAAGGAAGCAATATGGGTAACAGAATAGCAGGGTTGGAAGGGATCTTGGAGGTCTTCTAGTCCAACCCCCTGCTCAAGCAGGAGACACTTATATTATCAGGGGTGTCAAGCTCAAGGCATCCGCATCCGGCCCACAGGGTGCTTAAATCTGACCTGTGAGGCCGGGCCTGGGTGTGGGGGGCGGGGCGTGTGAGGTCCCTCTGCATCCCGTTTTTGGCCTGGATGACTTCCTGCAGCACTGCCAGCCAAAACGGGGCATGGGAGGGGGCACACGAGGTCCCCTTTCACCGTTTTGGCCGGCAGGATGCTGCAGGCTGTCTAGCCCAAAAATGAGGCACGGAGGGGCCTCACGTGCCGCCCTTGTGCCCCATTTTGGCCAGCAGGGTGCTGCAGGAGGTGTCCATCCTATCTCCCCCGCCCCGGCTGGTCAGCAGAACTACAATGCTGATCCGGCACTCAAAGAAATGCAGTTCGACACCCCTGCCCTATATCGTTCCAGACAAATGGTTGTCCAATCTCTTCTTAAATCTCTCCAGTGTTGGAGCACCTCCAACTTCTGGAGGCACGTCGTTCCACTGATTAATTGTTCTCACTGTCAGGAAATTGCTCCTTAGTTCTAGGTCACTTTTCTCCTGGATTATGTCTCCACCCATTGCTTCTTGCCCTGCGTGTGGGTGCTTTGGAGAATAGGTCGATCCCCTCTTCTTCGTGGCGGATGGGTTTGTGGACACACTGCTGCTCACAGACCTCGCGCTTATGTTATGTTATGCGAACTAGATTTAAACCTCCTGATTTTTTAAAGTCACATCAGAGTCTTGGTGGCTTCAACCCCCAGAGCTAGTAAGTTCTCAAAATATCACAACCTCTTCCCGAGACCAGCGGATTGTTCTCAGATCTTTCACCAAGGTCAGAGGTCTAACAGCAGTTTGCTTCAGATCTTGTACAGCTAATCTCACCGCACTGCAGGCAGAGTACACAGTCATTGCTTTTTTTCACTGAACAAGGAAAAGGTATCATGAAAACAAGTAATATGCTGGCACAGTGGTTGGTGGTCTCTCTTTGTCCTGTCAATTATTTTCTTTTCTGATCAGGGAAATCTTCCTGCAGGATTCATCCACCAAGTTTTAACTCTGTGGAACATTTTTAATATGCACCACTGCGGGAGACCAGTTTTAGGGAAAAGAATGATATAACTGCACGGATACCAAATTTCCCACCTACTGAAATGGGACAACGATCGCTCCCAGTGTGGCGTTTGACACACACACACTTTTCTTTGTCCATTCTATAAGAAAAACATTGCTTTTCCTTCAGTCACATAAGAGCATTACAAAACAGCTTGAGCAGAGTTATCACTCCCCCCCCCCCATATCCAGCAAATCTCCTAAAAAAAAAAATTGCTGGAAAGGAATTTCCTATTTTGCTCATTTTGTAAGAAAACTCTCCTCCCTTCCAACTCGCTCATTCAAAATTTGTACCCTGCACAGAGTTTTGGGTCATCCAAGGGAACTGAAAACCATTCATACAATGAGATTTCCTTCCAAACAAGGTTAAGAATTTTTGAATCCATACCATGACAGTCAGAAAATGGCTACTTCAGAGGGGAGAGTCTTTGTTTCTTCACAAAATGGCTGGTCCAAAAAAAAAAAAAAAAAAATCAATCAGAAAGCAAAGCTGGTTATTGGTTCCTTACCACCTTCTAATTTACAACTTCAAACTCATCTTTACAGGTAATCTAAATAAATTATCTAAATAAATAAAAATAATCCTTATGACCACAATTGAGCCCCAAATTTTCATTGCTTAGCAAGACAGTTGTTAAGTGAATTTTGCCCCATCTTATGCCCTTTCAGTTGTTAAACAAATCACTACAGTTGTTAAGTGAATCATGCAGTCATTCAGCAAATCTGGCTTCCTCACTAACTTGGCTCATTGGAAGCCAGCTTAGACATGGCAATGACATGATCAAAGGACACTACACCATCATAAATATGAATCAGTTGCCAAAAATCTGAATTTAGATGACGTGACCATGGGGATGCTACAATGGCCATAAATGTAAAAATTGGCATGTCATTTTTTTCAGGGCCATTGTAATTTTGAACAGTCACTCAATAAATGGTTATAAGTTGAGGCCTACCTCTTTATTTTTTCAAGAGGTTAAGAGGGCATCTTTCCAATGAAAGCGGTACAATGCAACCACAAGTCATATTTATCGCCAAAGAATGATAAAAATCCTTAGTATGACCCAGAGGCGTTTCTGTAAATAAATATGATAGAACTGGGAGTTTTGGCTCTGCAGCATACCTGCTGTCGATTTGTTTGTTGAGTTGAAATGAGAAGAATTTTTTTTTAAAAAAAAATAAGGTACCCAAGTAGTCCCTGTTACATCTGAAGTCAAAAAAACCGTGTGTGTAGGAGGAACCTCAAAGCATCGAATGAATGTAGAACAATTAACCATCAGTGCTTGATAGCCTGAAAAATGAAACATGGGTTTTTAACAATATTTGTCTTTATACTATTTTTTTTTTAAAATAAGCACTTATAATCTTGCACTTCCAAGTTAACCCTTCTAAATTAACTTTTACTGGCCCCAAATTATAAAACCAAAATGGGCTTCTCCTAGCAAATCCAGCAAAAAACTTACCTGTTAATTTTTTTCTCAGTTTACTTAATTGATATGATTTTTTAAAAGAAAAGCTAAAAATCCAGAAGAGCCCTGGTCCAAGGTCCACTCAATCCTAGGTGCTTTGGTTGCAACCAGGGATGGGATTCTACCAGTTTGCACCTATTCGCTAGAACCGGTTGTTAACATTCTAAGCAGTTTGGAGAACCGGTTGTTAGAAGAAATTACTGGCCTAATCCTGTAAGGAAGGCAGGAAGGAAACATTCTGGTGTTGCTTACAGAAACTGCCTCTCCGTTAACCCCTATTACATTCTTGGCAGGACTAGATTTCCTATCTCAGGAACTTCTTTGGTGTTTTTTTCCCCTCCTTTGCTGGTACTTTGCTTGTGTGGAGTGACCATTCAAAGTTACAATGGCACTGAAAAAAGTGACTTATGACCATTTTTCACACTTACAACTGTTGCAGCATCCCCACAGTCATGAGAGGCCAGGCGAGGAGATGCATGCCTCGATGTGAGTGATATTGAGTTGGCCACACCCAGCCAATAACATGACCACCAAGCCATGTCCACCCAGTCATATGACCACCAAGCCACGCCCACAGAACCAGTTGTTAAAAAAACTGAATCCCACCCCTGGTTGCAACTGCAACAGAAGGCATGGCCAGTAATGGGGGATACCAGGCACCACAACTGTAAACTATGATTCAGACAAAAAGCCTTTACAAATGTGGTAAGCCACAGCATGGCTTGTTCTTCAGCTGTTATGAGAAAATGATTAATGCAGGCACATGAAAGAGAAAATGTCATTTATATGGGGCAGGGAAAGAAGGATAATTCGCAATGCTGGGATATTTTAATTCTCCCTGAGTCCGAATATTAAATTGCATAGCTTACAGATGGACAGTACGGGATGTTTCTTGAGGCTCCCGAGTTAAGGATGGCAATTCTGCAGCAACAGCTGCAGACACAAAACATCAGTTATTCCTCTGCCTTGATCACAGGAGAACTGTGTTGGTTTGTGATACTTCACAAACAGGAGTCTCGTAACCCCTTGGGAAGTGAACGGCAGCATTAGTAAAATGTGTTAATTGGAATTTTTCTTTTTGGGAATAACAGCCCATGGCAACAAATTTCAACCAATTCGACATCAAAGATTTTGGGGCCCAAAAGTGTGAGGGAAAAATTACTCCAGACAGCCTGATGGATTGATTGATTAAATTTTTATGCCACCCATCTCCCCTATAAAACGACTGGGTGGCTTACACATTATAAGAGACAAATAGAAAAATAATTACAAGATGGTATCTTTTCTGTTTTCCAGCCCTGTGCAAAAACTATCCTCAATGCTGTTATTATGTGTAGAATGAAGTATTGGATTTGTTTGCTAAATTTCCCCTTAATTATTCCTAATAAAAATAAATCCAAAGAGAACCTGATACAAAAAATACTGGACTGTGATGAGATGGATAAACTCACAGCAGAATTAAAAGCCAAGGACAAATCGGAATATTACACAGTTTGGGACAGATGGTATATATGGGTAGAATACAGAAGTAAGAATTAATGTATAGGAATAAATGTAAATATATGTATTATTGATGATACAATACTGTTAACAATGTAAATAGAGATATGCAATTTTAAAGAAAAAAGAAAAAAATAAAAATAATTACAATATTAAAACTTTGCAATCAAATTCTTAAAACTACAGGTCGTTCTTGACTTGCAACCATTCTTCTAATGATCATTGGAAGTTACAATGGCACCCAAAAAGTGATCTGTGACTGTTTTTCACAATTATGTCCATTGCAGCATCCCCACAGTCATATGATCAAAATTCAAACGTGTGGCAACTGGCATGTATTTATGACAATTGCAGTCATGTGGATCACCTTTTGTGACCATCTGACAAGCAAAGTCAATGGGAAAGCCAGATTCACTTAACAACCGTGTTACTAAGTTAACAACGGCGGTGATCACTTAATAACAGTGGCAACAAAGCTTGCAAAATGGAGCAAAATTCACTTAATAACTGTCTAGCTCAGCAATAGAAATGTTGGGCTCAATTGTAGTAGTAAGTCAACAATTACCTGTATACAAAGAAACCAGGACTAAGAGACAGATTCACAGAGATGAGGTCTTCTTACTTAACAACCACCTCCAGAGGTGAACCCCAGGCCAACCAGCAAAACCAACTTTTAATACCCTTCCAGAAGACCAAAAGGGAGGGAGCAGTTCTCATTTCTGGTGGTAGAATGTCCCACAGGTTTGGGGCCACAGCAGAAAAGGCTCTACCCCTTGATTCTGCCCACCAGAAATCCTTAGAAGGCAGGATCCCTACCATGCCTTTTCCTCTAGCATATGTGGGGTGGGTTGGTCCCACTGGGGTCATAATATGGCTCCTCCCAATACCCTAGACCTGTGCCATATTTATTTATATTTAACATTATGTTTTCATGCCTGTGTGGAAATTGCTTGCAAAGAACAAATGATTTAATTTCTTCCTACCCTATTGGCCTGATTAAAATATTTATATTCCAAGTTTTACCTGAGAAGGCTTTAGGGTGAGCTCCTTTTAAAAAAAGAAATATTTAAAGCAGCACGAAAATATTAATCAGCCAGGACCTTTCTTTAGATACTTGCTGACTTAATCTTTTCCCACTGTACTTATAAAGGATGGGTATTCTGTGTCTATTCTGCAACCCTCCCAAAAAGCTGTTTTGGGAGAGCAACCACAAAATACTCTCAAATGTCTTTGTGTTATTTTTCTTTTCTTTTTTAAAATGAGACTGAATGGATAGCACACCTTGAGCATTTACTTACGGCTGCGAGCCAAGATGTCCCATATCGCATAAAGCCTTTTACTAAAACAATTTAATGACCTTACATTTTAAACATCCACTAGCTTTCAGTGGGAACTAAAGCAGAGTGAATTTACAGAGTCCTGATGTTTTATTGTAATCGGTTGCTTTATTCCTTTTTAGCCTTGCAGAGCTTTTTCCTTGCAAACTGCTGTGATTCTTGCAGTTATTTTATCTTTTTGATTTATAGCCTGCCTTCCTATCCAGAGTATATGCAAATGAGTTCAAGTGAACAACAAGCAGAGGAACAAACCCATAGGATCTGTTTCATTTATTTATTAAATGTTTTTCTATAATACCTCAACCAAAACCAATCTTGGCAATTACATAGGTAAAAAAATAGATTGAACAGAAAAAAATAGAACAGAAGGAAGAGTACAGGAGCTGGCAAAAAGTTACATAAATGAGGATGGCTATGCTGAATCTCAACAGAATTATAAATTGGAAGGGACCTTGGAGATCTTGTAGTCTAACCCCTGGCTCAAGCAAAATACATATACCATTCCAGGCAAGTGACCCTCAAGCCTCTTCTTAATAGCCTCCAGGGATGGAGAACTTTTTGAAGGCAAAATTCTTGAAATCTTGAATTAAGTCTTGAAGTGTCTGTGGAGATACTCAGTCATCCAGGTCATGGTTGTCTCAAAGGTGCTTTTTCAAGAGGCAACTGGACTTTCTGGTTTTTCTTCGAAGATGTTTCGCTTCTCATCCAAGAAGCTTCTTCAGAAACCAGAAAGTCCAGTTGCCTCTTGAAAAAGCACCTTTGGGATAAACCTTAAAGCTTTACAACAGGTTTTCCAAAGTGATATTTGACTTCTCGATTATGGGCCATTAAGAGGTTATGGTGGCAATACCCTAGATAAGCTACCAAAGCCTTTTCTTTTGACCATCTAAGCCCATTTTATTTTGGCGGTAAAGGTAAAGGTTCCCCCTTCACACATACGTGCTAGTCGTTTCCAACTCTACAGGGGCGGTGCTTATCTCTGTTACAAAGCCGAAGAGCCAGTGCTGTCTGAAGACCTCTCCAAGCATGACTAAACGCCGAAGGTGCACGAAACACTGTTACCTTCCCAACCAAAGTGGTCCCTATTTTTCTACTTGCATTTTTACATGCTTTCGAACTGCTAGGTTGGCAGAATCTGGGACAAGTAACGGGAGCTCACTCTGTTACACAGCGCTAGGGATTCAAACCGCTGAACTGCCAACCCTTCTGATCGACAAGCTCAGTGTCTCAGCCACTGAGCCACCGTGTCCCTTTTTTGGTGGTATCAATACTAAATCCTTATGCTAAATACCTGCTGCAGAGTAGAAGAAGAGAAAGGTTTCTTCTCTCAAGCTAATCTTACCACGCTGTCATGCCCCTGGTGGAGACTGAGGGAGAGGAGGAACAGCTGACAGGGAGTGGAAGTGTGGCTCTGGAGGTCGTGGAGGAGGCTGGGGAAGGGCAGAGGCCGGCTGGGCAGTCAGAGGAGGACCAGGCCCATCCCCTATCCATCCTAGGGCACACAGGGAGGAGAGGGTAAGGGAGAGACATGGTCTACTGGGGAGGAGAAGATCCTCTTCATGGGCTGCAGCTGTGACAACTGGTTACATTCTCACCCTTAGGATGGAGGAGATGTCTAGAGGAAATGTAACAAAAAGCAATCCTATCTTGACATCGCTCCACCAATCAGACTGATTATAAATCCCAGAATGCTTTGTGAGAAAAAAAAAATGCCTATGCTGGCAAAGAACCCAGGGAATTGTGGTCCAATATATTCGGAGATATTACATTGGGAAAGCTGCTGCAAGCAACAACTGGATGGCCAATTAATATCACAAGGATGGTTTATTAGTTTCCCTTGCCACAGCATGCAAAATTCATGGCCCTTGACTGCTGACACCTCAGCGAAAATGGTTATTGTTGGGTCCTAGTTTATCCTAAAACTGTATAATAAATTTAGTAAGTAAAAACACAGTTTCTTTTCTTGACTTGATAATAATAAATACCTTCATGCCGGAGCCAGTTGTCCTTACCAACTGATTTTAATTACTCCTTCGCTCTGGTTCATGTGGCAAGCGTTCAAAAATGTGTGACATGCAAAAAATACAAAACAAAGATTGAAAAATGAAAAAGGGCTGCTTGGAGTGATATAATGTGGCCTTGTAGAGATGGTGTAATAATCTGCCTGATTTCTCTAGAGAAAGTAGTTTTCAATCCCTCTTGACTTTATGGGAATGAAAGGGAACTTCTCCAGATTGGCATGTAATTACTTGCTTTGTCTAATCTTCTTTCAAGTCATCAACAGAATAACAAGAGTTGGAAGGGATCTTGGAAGTTTTCTTGTCCAACAGCTTGTACAAGGAGGAAATCCTCTACCTTTCCAGACAAATGGCTGACCAGTCTCTTCTTAAAAGCCTCCAGTGATAGAGCACCCACAATTTCTGAAGGCAAGCCTTCCACTGGCTAATTGTGATCACTATTAGGAACTTTCTCCTTAGTTCTAGGTTACTTCTCTGCTTGCTTGATTGGTTTCCATCCATTGCTTCTTGTCTTGCCTTCTTGTGCTTTTGAAAATAGGTTGACCTCTTCTGTTCTCAAGAGTCAATGGACAGTGGACTATTATAAGTAGAATAGCTTTCACTGTCCAACACAGGTAAAAACTGAAACTTCAAACATGTACATTTTATAACTGCTCATTACTTGGCCTTCAAAAAGCAGAGGAATCAGAATTCAAGAACAAAACAACCACTTCAAAATGTATTGCATGCCTCCATTAAAACTGACCTTGTATGTTTGGTTCGTGTTTTTGTGCCAATCCAAGGTACTACACCAGATCTCAGTTATGAAGGAAAGAATAAGACAAGGAAAGAGAGGATTCAACCCCATCTGCAGACACAATTCTATCCCTTTCATTGTAAACTTTTCCTATATTAGAGCAATAAACACATTCTTGTTGAACTTCCTAATTGTCTGTCTCAATTACTACTGAAGACAGAAATCAAAGGAGTCAAGGTATCAGATTGAGGAACTTTACTTGGATCCGGCCAATTTTACAATCTAATACTGTTTATCCCCAATCAATCATCTTAATGATTTTGCAGGTGAAAAAGTCACGTTTAGGTACAACCTTCCCATTCACATTAACCGTTCATATGAGCAATTATTATCTCTCTATATAAAAGTGAAATACCACTCACCATTCACGCATCATCACAAAATCTTCAGAACCGTAAAGCCTATACACTTGAAATTTGTAATTTAGTGGCATCTAGGTGCTCGCTAAGAAAGGATTTTTCAAAACGACCATCAGAGCATTAGTATTTCCTATAATATTATTAACACGCTATGATGCTAAGGAGTTCTATTCCCCCTCCCCAACTGAAAAGAAATTGTTCCAAATGCAAAACACAGAGGACAGGAGTTTCAGAGCAGCAACCAGCTTTAGTACAGAACAGTTGAGCTAAGCCACACCCAGGCTCCTTGCTGTCTTTCTTGCGCACACAGCAAATACTGTTTCAGTTTCCAAACAGCCCTCAACTCTCTTACACACTGACAGGATGCTAGCCAGATGAATACTGATGGATGCTGGTAGGCAGAGGCAGAATTTTCTTTTCCTTATTTTCCTCCCCAAAAACTAAGTCCGATCACATAGTTTCATAGCGAAACACAGGTATCCCCCTAGTTGTCAAATAAATGCATTGCAGTAGGAGGGTTGGCTCCTCAGCTCTTTTTATGTTAAGTAGCATCAGGATTGACAGCTTCTTAATCTCTGTGTGCTCTGTATCTCCTACCAGGTCTGTACAGGCGAACAGGTTCTTCTCTGACTTATGTTGTCTGCAGATTTCTGCATATCAAACGTCTGTTTAAGTAGAAACAATAATAGGGACAGCAATTTATTTCTTTGATGAAGTAGCACCCAACATAATACAATGTCATTCCCAAGATTATTTAAATTTTGAGAAAGGATTAACTTTGTAGACAAGACAGGCAGTCTGCAACTTAACAGCCATTTGTTTAATGACTGTTCAAATTGGCAATGGCACTGAAAAAAATGATTTATGACTGTTTTTCATACTTATGACCATTGCAGCATCTCTGTGGTCATGTGATCAAAATTCAGCAATTGGCATGTCCTTACAATGGTTGAAGTGTCCTGGGTTCATGTCTTCACCTTTTGCAAACTTCTGACCAGCAATGGGGCAGCCAGAATCATTTAACAGCCATTATTAACTTAATGACTGCAGTGATTCATTTAACTGTGGCAAGAAAGGTCATAAAATGGGGAAAATTCACTTAACTGCCCTGTTTAGCAATATAAATTTTGGGCTCAATAGTGGTGTTGGTCAAGGATTACTTGTAGTCACTATTTGTCTCCTTTAAGTCACCCAGTCCAAGAGAAATCAGGGAAACTTAAAAGTTTGCAAACTCCTTTTTCAAACTCAACCGGTTGGTTCAACATTCTCCCTGCAGGAACATTGCCACAGTCAAACTTTATTTTAGTCAATTACCAGCATAAGGACCGTGTTGGTATGTGTTATGTAATTTGGACTCATAATGGATGAAAACCCTGTCAACACTTCTTTGTTACTTTTATAAATTATATGTTTGATATTTTTGTAGTGTTGACATTTGACTTTGTGTTCTATATCACTTCTTAAGAGAAGCAATACACAAACTTATTTCGTAATAATAGCCAGGCAAAGAAAAAAAAAAGGTGTCCTTGTAACTTTTGGGAACATTTTTCTGTTCCAGTAACATACTTGCTTTTAAGTTGTGAAAGTATGAAAGATAAAGCAGAGGCATGTATTTGAACAAATCCTTTATGAAAAGGAGTGATTAAAAATTGTGGTGTATTGTTAGCTTTCTTCACTTATGCCAACAACTTGGAGGTCAAGATCTAAAGGTTACAATGAACTTGTGTGTGCAAACAAGTCATGATTGAGGGCATTTTTGTCCTCTAGGACTTGGAGCATAGCATGGACGTTTAGTTTTACAATTTTGAATTTTCTAAAGGCCTGCACTTGTAATTTGCCTTGAGAATATTTTCAAGTGATTGTTTTAACTCCCCCCCAAAAAAATTCAAAATCTTTTAAAAATGGTTTACAGTCCTCAAATTGGGGGGGCTATCCTTTTGATTATTTCCACCAAAGTCTGTTGTGATAGACTAGACCATTTTTTTTTTTGCAGCAATCTTATGCAATGCATTCTGGCTGGGAATTATGGAACTTAAAAGACAGCACACCCAGAAGGCACCAAGCTGTGTGTGACAGACAAAACCACAATTTCCTCAGAACTAGGCCTCAGTCAGTGTTCTAGCACTAACCTTTGTCTAATGCATAGACTTCTGCAGCTTAAATAGCATGATTGTTTTCCTTGGCAATCTTGTCACTCACCTCCATCCAACTTTTTACATCAGAATTGCATAATCTAATCTCTTTGACTCTGAGGCATGATAGGTGCTTCCTTGGGTTAATTAAGCTTTCTTTTTTTTTTCCCATTATCAATTCAGAATCTCAGAATCTATGGGCTGAATGCCTTCTCCTTTTAAGAGATTTTACTTCAGCACTACATATTACTACCTATGTGGGATTATCTCCCTAAATGTATTTAAGTGTACTTTAAAGGAGAGATCCATAATATTATACCGGAAGGATATAATTTTACAGGTTCTTACTTGGAAGATGACAATGCATTTTGTGTATTTTAACAACCTGTAGGACTGTTATGCCAAAAGTGACTTTTCAAATGACTTTTGGCTTAAATCCTGAGTTGGGAAATTGTCACATAGGAACTAAAACAGGTATACTCCAGGGGTGGGATTCAAATTTTTAACAACCGTTTCTGTGGGTGTGGCTTAGGTGGTAGGCATGGCTTGGTGGTCATGTTATTGGCTGGGTGTGGCCAACTCAATATCACTCACATCGAGGCACGCATCTCCTCGCCTGGCCTCTCATGACTGTGGGGATGCTGCAACAGTCATAAGTGTGAAAAATGGTCATAAGTCCCTTTTTTCAGTGTCATTGTAACTTTGAATGGTCACTCCACACAAGCAAAGTACCAGCAAAGGAGGGGGGAAAACTCCAGAGACGTTCCTGAGACAGGAAGTCTAGTCCTGCCAAGAATGTAATAAGGGTTAACGGAGAGGCAGTTTCTGTAAGCAACACCAGAATGTTTCCTTCCTGCCTTCCTTACAGGATTAGGCCAGTAATTTCTCCTAACAACCGGTTCTCCAAACTGCTTAGAATGTTAACAACCGATTTAGCAAATGGGTGCGAACTGGTAGAATCCCACCCCTGGTATACTCCAGAGAAGAAAGAAAACCCCCATCAAATCTTAGGTATGATATGACCTTATCCACTTAATTTGTTGGATTTATATCCCACTTTTATTTATTTTCAGGTACTCCAGATAATATAGGGCTTCCTTCTATTTCCCCCCAAAATAATTCTGTGAAATAGTTTGTCCTGAGAAATAGTAACTAGCCCAAATCACCAACCACAATTCCGTGACTGTGGGTAGTTTTGAACCCAGATTTTCTTTATTCCAAACTAACAGTTTAATCACTAAACCAATATTGGGGGTCTTTTCACAGTCTATCTTCCCAAGGGCTCATCCAGCCCATGTAGATTAAATGTTTGCACTTGTCTCCCCACGTTTGATAATGCTTGAAACAGTATTTCATGCCATGGCACTAGTTTAGTTTAGCACTCCTTCTGCAAAGTACGACTGTTGGAATTCTCTCTTTTACATCATGAACAGTGCAAAAAGTCTGGCTTAGAAAAGCAAGTGGCTACAATCTCATTATCAAACAAACCAGCACAAGTAACGCCTCCCACGCATTCAGCCACAGCAAGCATAGGAAAACTGTAGCGCAATCATAGGGGAAACACCTTGCCGTTCATACAGCTTAATTCTCCTATCAGAAAGGAAGAGTTAAATTTAAAGTCTGCCCACCAGATTTATCAGCACATCTTCTTAAGCAAGCCCTCATCTAATCAGCTATTAGGGGAGGGGGGATAAAATGGTAAGACTGTAGTAGTTTAAGAAATAGTATCGCTCCTGCTGTTTTACTTACTTAATCCTGTATAACTCACAAGTTCTCACCTGTCCTAAAAAAGATGGAAAGGCAAGGAATTTCTCAAAAGCACCCCCCCTAATTATTTCCTATCTTCAAGGTAATTTTTTTTTTAGAAAAAGGAAAACTGTCTTTTTTATCACCAGAAAGCCTGTGATCCTGTTTTTCCAGATCGGCTTGCAAACAAAAAAAAAAAAAAACCTGCTAGAGGCCCTTAAGCCTGCCAAAGGAACACCATATGAAAAGCTGTTTGCCCAGCTGTTTGCCTTTTTCAGCTGTGACAGATTCATACCCTGACACATATGGACTGTTTCCCCAACCAGTAAACGGACCATATTTTACCGAACACTCATATAAACTCGCCGGAGTTTGCACAAGACGCTAGGTTAAAAAGGAGATTTGCCAGCCCACGGATCCGGGACAGCTCGGATCTCAGGCTACAACATTTTGCCGCTGCCTCTCTCCTTAGTTTTATCCAGATTGAAATGGTTACAGTATACTACAACTCTCCTCAACCATTGCCCAAGAAGGGAACTTAAAGTAACTCCATAGTGAGCAACTTGCAAGTAAAAGGTTGGGAGGGAGGGGGAGAAAGCGGCGTTTCATTTTCACCACGGCTGGGTTCGTTGGGCTTGTTACTCATAGCTTGAAAATTGCTCCTCTCCTCATTAACCCAAAGTAACTATCCAGAAAGGCTTATAATCACCCTAACACGCTCGAACTAGTTACCGGATTCTCCCACGGCACGACTCCAAAGGCATCCGGAAAATATTAAGGCGAAAACTAATTTAAAACTCCCTGTGCTTGGGCAACTACGGCTGTGCCGGGGTTGTGTGAACGGTTGCAGACGACGCGGGTTTTTAGGAGGAGGAAAGCTCATTCCAAGCCTTTTTCTTCATTTTATTTTTAAAAAGGAGCCCGCTTTGAGTTTTAATCGTTCGATGCGGCCCCCAGAACCCGGGGGTTGAGAGCAGGGAAGCCTCTTGGACTACTAAACTGGTATACAACTGGAGGAAGAGACCCCTCTGCATACATACACGCATCCCCACCACCACCACCACAACCTAACTAGATCGGCTCTGCTTTCTGGAACAAGCCTCGGTTTCCCACGAGGAAACCCCCGCGCGGCGCAAGTGTTTGGAAGCGCAGGACGAGCGAGCGTCCAGCAACACGTGGCGTCATAACCTTGGAATGCCAGATCCTCCTCGCGGGCGGCATCCAAAGCGGCACACGCGCGCGCCTTCCCATCCCCGGGTTCAGAGTAGAAGCCATTCTGACGTTTAACACACACACACACAGGCCTCTGCAAAGCTAACCAGGATTGCCTCCGGGCATGTGCAGAGCGCGTTTGCAGGGAGGGGCAAAAAGCTGAGAGGTGGGTAGGTGGGGACGCGCGCTTACCTTCCAGCACGACCTCCTTGCCCGCCCTCTTGAGCGCCTGCACGGCTTCGTCGTGGGTGGCATCGCGCAAATCCGCGCCGTTGACGGTCAGGATGGCATCGCCGACGTAGAGCGCCTGGGTCTGGTCGGCCGCCAAGCCCTTGAAGATCTTGCTGATGAGGATGGGCATCTTGTTCTCTTTGCCCCCTTTGATGCTGATGCCCAAACCGCCCATCTCTTGCTTCAGCACCTTGACGCACCGCTTCTGGTTGGAGACGGCTTCGGGCACTTGCTCGGGCAAGTCGGTCAGCGCCGTCCGAACTCCGACCGGCGCCTTGGGGTTCCCGCCGCCTCCGTTGTTGTTGCCGCTGCTGTTGTAGCTGCTCCCCGACGGCGACTCGGGCGAGGCCGCGCCGGGCAGGGGACAAGCGGCGGCGGCGGCGGCGGCCGTCCTCGACGCCCCACCACCGCCGGCTCCTCTGCCGCAGAAAGTTCCATTGCCCGCCGAGGCTGCCCCGATGCCGTTGTAAGCCGCGGCGCCTCCGCTTTCCTCGCCACTCAGCACCAGCGCCTCGCCGCCCAGGGTCACCAGCACCCGGTGCCACCGGTCGCGCACCAAAACTTCCAGCGCGCCGCTCCGCTGCAGCCGGCCGACGCCTCCGGCCGCCGCTACCGCCATCTTTGGAGCATTTCTTAAAACACCATGTGATTGAGCGGACGGCCACACATATACACACGCACACACAAACACACACCCGCGCGCGGCTTACAAACACACACACACACCACGCCCCGGGAAGAGGGGAGGGGAGGGAAAAAAAGAAGAAGTGGGTGAAAGAGAGTGCTCGGAGCCGCGTCGCCCCTCCAAGAGGTCGGCGGAGACTTCGCCAAGGGGAGGGAACCCGGGTTAAGCCAGGGAGGTGGGTTAGGGGAGGGCAGGGGCGGGGAAGGAGGGGAGGGGAGGGGCGGAAGGGCGAGGCGTTCTGCCCTTCGGGACGCTCCCCCTGTCGAACCGGGCTGGGGTTGAGGTCCGGACGCTCCTCCGAAGACCGACCTGGCTGGGAGGCGTTTCCCTCAGAATGCCTACAAGCGTCCCCGACAGTAAGGGAGGAAAAAAAAGGCGGCTGCTCAGGCTCCCCCATAAGTCCCGGCGCTGGGGTGTTTTGAATTCGAATCCAGATCCGGCTTCCGCCCGTCTAAAAGTAATCTCGGATTACTTTGGAGCCGTTTCTCCTAAACCTGGGGCTTGATTTACAACAGGTCGTTTAGTGACCGTTCAACGTTATAACATCACAGGAAAAAAAGTGACTGCCGTTTTTCACACTTAATGACCGTTTTTCACACTTAATGACCGTTTTTCACACTTAATGACCGTTTTCCACGCTTAACTATCATTTTTCACACTTGACCATTTGCAGCATCCCCATGGTCTTGGCAACTGACTCATATTTATGACGGCTGCAGATCATGGAATCGCCTTTTGCAACTTTCTGAGAAGTAAAGTCAGTGGCTAAACCACACTCACTTCACAGCTGTGTTACTATCTTAACCCTTGCAATGATTCACTTAACAGCTGTGGTGAGGAAGGTCGTAAGAATGGGCCAAAAAGACACTTAACAAACGTCTCACTTAGCAATATGAATTTTGGCCTCAATTGCAGGGGTGGGATTCAACCGGCGTTACTATCGGTTCAGTGATTATGTTTTGCGTGCGTGTAGATAATCTTAAATTGTGCCGCCCGGACAGCTGATAAGTGTTGCGCGCAGTTGCGCAGCATTTCAAAAGCCTCTTTTTTCCTGTTTTTTCAACCTCAGCTGTGCCGCGCAAAGCAGCTGAGGTTGAAAAAGCAGGAAATAAAGGACAGGTAAGAGCCCAGGCGGGCGGGTGGGCCAAACAGCAGCAAACAGAACCGGTTCGGTGTTTGCTGCTTTTCAGAGCTACCGGTTCTATAGAGCCAGGCAGAACCGGTAGCATCCCACCCCTGCTCAATTGTGGTTGTAATTTGAGGACTACCTGTATGCAAAATCATTGTTCCGGTGGCTCCAGAGGTTCGGACAAGAATCCCAGAGCCAGCCTGGGACTCAGCCTTCCTTCAAAATGGCTCTCAACTCCCTGGAGGAAGGGTGGGAATTAATCAACTTTTGCTATAATTTCATCCTTGGAAAAGACTGGATGTTTGCAGGTTGCTTTTGTTTTATTTTGCCTTCTTTTTTCCCTGCACTAAGATCATCCAGTTTTTTTTTTTTTTCCCTGAGTCTTTTCCTAAACTAGATCATGGCAATCTGGGAGTATTAGCTTTTCATGTTAAATAACCTATTTTAAAACTGTCAGTGGATTGGCAGGAGCATCTGAAATCCCAGAGTTCCTTGGCTTCAACTATAGTTTTGTCAGGTTTTAGGTTTAGAATTTAATAGGAAATTCCAAGAAATGCTTCTTCCCGTTCAGTTAATGTGAGAAAAAAGTGAGTGTACCAGCTGCTAGTTATACCTCTTGGCTGCCGTTGCAACGGTTAGGAGAGCTGCTTGAAAAGAGTTGTAGTATTCATTTAGTGACTGTTCATAGTTACGACAGCACTGTAAAAAGTGACTGACCGGTTTTCATACTTAAGACCATTGCAGCATCTCCACAATCACATGATCAAAATTTGGGCACTTGGCAACTGGCATGTATTTGTGACTGTTGCCCTGTCCCCGGGGTCATTTGATCATCATTTGTAACCTTAGTAGCCGGCTTTTGACAAGCAAAGTCAGTGAGGGAAGCCAGATTCGCTTAACGATTCCACGACTCACTTAACAAACAATGATTAGCTTAACAACTGGCAAAAAGATAAAATGGAGCACAACTCACATAACATTTTAGTGTCTTGCTTAGCAAGATAAATTTTGGCCTCCACAATGGTTGTAAGTCTAGGACGACCTGTAGCTGGTTGGGGAAAAAGTCAACCTTGCTAAGGAGTTGTCCTGGGTGTCAAACTGAAGGCCTGAGCAAGATCTGGCCCATGGGGTGCTTAGATCTGGCCCATGGAGCCTCCCTGGAAATAGCGAAGGACCGGCCTGGGGTGCCTCTGCCAGTGAAAATGCGGCCCTCCCAAACTCCATTTTTGCTGTCAGGGAGATGCAGGAGGCCATCCCAGCTGAAAACGGAGTTCGGGAGCCCGTTTTCTCTGGCAGAGCGCTTGGGCCACAGGCGCCCCCCCGACACGAGTGATGTCAAGCTGGTCACGCCCACCTTGGCCACGCCCACTCGGCCCCCTGAGGTCAAACACAACCCTGATGCGTCCCTCGATGAAATCAACTTTGACACCACTGGTCTAGAGCATTTCTTTATATGACAAAAATCAGCCATGAAAGATAGCAAAATAGAATAGAATTCTTTATTGGCCAAGTGTGATTAGACACATAAGGAAATTGTCTTGTTGCAAATGCTCTCAGTGTATATAAAAGAAAAGATACATTAGTCAAGAGTCAAGAATCATAAGGTACAACACTTAATAATAGTCATAGGGTACAATAAGCAATGAAATCATACTAGGAAACAGTCAATATAAATCGTTAGGATACAAACAACAAGGTTACAGTGATAGTCATAAGTGGGAGGAGATGGGAGGATTAATAGTAATTGTAATGCAGACTTACTAAATAGTTTGACAGTGTTGAGGGAATTATTTGCTTAGCAGAGTGATGGCGTTCGGCAAAAACTGTTCTTGTGTCTCGTTCTGGGGTGCAGTGTTCTACAGCGTCTTTTTGAGGATAGTGATATCTATGGTGAGAGTAGAATAGAGTAACAGTTGATAGGCCATTGGTTCTCTATTCCCCACTTCCTACTAGTTCCTTTAAAGTTTGCATGCCTTTGACTAAGACAAAAAACTTCTAAAAAGCAAGGCTGGGCATAATTCCTGCACAGCAGAGAAATCACTCATATTTCAACCTCCGTTCCTGTAATCTTTGACTTAAACGACCATAATGCAGCCTACCAGTTACTGTTGTAAGTCATGACTATCCATGAAACAGATCATCAATCTGTAATCCAATCTTTGGAGCGATTTTTTGTTTGTTTGAAGTAATCCTAAGCAAATGCTGCAGTTGTTAGCAAACCCATTGTTTGCCTAGGGATATTTTTTGCCAAACATTGGAAGTAAATCAGAGGTGGTATTCAGCAGGTTCTGACCAGTTCTAGAGAACCGATAGCAGAAATGTTGAATATTTCGGAGAACCGGTGGTAACCTTCCCCCAGGAGTGGGGTGGGAATGGAGATTTTACACTATCCTTCCCCTGCCATGCCCAACAAACCACACCCACAGAACCAGTAGTAAAACATTTTGAATCCCACCTCTGAAGTAAATGCTGGTTTTTGGCAAAAACATCATAGATTGAGTTGACATGTCTACAGAATGCTGTAAACAGCCATAGATGTGGTCATGTGACCATGGGGCAGGGCAGCCATTAAAATTTAAGAATCAGGTCATAAATTCATCGGGGAGGAGACCATCATAACTTCAAACGGTCACTAAGTGAGCTGTTGTAAATCAAGGATTACCTGTTATGTGGAAATGAGTTGCAAGGATTCTATCCACTCTGTTCAGATACTAAGCAGATAATTAAGCCACTGCATTTGATTGGATCGCCGTAATCGCTTTGTTTGATCTGGAAAGCAACGCTGGAAACTTCAGCTGTTGCCAATTTTCAGCCAGTAAGACTGGGTTGGTAATCCCATTAACTTTCCCCTCATCTGCATTAGCTTCCCTAAATGGTTTCAGGGCACAATTCAGACTCATGACTCAGTGATTATTTAAATGGGTTATAGCCACCCAACTCTGATGGACTCCGGGCAGCATACAAAACATGCAAACAGTGAAAACAATTTAAAACATAAAACCTCACAGACTGCCCAGAATAAAGTGATCATAAGGGCAATAAGAAACCATAGTAGGGCTTTGCAAAATATATTCTAATTTATCGAAAGCCTGCCCAGAGTTACCATGCGGCAAGATGGGCAGCTCATAATTTTACAAATATAGATAGCCCTTGACGTACAACCACAATGGAGCCCAAAATTTCTGTTGTTAAGTGAGACATTTGTTAAGTGAGTTTTATGACCCATTTTACGACCTTTCTTGCCACTGTTGTTAAGTAAATCCCTGCGGCTGTTAAATTAGTAACAGGGTTGTTAATGTGAATCTGGCTTTCCCGTTGACTTGGCTTGTCAGAAGGTCGTAAAACATAATCTTGGAACGCTACAACCGTCATAAATATGAGTTGCCAAAGCATCCAAATTTTGATCACGTGACCATGGGGATGCTGCAATGGTCATGTGAAAAATGGTCATAAGTCACTTTTTCCAGCCCCATTGTAACTTAGAACAGTCACTAAATGAGCTGTTGTAAGTTTAGGACTGCTGTAAATATTAACTCCAGACCAAAGTTGGGTTTTAAGGGCTTTCCAGACGCCCCGGAGAGAAGCTGCAGTTCATATCTCTTTGGGGTGAGGGTGCTATTCCATAGGGTGGGGGCCACTCAAGAAAAGGCCTGCTTCCAGTGTTGGGATTCAAAAAATTGTATTACCGGTTCTGTGGGCGTGGCGTGGCTTGGAGGGCGTGGCAGGGGAAGGTTGCTGCAAAATCCCATTCCCTCCCTACCCCACTAACCTGCTTTCCAGCTCCGTTCTCCTGTGCAGCAACCAAAGAAGACCCAGCTGATCAGCTGGGACTCAGTGGGAGGCAGAGAATAGGTGGGGGGCGGGGCCAGTTAGAGGTTGTATTCGCCAGTTCTCCTCAAAATTTCCACTACCGGTTCTCCAGAATTGGTCAGAACCTGCTGAATTCCACCTATTCCTGCTTCCTCATAACTACACGATGACTTTTAATAGAGGGGACTTGGAGCACATCTGTGGAGCATACTGTGCGAGAGACCCAATTGGAGACAAATGCGATACCCAGGCCTAATCCCACGCAGGGGATTGTGGGTAATAACCAGCACCTTGAATTGCATTGAGAAGCATGCATTGCCACAGGTTCTTTTATCTATCCCAATTCACTGGGACCCTGCAAAACCTCAGAGGGCCAAAGCCTCCTTGCCTTTTAGGCCAGGGGTCTCCAATCTTGGCAACTTTAAGACTTGTGGACTTCAACTCCCAGAATTGAAGGGAGTTGAGGTCCACAAGTCTTAAAGTTGCCAAGGTTGGAGACCCCTGGTTTAGGCAACCCACCCACAAGCACATAATGAGTAACATTCACAGGTCCTTCCCACACACTGCCCCAGGTCTACCACTGCTCCTACTACTAGTAGTATAATACTACTGTCTCTTAGCTCTAGGCTGTTTCCAGTAGTTTAATACAGAATAACAGAAACCACCTCCCCTCTCATTCCCTGAATGCCTCCAACACACAAACTACTCCACAATCACACCCAGCTATTTTTCTGCTCTTTTATAGCTGTTTGTTGCTCGGCAGGCTAATGTGAAGTCTTAAAGGGGCAGGGCCAATTTTCAGGCAACCTGCTCTCTCATCGCATATTAAAAAAGCATATTAAAAAAGCACCGGTTACTGCTCACACTGCTACCTTTTCAACCAGCTGTAACTTCCGGGTGTATTTCAAGGACTGGCCATGTAGACTGCTTTGCAGTAGTCTAGTCATGAGCATCTCTGAAAGCCACAACTGGCACACTAGATCAGGCTTGGCAAAGGCCTTCCTGGCCACTGCTGCCACCTGTTCTTTGAGCAATAGCCATGAGTCCAGACTAACCCCCAAATTGCACAGTGATCTCAAAATGCTGCCCTAAGGCCAATAATAGATTCTTCTCAATGAAGTCTAAACAGAGCATGCTCAGTCTTTGGACCAGATCTACATACTATCCTCAAACTTGGATGCAGGTTCCAGAGTCTTTCGAAAATTGCTATATATAATTGTTACTTCCAATATGGCACAAGGCAGGGTTGTCAAATTCACGTCGTCACAGCTATGTCACGTGATGTATCGGGACTTTTCCCCCTTCTCTAAACTGGGCATGGGTGGGGCCAGCCCACGGGCCAGGAGATTGACAGCACTGGCTTAAGGGAAGCAATCATATTTTATCCTGCTTCGGTTCAGGGAAGTGTCCCTTGGCACACAGTGCAAACCACCTATGTAACCCTTGGCACACAAAGGATTGTGCAGCCAGTTCTAAAGGGTACATTTGAAAAACAGACTGTTCCTATGTGACCAACTCTCCTGAAGCAGCACAGGCTGCAAACTCTTTTTCCTAAAGAGGCTTGACTGTTTCCCTCCCTTTGCACCAAACAATTCATTAAAATTTAGACAGTCCGACTCTTGGGTGCTTTATAGAAGTAACAATATGCACCTCCATTTTGTGCCCGTATTATTTTCAAAAGAGAAAACAAAACAATAGCAAACAGATCTTGATTAAGATTACTTTATTTTGAGCAAGAAAGATCAACCTCTCAGAGTTTCATAAGTTTTTGCATGTTCCATGGATTTGTAGGGGTGAGCCTCTCTGCCCTCACTCCAGTAAAGCATTGATTGATCCATAGCACAAAATGTGGTGTTAACCAGATTCTCTTTGGCTAGTTGCACAATGTCACAAGAAAGGAGCAGTCATTTCATCCCGGTGCCAAAAGTACCAACCAACTTTTTAAAAAGCACATACTTAAGGTTTCACACATTTCCAGGACCTAACATCTTTTTAAACTTCCACATCCAGCCAAATGTTTTTTTTTACTTTGTAGCTTTTTTTTAGGCACCAATTACTGTCATATAAACCAATACAATTTGTGTAGCTGCAGTACCGACTATTTTTCAAGTGGAAGAAGGCCTTTTATGGTCTAAGGAAATTGGTTTTTTTCCTGCATTGGACCAGAAGGCCAAAAGATAATATACTATCAGGTTCACTAGGGCAGACCAGACCAACAACTCAACTCCACAGGAAGGCTAAAATAAAAAATAAAAAGAACTACGCCGCCTTCAGTCCGATCTAAGTATAGTATATAAAATCATACATTGCAATGTCCTACCTGTCAATGAATACTTCAGCTTCAACCATAACAACACACGAACAAACAATAGATAAAAACTCAAGGTTAATCGCACCAAACTTGACTGCAGGAAATATGACTTCAGCAACAGAGTGGTCAATGTCTGGAATACTCTACCTGACTGTAGTTTCTTCCCCAAACCCCAAAAACTTTAACCTTAGACTGTCTACTATTGACCTCACCCCTTTCCTAAGAAGTCTGTAGGAGGTGTGCATAAGCGCACCAATGTGCCTACCGTCCCTGTCCTATTGTTTCTTTTATTTTTTATTTTTCTTATATATATCCATGTATTCATAACCATGTTTTTACTTATACCTATTATCTTGTAAGCAATTGACAAAATGAATAAATAAAATAAATAAATATTTCTATTGAGATTAGCCATATAATAACAGAATCTTACAAGTTTGTGTTGTGTTGCCTTCCTGTTCTTATACTGAAGTGCAGTGGTCCCTAACATTTTTGACACCAGGGACTGATTTAGTGGAAGACAATTTTTCCATGAGCTGTGGTGGCGCAATAGTTCAAATGCAGTATTGCAGACTAATTCTGCTGATTGCCGGCAGTTCGATCCTGACTGGCTCAAGGTTGACTCAGCCTTCCATCCTTCCAGGCCCGGGCTAATAAAATGAGGATCCAGGTTGCTGTGGGCAATAGGCTGACTCTGTAAACTGCTTAGAGAGGGCTGTAAAGGGGGAGTATGCAACCTAGATCCCACTCATGTCCACTTTCTTTGCCTGCCGCTCACTTCCAGCTGTGTGGCCCAGTTCTTAATAGACCTTGGACCTTTATCCAGCCCAAGGGTTGGGGACCCCTGCTCTGATGAATTAGGGAGGTGTTAGCAGGAGTTTTTTTTTCTCTGAATGTTATCTTGCTATCTGTTGCTCAGAAGATTGCAAAAGAGCTGTGGCAGCACATGATTAGAATGCAGTATCGCAGGCTAACACTTCCTACAACCAGAAGTTCAATCTTACCAGGCTCAAGGTTGACTCAGCCTTCCATCCTTCCAAGGTTGGTAAAATGAGGAGCCAGATTGTTGGGGGCAATATGTAAATCACTTAGAGACAGCTGTAAAGCACTGTGAAGCGCTATATAAGTGCTATTGCTATTGCTATTGTTGCTCTGGACTAAAAAAATAAAATTGTTTAGACCCTCCTGGCTAAGTAATAGTTCTTGCATCATTCTGTCAAGGTTATCCTCCTTACCTTCACACATACAAATTGGTAAAATTTAAAAGGGACTGTTCTCCAAGATTCTGCTGAAGATGTAACACTTTGGTTTTAAAAATAGGCAAGTTCTCCAAGTCTCTATATGCCACGATAGGCTAGGTTTTAATTGCAAATATGATGAATTTCAATCAATTTTAATTGCAAAGAGAATTATCTGACGTAGCCTTTCTGAACCTTTTTATTCTGGGGGAACCCTATTTTCAAATCTGAGGGAAACCCTGCAAAAAAAAACAACAAACACCAAATAATTGCAAAACTTCACAACACAACCCACATTTTACAGTGTTTATAACAACAGCAAGCATCAGTTGAAAGCTGAACTGTCTCATGTAAAAAAATTCCGACTACTGCAAGGTATAGTTTTTTAAAAAAATCAATATTTATATATATTTTTAATAATGACATTTCCTGGAACTTTTACTGACCTCTTTTGGAACCTCAATTAAGAAAGTCTGACAAATGAACGTAGAGGTTCATTTATGCTGTCTTGAGAATATTTTCCCACCCCCCCAAAAAAAAGGTACTCATTTTTTTATTACAATTTGCTGAAAAAGCTTCTAGGGTGAAAGCAATAGTTTAGAGGCAGGTTCTGAGATGCAGAAAACAAAACAACCCAGCAAGTACAGGAAGTTCTCAATTTATAAGCATAATCGAGTCCAAAATTTCTGCTTATAAGCAAGATATTTGGTAAGTGAATTTTGCCCATTTTACAACCTTTCTTGCCACAGTTGTTAAGCGAATCACTGCAGTTGTTAAGTTAATAACATGGTTATTATGGGGATCTGGCTTCCTCATGGGCTGCTTTTCAGAAGGTCACAAAAGGTGATTCCAATACTCCTGGACCCTGAGAAACACCTGTCTGCTGTGAGCCATTCAGTCTCAAGTTCCTTAGATTTAAATAATTTTTAAAGAATTAAGACTCGGATATGATCCTGGCCTGTAAATTTCACTTGACACCTACAATAGTTGGCTTTGGTTAACCTTAAAAAAAACCTGAGCAAGATTGCACTTGATGGGAAGTCGTCGGTTAATTGTAGGGCTGGAGATAAGCTGGGAAGTAAAAAACAAACAAATTTTAAAAAGGCAATGACAATCCACTTCCTTATTATTGCAGGAAAATACCAATGAAGGCATTAAGAATCTCAAAAGGGATTTCGGCTACTTACTCAGTCGTCTGATAAAACTGAAGGATGTTTATAACTAAACCTTTGGACCTTGCTGACATTCACACATAACGGAGGGGTGAACAAGCTTTCCTCACTTCTGATAATTGACCCCCCCCCCAAGCTGCAGATTAGGGGGCTAAGTATGGTTGCCCGTATGGCAGCCTTTGCCAATGCTTCCAAATAATTTCCCCAGCCCTCAAAGACCACCCAGGTTAGAGATGGCAGTAGATGTAATCCAATTCATCTCGGAGGCTCCCAACTCATCTATGGAATACAGAATAACAAGAGTTGGAAGGGGCCTTGTAGGTCATCTAGTCCAAACCCTACTCCACCACCCAAGCAGGAGGTCCTACGCCATTTCTAACAGATGGCAGTCCAGTCTCTTCTTGAAAGCCTCCAGTGATGAAGCTCCCACACCTTCTGAAGAGAAGCTGCTCCACTGGTTGATTGTTCTCACTGTCAGAAAATTTTTCCTTATTTCTCGGTTGAATCTCTCCTTGATCAGTTTCTATCTGTTTATTTCTTGTCTGACCTTCAGGTGCTTTGGAAAATAGCTTGACCCCTTCTTTTCTGTGACAGCTCCTCAAATATTGGAAGACTGCTATCATGTCTCCCTTGGTCCTTCTCTTCACTAGACTAGCCATGCTCAGTTCCTGTAGCCGTTCTTCATATGTTTTAGCCTCCAGCCCCCTAATCATCCTGGTTGCTCTTCTCTGCACTCTTTCTAGAGTCTCAACATCTTTTTTATAGTGTGGTGACCAAAATGGTCAGGAGGGTCCCCAATTTGGTAAATGCAATCCAGAGCATTTTTTTTTCAACCTGGATTTTCTTCTCAGACTTTTTGCTCCAAGCATCATTACGTGACTAGTTCTAGTGACATTGAATTCCCCACTTTGTCCCAAAGAAGGGATTTCCTGTAATGTATAAATAGTATGTAGGGAAGAGCTTGGGAGATGAGATGGAGGGATGCTGCTTAGCAAATGGTCAGATAAGACCACAATTGAATAATGGACAGGTTAAGACCCTCTCTGTTTTCTCAGGCTTGTATCAGAAAAAGCAGGAAAATTGTACTTTCAGACCATTAATGTAGCTTTGCAATAAAGTAGAATTAATTTGTCTGGTCACTTACTTGTTTGGTCTGTTTGTCCCAGGGCTAAGTGGGAATTTAATAGAACAGCTTCTACCCAATAAGATGAACAAGTTCCATCAAATTGGTAGTCAGCTCTGCAATAGCAATAGCACTTAGACTTATATATGCTTTACAGCAGGGGTCCCCAACTACCGGGCCCCGGACCAGTACCGGTCCGTGGAACATTTTCTACCGGGCCACTGGTTTGCTGGGCGCCGCCATCTTGTTTAGATGAGAAAGTGCTTCCAGGTGAGCTTTTCCGGTTGGAAAGCGGCGTTTGGGTCCTGAAGGAATCCTTGCGCCTTAGTTTCATCGAAGGGGGGGGGGGCGGCTTTGAACGAAACTAAGGCGCGAGGATTCTTTCAGCACCCAAGGCAAGGCAAGCCAAGCAACCGTCCCGAAGCCGTCCCGAAGCCCATCGACAAAGTTACAAAGGAGGAGTTGAAGGTGGCGGGGAGAAGCGGGGGACGGCTGGCTGGCCGGTCGCTCGGCTCGCCTTGCCTTGTCATGCGTGCTGATGCCAGTACCGGGCCGCGGATCATTTTGTGATGCCGGTACCGGGCCGTGGCACAAAAAAGGTTGGGGGCCACTGCTTTACAGCCCTCTCTAAGCAGTTTACAGAGTCCGCGTATTGCCCCCAACAATCTGGATCCTCATTTTACTCACTTCGGAAGGATGGAAGGCTGAGTAAACCTTGAGCCTGGTGAGATTGGAAATGCCAAATTTCAGTCAGCCAGCCAGTCAACAGAAGTAGCCAGCAGTACTGCATTCTAACCACTGCGCCACCGTGGCTCATAAGCTGTGCATGTGCCTCATCCTGTGAATATATGCACACCTTGGACTGTTAGGAAAACCTGCTTCATCCGTCGAAAATATGGAAATAAGTTATGAGTACTCTTCTCATAACTGTAATGAATATTGGCTGAATACAACCCATGCATTGAAATCTAAACTTCAGTCTTGAGCAGATGTTGGAGTTGAAGACAAAATAAGCAATTTCAAAAAGAAAAGTTAGCATGAAAGCGTGGGCAAAACATTAGTGATATCCCTTCTTATTGACTTCTGCAAGTGCAATTTTACATCAGTAGTTTCCTACACAGTCTAATATTTCTGCTTCTAAGGAGGCTTTAATTGTAGGTGTCTGCTGTATTGAGAGACATGTTGTCTTAAGCACCCAGATCAAAATTTGAAGTTGACACCAGTTGTTGAACAATTACCAACTCTTAAAATAACAGGAAAGGGATATAGAAATCATTTCACATGTGCAACTAACTTGGCCTGTATATTGGAAGGTGTGCCTGAAAAAGGAATCTACCCCTATTTAAATTTGCAGAAGTAGAATTGCCTCAAAACAAACACAGATCTTTGGGTTGGGTAAACAATCCAGGAATTGACCAGAGAAGCTGAACATTTTGTTAAAGGACATTCAATGAGGGGAAATGACCTGTACAAATTTAAGAAAAGTCTTATGAAATCCACCGTTAGAATTTTGGTTTCAGCTTGTTGGAAGTTAAAACCCACCCATCTCCTAGGAAAGTGAAATATTTTAGGATATACTAAAGAAGGTAGAATATTTCCCCTAAAAAAAAAAAGTAGAAACTCAAAGAGGCAGAAACTCACCCCCCAACACACATCTTTGCTAATGGGCCATTACCCTGGCCTGGGCCAGTCTATTTTACATAACAAAGATCTATTCCAGGTAGAGCTATAATAGGAATTGCCCAAAGCCCTCTCATTACATCATCATCCAGCAAGGCTCAACCAAGCCTGGGATTCCGGACAGCCTACAGAGGTGTCCCTGCATGGCCCCATTGGAGTCTGACAACCAATCAGAATACAAGCTCAAATTCAAATCCCAACAGAGGGTATAAAACCAAGGGACTCTTAGCATCTTGCCCCTTCTTTTCCTTCACCCAACATCTTGAAGCATGTGATCGTCCTTTTCACTTTGGAGCTCCAAGCCATGTGGTCCTATCCACCATTAAACCATCTTTCCAAACAGCCTCCATGTTTCCGGTGTCTTCTTCCCCACTTGGAACTGAACCCAGAAGGATAATTCTTCCAACAAACTAAAGCCAGGAACAAATTGTTCCACAAGTTTGTGGAGAAAGAAATGGATTAGGCCAAGGGTGTCAAACTTGCAGCCCGTAGGCTGGATGCGTCACATGCTGGCCATGCCCACCCCGTTTTAGCAAAGGGGAAAAAAAAGTTGTGATACATCACATGACGTGTTGTCGTGAGTTTGACACACCTGGAGTAGGCAATTTCTTTGAAGGTCTCTTGAGGTAGAACTCCAACAATTACTCAAGACACTCTCTGAATGGTACTGAAAAAGCCTCAAAGGAAATGCACCTTTTTTGATGCCTTCTAGCCTTCTTTTGATGTCTTTGGGAGACTGGAAACCATTGGAGACCCCAATTGTCCTATGTAAACAGATGAGTACACTTCTCCCTCTCATCCCCAAAACAATGCACAGCACTTCCCTCCACCCCTGAGGCAATTCTCCCAATTCCCTTTTCTGTAATAATTTCCAAAGTAAATTCTCTTTCATTGATGTGAGTGGCAGGTAACGGGGAAAATGCAAGACAATGTCTTCACCCAACATTAAATAATGAAATGGGATTAGTCAGCCCTCATCATTTCAATGTCTATCCTTCAACATGCTGACTTTATCAAAGATTTAAATAGTCTTATGGCCATCTGTCAGCTTTTGGAAAATCACCAGTTTTTCCTGCTTAATTCCTCAGAGGCAATGGATGTAAATTCACTTCTGCTGCCCAGCACAAGGTGTTTTGGGGTGACCACCTCAGTCTTTGTTAATCTCTTGCAGATTCTCTGAGGAAGTGCTATCTTAAGAAGACATGGTTACTTACAATAGGCTAATCAATTACTAGATAGCAGCCTTAAAATCTTATAACTACTTTGGGATAGACATTCCATTGCTAAGCAAGGCAATTGTTAGGTGAGTCCTGCCTGATTTTACAGCTTTTTGGTCACATTTGTTAAGCGGTTGTTAAGTGAGTCACATGGTTGTTAAGCAAATCCAGATTTCTCCATTGATTTTGCTTGTCGCAAGATGGCTAGGAATGTCACAAATGATAAAACCACATAACCCTGGGACTCCCAAAGGTGCTTTTTCAAGAGGCAACTGGACTTTTCTTGTTTTACTTTGAAGATGTTTCTCTTCTCATCCCAGCTCTGACTGGATGGTGGGGAATGGAAGGGTTTATATTCCTTGGTCATTTGCATCCTTTTAGAGGGTCATTGAAGCACTTGGAGCAGTGTTGGTATTCTACCGCTTCGGGCCAGTTCTGCAGAGCCGGTAGTAGCGATGAGCAGTGGAGACCTAACCAGATCTCTCCACTGCTCTGCTGTTGGGCCCACCTGCCTGCCCGGGCTCCCATACTCACCTTTATCCTCTGAATTTGAAGTGCAGCTGCTTTGCTTGCACAGAAGAGTGCCACGCAGCAGCTGCTGAAGTAACCGGGATCGTGCAGGCTTGCAGGAGGTGAGTTAGAATGCCTCTGTGCCTGCGCAAAGTGTGTGTTTGGCATGCGTGCGCACACAAAGTGTGCCCACCAAGCCACGCCCACCAAACCGGTGGTAAAAATATTTGAATCCCACCACTGACTTGGAGGTTTATCTATCCTCAGGGTCACCGAGTAGTGCTCCTAGTTCCTGTAGTCTGCAATTTTTTCTCTGGAAGTCCCACACCATTTGAAGCAGCGGTCATCAACCGGTGGGCCGCGAGAAAATATTGGTGGGCCGCAGAGAAATCTCACCCCCAGAGAACCCCCCCTCCAAAGCAATTAATCCAGGCTGCGTAGAAACACAAGGCTGTTCAGCCCACATGGCCCGTGGGAACTCTCCCCGCCCACTTGTTACTCAGCAAACTTGTCAGCTAAGTTGCTATTTTTCCTTTTTCCAACCATCATCTGTTCTACTGTGCCGGGAGATTTAGGAAGCAGGAAATGGTGGGATTTCTTGCTTTCTAGCTAAGCACAGCCAAATCTCCCTTAGGACTGAAGGTTTGCTTGCAAGCAAATTCAGTGCAGACTCACGGCAAGCAAATTTGAGAGACTGAGCTAGCCGATGGCAGATAGATAGATCACTGAATGATTCTGTGAGCAACTCAATCTGCCTGCTTTGCCTGATTTTGGGTAAAAGTTGCTTTTTTATATATATAAAAATCAATATTTCCATACATGGTGTGTTGTGAGTTAATTTTGTGAGTTTGCTTGCAAGCAAATTTTATGTGACAGACTGAGCTAACCAATGGCAGATAGATAGATTTCTGAATGAATCTGTGATTCTGTGAACAACTCAATCTGCCTGCCTGCTTTGCCTGATTTTGTGTAAAAGTTGCTCTCTTTTTATAAAAAATTCAATATTTATATAAATATTTATAATATTTACATATAAGCCATGCCTAGCCAGTTACATGACCACCAAGCCAAACCCACAAATTAGGTCATGCCCACAGAACCAGTTAATGTTCCCTGGGATCTAAAATTATGAGTTTGGTGGTCCCTGAGGTCCAAAAGGTTGGCGACCCCCTGATTTGAAGGACACCCACCCAAAATTGGATAGCTAAAAGTCTGTGGAGATTCTCAGCTATCCAGGTCATGGTTGTCCCAAAGGTGCTTTTTCAGGAGGCAACTGGACTTTCTTGGTTTTTTCTTTTGAAGATGTTTTGCTATGATCATGAGACTGTGAGGATGCTGCAACGGTCATAAACATGAGGACCGGTTGTAAGTTATTTTTTTTCCAGTGCTGTTGTCACTTCAAATGGTCACTCAGTGAATGGTTGTAAATCAAGGACGACCTGCGTTCTCCAATATAGAAGATACATTTTGTTAGAAGAATGGCAAAAACCGCCTGTCGTCATGCTGGCAAGGCATTACAGGTATTCCTCGACTTATGACGACAATTGAGCCCAAAATTTCTGTTGCTAAGCAAGACCGTTATTAAGTGAATTTTGCCCCGTTTTTACGACCTTTCTTGCCACAATGGTTAAGTGAATCACTGCAGTTGTTAAGTTAGTAATGTGGTCATCTTCTCTGTTAACGTCGCTTGTCAGAAGGTTGCAAAAGGTGATCGTGTGACTCTGGGACACTGCAACCATCATAAAAGCGAGCCAAACATCTGAATTTTGATCATGTGATCGTGGGGATGCTACAATGGTTGTAAGTGTGAAAAATAGTCCCTTTTTTCAGCAACTTCGAACAGTCACTAAACAAACGGTTATAAGTTGAGGATTACCTGTATATCAATGTTTCTCAACCTCAGGAACTTTAACAGGTGTGGACTTTTAGCTTCCAGAACTGAAGCTGGGAAATTCTGGGAATTCACATTTAAATGTCTATGGGCATCCTCAGTCATCCAGGCCATGGTTATCCCAAAGGTTCTTTTTTCAAGAGGCAACTGTGATGACCCGGGACGTGGCACAAAAATAACAAAGGCACAAAAGTAGATAAATTCTCTTTAATACCTCCAACTTAGCCCCCAGTGTCCAGTTATCCTCGGCTGGAGATCAAACTCTTCCAAAAACAGTCTACGAAGGGAAGAAATGCAGTCCGATACATTAGAAATAAAAAAACCAACACAAACCAGGCTGAAGTAATTAATACGACAGGCCAGGATAATAAATTGCAGACTTCCAAAAGATAACGAAGCACACACACAGTTGGGAGGACGGCAAAACCCAGATAAGCCTCAACAAATATAATGCACACTTTGCTTCCAGCAAGGTGCAAACTCCCTTCTTATATCCTGTTCTACCAGCTGCAACTAATGAAAGGGATCAGGACCTTTTTCTCTCCCATAAGTCATGTTGCTCCCTTCTCCGTTCCTCCCTGCATGCCCTAGGATGAAGAGGGGGTGGGCCTGGGTCTTCCTCTGAATGCCCAGCCGGACTGTGCCCTTCCCCAGTTTCCTCCACAGCCACCAGAGCCACACTCCCATCCCCTGTCAGCTGTTCGACCCCTCCCTCAGAATCAGACTCCAACAAGGGCATGACAGCAACTGGACTTTATCTCTGAAGATGTTTCACTTGTCATCCAAGAAGCTTCTTAGATGAGAAGCGAAACGTCTTCAAAGAAAAACCAGAAAGTCCAGTTGCCTCTTAAAAAAAAAAAAAAAAAAAAGCACGCTTGGGCCCCACATTTAAAGTTACTAAGGCTGAGAAATACTGCAAGAGCTGAGTTGAGTTACACATAAATCACAAGGATATACCAAGGCATCTATGAATTCATCCCTGCTTATACATAGTACTTACGCATGACCTTAAAAATGCACAAGTACCGCCACTTTCATGCCAAGAGCTAAACATGTTGAAGGAAGTTAAACAAGTTGAAGGAGAAATCAGTTCAATTGGCATCTGTGACTTCCAGTGACAAGTGTTGTCCCCACCACCCAATAAAGGCCTTTATTCATGGCATGAGAGCTTGCATTGTGTCTGTCTACTCTCTCAACAGGCCTCACTGTCCGTTGAGCAGCTGTGAGCTCTTAATTGGAAAAGAAAAGCCAAACTCGGCGAAAGAGCTTCTCACGGATGTGTTGAAAATTACTTTGGAAATCTCCTCTTCCCCCTTGAACATTTTAAGCAGGGACGGGAACGGTGGCCCTTTTATGACTTGTGGGCATCAACTCCCGGAATTCCCAAGCCAGTTGGCTCGGGAATTCTGGGAGTTGAAGTCCATACATACATACATACATTCCTGGGGGATGGGAATAGGGATTTTGCAGTAACCTCCCCCTGCCATGCCCACCAAGCCACGCCATGCCCACAGAATCGGTAGTAAATTTTTTTGAATCTGACCATTGTTTAATACCCTTTCCACTGCACCACTCTGAGCCATTATTTGTCATAAGAACAGCTTGTTTCTTCCTGTCAGAAGCATCATGATTAAAATAAGGCTATACTATACGACATACGTTTAAAATATAAAAATACAAGATTAAAATATGTACAAAGTGAACAGATTTTGTCCGGAAATTAGCAAAGTTAATAGCGTTCAGTTGTGTTGCCACGAGTTCCTCAAGTGTACACTGATAAGGACACAAAGGGCAGATTTATGTGTGTGTGTTGTCTGTATGTCACCACAATCATAAAGAACAGAAGCCACCGGATAGCCCCATTTGTTCAGAGTGTCTCTGGATCTTGTACCCATGCGCAGTTTATTCAATGATTTCCACACTTCCTAGCTCCTCTGTTGTTGGTTCCATCCAGTGTTGGTTCTTCGTAGCTTTCCATAGGTCCACTCTGCTTTCAAATTTTTCAAACTCTTCAGACTTTTCCTGCATTAGAGCAGCCAAGTTTACACAGGGCACTGAGCCTTGCTCAAATATCAGGTTACCACTCTCTGCATCTAGTTAAGGATTTGTTCTACCAGCATCTACCAATGCTGGCTTAGTTCTTCTCAGTTCCTTTATTGGCGTTGAATCAGACAGTGGAGGTTGAATCCGACACACCCAAATCTTAGCCTTGGTTCCAAGCTCTGGATCATGAAAAGTCAATACTTATAAGGTATAGGCCTACTTCCTTTCAGTGAAGAGAACCTATATGGCCTTGCTTATTCTCACCATATATTGTAGCTTAATTCTGATAGTTAATTTATCCTCTCCTGGCAGCTTCTGGTTGCCATAGCTATCCATAAATAACACTCGCGTTATTTTTCTGAACTTTTCATGCTGTACTTCACATTAGCATTCCAACCATGTGTATCTGCCAACTTCTGGGGCCTGCGTCTTCTCAAGGTTTTCCTCAGAGGCTGAGAAATCCCAACCACCTCTGTGTAAGAGGTAGGTGCATTTCCCCCTGATGCACAAAGTCTCAGTTCAAAGGGAAGTGAAATGATCACGCAATGCTTTGATAGCTTTATCAATCAGTAATGAATTCCTGAGTCAATAATCTTGCCGTGTCTTCAACAGATCAATAAGGTAGTGATTAGTGGTTTATTTAGAGCCAGATCAAGCCTTAAACCATGCGTAAATCACTCCTCCTCGGATCACTGTATGTCCTTCAGGACCCAGATCAGTGGTGGGATTCAAAAGTTCCCACCACGGGTTCTGTGTGCATGGCTTGGTCGCCGTGGCTGCAGGGGTGGGATTGTGTGACTTGCATGATCATGCATGCACCCTAAACACGTACTTTGCGCATGCAGTAAAAACTAAGCTACTGCACCTCTCAGCTATTTAGCACAGCAATCCGCTGCTGCTGCGCCAAACAGCTGAGAGGTTAAAAAGGACTTAGGAGCAGCGGTGGTTATGTGGGACCAACTGCAGAGCATTGGAGGAACTCGAAAAGAACCGGTTCTCTGCCAGCTGATCTTCGGTGCTACTGGTACACCAGAACCAGGCCAAACCGGTAGAATACCACCACTGACCCAGTTGGGAATCAATTCATGTTCTTCCAAATAACATTTTCCACTCTTGTAGTGAAGTTTGGGGCAGGTCCTTAGGCCATCATATTTTTTTTTTTCAAATAAAGATAGTCCTTGACTTATGACCACAATTGGGACCAGAATTTCCATTGCTAAGGTTAAGTGAGTCTTACCCAGTTTTATGACCTTTTTTTTTTGGCAACAATTTTAAGTGAATCGCTACAGTTTTTAAGCGAAACACTCGGTTGCTAAGCAAATCTGGATTCCCCCATTGACTTTGCTTGTTGAAACAGGTTGCAAACAGCGATCGTGTCAACTCATAAAACATTCCCATGCCTGTTTTAGTAGTTGCCATTAAAAAAGGGGGGGTGGGGGAAGCATAAGTATATTCCAACCCTTATCTTTAAAAGATTGTAACTAAAATACCAGAGCTTTTGCCCGTGAATATATTTAATTTGAGAACGTGAATGATGACACCCAGCCCGTGAATGTGCTCAATTGGAGAATCTGGTTTACGAGACACCTAGGGGGGAGGGGGGAAACAGGGTCACAGGTGAGTGTAAATTACGTGTGCCAGAGTTGGCTTCATGCAGGTCATGCCAGTACGTCGTCTCTAATAAATCTTTAGAAGTTTCTTGAAGTTTGGCTGGAGAATCATGATTTAATTAGGGTGATTGCTGGAATCCTGACAGATCGCATGACTCCAAGACACTGCAACCAATATACAGTAAATTGTAAGCCGCCCAGAGTTGCACCATGGTAAAATGGGTGGCCAAAATAGGTAGTCTTCGACTTACAACAGCTCATTTAGTGGCTGTTCAAAGTTACAAAGGCACTGAAAAAGTGACTTATGATCATTTTTCACCCTTACGATCATTGCAGCATCCCCTCCCCCTTGGTCATGCGATCAAAATCCAGACACTTGGCAACTGACTCACATTTATGATGGTTGCAAGTGTCCCGGGGTCATGTGATCACCTTTTGTAACCTTCTGAGAAGCAGAAGGTCACAAAAGAGCTGCATGCAACAAAACTTCATTTTAATGTATGCCGATTAGTGTACATTCAAAGTGACAATAAAGTTATTATTCTATTCCCGTGATGGCGAACCTATGGCACAAAGCCATTTGTGTGGGCATGCAAGCCCCAGCCAAACTTACCTGCACTGCGCATGCATGCGCCTCCCAGCTGATGTTCAGCCCATTTGAGGCCCTTTTTGCCCTCCCAAAGGCTCAAGGGAAGCACCGTGGAGAGGTATATAAATCTACGTGCTATTGCTATTTATGTGACACTTTTCAGATATTTGATGATCGCTATCATCCCTACTCAGTTATCTCTTCTACAGGCTATCTGTATCCAATTCCTTTTACTGTACCATTGGGATTTGTTTCCAAATCATGGTATCACCATGGTGGTAGCCTTCCTCTAAACTTCCATTCATAAGCAGAGTCTGACTAGGGCAGAATAGAGAAGAACAATTACTTCCCATGGACCTGGACTCTGCTCCTGTTTACACACCCCAAGAGAGCATTTGTCCGATGACTCACGTTTAACTTGTAGTCAACAAGGACACTCAGGTCATTTTCTCATTTTCATGAAACTGCCTTCAGAGGTCATCTGGGGACTGAGCTGTGTTCTCCTTAACTGGAAGATAACAGCTACCAGTAGCTTTAATGTTTGCCTAATCTATGTGATATCCTCTATCGGTAGCTGTCTTACAAAATAGTCAGGAGAAGGATTGACAAAACTGAAATTCAAACCGGACAAGATGGTTGGTGAATGATCTGCCCAGGTATCATGACCTTCCTGGAGGATCCATCCTCTAAAGTAGAAGACAAGACAGAGGAGAAGGTCCTGAAGGCATATGTGGTTTCCAGTGGAAGAGTATCCTGGGTCAGGCACCAAGGAGTCCTGTAGCCCATAGAGCAGAGGTGTCAAACTTAAATTCATTGAGGGCTGCATCAAGGTTGTGTTTGACCGTGTGTGTGTGTGTGTGTGTGTGGCCAGGGAAAGCGTGGCCAGCTCGACGTCACTCATGTCGGGGGCACCTGTGGTGGCCAAATGCTAAGGCAGGACTTCCCTCAGACCCTCCTTCCCTATCATAATAATCTCCCTTCCTTCCTTCCTTCCTTCCTTCCTTCCTTCCTTCCTTCCTTCCTTCCTTCCTTTCCTTCCTTCCTTCCTTCCTTCCTTCCTTCTCTTCTTTTTTCTCCCTTCTTTAGTCTTTCTTCCCCTCTTCCATTATTTTTTCCTTCCTTGCTCTCTTTCCTTCTTTCTTTTTGTTTTTCCTCTTTCCCTTTCTCCTTTCCTGGCCCTTCTTGCATGCTCAAATACAAAAGGGGAAACATTTCTCGTTTTGTTTTGTTTCATTTTTAGTTTGTTTTGCTAGCCCTCCACTAGCGAAAATGGAGCTTGAGGGGGTTGTGCGCGGCCCTCCTGCAGCCATTTGCCAGCAAAAATGGAGCACACACACTCCTGAGCTCTGTTTTCACTGGCAGAAGACTGCAGGAGGCCATCGCAACCTAAAACGGAGCCCAGGAGGGCCACACACAGTTTTGTCTGGCAGATGCACCACAGGCTGATCCTTTGCTATTTCCAGGACAGCCCTGCAGGCCAAATCTAAGCACTCCACAGGTGGCATCCAGACCATGGGCCTTGAGTTTGACACCCGTGCCATAGAGCAAGAAATCTGGATAGGCAAGTGGATCACTGACCCCATTCTAGCCCAGCCATAAAGAGAGATAATTCTGAGACCATGAACTTGGAAAAGCATTACTTGTTTATAGAAGATGCTTCTCTGCAGATTCATAAACTATTAGAAGCTATAAAAACGTTGGAGTTGCACTAGCGCAGGGGTCGCCAACCTTTTGGACCTCAGGGACCACCAAACTCATAATTTTAAATCCCAGGGACCACTAACTGGTTCTGTGGGCACGAATATTTATATAAATATTGAATTTTTTATATAAAAAAGAGCAACTTTTACCCAAAATCAGGCAAAGCAGGCAGGCAGATTGAGTTGCTCACAGAATCATTCAGTGATCTATCTATCTGCCATTGGCTAGCTCAGTCTCTGAAATTTGCTTGCCGTGAGTCTGCACTGAATAATAGAACCTTCAGTCCTAAGGGAGGTTCAGCTGTGCTTAAAAGCAGAGCTGAAGATCTAAAGACTAGCTAGAAAGCAAGAAATCCAACCATTTCCTGCTTCCTAGCTAATCTAAATCTCCCGGCACAGCAGAACAGATGATGGTCGGAAAAAGGAAAAATAGCAGTTTAGCAGGCAAGTTTGCCAGGTAAGGAGTGAGTGGGCGGGGAGGGTTCCCACAGGCCATGTGGGCTGCGCAGCCTTGTGTTTCTGTGCAGCCTGGATTAACTGCTTTGGGGTATGTGTTCTGGGGGTAAGATTTCTCTGCGGCCCATCCAAATTTTCTCATGGCCCACCAGTGGGTTGCGGCCCACCGGTTGTTGACAGCTGCATTAGCACACATACATACTACCAGTGGTGGCTTTCAAAATTTATTCCTACTGGTTCGGTGGGAGCGCGTGCTTTGTGTGTGCGTGCACGCAGCGTTCGTAACTCACCTTCTGCTGCAAGTCCTGTGTGTAAAACAGCTGATATGCGGCAATCGGCTGTGCTGCGTGAAGCAGCTGAGGTTGAAAAGCAGGAAATAAAGGTCAGAATAGGTGGAAGGGCCCATCAGCTGATCATCGGAGCAAACTGGTTTGCTCACAGATGATCCTTGGAGCTACCAGTTCAGACGAACCAGGCCGAACCGGTAGAATACCACCGCTGTATCCTACACATAAGAGATATCTTTCCAGTTATCCCTTGTCAAGGATACCCATATCTTTGGTCTTATTCAGCCCTCTGCTTTTCAGGGAACATGGATTCATGAACACTCCTACCACAACCTTGCATTCTAATTGTTATCCATGTAAATTCACTTGCTATTTACATTTCCTCTCTTGCTCAATGCCACCGATGTCTGACAACAGATCTGGCTGCAGCTGGAGAAATCCAAGCCTCCAATACGGTGTTAATGATCTCTTAATAACTGAGCAGTTTTATGTGCTATTAAGAAGCTCCCGGCAGGAAGGACTGAATTCATCTTAATCACCACTTGCCTCTTGATCATCAAAAAAAAAACCCAAAAGTCCCTAGGATCAAAGAAATCCTGCAAAATTATCTGTGTTCCAAGGAGGAAGTCAATTTTGATTGAAAATTGTAAAACTACAGGAATCTCAATTGTGCCCGAACCCAGATCAGGAGTGTCCAATTTCAGCAACTTTAAAACCTGTGGATTTCAAGTATTACATTATCAGAATGGGAAAAGATTTGGAATTGGATCTTGCAGACTGTCAAAAAGGATATTGTCTGTTTTTAAACGCATCTTTTTTTTTTTTTCTCTTTCTCTTTCTTTGTTTCTTTCTTTCTTTTACATCTCCTCTTCTCTTTTCTTTCCAGTTTGTAAGACCGAGTGTTCTTTTTTTTTTTTTCCCTTTTGTGTATGTAATGTCGATATGTTTTTAATTGTAAATTTAATAAAATTTATTTAAAAAAAAAAAAACCTGTGGATTTCAACTCCCAGAATTCCCCAGCCACCTATGAATTATGGATGCTGGTTGGGGAATTTCTGGGAATTGAAGTCTACAAGTTTTAAAGTTGCTAGGGTTGCTGGCTTTAGATAGAGATCCATTGCATTTAAATAGCTGAAATTCAATTTGGAGGCAAGAGAGCAGCAGAAGTCTGTCTCATCTAAGCAATTTTTTCATTTCTCTTCTTTCTCTCCTCTCTTGAAAGAATTCCCAGGGAAGAAACGGGTTGCAATTAACACTATACCAATATATGATTACCTGCATCATCTATATTGTAATTTCTTAATTAGAAGGACAAAGTGTAGCAATCAAGACTACATAATCACATGAAACTAGCTATAATTAATTTTCTAGCACGGAGGCCGACTCATGTTTCCAGCCTTGTAGTTCTACTTTTATCTTAAATACTGAAAAGATGATTCATTTCTTGCTCAGGAGTGGAACATGTACAATCTTTTCTTAGTCACTCCTCCATCAAGGCAGCTAGCAGCAGAACCAATCTGTGAAAAGGGGGATTTCCTCCTTGCTCTTCTGGGTAATACGATGTTCCTGTGACTTCTAGATTTTTTGAATATGCTTCTTTATGAAATCCTACAAATCTTTAGCCATTTTTGTATAAGTTTAAATGAATAAGCCTGGCCTATGCTTCCGGTTGGCCAGATATAGTCACAATGAGCATCCTTAATCAACCTCTCCCTTCCCCATTCCCATTCTCCATAACCAAGATAACAGAATACTAGAGTTGGAAGGGACCTTGGAGGTCTTCTAGTCCAACCCCCTGCTCAGGCAAGAAACCTTATACCATTTCAGACAAATGGATGTCCAATCTCTTCTGAAGAATTTCCAGTGTTAGAGAACTCACAACTTTTGGAGGTAAGCCATCCCACTGATTAATTGTTCTAGCTGTCAGGAAATTTCTCCTTAGTTCCCAGGTTGCTTCTCTCCTTTATGCTTTTGAAATGCATCCGATTCTTGTTCCAACAGAGCATCTCTTTTATGAAGACATTTTACAGCCTAGTGCCGTGATGGCGAACCTATGGCACGTGAGCCCTAGGCAAACTAACCTCACTGCACATGCGCGCTCCTCCCAGCTGATATTCAGGTCTTTTTCGGCCTTCCTGTGAAACGAGCCCATTTTTCGTCCTGTAAAGCAGTGATCCCCAACCTTTCTTATGCGCGGCCCGGTGCCGGCATTAGCTAGGCGCCGCCATCTTTTTGATGAAAAAGTGCTTCCGGTGACCTCACCAGAAGCACTTTTTCATCAAAAAGATGGTGGCGCCAAGCTCGTGAGCTTTTCCAGGTAGAAATGGCTTTCTACCCAGAAAAGCTCACGAGCGCATGCCGCCATTTTTGATGAAAAGTGCTTCCGGTGAGCTTTCTACCCGGAAAAGCTCACCGGAAGCACTTTTTCATCAAAAAAAGATGGCGGCGCCCAGCAAACCAGCGGCCCGGTAGGACTTGTTCCACGGACCGGTACCGGTCCGTGGACCGGTGGTTGGGGACCCCTGCTGTAAAGGCTGCAGGGGCTTCCCTCAAGCCTCTGGGAGGCCGAAAAAGGCCTCAAATGGGCCAAAAATCAGCTGGGAGGTACACTGGAGATAAGGGGGCAGTGGTGGGGATTGCGCACATATGTGCAGGGGAGTTGTGCGCATTGACTTCTGAATGCTGGTGTGCAAGCACACGAGCGCAAACACACATGCAATTTTTGGCACAGAAGCCCAAAAATTGTTAGCCACCACTGGCCTAGTGGCATTTGAAGGAAAGAAGAAGACAATCGGATAGAGGCACTAATCACAGTAAGCCTTCCAGAAGCTGTGATTATTATTTTTTCCTGATTTTTGAGGAGCAATATCATCCTGATATGGTTCGGAATGATTTGTAGTCCATCAATCAATAAAGACTGACGTATCGGAATTCGGAATGATTTGTAGTCCATCAATCAACAAAGACTGACGTATCGGTCTTAACACGAAGTGTCAACATTAGGCACGCTAGTGCAAGTTTTTTTTTTAAAAAAAAAAAAGGAAAAAAGAAGGGTCAAATTGCCATGTGGTATATTGAAGAGAATGTTCATTTTAAAGAAATGTGCTTCAGAAAGAAATCGGGAGAATTTCGGTCTTCCACTAACTGTGCGTTCATAGGGAAGTTGATCTATCAGGGGTGTCCAACCTTGGCAATTTTAAGACTTGTGGACTTCAACTCCCAGAATTCCTCAGCCAGCAAAGCTGGCTGAGGAATTCTGGGAGTTGAAGTCCACAAGTCTTAAAATTGCCAAGGTTGGACACCCCTGATCTAAATAGATGTTTAAAAAAATATTAATTAAAGTAATTACTCCAAACCGAGTCATTTGGATATATCTGGGGTTAATGGAGGTAGTGTGGTCTAGTTGTTAAGGCACCAGGTTAGAAACCAGGAGAGTGTGAGTTCTAGTCCCACCTTAGGCATGAAAACCAGCTGGGTGATTTTGGGCCAGTCACTCTCTCCCATCCCAACCAACTTGCTATGGGGGAAATGGGAAGAGGAACGAGTACTAGGTATGTTTGCCGCCTTGGGTTATTTATAAAAATAATAATAAAAAGACATGAGTAAATAAAATAAATCATGCTTATTTGTGAATTGAAGATCCAGTTTGGAACAGATAACTGCTGAAATGATGAAACTAGATGTTCATGGGAGGTTTTTTTTTAAAAAAATGAGAATATGACATTATTCAAGAGCGGGAAAGGGGGAAATTGGGTCAAATGGTTTAAGAACCAGTGAACTAAATAAATCTAAAGACTTCAAAATTGCTGGAGCTTGGATTTAAAGACCTTTAAAGTGTCTTAGCAGAGGTGGTATATTCAGTAGGTTCTGACCAGTTCTGGAGAACCAGTAGTGGAAATTTTGAAGAGTTCGGAGAACCGGCAAATACCACCTCTGACTGGAGATTTTACATTATCCTTCCCCTGCCAGGCCCACCAAACCACACCCACAGAACCGGTGGTAAAAAATTTTTTTGAATCCCACCACTGGTCTTAGCCATTGGTGCATTAGATGATCTCTTAAGTACTTCTACTTCTCTTACACTGCTCTTCAGTTCCTCCTTACTTTCGGAGGAATTTGCACAGAGCAGGTTACATTTGTTTATTTTATCAGATTTGTTCAGGCCACCTAACCCTAAGAAGACTCTTGGATTATCAACAGATTGTTATGAATGGGAAAAAAATACAATTATTGCCTACAACTGGATGGCATGATGCGGTGGCTCAGTGGCTAAGATGCTGAGCTTGTCCATCAGAAAGGTCAGCAGTTTGGTGGTTTGAATCCCTAGCACCCTGTAACGGAGTGAGCTCCTGTTACTTGTCCTAGCTTCTGCCTACCTAGCAGTTCGAAAGCATATAAAAATGCAAGTAGAAAAATAGGGACCACTTTGGTGGGAAGGTAACAGCGTTCCGTGCGCCTTCGGCATTTAGTCATCCTGGCCACATGACCACGGAGACGTCTTGGGACAGCGCTGGCTTTTTGATTTTGTAATGGAAATGAACACTGCCCCCTAGAATCGGAATGACTAACTTGTATGTGCGAGGGGAACCTTTACCTTTAAATTTCTGATGACAAGCCAACTTTTGAATTTTAAAACTGCTTCTAGGATTCCTCCATTTCTTAAGTACCTTTAAAAGAAAAAAAACAAAACATGAGTTGTGGGATCCTTGGTGCTGTCTGAGGTTGATAGGGTTTTTTTTTTCCAAATGTTTCATTACCAAAGTAAGTAACATCATCAGTGCTTGAAGGGAGTGGGGCTTGCTGTTTATATACAAGTAGTTTGCTTGCTCAGTGTTCATGGGGGTCCTTGATTAGGCTGTTGTTTACTGAATTGGATAAGGAAACACCTTCAAGAAAACAACCAAGCTCAGAAAGCACCAAGGAGTCCACAATTCAACCCTTAGCTACAAATATTTTCTTTTATCGCTAAAACATGAGTTGTATACATTTGTGATTTGGCCATATCTGGGTAGTAATTGCCATGTTGCTACTAGTCTGCTGTCCAGGTACTATTTCAAGACTCCTGAACTCTATTTTAATGGTTCTTCTGCCTTAAACTTTACACTGAACTTAGACCAGAAAACTGTTGAAACAGAAAAAAGCTTGGCGAGATGGCATACACAATTGGAACATAACCTTGGAAGGCTATAACCAAAGGAACAGTGAGGGAGTTTTGCTTTATACTGTACATAAAGAAAATCTATGTTTGCAGAGAAATCCACAAAAGCAGAACATGGAAAGTCTGTTGAGACCTTTTGGTATGGATAAAAGGGGTTTGTGTGTGTGACAGAAGTGACATCATTGTTGGACTTTATTATTGATTTCCTGGACAGACCGGAGATATGGATGAGGTCTTGGTTAGATGACCGAACTTTCAAAGAGGCAGATGAGAGTAATACAAGAAGATTCGACGGCCCTGACATCTGCTGGGAATCTATTTCTGCCAAGAAGTCCAACAAATTCCTAGCCTTTCTTGCTGACAACTTCATTAATCAGAAGGAAGGAGGAGGAAAAGCAGGATTTGTTATATACAGGACATAATCCTTACCAATAGGAAAGAATAAGTTGAGGAAGTGACATTAACTGGAACATTGGGAGCAAGTCATCATATTATCCTTGAATGCAATATCAAGGGGAGAAAGAATAGAAAAGACACAGATTTCTATAGCTGATTTCAGAAGGTACTGTATGATGAACCCTTATGGAATACAGATGAGATCCAATACACTGAAATTTTGAAAGAGAAAAGTGTCCAGGGAAAATGAGAAGTTCAATGAAAAGAGGTGAAAAACTGAAACCATAACAACAAATGATAGAAGAAAAATTAATAGCACACAATGAAACCAGTGTGAATAAACACAGAGCCTTCTAAAATGCTAAAAAGAATAAATGGGATATTTAGGAGACAGGAGACAGAAAATACAAGGAGGAGCATTATATCCACACCAACCAGTTGCCAAAAACTTTAGGGATTGCCTCAGAAAGCTAAAATTTAAGCTGAAATCTATGAGAATTGCCCAAAGCAGCAGCAGCAACAACAACGAAAATGAAATTAGCAGGAAAAGCAAAGCAAAGTTGAATTGGTAACAGGTGATCAAAAGAAGACATTGTTTGCTTGCTTATTTATTTGATGTTATTTGGCTTCCCCATCTCAAATACATGAGTCTGCATGCTAACAATATTCAGTGTGTTTATACATACACACTTATATAAAAATAAACACACAGCTGTGGGAAATGACTGGACTGAACCTGAGGGCAGGGTCAAACACATTATCCATTTGGAATCTCTATGGCCCCGTAAGAGACCTAAGCACACAGCCCCCTTGAAGTCCAGTTGACTCATATCTGGTTCTAATTCACCTTGACCATAGTTCAGGTTCTTGTCTATAGGTAGCATGAAGTAAACTTGTAGTAGTTTTGAACTGTATCCTGCTCCCTGACTTTTTGTACTTGACAACCACAGCCAAGAAAAATGACAAAAGACCTATCACCGGAACCAGGAAATGGCCAGCAGATTCAAGAAGCCTAAGCTGACCTCTGGAGGTGCTGATGTCCCAGAAGCAGAAAATGGTGCCCCAAAGCAGGAAATGCTGTCCTTCTATGCTTAACTTGTATTTAATATCAGTTCTCTCTCTTCAAGGGAGTTTGAGGAGAAGCTGGAGCTCAGAATAGTCCAGGCTGTGATGTTTAATTAATTTAGATGAATTCAAGCTTCCAAAACCAGATGACTTGCATCCTAGGCTGTTGAAGACACTAGCAGAAGTGATTGCAGAATTTGCTATATTCTTGGAGGACTCTTGGAGGGTGAGGTCCTGGGGGGAAAAAAAAGGAAGAAAAATTACACACTTGTCACCTTGACACTTTTACTGGGCTAGCAGATTCTTCAGCAGCATGCCTGTGAGAGTGGATGAGAGTGTGTCAATTAGCAAGAATCAGCTGTGGGTGGGTGGGTTTGTCCGCAAGAAGACATGCCAGACCAAACCTACTTCTTTAATAACTTAATAGATTGGCTGAATACCGTGGAAACACACCTCGCCAAAGCATTTGACAAAGTTTCCATTAATTACTTCATTGTTAATGGGACAACATGCGAGCTAGATGATACAACTGTTGGACGTAACCACAACCAGCTGAGAGGCAACTTCCAAAGAATACTCATAAATGGCCCTCCACCAGAGTAGTGTTGAGTAGAAGGGTTCAACTGGGTTCAACATTTATATTAATCATCCATGTAACCCCCTGGGTGATGAGGTTGAACAGATGCAGATCAGAACTGCAGATGACAACATGGGGAGCTAAATGTCTATGGATAGTCTCAGTCATCCAGATCATGGTTATTCCAAAGGTGCTTTTTCAAAACATAACTGGACTTTGTTTTTCCTTGAAGATGTTTCATCTCTTATCCAGGAAGCTTCTTCAGTTCTGACTGAATGGTGGAGGATGGAAGGATTTATATTTCTTGTAGTGATCTGGTTGTTCGCACTCATTCTGAGAGCCGTTGAGGCCACTTGGAGGTTTATTTATGCCCTCAGGTTCACCCGAATAGTGCAAATAGAGTGGAAACTTCTTGGAACCTCTGAAAGGATTGTGTTTTAAACAGGAGATAGGTGCTGTTGTTGAGAGAAGATTATTCAATCATAATGTAGATGGCCTCCTTGACCCATCTTTCAAACCAGCAGTTCTCTCTGTCCAGAATGTGGATTTTGTTATCTTGAAAAGAGTGATCTTTGTCTTTCAAATGCAGACGGACTGCTGAATCCTTGTCTAAAGGGTGTGTTGATCCGGGGCATGGCACAAAGGCAACACAGTCAGATAATAAATAAGAGTCCCTTTATTATCTCCAGCTTTGCCCCCAATGTCCAGTTTACTTTCTGGCTGGAGAAAAACTCTCCCAGGAACAGCCTTTAACTGCAGAAAATTAACTCCAAAATATGGTCAACACAAACTGTAACTTAAAGTCCAATCAAGCCAAACTGAAGGAATTAGTTTGGCAGGGCAGGAGCAAGAATTTCAGATTTGAAGGCACAGAAAAACTCACACGTTGGGAAGACACCAGGAACACAGATAAGCAATGACAGCCTGCCTTTCTTATAAACTGTGTTCCCAGCTGTGGCTAATGAAGGGAATCGGGGCCCTTTCCTCCCCCGTAAGCCACACAACCACATTGCTCTCTTCTCCATTCCTCCCTCTGTGCCCTAGGATGAAGAGGGGGTGGACTTGGGTCTTTCTCTGAATTCCCTCTCCCTTGTTCTACCTCTTCCCTGCTTTGCCCAGGTGGACTTTGCCCTTTCCCAGTTTCCTCCACAGCCAACGAAGCCACATTCCCACTCCCTGTCAGCTGTTCAGCTTCCTCCTTGGATTCAGACTCCAGACTCCAACAGGGGCATGACAATGGGTTTGTTCTCTTATGTTGTGCCATGCATTGTGAAGTGGTTGTTTTGTTTCCCCATGTCTCACTGCACAGATCTGTACAATGTGATATATGCAGTACAATACAGTGAGACATTAGAACAACTTCCCCTGTCTCCTGAGTTATTCTACATCAAAATGCCCAAATGGTTTGCGGTTTGTGGTACAGGTAGCCCTCAACTTTTGACCAGGTGCTTAGCAACCATTCAAAGTTACAATGGACCTCCAAAAACCAGATTCAAAGTTCTGATAGTTGCCCACCCCTCTAGTCATGTGATTGCATTTTGGTTGCTCAGCAACCGACCCACAATTACACCATTTGCAGTATCCTACAATCACATAACTGCAATTTATAATGTTTTTGCTGCAAACTTGAGCTTATTTGCAATTTCTGGCCAAAAATGCCCCTTAGCAAAGCAACAGGTTCACTTAGAGAGACGACACCATTCACTTAATGATGGCATTTGATTAACAACTGCAGCAAAAAGGTCATAAAATTGGGCACCATCACACAGTGACCTGCTTTACAATTGTTGTGACTTACAACTGTAATTGTGGGCTAAGTATGGCATATAACATCCTCAGCCAGGCTGGCATCAGTCCTAGTTTTCTTTCTATTTCTGACTGAGAATTCTCAATGTTGCTCTTCTCCTGATTTTGTCGGCTTATTCACTGTCGTTGGGTTGTTGACACTCAGCATTTGACATGATTTCTTTGAAGCGAACTTTCTGAATGTTTTCCCTGGAAGCAAAGCGTTTTTTTCTCCTAATTTGGTGGAGAGTCAGATGAATGCAATCAAACCTGCCATCTCAAATCAAGTTAAAAGGATGCGATAAAAAGGGTGGGGAACTCACAGCCTTCCAGTTTCAGAGCATGATAAATGCTCCCTTTGTGCTTGAGGGTTTTCGGAGTTCTTTTTTTGCTAGTTGCAATTAGGTTTTCTTTTTCTTAACTGCTTTTCGTGAGCCTAAAACCTAACAACTCAGAGGCCTACCCTCGTGAAGTAACAAATTGCATTTTGTTTCAGTGCCATTCATCAAGCCATTGGTATCCATAGGCCTATCATTGTCCCCTTGACAGTGGTATCTACGGGATAGGGTCAAAAAAGCTGCAGTGATGTGATTCAAGCTCTAATTGCTATTTTTAATATATATTTTATTAATATTTTTAACATAGAGATAATTGTGTCACACACACACACACACACACACACACACACACACACACACACACTATTCTAAAAATATGAGTTCCAGGAATACTTGCAAAAGAAGAAACAGACTATCTCCGGAACTAAAATTATATTTATTATACTTACTAAGCTTTCATCAGCCTCTGCTGACATCATCAGAGTATTAAGCTACCATTACAGAGATCTCTGCCTTCATATATCATTAATCAATTTAGCCCTTGCACCTGTAATAGGCCCTTCCAACCGCCTCCCATCTGTAATTAGCTCTGTTGTTTTGGCTTCGGTCATGTTGGTCAAAGGAGGCTTATATCTCCTGCTGTTGTTTCCTTCCTTGTCAGACCCCATTCCAGGCTGAATCACTGTGTGTATTTGAACTCAAACTTTCCTAGCTTTTTTCTGCATGTCCACGAAATGTGATGAAATGATCCTTCTTGTAGTTCATTTCCAATACAAATTTTACAAAAGAGCAGAGATGGAAGGGACTTCGGAGGTCTTCGAGTCCAACCCCCTGCTCAAGCGGACCCTGCCCCATTTTAGACAAATGTCTGTGCAGGCCACTTGGAGTAATACTCCTGAAAGAGCTGCTAGAGTTTGGTACCCTCTGTCCCTTTTCCCAGGCAATTTGGTTCTCCCCTGATCTCAGTCACTGGCCCCACATCCCAACCTTTCTTGCTCGGTCCCTAGTCCTGGCCTGATCATCAGCCCATTCTGGTCGCTTTCCCAAGGCAACTCCACTTGCCCAGCTCAGTTTGGCTCTGCTGTCTGCTGGTGCATCTAGCACCCCCTCTGGTCACTGGCTTGCCTACTCCCCTGGATCAGCTCATCCCCGCTGTCTTCAGTGCATGTAGCGCCCCCTCTGGTCACTGGCTTGCCTACTCCCCTGGATCAGCTCATCCCCGCTGTCTTCAGTGCATGTAGCGCCCCCTCTGGTCACTGGCTTGCCTACTCCCCTGGATCAGCTCATCCCCGCTGTCTTCAGTGCATGTAGCGCCCCCTCTGGTCACTGGCTTGCCTACTCCCTGGATCAGCTCATCCCCGCTGTCTTCAGTGCATGTAGCGCCCTCTGGTCACTGGCTTGCCTACTCACCTGGATCAGCTCATCCCGCTGTCTTCAGTGCATGTAGCGCCCCTCTGGTCACTGGCTTGCCTACCCACCTACTCACCACATATCAGTCCCCTTTCCTTTTCGGAAAGGGGACTCTGGCATCCCGTCTGCCAAGCCATGGTTGATTATGGCTAGTTCATAATACAAATAAAATAGAACATGGTTTAAAGGTCACAACGGCTGCTGGGCTCACAGAGCTCTGGAACCAAGCAGATTACATGATGTTCTCCAGTAATCTTAGACGTTAAATTGATGGAACAATGTTTGAAAGAAGGATGTTTTACTAGCCAACTCCTTGTTTACAGGAATTCTCAGCATTTCCCTAGTGAACTTTTTCTGCCGTGGTCCAGCAGAAACACAAGCCAGCCTTAAGTTCTTTTTCTGAATAGGATTCGGTTTCAAACAGGAGCACTGAATTGTAGCATTGTCTGTGTAAATGCCTACCAATTTGCATTTTGAGTTTTCTTTTATGGTATCCCTAGATCAGACAGGAAGCTTTTTCAGTGCAATAGGCCAGGCCATATTACCGTACTTATGGAAACGGAATACTCCAGATTTTTCCTGGGCAGAGCAGCTTTCTGTGGCAAATTTCATGATTTGCAAGCAAGAGAACTTCCTTCTTTAATTCCTGGGCACCTCTAATAAACGAGGGTGTGGTTATATGGAATACAGGTAGTCCTTGACTTATGGACACAGTTGGGACTAGAATTTCCATTGCTAAGCAAGATGTCTAAGTTAATGAAAAGGGGTGACATGACAGCAGTGTTCCAATATCTCAGGGGTTGCCACAAAAAAGAGGGAGTCAAGTTATTCTCCAAAGCACCTGAGGGCAGGACAAGAAGCAATGGGTGGAAACTCATCAAGGAGAGAAGCAACCTAGAACTAAGGAGAAATTTCCTGAGAGTTAGAACAATTAATCAGTGGAACAACTGGCCAAATGCTCCAACACTGGACGTTTTTAAGAAGAGTGGACAACCATTTGTTTGAAATGGTATTGACTACACCTGGAATACTGCAACCAATTTTGGTCACCAAAACTACAAAAAAGATGCTAAGACTTTGGAAAAAGTTCAGAGAAGAGCAACTGAGATGGTCAAAGTCCTGGAGACTAAAACATATGAAAAACTTGAGTTCTAGTCAACTAATGATCATCACTAACTTGGCGCTAGGTAAAAGTCAACAGAATTCAAGGGGGTGGGACTTACTGTTTGTGGGATATAATGACTCTAGGCTGATTCCTCTCTTGACTCCACCCCAAGACTCTCCCTCTCCTTCTCCTTCAGAGTCTTACAGAATGAAACAGGCTGATTCCTCAAAGAGGTTCAGGCAGGCCTGCTTAATAGTTGGAAAAGAGACCACCAGGAAACATCAGAGCCATAGGATTGCCTGGGAAGTTGAAAAATATTCATGAGGAAAGTCATAGGAACTCCCTAATGCACTACTGGAGGTAAGCATGGGATGAAGCTTTACCTTGCACCTACAAATGAACAGCTATTAGACAGACGTATTGACCCCACATGGAATCACCTATTCGGTTGTCCGCAACTCCCAGCCTTCTCAAACAACCAAGAAACTTACCCTGGTCAATATTATAGAACAGGGGGCCAGTTTGGAAATATCAAAGGCCCCGACCACAGTGCCTCTGCTGGCCAAAATGGGCCATGGGGGGCCCATGTGCGGCTCCCCCAAGGCCCATTTTTGCCCTCCCCGGCCTTCAGCAGCACTCTGCCAGTCAAAAATGGGCCTCTTGGAGGCCCTGCAAGGGTCCCATCTCCCCCCCTCTCCCTGTCCGCTGGCTCACGGAGGAGAACTGCAATGAAATCCAGCTTGACACCCCTGGTATAGAATATCACCTAGAGATTTCAAAAGACCAATATAGAAGCACTTCTTTAAATCAAGTGACAGCCAAGGTCACCTGTCAGAGTAACCAAAGCCGTGGCTAGTTCTGAATCCATCTTAAAAGTGGTTTATCACTCAGTTAGGATTAGAATTATATTTTTAAAGTGTAAATCTTTGCAGCGAGTTCATACCTTACACTTCTATTTGAATTCCTAACAATGAGATCTTCCACATTCGGGAAGAGGTATTGTCATTCTTTGTATATACACCTTGTGTCTCTTTGTGTTCTCCACCACTATTACAGTAGAACATGTTTCATTGCACAGTCCCAAAATAACAAAATTATAGTCTGTAGTTTCTTTTAACAGCAGGGACTAACAGAGTTTAAGCCTTCCTCAGCTACCAACTAATAAACACCTAGAAGGCCAAGGAGATATCACCCTTGAGAGAATACCTTCTATTGTGGTTCAGTTTAGACAGCTAAGGTCTCTGGGAAAATTGCATGCATTCTTGCTGGGTGGAGATATTTTGTGTGAATCCATGCAGTCCATCATTTGAAACACAAACATGTTGTACTACATTCCAAGTGACGTCCCAATATTATTTGCAGCCAATTTAAGGAAGACGTTTAACCAAGGATATAATAAAGTCAGCGATAAAGCAAACAAGACTGTGCATTGTATTGAAAGTAACTTCTCCAGGGTAGCTGGACTAGTTTAGCTAGTATTCAACTAGTTACGCTGGTGCTGAGTAATGCATTAGTACTACCAGTGTGTGGCAAATTATCATATTTTGTAGAAATAACTTATAGATTAAAAAAAAAGCAATAAAGCAATAGTAATTTTGCATTACTATTATGTATAATAGTTTTAGTGTCTAGGATTTTGATAGGGGAAAGATCCAAAATTCCCATTAGAATGTGGCAGCATGGAAGTTTTTAAGTAAAACATGGCTTCCAAAGCTGACACAGTTGTTAAATTATTTGAATCCCACCACTGGGTAGAATGATAAGACATATGGGGGGAATAGGACAATTGGAGTTGTACATGTTTTATTTATTTGATTGATTGATTTTTGTCAATTGCTTACAAGATAATAGGTATAAGTAAAAACATAGTTATGAATACATGGATACATATAAGAAAAATAAAAGAAATAAAAGAAACAATAGGACAGGGACGGTAGGCACGTTGGTGCGCTTATGCACGCCCCCTACAGACCTCTTAGGAAAGGGGTGAGGTCAATAGTAGACAGTCTAAGGTTAAATTTTTTGGGGTTTGGGGAAGAAACCACAGAGTCAGGTAGAGTATTCCAGACATTGACCACTCTGTTGCTGAAGTATTTCCTGCAATCAAGTTTGATGCGATTAACCTTGAGTTTGTATCTATTGTTTGTTCTTGTGTTGTTATGGTTAAAGTTGAAGTATTCATTGACAGGTAGGACATTGCAATGTATGATTTTATATACTATACTTAGATCGGACCGAAGGCGGCGTAGTTCTAGGTTGTCTAGGTCTGTAAATAACGCAGTCTGTTTCTTGGAAATAGATAAACCTTTTTACATCATGCCTTTGCCAAAAATAAATAAATTCCAGTGTTCACAGTGGAATCCATCTGAAAAAGCAATAAACTCTTTAGCGATGTTGATGTGATAAGAATGCTGTCCTGTCATGCTCCAACTATCTCAATAGGAGCTGCTGCTAGTTTCCTACCACCCCTGTTCCTTCTTTTGTTTTGTTTTTCCTTTTTCTAAGTAATTTTGTTCTGGAGTAACTATTTTAAAGGACACTATTGATATTTTTTTAGGTATCTGTGAAGTATTTATTGACACAAGAAACAGGAACTGCAATAAAACAATAATGTAAAGGACCCAATGTCAAAGCAATGTGAGAACAGAAAACATCAGGAATCAAATATGTCTCTCCAAGTTATGGGATTAGCTTTGTTTTAACCACCCCGCACCCCATTAAATTTAGCAGTTCATTAAAGGCAGGGGTGGAATAAGGCAGGGTTAACTACCGGTTCGGGATTTATGATGTGCTTCCCTGCACTGCGAGCAGAGAAGCAGCCTTTGAAACAGCCCTCTTTTCTTGTTTTTTTAACTGCAGCTGTGCCTTGTTCAGCAGCTGAAGTTGAAAAATCAGGAAATAAAGATCAGCTAAGAGCCTGGATGGGCAGGTGGGCAAAAACATCAGCAGACATAGAACCGGTTCTATGTCTGCTGCTCTTCAGAGCTACCGGTTCTACAGAGGTGGACAGAACCGGTAGAAACCCACCCCTGATTAAAGAGATATATGGGAAGAAAGCCAAACTTAAAATCCTAAAATAATGCTCCTGTGTTCCTATAATATTCAGAGTTAACTAGAAATCAGTGTAATAAAGTGTTTAAAAAAATATGAAGCTTTCCAGATATAATAGATTGTTACACTCATCATCCATAGTGGTCACAGCCTTTCAAAAAATGAAGTGAAAAATATTTGATCTTTGCCGGGGTGCTGTTTCATCAGGATTTGTATCTTAATGCTTTATCTATCACTTTACCTCTCCTTCTCCTTCTCTTTCTCCTTCTCCTTCTCCTTCTCCTCCTTCTCGGAAATTATATAAAATTTTAAATCTGGAGAAGAGAATAACAGAATAACAAAGATTTATCCTTATAGTCTAAACCAGGGGTGTCCAACCTTGGCAACTTTAAGACTTGTGGACTTCAACTCCCAGAATTCCTCAGCCAGCTGGCTGAGGAATTCTGGGAGTTGAAGTCCACAAGTCTTAAAGTTGCCAAGGTTGGACACCCTGGTCTAAACGATTAGATAATTATCTATTGAAGATGCTTTAAACTGCACCCTGTTTAAACGATGGAAATGACGACTTATGATTCTTCGATATTAGAAAGCTAAGATGGAAGGAAGGAAGCAAGGAAGGAAGGAAGGAAAAGAAGAAGACGGAAAGAAGGAGTAGGAGAAGCACTTATGTAGAAGGCTAGATGATATTTCTGGAGCTAGTACTTGTAACTGGTACTTGGATGCCTGTCATATTTATGAGACCACTTTCAAATTACTGAGCAGTGAAACCAGTACTGCAACTTAAAAAAAAAAAGTTATAATCTTAGGAATGCAAGTGACTGAAAAAAAAGTTAGTTAGAAAATTAACTGAACATCTTTCTAGTTAACTTTTTTCCATGATAGTATTTTACTTACATTTTTAAAATATGCCTTAACTTTTGGACCTTGGCACATTTTTGACAACAGTAGAAACTCTAAAGACAGTTTTATCCTCCTCATTACCTTCTGGGCAAACCTTTTTATAAGATACCTCCTCCCCATATAATTCTTAATTGTGCTAGCCTAGAATAACCTCAGCAGTCCAGGAAAAGGAAACACGTGAAGTATGGCTTTTAGGAACATGAATTAAACACTGCCATCTAGTGAATTATGCCTCCTTAAATCTCCTTCCCCCTCTTCCCGTTTCCAATTTTTCTAATGGAAAAGCTAGAGCAAAGTTCTCTTTATACTGATGGATTTTCACTTCCATTTTTTACTCCAGAGCCATCTGATCTGAGCTGCTGAGTTTTGCTGCCATCTAGGGGACAGCTGAGTCTTTGCAATTTAAATATGGTAACCCTACAATGCACCTGAAAGTTAATTCTGGCAAATTACAATCAGAGCTGCCATGAATTAGAAGTGAAATTAAGCAATACCACTATTGATGAAGGGTTTTGTTCTTCAACATCTCATAGAAGCTGATGTTGAGAAGCAATGACCTGACAATATCATTTGACTTCCCTATTTAAGAGAATTTTGGCTTCCCAACTCCCAATTCATCATCTCAACCAAAAAACACCCTAACTTTCTGACATTATGTCTCTGGCTGTCTCAGATGTTTTCTATTCTGATTGGGTACCTCAACCCTGCTAGTCTATACTAGACCAGTCCTTCAAGGCTCCAGTTTCTCACTGATATATTGGACCACAAACCTCATTATGGAAATTGTAGTCTAATCTGTATGGAAAGTTGGGAAAGACTGTCTTAAGGGTGTTTTTTTCATGGAAGGGAAACCAGATTGTATTGGTGAGCTTAAATCTTGCAGTAAGGGCCATGTATCAGATACAGCAGAATGCAGTACTGCAGGCTACTTCTGCTGACTACCAGCTGACTGCAATTGGGCAGTTCGAATCTCACCAGGCTCAAGTGACTCAGCCTTCTATCCTCCAAAATGAGGACCCAGATTGTTGGGGGCAATATGCTGATTCTGTAAACCGCTTAGAGTGGGCTGTAAAGCATTTTGAAGCGGTACATATGTTTAAGTACTAAGTGCTAAATAATTGTTTTGCGTCCTTCATTCTGGAATGAGAGAGAACAAATATTAACTTTCTTGTACTGATTTCCTTTCAGATTTTTGAAAATATTGCCATGCCCTTCCACATTCTTCTGTTTGTGAGGCTAAATAATATTCACAGAACTTCCCTATGTCCTGAGGCCTAAATCCTTTCAATTAGGCCAGCCATTTGGTACAAATGATGACAGATAGAATGTTCAAAGCAACACAATATTATGTGATAAGATCTGAAATGGGATTGAAGATTGATTTAGAAAATAAAGCAGGATGTAGTCTTGCCAAGTGCTGTTTTCCAGACTTCAGTAGAGTCTCAGGATCCTCTGAAGAGTTAAATGATTTCAGATCCAGCTCATAGAGGAAATGTTTGATCTTGGAGGACTCAATATAATAGCCTACTTGGAAAAAGAGCCTGCTATTGATTCAATTTATCTGAATGTTGCTACCATACAGTGTAAATAATATTAAGCAGATAAAGTAAGCACTGGTTGAAATAAAGCATCTCACTCTGTTCCTTATGCCAATCACATACTAAATAACTTTTTTCAACACTAAAGGTGGACTGGCTAACAGAAAAGGCACTGTGGTAAAAACCTTGGTAAAAGAGCAAAATACCCATTATGAAGAAAAATTAATGTGTAAACTATTAAGAAACAATTTAATTTGGACTGTTCTTGGAGTTGATTAATTTGGATCTGTTGGCCCAGGTCTGGATTAATTGCAGCCAAATACAATTATTCTTCAAACTGATCTAACACTTCTAGACAAAACTTGACATGGCTCCCATAAATTGGATGATTTATATTTACAATGTGTGAGGTAAGCAGGGTGAAAAATATAAATTATCCTTGTTCATCACATTCATTTATTTTCATACTCCCCCTATGTTTCTATGACAACATTCAAGACATGCATATTTTAATTTTACCAGGGTAAGGGAAAGCTTGTCAAAATTTCAAAGTTCCTTGATTTTATGGCCGAACATTGTGTCTAATGTACATAATAAATCTTCTCAGAAAAAATATCTGGGGGGCTTTCATCACAAGGAAGTCTCAGGGTAACCTTGAAGATGTTTTAATAGGTGCAGCTGAAGTTTAAAGAGAATTTTAACACTCCCTTGATTGTTGCAATATTGTTGTGGATGTGGGAATAAGAGGATTTTTGTATCTAGCAAGTTACGGCTTTGACAACAGCAGATGAAAGTGTTAATACCTTGTTAAACTCTTAATTTTGTATATATTCATTAAATACTGTACGCCCTATGCAAATCAGGAGTCATTGTTTAGTAGATGACGATTTCACCATAATGCATTTCATTTGGGAACAAATTTGAGATGCCTGTATAGCAGCTGATTAATATTTAAAAGTATGCTTGTGTCATTAACATTGGTGATAGTAACAATAAATAACTCAGCATGTAATTTTATTAGGGTGGTTTTCAGATGTTTGATCTTCAATAAATAAAAAATAAAAAAACTTTCTGCATCAATGTAACTGTCCCCAAGACATTATTTCTGGAATATAGAACAGAAATTTCCATAATTCTCAGATCAGCTTAGCCAACAGCAGCAACAGACAATGGTAAGAGTAAAATATGTGTAACACCACTGAGCTGTGGTGGCGCAGTGGTTAGAATATAGTACTGCAGGCTATTTCTGCTGATTGCTGGCTGCCAGCAGTTTGGCAGTTCGAGTCTCAACAGGCTCAAGGTTGATTCAGTCTTCCATCTTTTCAAGGTTGGTAAAATGAGGACCCAGATTGTTGGACGTAATATGCTGACTCTGTAAAACTGCTTAGGGATGTGAAGTGATATATAAGTCCAAGTGCTATTACTGTTTAATATTTTGGGGAGGTTAAGCTTTCAGGCATATTACACATAAAGCAGAGAAGGATTGGGAGCAGAGGTGGTATTCAGCAGGTCCTGACCAGTTCTGGAGAACTGGTAGCGGAAATTTTGAGTAGTTCGGAGAACCGGCAAATACCACCTCTGACTGGCCCCACCTCCATCTATTCTCTGCCTCCCGAGTCCCAGCTGATTGTCTGGGCCTTCTTTGGTTGCCCTGCACAGGAGAACGGAGCTGGAAAGCAGGTTAGTGGGGTGGGAAGGGAATGGGGATTTTGCAGTATCCTTTCCCTGCCATGCCCACCAAGCTACGCCCACAGAACCGGTAGTTTGAATCCCACCACTGCTTGGGAGAGATTGCAATATGCCAATTGTAAGGTTTAAATTACAATTTTCATAATTTCCAGACAGCAGATTTGGCCTAGTGCAGGGGTCCCCAACCTTTGTGTGTTGGTGGCCTGGCAGTGGGAGCGAGAGAGAACTGGGCAATGCGAGCAGTGGGCCGATGTGCACATGTGAGTGCTGTTCAACTTGTACAAGTGGTGGGCTAGTGTGCAGGTGCATGTGTGCACAGCTTGACTTGCGCAAGTTGAGCAGCGCACACATGTGCACAAATGTCAGCCTGCCTGCTGCTCGTGTAAGTTGAGCTGCATGCAAACATGTGCATGTCGGCTTGTCACACATGCGACCCAGTTCCAAATAGGCCATGGTCCAGAGTGGGCTGGGGTTTGGGGACCCCGGTCTAATGGTTAGGGCACCAGGCTGAAAAGCAGGTGACTGTGAGTTTTAGTCCTATCCATGGAAGTTAACTGAGTCACACTCTCTCTCAGCCCAATTTACCTCACAGGGTTTTTGTTGTGGAGAAAATAGGAGGAGGAAGGTGTGTTGGATATATTCTCTGCCTTGAGTTATTTGTAAAAATAATAAAGGCAGTTTTATAAATAATAAATAAATAAAAAAAAATCTGTTTCCTAGCCCCAAATGGCTAGAAATGATGCCATCACTTTTCAACAATCATTGTCAGAAGGGACTTCAAAAAGAGGATCTGCCTTTTTAAACATTCTATGTAGGCCACCTTTGAAAATCAGCTAGTCAGAGCAATTTCTATCCAGGAATTGTAGTCACTGTAATATAACACCAGGCTGGGAAATCTTTCTAAAGGGATTTTCAGGAATATTCTAGGTTTCTTCTCAAACCAGATGAGAAGAATATCGGAATACTGGATTAGGAGGACTATATCCTACAACATTTTCTGAACATTTTTAGAAGAACATAGTGTGACGCATCATCAGTGTTGGATATAAATGTATTTTATAAATGTATTGATTAGAAGTAGCCCAAACTTTCCCCCAAAGTGGAATGTTATTTCCAGTCTTGATCAAATATTGAAAGCTAGAGGCTTTCCTTAAAGATTCTGCTCCAATGTAGAGGATTTTATGTCAGGGTTTCTTAATCTTTTTATGGTAAAACTTATTTTTTTAATTTTATTTTATATTTTTTATTCCATTTTTATTATTTGTTTAAACACCTCAAGGTGGCAAACTTCCTTTTTATAAATAATCCAAGATGGTGAATATACCTGATACCCCTTTCTCTTCCTATTTCCCCCACAACTACAACCCTGTGACTCCTTTTCAGAAAAATGTGCTTAAATCCATAAAATAATATATTACATATATATTCTGTTTATAAAATATGTATAAAATAACATATACCACAAAGGAAAGTTATGCTCAAATACAGTTCTCAAAATAATATAACATAACAAATATATAATATTGTAATATATGTTCCTCTTTATTACATCCATTAAATCCATAACAAGACAATCTATTTTTAAGGCTATAACAATTTCAGATAATGAGATTTATTGTTGTTAGCACACATTTTTGGAGTCCTGGAGCCATAAATTACTTTGTTACCTGCATGTATTATTATAAATCTCTACATTTCAGTTTAGAGGTTAAAATAAAATTGTAGGAAATAAAATTCCCCATCCAAGTTCATGGATGCCTTGAGATCTATCAAGAAACCCTGCTCTGCACCATAATTCAGTGAAACAAGGAGTCTTTCAATTAAATAGCTATATACTGTATTTCAAAACACAGGCCCCAAAATATGGGAATTCAGAACTCCTATTAATATCGCTCAGTTCTCTATTACTGGAGGTAGTAATAAAATAATTAAAAATTAATGTTAAAAACTGAGCAACCTATATCATATGCATAGATAGAGAGAGAGAGAAGTCTAGTACTTATTTGAATTTCTAGAATTTGAATTTTACTTGTTTGAACTTCTAGATTTGGGATGGACAATCTGCAAGTTGTCTATGACCTCTTGCATTCATTTATGCCAGCACAAAGCACATCTTCAATATCCCTTCAATACAGAGTTGGTATTTAGCAGGTTTTGATCAGTTTTGGAGAACTGGTAGTGGAAATTTTGAGTAGTTTGGAGAACCAGCAAATACCACCTCTGACTGGAGAATTCACAGTATCCTTCCCCTGCCACACCCACCAAGCCACGCCACAGAACAGGTAGTAAAAACATTTGAATCCCACCACTGCTCCAATAGGCAAAAATTTCATCAAGCAAAGTTAAAGTGACAGTGGCATAAAGATCAGTCACTATTTGAAGTCCCAAGGACAATGTGAAATTGTTGACAGTGGGAGGTGGACATTACTGTATTATTTTCTGGAAAACTCATGATAGTTTACTGGACTGGGCAGACAATTCAGCATTGATACTAGAATTGAATAGGTTAGTCTTTACTATTCTCTTTGCTTTTTTCCCATTTGCTTTAAGTCAATGAAATATAAACTTATGGCAGGGGTGTGAAACTGGCGGCCTGCGGGCTGGATGCGTCATGCACAGGCCACGCCCATCCCAGCTCCGCAAAGGGGAAAAACGTCATGAAACGTCATGTGACAGGAACGTGACATGGTCAGTTTAACACCCATGACTTATGGAGTTCTTAGTGCTCTCTGAGCTTGGTTGTTTACTTGCAGATGTTTTATTATCCATCTAGTTAACGTCTTTAGTGCACTGAAGGTTGGATAACACCAACCAGAGATCACCAAGGATTCCATAGTTCAACCTTAAACCGCAAATATGCTCTTCTATTCAGAAGTAGTATTCAGCAGGTTCTGACCAGTTCTGGAGAACCAGTAGCGGAAATTTTGAGTGGTTCGGAGAACCGGCAAATACCACCTCTGACTGGCCCCGCCCCCATCTATTCTCTGCCTCCTGAGTCCCAGCTGATTGGCTGGGTCTTCTTTTGTTGCCCTGCACAGGAGAACGGAGCCGGAAAGCAGGTTAGTGGGGTGGGGAGGCGATTGGAGATTTTACAGTATCCTTCCCCTGCCACGCCCATCAAGCCACGCCCACAGAACCAGTAGAAATTTTTTTTGAATTCCACTACTGATTCTTGACTATTGCAATGTTTTTTACATGAGGTTTCTCTTGAAAACTGTCTAGAAGTTCTAACTTGTTCAGTAATTTGCAACCTTGATCGTGGTAGGGGGCAAGGAACCACACCTTTTGTGCTACCAAACTAGATCAGTAGCATATTCAATTTTTATTGTTGTCACATGCAGACATGATCTTTCTCTTCCCTCCAGATGTAGGAGATAAACTGAGAATGATATCATCTCCCAGCCTAAGAGAGAAGAGATACTTCTGTCTGGGTAGATAAGACTGAGTGACCATCTCCTTCCCTCAAAATCTGTTTAAGGATAGACAATTAATGTCAAAAATGACATTAAGAAAACAGAGAACATTAATTCTTTGTCATGAACAGCAAAAGGGGCCTTTCCACGTTAAAGATGAATTGTTGCACTGAAGAGAAGACCAAACATAAGAACATGAATTGGCCTCTAGGTGTCCCTACTTTCCTTTAAAAAAAAAGATATATTTATTTAAAAACTCAAACTACTTGTTTTTGTAGAGACAAGTTCCTATAGTTAGCCAGTTGGGACTTTATTGTACTGTACCTCAGACATTATCTACCTACCACACTGTCTTAGGGTATTTGATTACTGTTGAATCTAATGCAGGAATCTCTTTTTCCCCTAAAAATTGCTATTGACTGTTATGAAGGGTTTTTTTTTTCATCATACCGGACATAGTGTGAGAAAAGGGTTATTGTCAGAAAGAATATGGCATTTTTTCACATAGTATGATTTCAGAAAGGTGACAATCATAGGCTAATTCTGTAGCAACACATGAATGATGTTGGATTTATACTCTTTGTATTTTAGAATAAAAACCATGTGCCAGGATCATTCATTCATTCATTCATTCATTCATTCATTCATTCATTCATTCATCATCACATTTTTATACTGCCCATCTCAGCCAAGCGAGGGCAGCTTACCATAAAAACAGGTCATATCATAAAAGCATAAATAAGAGCAAAGTTAAAAACAAAATTAAAAGTTAGGGTTACAGTATTAAAAGTTAAAATGGTGGAGAACATCCTCATGATACCAGCTGCAGGTAATCCTCAACTTACGACCACAACTGAGACCAAAATTTCCATTGCTAAGCAAGAGAGTTGTTAAGTGAGTTTTGACCCATTTTATGACCTTTCTTGCCATAGCTGTTAAGTGAATCACTACAGCTGTTAAGTTAGTAACACGGCTGTAAAAGGAGTATGGCTTCCCCATTGATTTTGCTTTGTTAGAACAGGGGTCTTCAAACTTGACAGCTTTAAGACTTGTGGACTTCAACTCCCAGAATTCCTCCTCCAGTCATGTTAGCTCAGGAATTCTGGAAGTCGCACAAGTCTTAAACTTGCCAAGTTTGAAGACCCTCGTGTTAGAAGGTCACAAAAGATGATTGACATGACCCTGGGACACAGCAACCATCAAAAATATGAGCCAATTGCCAAGCACCTGAATTTTGATCACCCCATTGTGATGCTGCAATGGTTGTGTGATAAATGGTCATAAACAACTTTTTCCAATGCCATGGTAATTTCAAACATTCACTAAATGAATGGTTGTAAGTTGAGGATTACCTGTATCTCCAGAACTACCTAACATTTGTTCACCCCATCCCAATTGGCAGGAGCAAGTCTTAACACTCTTCCTGAAGGCTTATCTTTGCCTGGTGTGTGAAGGTTGATTTCTGTATAGATAGTGTAAATGAGAGACCAGACTGCTTTAAAACATAGCTAATATAAGGAATTAGAAGAGCTGCTAAAGCTGATCATATCATATGAATAAATACTGCATTTTAGCATCATTTCTTAAAAACTGACTCGAGGAACATTTCCTTCCTGAAAAGATGCTCAGGCACCCAATAAACACAAAATTAACTTTTCCATGAATTAAGGATCCATTTAAATATATAAAAATGTGACATGTAAATGAGCTTCCGCTCACATTCATGTATTTATTACATATTTCAGTTTCCTATTCCATGGTTCTTGAGCATCTATTTTAACAACCATTTACCAATAGCTGTTATGGTCTTATTATTTTATAAGGAACAAATTCAATCTTCTAATATAAGAGAGAGTTCAGAAATAATTAGATCTACAGTCTAATATCTAAAGTTAAAAATGTGTTTTAACTATTGCCACAACCAATTAAATAATTAAAACAAACCTCTAATCCAACATAATGATCTAAAATATACACTCCTTATCAACCCAGGTTCTCTAAGAAAATAATTGCTTTCCTCTTTTCAAATACTGTGTGGATATTCCCATAATGTTAACTGAGCCTGATTATATTGTATGGCATTCTTACATAGTAGCTTATATAGGATGAAGGGAAATTCTACACTTTCCAAAGTAGCTCTATCTAGCTCAGGGGTCTTCAAACTTCACAGCTTTAAGACTTGTGGACTTCAACTCCCAGAATTCCTCTTCTAGTCATGTTAGCTCAGGAATTCTGGGAGTTGAAGTCTACAAGTCTTAAACTTGCAAAGTTTGAAGACCCTTGATCTAGCTTATAAGATGTATTTGATTCCGAGATGGTCAACAAGGACATGTTGCTATAAGACAGATGTCAACCCTGAAGCTGACCTGACCGAGGCCATTTTGAGGTTTCAGTGTTGCCACACTGGAGCTGAGGGATAGGGAAGGGGGAATAAAGATAGTGGGGTTTGTAGTCAAAACAAAATACTTTCTCCTGGGAACCAAGGACATTCCCACAGGTAGATGAGAGAGGAAGAGCGACGTCACCTGACAACCGGACAGGACCTTGATTGGACCATGTGACTAATTGTTTGGGAAAAGGGAGAAACTTTTACTTTTAATTAGATGAAAATTGTGGAAATATTCAGAGTCGGTTTTCACCAGCTTATGCCAAGATGATACGTCCAATAAATCAATTCTTAGAGGAACCTACTTGCCTCTGAGTCCTGTTTGTTATGGATATATTACTTGGAACACTGACAGCAGAACTTACATATTGTGTGAACAAAGATACATTATTTGAATGGAGCATTACTTAAATTGGAAAATGCATTGGATCTGGAATGAAAAATTCTGGGAAGAGAAGCTTGATGAACAAGATGGCAAACTTAGGATGGATCTGGAGAGCGTTGGCTGTTGTATTTGTTGTTTTAGGTAAAAACAATGGTGTCTGTTGAGATAGACTGGAGAGGGTTACCCTGTTAAGAGATTTATCTGTTGAAAAGAGGCCAAGGTAAGATTCTCAGAACTCAAATAGGGCACGATACCCTTCTATCCTTTCATAAGAGCTTTAAGATATACAAGATATGGTTTGGGGCCCCAACAGGAGAACCGCATAGTGGAGGTGGTTGATCAAGTAACATCAGATCCCACCTCCCTCTACTCCACCTCTGTCATTAGATTTTTAATAGAATATCAGAGTTGGAAGGGACCTTGGAGATCTTCTAGTCCAACCCCCTGCTTAGGCAAGAAACCCTATACCACTTCAGACAAATCGTTATCCAATCTCATCTTAAAAACTTCCAGTGTTAGAGCACCCACAACTTCTGGAGGCAAACTATTCCATTGATTAATTGTTCTAACTATCAGGAAATTTCTCCTTAGTTCAAGGTTGCTTTTCTTCTTGATCAGTTTCCATCCTTATTGCTTCTTGTCCTGCCCTCAGTTGCTTTGGAGAATAGCTTGACTCCTTCTTCTTTGTGGCATTGTAGTGATCAAATGTTTGGCTTTAATTTATTTATGTTTTAATGAACTTGTATGAATACACTTTTTGTGACCGTAATCTACCCAGAGTTATCCTGTGGAGAGATGGATGACCAATCAATTTTATAAATAAATAATAAATAAATTGGGAACTGGCAGAGCAAAGAATTTAACCAATGAAGGCTGGGGGCTGGAGAAGCAAGGATTAGAGACACTACATTCTACCAGCCAACCACTAAATCAAAAGGCATTGCTGCTAGTTTGAAAGAAGGACAATGCTGGCCAGTATCTTAAGCCCCTTTAAAAGGGAATGAATATTCCCTTTTAAAATATTTCAAGCCATTATGATTATCTTCCAAGTGAACAGAGGAAAGAGGTGGCAATGGAATGCAATTATCTTGTAAATTACATTTGCAAAGCTATGTTGGGAGAAGCAAATGGAAATGCTATTTGTTTTAGTGAAACCGAGGGGGAAATGCATCAAGAAGTGTTTTTTCATTGTGCTTCTCCACAAATTATTATCCAAGCTCTTGGTAATCCTGTAATAGGATCCAACTGAGTTTTTCTGATATGCAAAATTCCAACCTCACTATCTTCAGATGCTGGATTTTGGATGCTGTTTATGTTTCTGGTTTGGTAGCATTTATTCCTCTACCACCCAATAATTTTTATTTTCCAACAATTTTGTGGCAGGAGAAGTTACCCGAAATATCAGTTCATTATATAGCCATAAATGTAATCCCCGAATGTCATTTACGATAACTTCATAAACGTATTTCTCTGTAATCTTTAGGGGGAACATCTAAACTGTAGTTCAGACATTGAAAGTTGCACAGTGAACTAAGCGTGGCTTTTCAATGAGAAGACATACCCATTTTAATTCTGTTTTTTTCCCAATGTCTTCATGACATTTCTTGAAATAATACAGTTGCCTGCCTACATGGATAGCAGTGCTTTTTCTTTCTTTGTACAGTCAACTTTGGATCAATGCTGAAAGTTTGAGCATTTATTTCTTGGGAATAAATCATGGGCCATGTACCATCCCCCAAGTAACTTCCCAATACTGCTTCACGTAACAGGATATTACAGAATAACAGAGTTGGAAGGGACCTTGGAGGTCTTCTAGTCCAACCAAACAAGACTCAGAACAGATGCTCAAAATCCTCTAGCATTTCAGAGTGTAGGCCAGGGAATATGTAGTACGTTGTGGGCTTGAAAGTGTTAATTTACAATAAGAAATTTGACAGCAAAATCAATCACCCAGAAAGGAAGTGGCCTTTCCTTCCTTAAAATGCATTCGAGGGGAGGCCAGGCAACCATCTATCAAGGGTGGGTTAATCTGGATTCTTAAGCAGGGGCTGGACTTAGTTGTCATGGGTTGGAGGGAAATGCCCTTGTCTGAAGGACATAAGTACAGTCTTTTTGCCAAAAAAGATAGAATGATATATAACTGCCCCCTGAAATGAATTGATCACCTGCAGAAGCAGCTTTCTTTATTTCATTAAAATTTTCTACCTACATATCTATCTCAGCGTTGTCAAACTTGATTTCATTGAGGGCCACATCAGGGTTGTGCTTGATCTTGGGGGGCTGGGATGGCCATGGCCAGCTCAACATCACTCGTGTCGGGGGGGGGGCGCCTGTGGTGGCCCAAGCGCTCTGCTAGCAAAAACAGAACTCAGGAGGGCCGTGTGCAGCCCCCACAGATCTACTTTTGCTTCTGCAACGGATAGATCATTTAGTTGTCAATTTTGAAATAGCAGTGGCAATAGCATTTAGGCTTATATACCACCCCAATGCTTTAAAACAGGAGTCGCCAACCTTTTGGACCTCAGGGGCCACTAAACTCATAATTTAAAATCCCGCAGACCAGAGACCCCGGGAAAATCCCCAAAAAAGTCTGCAGAAAATTCCCCACCCTGTTTTCCTACCGATCAATCATTCTTTATTTGGGATCGCAGGATACCATTTCCAGCTCTGTTCTCAGGGGGAGAGAGAAAGACTTTTGGCTTCATGCAAGGAAAGCAGCAGAAGTCTTTCTTTCTCTCCCCCAAACTCTGCCACAAATGAGTCTTTGTGAGACTTGTCACACCGGTGCAACCTCTTGAAGCAGGATGGCTTGCAGGGTCCCAAAGAGTCATTTCTGGCAGAGTTTGGGGGAGAGAAAAAAAGACTTTTGCTGCTTTCCTTGTGTGCAGCCAAAAGCAGAAGAAGAAAGAAACAGAAAGAAGCAGCCCGGTGGCCAGGCCAGGTGCATGGGGCAAGTTCTCCCCCTCTGCCCTTTCCCCCCTCCCCTCTCTACCTCATGTTGTTCACAATGCAAATGATGCAAGCCTTGTGTTCCCGCAGGCCATGTGGGTGGTGCAGCCTTGTGTTCCAGCACAGCCAGGATTAATTGCTTTGGAGGGTGTTTTGCGGGTGACATTTCTCTGTGGACCACCACAATTTTCTTGCAGACCACCTGTGGTCCCTGGCCCACTGGTTGGCGACTACTGCTTTAAAACACTCTCTCTGGGCAGTTTACAATGTAAGCATTATTTGCATATTGCCACCAACAATCTGGATCCTCATTTTACTGACCTGGGAATGCTGGAAGGTTTGAGTCAACCTTGAATCCCATTAAGATTGAACTCCAGGCTGTGGGCAGAGTTAACCTGCAATATTGCAGGTTTAACCACTGTGCCACCAAGGCTCCAACTGAAAGCCCTTCCTTCCTGGCTCTTGACTTCATCTAGAAGAGGAATGTCAAGCTGATGTTGTCACGGAGGTGTCACGTGATACATCGGAGCTTTTACCCCCCACCCTTCGCTAAGCTGGGTGTGAGCATGGCCAGTGCATGATGCATCCGGCCCAAGGGCCGGGAGTTTGACAACCTTAATGTAGAGGTTGGCTACCAAGAGAGGATAAAATATGTAGCTCAGGATTGAACTGTGGAGTCTTTGATGCTCTCTAAGCTTAGTTGCTTTCATTCATTTTCTTTAGCCACATTGGAGAGGGTCTCCATGAAAGATGGAGTTTTTGTTTGTTGTTTTACTTCTCTCTAGGTAATAAAACAGCAAAAATAAAATAACTGTGAGCAAACAAGAACAATGCAAGAAAATATTATCTGTAAGGACTTCTGTTACGGGGTTTGTTTATGAAATTCTATACTTCAAAAAGAAATGACCGCACGATTCAAGTATTAATAAGCAACAGATCAGTAGCATGATTTGTTTTTAGTATTTAGACACCTCCCTTGGTGTTCACCAGACTCTTGTCTCTTCTTATTTTAGTTTTATTAGGATTTACTAAGTTAAAAGTAAAAAAAGGGAACATCAGCATGCTGCAAAACACAACCTACAACATTCGTTTTGATTTGTTTTTCCTGGATTTCATGAAGGCCCTCATAGACATTTTTAGAAAATAGTTAGGTTGCTTCAACCCAGTGCCTTATTTGCAAATATAGTTATCTGTAGAGAGAGAGAGAGAGAGAGAGACACTCACAGAGAGAGAAATAAATAAATAAATTGATTGAGGAGGATAGGATCAGAATTGCAAATAACTAGATGATCGCTAAGCTGAAAACAACAAATCGGAGAGATCAGTGTCTCCACCATGCCTAAAATTTCAGATTTTTAGATCTAAAATCTTAAAAGTTTTCTAGATTTTGTCTATGATTTAGAACAAGGGTCTTCAAACTTGGCAAGTTTAAGACTTGTGGACTTCAACTCCCAGAATTCCTGAGCTAACATGACTGAAGGAGGAATTCTGGGAGTTGAAGTCCACAAGTCTTAAAGCTGTCAAGTTTGAAGACCCCTGGTTTAGAAGCACTGTAGGTAGAGATTAGCCTATCCTAAAACAAGTGAGTAATTTGCCTTCTGATAAAGTGGTGTTTTATGACTGATCTCATCCACCAAGACAGCCATTTTGTAAATGGTTATGTAATTGTATATAGTGTATATAGTTGCCAGTTGAAGTTCTCATTCTGGTCCTCTGTTGGAGCAGGGGGAAAATACTCTCTCCTGATTGGTTGTTTGGCTGATCAGTTCCCTATGAAAGGAGCTGTGTCAGCCAGGGAGTTCAGTTGCCTCACAGGCAGTATTGAATAAAGAGCTGTTAGAAATCTCTCTGGCCTCACCTCCATTCTTTGCCCAGAACTTAACATAAATCATGGTTAAAAATCCCATATGCATGTGCTGCTATTAATATAAATTAGGATGCACAAAGTCTATTCAAAGAAAGATAATCATGATATTTCCCTATTAAATGAGCTTATTTCCTGCCTTTTTATTATTATTTTTATAAACAACTCAAAGCAATGAATATATATCCATTACACCTTCCTCCTCCTATTTTCCTTTTGACAACAACCCTGTGAGGGCTGAGAGAAAATGACTGGTTTTCATGGCTAAGGCAGGACTAGAACTCACGGTCTCCCACCATTAGACCAAACTGGTTCTCTTACATGAGTTTGAATTTCTCCTGTGTCTTATGGCTGAATATTTAATACTTCTTCTGCTTCTTTATTTGTAATCATAGCAGACATGATTAGAAGGGCTCTTTGACATTAAAACAATCCATTAGTATGGCCATTATTTTGCATCTGCTTGAAATTCCAAGTGATAGTCATTATACAATCAACATAATGCAGAATACATGGAGCTTTTTATAAGCAGGAAAAAATTGGCAAGCAATTAAAGTGAAAGAATGGCAGAGGAACGTAAGATAGGGTCAAACATACTTAGAATCATAGACTCTATGTTTACCTTGATGTTTTAAGCCAGGGTCTCCAAACTTGGCAACTTTATGTCTTGTGGACTTCGACTCCCAGAATTCTTCAATCTGGTTGAGGAATTCTGGGATTTGAAGTCCACAAGTTGTAAAGTTGCCAAATTTGGAGACCCCTTCTTTCAGCAATGTTGTTTTGTAGGGGACAGGATAAAACCAAACAGGAAATGGAGGAAAAGGATTTCAGATGTATGATCCCTCATGGGATATGTAATGGCAGAACGCATGGGCTTGAGTGTAGGTGAGTCTTAGTTTGGATAGGCAATGGAAGACTGGCATGCTAAATTTTCAAAGTGAGGCTTCCACTGTACTTGCACTATAATTACAGGTAGTCCTCAACTTATAACCACAAAGTGTCCCTAAAATTTCCATTGCTAGCAAGATAATTGTTAGGTGAATTTTGCCCTATTTTATAACCTTTCTTAGCACAGTAACTAAGTGAACCATTGCACTTGTTAAGCTAGTAACATGGTGGTTAAGTGAATCTCGTTTCTTCATTAATTTTGTTTAATGTCAGAAAGTTCAAAAGGTGATCACATGACCCCAGGACATTCCAATCGTCATAAATATATGCCAGTTGCCAAGTGTCCAAATTTTGATCATGTGACCTCAGTGATATTGCAATGATCATAATGATCATAAGTGTTTTTCAGTGCTTTTATAACTTTGAACAGTCCTAAATAAACATTTGTAAATTGGAGGCTACTTGTATAGCTGCATATTTGACCCAGAGACTGAGGCAATAGGTTGGGTTGTGTGTTACTGAAGTTTTATCAAGTACTAATTTATCAGGTCCTAAAACTGTCTGGTTTGCTACATCAACCAAAGGAGGACAGGTACAGACTTCAGCAGATAGTTTGGACTGTAGAAAAACAGTTGCAACCAGCCTTCCTTCCTCTGAGGACCTGTATATTCCACAAGTCAGAAAGAGGGCTGAGAAAATATCTACCAACTCCTCACATCCTTGAAACATATATTATTTCAATTCCTCCCCTTCAGATGCCACTATAGGGCATTGCATGGCAATACAACTAGACACGGAGACAGTTTTTTTCTCCTCGTGACATCACTCTGCTAATCACCTATAATCCAGGGGTCTTCAAACTTGACAGCTTTAAGACTTGTGGACTTCAACTCCCAGAATTCCTTCTCCGGTCATGTTAACTCAGGAATTCTGAGACCCTTGACCTAATCACCACAGTACCATCTTATGTCTAAGGATACCCATAGAGTTTGGCTGTATTCCTATTATCCATCTCATCTTTTTTAATACTATTGGTATCTCATTAATATATTACTTTGTTGTTTTTATGTACACTGAGAGCTTATGCACCAGAGACAAATTCCTTGTGTGTCCAATCATGCTTGGCCAGAACAGCGTCCTGTTCTTTTCTGTTCCATTCTTTAGATAATTGAATTTCTGCTGTTTATGTTGTTGGGATCACAATTGGCACCAGACCAGCCAAGGTAAGGATTGAAGGAACAGAGCAGGAGATCTTTCTTCCTTGGGCCATGTTATGACCATGCAGAATTGCTCATCTTTATCTATATCCATACCTCTGGAATGAAACTTGTGCCCAACCACGCTACCCTACCAGCCAACAAAAAAGTATCTTCTCAAGATAGAACCTTTAAAAAGAGGAAATATTAACATGATAGGATTTAAATCATCTCCTGAGCTGTTTTTGTTTTCTGAAACTAAATTTCTTTTTAAGCAAGCCCATCCTAATAACCCTTGCCTTTTAAGGGATTTTTTTCTTCTTCAACTAGATGTATGGGAACAGAGAGGCACATCCTGCTCATTAAGATAAGAGGCAAAGAATTCATCCATCAACAATAAGAAATTCAATATGCTGTTAAGATGTAGAGTAGTGCTGGCGATGGAAAGAATGAAGCAACAAGAGAAATAAGGAAGTCATCAGAAGAACAGTGCAGCCAAGTCTTTAGACAGTAAACTCACAATGAATACTCAGCTGAATCAGGATTCTGTTCTTGGGTAAATGTATGAGACCATGAGATACTTGAGACCTCCCTTCTCAGGAAAATGAATATTTGAATCTGGTCCTTCCAGTGGAACCAGAAGCAATCCCCACATGGGGATCTACTGGAAAGAGCATATTCATAATGCACTGTGTGTATAATGTTCTTTCCTTCCATAATTTAGACCAGGTGATGGCAATGCTGCACTCCAGATGAGATCTCTGTGTTGGATGGTAGAAAGTTTTTATATAGTTGGCAAATCCACCGAGAGGCAGTTAGGAATGTAATTTTAAGAAGAAAATATCCTTGAAGCTAGTATTCACATGAAAGAAAACATGGGTAAAGCTTTGTTTAGGAAATTACGTAATGACAGGAAACTCAAAGTTCCTTCAGTGGGGAAAGAGCATGTCAAATCAAAACTGCAAAGATCTGGATTAGAAGAGAAAGAGAAATTGAACCAAGAGAGGGCAGGAAGGGACGAAACCCTTGAGACAACTCATCTAACCAATAGAAGGCATGTTATACCAAGACCTTCAAAGCAAGACAAAACCAGTAGAAGAGATAACAAGGAATCTCTCTGCAAGCTATTTTTTATATATTGCTCCTTAGTAGTCAGTAGGTTTATAGGCAGAGAAAGCTGGTCCATACTGGGTCCAATTCTAACAGGTATATGGTATTCAGCTCTGTTGGTTTGTTTATAAATGGCTGAACTCTTGTGGAGTCATAAATTCATATAAGATTTCTGTTGGGGCAGTCATAGATCATAAGATCCCATGACACTTTAACCAATGTAGTCATAGTAGGAATGATCCTCCTCTTCCTTTCCACCATGGGATGCCACCTTGTCAAAGAGATGGAGATTGAGGTCCATCATGGAACTAAGAACTATGTAAGCAGGCCTTCACAAAGAGAATCAAATTAACAGCATCTCCAAATGATGAACACTAGGAAACACATGTCCATATTGGCTCAGAGGTAACTGGTCAACAAAAGCCATGTCTGATCCTCTGACCCTCGTGTATCAGGTAACAAGGATGCAAATTACAATAGGCATGGTTCCTTTTGGAAGCAATGGTAAGGAACTTCAAAGCAACAGGAAGGAAACTGTCAACTAATGTCAGGCACAAAGGATCAGGACCCTACATTATGTTGAGTTTGAAAGATTTATTGCTCAAGTCTATACACAAGAATCTACACTAAAGCGCAATACTAAATTGGCGCCAAAGAAAGATCAACGGAATTCAAGAGGAGTTGGACTTGGACCATTTGTGGGACTATAATGACTTTAAGCTAATGACTTTAAGCTAACCCCCAGTTCTGCCTGCTCTTCTGTGACAACTGCCTCTACTCAAGAAATTACAAAACTCCGATGGAAGAATAATGAACTTCCCACAGTGGAGGAAGGAATTGTGAAAATGTCAGAATTGATAGAAATGGCAACCTGACCAGTTTGGTCAGAGAACAAACAGCAAAAACATTTTTGAAAAGGCTGAAAGCCTTATATGGACTTTTTTTCCTGACAGAAGACAATAAATTATTGATTTGTGGGTTTCAAGGCTAAGAACGATAAGGTCCAAGTGAAGGGGTGAAGGGACTTGTAAAATACTTAGGAAGGAGGAACAGTAAGAATGCAATTATCCGTTGAAAGAAAGTTGGAAGTCATTTTTATGCTTCTTAAATTGGTTTTCTTTTTCTTTTCTGATTTTTTTCCATTTACCCTATCATATGAAAATTTTCAGTAAATATAATTTAACAAATAAAGGAATTTCAAAACTATGTTATGAATCAAAACTATGTTACGACTTGTGGTTTCTAAAAAAAATGTGGGAATTCTGGAAAATGAAATTTCCAGCATTTATTGCTGACGAATCATAGCTGTATTCCAGTATTTGAGAAGTTGCCACAAAGAGGAGGGGGTCAATTTTATTTTCCAAAGCACCAGAACGCAGGACAAGAAACAATGGATGGAAATTAATCAAGGAGAGAAGCAACAAAGAATTGAGGAGGAACTTCCTAACAGTGAGGACAATTAACCAGTGAAACAGTTTGCCTTCAGACATTGTGGATGTTTCATCACTGGAGGTTCTTAAGAAGAGACTGGACAGTCACTTGTCTGAAATGGTATAGAATCTCCTGCTTGAGCAGGGGGCTGGACTAGAAGACCTCCAAGGTCCCTTCCAGCTCTATTCTGATTCTGATATTGCAACATTCGTAAGTGTGAAAACCAATCATTAATTACATTTTTCAGTGCCATTGTAACTTCGAATGTTCATTAAATGAATGGTTGTAAATAGAGGATTACTTGTACAGGTATACGCTGAAAAAAATGACTAACCAGTAGAACAGGCTACTGCTGTTACTTAGTTGCCTGGAGTTTTGCAGCCAATGATGTTATTGGTAAGCAGCATTTTTCCGAAAAGTGCAACATGGAAAAGTACCATCTAAAAATTGGCAAAATAGTGCGCTGCTTCTTTAATTTGATTGAACATTTCATCAGAGACATTTTGTACTCAGAAAAAAGCTTAATATGGAATAACCAATTAACAAACAATGAGAACAAAAGATTTTGCCTAAAAAGAAGAATGTTTTATTATTGTTGCAGTTCCTTGTCCTGCTTTCCCCCTCCAAACTAGGCAATTTTCCGTTGTACAGATTTCAACTCCCCAAATTCTCCATCCACCAGGGCTGTTGTTGAGAATTTTAGGAGATGAAATTCACACAACCTTGTGTGAATAACAGAATGCTTTTAACCAAGTACTGGATAAATAAATATTAAATAACAATATGAAGTTTACACTGGCCAGAATTGGAAACAACAGCATATTAAAAATAAAGTTAAAAAAAGGAAAAGAAAACTGTCAGCTGTTTGTCTGAGATTGAGGGGGTGAAGGATAAGATATCAACTCACTCCTTTAGCTTTAGTGAAGTATTTTATTCGTCTTCCACACCACCACAACAGGTAACAGCGATCAAATTATGTTTAAAGTCAGCTCTGGGTTGCAACGAAACCCAGAGCTGTATTTATACATGTGGATAACAATATAATTATTATAACCACCTTCCGTCTGGCTTCACTGCCTAACATCCGGCATCCTTAAATTAAAGAAACATGGTAACTGCACCACCTTGACATCCAGCCATGAATCATTATTATTACACCACTCCTTGTCAGGAAGCCGATGTTAGTTATTTGACGAATATTCATTATAGCGTCCACGTGGTAACACTAGGCAAGTGAAAGAATATGGTCGTATCACATCCTGGCTGTCTTGGCTCCAGTCCGTTCTTTATTGGAGTCATGACAAAAACAAGATAAAATATTACAAAAGGTGGTGGATTCATCAGCAGATAATCTGCCTAATTTTATTAACTGTAAAGTGACTTACAACCAGTTCTTGCACTTATGATTATTGCCACATCCTCACAGACATGTGATCAAAATTCAAATTTGCTCGGCAACAGACATGTATTTATGAGGATTGCAGTATTCCAGGGTCATCTGTGACCTTCCCAGCCAGCTTCTGGCAAGCGAAGTCAATGGGGATTCATTTAACAACATATAATTCAACATAACAACTGCAGAGTTTAGCTAAAAAACCATGCAAATGGGGTCGTAACGTTAGGCATGATTTACTTAAGCATTTCCTTGCTTGGTAAGAGAAATTCTGATTCCAGTTGTGGTCATAAGTTGAGGAGTTAAGTTCAGCCTCCAAGGGAAATCTATAACAGTTGTAACAGTCCCAGAGGGTGGCATTGTCAACTTTACTTTTTCATTAGCTGGTTGCAGAAAATCAGCAGGATAATTTACTGTCAATGGAATCCAACTCATCCTTCGGGTGTCTGGGGATTGCAAACAACGGCTGGGAAATTAGACCCCAGGTCAGAGTTTAGCAAACCCCTTTCCAGCCAAGATATCCACAGGGAATTAAATCTAGTGATATCCACCACTCTTTATATGAATGTTTCTATCAAGCTGTGTGTTTATTTGAGAAACTTGCATACCAAACAGCATGCTTTTAAAAGCTGAACGCAAACATGTGCATTAGTGCTAGCTGCATTTAAATAAAGTGTACATCAGGAAAAAAAACACACACAAAGCAAACATTAATATCGGTTATTAAAAAGGCAGACAAAGCTTCATAAATTGAGGAAATGTACGTCTCCAATTTAGCAGCGCTTTTAAAAACAGAATAACAGAGTTGGAAGGGACCCTGGAGGTCTTCTAGTCCAACCCCCTGGTCAGGCAGGAAAACCTATATCAGTGATGGCGAACCTTTTTGTTGTGGTGTGCCAAAAGCACACGCGCATGTGTGCCGGCACCCACAATGCAATGCCCCCTGCCCCCTTACCTGCACTGCGCATGCTCACTCCTCCCAGCAGATTTTTGGGCCGTTTGAGGCCATTTTCACCCTCCTGGAGGCTCGAGGGAAGCCTCTGGAGCCTTTGGAGGCTGAAAATGGGCCTGTTTCGGCACTTCCGGTATTTCCAGAAGACCCATTTTTCGGCCTCCCAAGGCTGCAGAGGCTTCCCTCGAGCCTCCGGGAGAGCAAAAACGGCCTCAAACAGGCTGAAAATCAGCTGGGAGGCATGCACATGTGCAGTGCAAGTAAGTTTGGCTGGAGCTCATGTGCCCGCACAAATGGCTCTGCGTGCCTGTGGCACCTATGCCATAGGTTCGCCATCACGGCAGTTCTGTCTTTAACTTTCTGGCTGAATATAAAGACAGTTAGATAAACTCTACAAAGGTTTCCATACAAAGTTTCTTTATTGGTTTGTAATAGGCATCCTCAAGGTATAACTCACAGTTATGTTGAGATTCATCCAGAGGTGGGATTCTACCAGTTCGCACCTATTCACTAGAACTGGTTTTTAACATTCTAAGCAGTTTGGAGAACCGGTTGTTAGAAGAAATTACTGGCCTAATCCTGCAAGGAAGGCAGGAAGGAAACATTCTGGTGTTGCTTACAGAAACTGCCTCTCCGTTAACCCTTATTACATTCTTGGCAGGACTAGACTTCCCGTCTCAAGAACTTCTCTGGAGTTTTTTTCCTCTTCTTTGCTGGTACTTTGCTTGTGTGGAGTGACCATTCAAAATTACAATGGCACTGAAAAAAGTGATGACCATTTTTCACACTTACGACTATTGCAGCATCCCCACAGTCATGAGAGGCCAGGCAAGAAGATGTGTGTCTCGATATGAGTGATACTGAGCTGGCCACGCCCAGCCAATAACGTGACCACCAAGCCACGCCCACCAACTAAGCCACGCCCACAGAACTGGTTGTTAAAAAATTTGAATCCGATGCCTGGATTCATCTAATGTCCAATCTTTGCATAGTCATCTTCATAGTGTGAAAATATGGTTATCTTCATCCCATAACGATCCAGCAAAGGGAAAGACACCAGCACAATGCTGGGGTCCAAGCAAGAATAAAGGAAACTCCCCCAACCCACCAAGGGTCAATTCAGTGACCAATCAGGATTACAGATGTGACAACATGACATGAACTACATCTCCCATGAGGCATTCCCTTAAGGGGACATCTCACAATTCCCAACTAACTTTATACTGTCTAACCAGCACAATGGCCCTGTACAATTTCAGACAAAGCAGACAAACAGACTTTGTGAAGGATAAAATAACACAAAGGAATCATGAGATGAGATATATGGCACTGTCATAGATTGGATGAGCAATCCTAAGCAAGAAGTGGCATCCTTTTGTTCTTTTGGAAGCTGGTTATGGTGGCTAGGGATTCTGGGAGTTGTAATCCCCACACATCTGGAGGGCAGTATGCTGGGGGGGTGGGGGGGGCAGAAGGTTGTCTTAATAGCTGTTTGGTCGGGAATGGAGCAGCTGTTTTTCCATTAAGGTCATTTCTTCCTAAACATTTCACTGTGGTGATAACCCCTCTATCAATATTCTCCTTTCAGATGCTGTCCTGTGCGTATCTGCTTTGTTTGAGTGTTGCCAGGTTGGTCTCCTTTGGGGAAAAGCAGCTGTAGCTTTGATTCCTGGGTGGTAGCAGCAGAGGAAGGACAATGTTTATTTCATCCGGATTTTAAAATTATGCATCTCATCAGTCTTGAGGGATAGGAAGCGCAGAGTTCTGTCTGAGAAGATTCATATGGAATACCGAAACTGCATTTTGAATTAAGCGCTGAAGGTCTGTTTTGAAGTGCTGGGTGCATTTTTATAGTAAAAGCAGAAGATTTACTCTGCTTCTCCCTTGGGACCCTGCTGAGATCGGATCAACACAGAAGGAGCCATTGTGCTCTATCTGGGCTACCCTGCAGCATTTGTTGAAGCATTTGTTCAACTCGCTTTGGGCCCACTTCAGCAACTGTGTGTGCCTCTTACACAATCTTCCTGGGGAATTTCACCTGACCTGCTGATCTTTAGGAAGTCTTCAAAGAAACTTGCCCTCCTAGCAGCCGCTTCATAGAAAATTCCTCTCTCCAAAGAATCAAAATTTGCTTCGGAGTTTATAAATTTTTGTTCTTTTTGTTCCCAGAAGTTGGGATGACTCAAAACATCCTGCAAATTGACAGGAGTGGCATGAGGACAAATGGGCAAATGAACGATGACAATTCCAGACAAAAAGACCAGTATACAAACAACTCAAGGTGTTGTTTTTTTTTAACAGATTAACAGAGTTGGAAGGGACCTTCTAGGTCATATAATCCAACAGCCACCCCTCCCAAGCAGGAGATCCCCATACCATTTTTGATAGATGGCAGTCCAGTCTCTTCCTGAAAGTTTCCATTGATGAATCTCCCATAACTTCCGAGGGCAAGCTGTTCCACTGGTGGATTGTTCTCACTGTCAGAAAATTTCTCCTTACTTCCAGGTCAAATCTCTCCTTGATCAGTTTTCATTCTTGTCTGGCCTTCATTTTCGGCCTTGGAAAATAGCTTGACCCCTCACTCTCTGTGGCAGCCCCTCAAATATTGGTTGGAACACTGCTATCATGTCTCCTCTGGTCCTTCTCTTCACTAGACTAGCTATGCTCAGTTCCTGCAACCATGATCAGTTCCTGCAACCGTTCATCGTATGATTTAGTCTCCAGTCCCCTAATCATCCTGATTGCTCTTCTCTGCACTCTTTCTAGAGTCTCAACATGTTTTAAATATGTGGTGACCAAACCTGGATGCAGTACTCTAGGTGTGGTCTTACTAAGGCTTTATAGAGTGGTATTAGTACCTCACTTGATCTTAATTGTATCCCACTGTTAATGCAATTTAGGATTGCATTGTATTTTTGGATTGCCGCTGCACACTGTTGCCTCATATTTAATTGGTTGTCCACTAAGACTTTTGTTTCTTATGTTGCAAATCCACCTGGACCAAACCAAGTGTGGAAGAAAAGGAACATCTGATTTTTCCAGAAGCCGCCTTACAGCGTACTTTCTGGATTTGCCATTCAGTCCTGAGTCACTTTGGCAACTGCATGAAATATTGCATCCTTTATATAACAGTTCTTCGTGTTTGTATATCAAAACCAAGTGAACCTGCATCTCCCTTCCTTAGAGACAGTGTCTTGCAATCCAAAACACCCAGGAGAGGGGAGGAAACCTGCTCAAAGAGATTGATATTCTACTCGGACAGTGGTTAAATATCTCCTAATTACGGGCAAAATTAGGATGCTTAGATAGAAGAGTATTCCCAAGTGACAGCCTCAGACCTCCAGCTCTTTGCATATGAATGGCTCTGCCAAGTAAGTATCCTGTTAGTAACAAATAACAGCCTTGCTTTCCTCTGGTCCATCAGTTAGCCTGTCAAATGAAATCAAGAGACAGGGAGGAGGGAACTCTTGGCAAAAAGGAACTGAGAACGGACCACATAGATTGCCTCTATTGCTTCCCTCTTGCCTTCCCTCCCTGGGTCCTTTTTGGAAATCAGCTCTGTTGACAAACACAGCTAATAGCTTGCACATGGTGCAATGGATCAGAAGTTCAGAGGAACAATGAGGATCTTGAGAAATTACAACTGGAATCACTATTTTTCTTGGCAGGAGGCCTGTTGAAGTCTCAGCCTGGTATGAATCAGCAAGACCTTCCTGAAGGCTAAGCTGGTGACAAACTGCTGATGGTACAAGCCAGAATATCACAAAGGAAAAAAAAAAGACAGTATTATTTCTTTTGGAAAGGAAAAGGAAACTATCCATTGGTCCTATTTTTAATTACAAAAATGGCTGTGAAAAGTGTTACGAACTAAGCAAACGCACTAGTTTTAAATCCTAATAGTTTTACTTCCACAGCAGGCTCGTAATCCTGCACTTCTCATTGGCCCGCAGTTAGCAGATCGTGATTGGTCGTTTCCGACTAGTCTGATTGGCTGATAGCGGGTCGCCGCTGATTGGACGCTTCCAACGCGGCAAACTTAAATCATTGGACACTGTGACAGCAGCCAGCTCTATAAAAGGAGCTGCTGCTGCCCTAGTGAGTTGTTCTCTTTCTGAAGTCACTAATAAAGAGTTGAGTCACTATCCGATGCCTCGTCTCCATTCTTTGCGCCCACTCCTCCAGATCTAACAAAAAGTGTATGAGGTTGGTTTTCCATTCCAGTATTTGGGCACTGTTGACTTAGACGCAGGGTGTCCAACCTTGGCAACTTTAAGACTTGTGGACTTCAACTCCCAGAATCCGCCAGCCAGCAAAGCTGGCTGAGGAATTCTGGGAGTTGAAGTCCACAAGTCTTAAAGTTGCCAAGGTTGGACACCCCTGACTTAGAGCTTTAACATGAAATGATCATGTTGGATGGGCATCACTCTTGATAAAACATTATCGATGGACACCCTTTGACTCTCGAATTAAGTTCTTAAACTCTTGACAATTCCTAAACCTCTTTTTATAACAAAATAACAGAATTGGAAGAGACCTTGGAGGCTCAGGCAGGAAACCCTATACAATTTCAGAAAGACGGCTGTCCAATCTTTATAATGCCTTGGTAAAACCACACTTGGAATACTGCATCTGGTTTTGGTTGCCACAATGTAAAAAAGATGTGGAGGTGGAGACTCTAGAAAGAGTGCAGAGAAGAGCAACAAAGGTGATTAGGGGACTGAAGGCTAAAACATATAAAGACCAGTTGCTGGAACTGGGTATGTCTAATTTGATACAGCAGCAGCCAAAAAAGCTAATGCAATCCTAAATTGCATTAACAGAGGGATACAATCAAGATCAAGTGAGGTACTAATACCATTCTATAAAGCCTTTTTAAGACCACAGTTAGAGTACTGCATCCAGTATTGGTCACCACACTATAAAAAAGATGTTGAGACTCTAGAAAAAAATACAGAGAAGAGCAACCAGGATGATTAGGGGACTGGAGGCTAAAACATACAACGAACGGTTGCAGGAACTGGGCTTGGATATAGTAAAGAGAAGGACCAGGGGAGACATGATAGCAGTCTTCCAATATTTGAGGGGCTGCCACAGAGAGAAAGGGGTCAATCTATTTTCTAAAGTGCCTATAGGCCAGACAAGGAATAATGGATGAAAACTAAACAAGGAGAGATTTAACCTGGAAATAAGGAGAAACTTTCTGACAGTGAGAACAATCCACCAATGGAACAGCTTGCCCTCGGAAGTTGTGGGAGCATCATCACTTGAGACTTTCAAGAAGAGATTGGACTGCAATTTGTCAGTAATGGTGTAGGGTCTCTCGCTTGGGCGGCAGGTTGGACTAGATGACCTACAAGGTCCAACTCTGATTATCTGTTATCTGTTATCTGAAAAGAAGGACGAGGGGTGACATGATAGCAGTGTTTCACTGTTAATGCAGAACAATGAATGTTCCTTTCCCTTCTGATGCATCCTTTTAGTCAAGACAGGTACCCTGATTCTTGGTCAGTGAATTTCTTAACAAGGCTGATTCCAACAGACTTACCCAAAGCCCCTGGATCAGTGGACATACTGCTTCTGTAGTACGTGTGTACTTCCATTACATGTTCTGCAACATTTCAAACATGGATGGGGTCTGCCATACAGAAGCTGGTTGCTTAGAAAAGGTTGTTTTGATACACAGATGTTTTGATGAACATCAAAGGGAACCCAAAGGAAACATTTAGCAGAAATTCTCCTTCTTTCCCTCCTTTGTGAAATTTGGCAGGACACCCTGAACCTAATGGTTGGGGTGAATTGAAGGAGCACCTGCTCAAAACACCAAAATCATCTACTTCCTGCATTTCCTTTCCTTTCATGTTACAGACTTTGCTGATTAGAGATTACCTCTGACCTTTTCACCCTCAGATGATTTTCACCGAGCTTTATTTTATCTTCTTTTTTTCCTTTCTTTTTAAATTAAATTTTATTAAGCATTTTTCAACAATTTAAAAACATATTTACATTTCCAACAACATTATGACATTGCCAACATTCATGTTTGCATCTCAATTGCTATGTTATTTTTATGTCTATTGTCTAACTAAATATACCAGGCGTCCCAGACTAACTAATACTCCATTTCATTTTTATCTTTTAACTCTAGAGTCAGCCTGTCCATCTTTGCACAGTCCAGAATCTTTCTTAACACTGTTCCCCCCCAGATCAGGAATGGGATTCTACCAGTTCTCATCTATTCGCTAGAACCGGTTGTTAACTGTCTAAGCAGTTCGGAGAACCAGCTGTTGGACGAAATCTCCTTTTGTTTTTTCCCACCCTTATTATATTCTTGGCAGTATGCCTAGACTTACTGTCTCCGGAGGAGGTTTTTTTTTTCCTTTGCTGGTACTTTCCTAAAGGGGAAGGGTTATTTTAAGCTTTTTACACTGCTCTTGGAAGGAAATACTCCCCTGGAAATATTTCCAGCCGCATGCAACGATCAGCACTTTGAAGAAATAATTGAATAACGAAGCAGAGCTGCCAGAAAGAAGCTTTTAATGACAAGGAACCAAGATGAGTGACATTCAGCAAGGCTTCTTGATTAGCTAGAAAGATTGACATTCAAACGTGAGTTTACATACCCTTTCTGAGTTTTGGTCTAAAAACTGGTGACCATTCAAAGTTACAATGGCACTGAAAAAAGTGACTTATGACCATTTTTCACACGTATGACCATTGCAGCATCCCCACTGTCATGAGAGGCCAGCCAAGGAGAAGCGCCCCTCGTGAGTGATGTCGAGTTGGCCATGCCCACCCAGTCACATGACCACCAAGTCATGCCCACCAACTAAGCCACGCCCACAGAACGGGTTGTTTAAAACTTTGAATCCCACCCCTGCCCCAGATGGTATATTTTCCTGTTTCCAGTACTGTGCATACACAATCCTGACCACTATAAAATAATATATACACCTGTCTTAGTATGATCCCCCCTAATATCCTCTTATTGCACCATTGTCTTAATTAGGTCTTGAAGTAGTAGAAAATAAAAGAAAACCAAGAAAAAAGCATTTATTTAAATACTGAATTGTTTAGGAACTCAAGGTGGCCTATGTAATGTTTCTTTCTCCTGTTCTTCCACATAACATCAACCCTGTAAAGTAGATGGGGCTAAAAGCGGCTGAACAAACTCACTCAATTTCGTGATAAGAGTGGATGTGACCATTGCAAGTCCACCACCACACAGTGGTGTAACAACATTACGGATACTCCTCAACTAATAACCATTTGTTTAATGACAGTTCCAAGTTACAGGATCCAATCTGGGTCAGTCACAGGAACCAGAGGTTTAGTCTTCCAAGCTTTTGGAGTCGTACTGGACTCAGCCATCTTCAGGAAAGTTCTCTCTCCTGGAATGTGTCCTTTGGGCTATTCTATGCATAGTATTTATGTGGTGCCTGATTGGGTGTGGGTTATTATTGTTAAGCCTGGATTCCCCAACGGGTGTTAAGGAAAACAAACTAAACAGAATGTGCAGCGAAGTCAGATAGGAAGACAGGTAAATGTGTGAGATAAGCCTTCTCGTTAACACGCAGTAAAAATACAGATACGCTTGTGCTATCAAAATTATAATTTATTCCATTTAAGAATTATAGCATAGTCATTATAAACAGTCCATTAGTCATATACCAAATTCAGTCAAGTCTTGTCGAGGATACTCTAATTGCAAAGTCCGTGTGGAATAGCCAATGTCAGTACACATATAATAAATCTGTCCAAAAACTTATCTTCTCTCCGTTGAGAAATATCTTCAAAGTAATCCAACACTTCTTCTCCTCCCCGATCCAGCAAGAATGCAGTCTTCAATAAGCCAGCCAGTAAGAGCCAGAGAGTGCTTTGCTGCTTATATAGTACTTTTACAGCTGCACCCTTAATTACATTCCTTTAGCTTAAAGTCACATACACTTTATCTGACAAACCATGATTCATCATTTTATTATCTTTACCCAAAACAGTTAGGGTAAAACAATGTTATCCCTAACAATTATTGGTTGATTGGGGTGTTGATGGCCAGTTATTATGTCATTGGATGCTGTTTCCTTGTGCTGCCAAGTCTTAGGCTCCTAAGCTGGTAGTAAATCAGCACTCCTGTTGACTGACAAAGGGCCCATTTCTCAGGCTTCAATCATTTCCCTGGCTATCTTTGTACCTGCTCAGTCAACAATCTTAGTAGATGAATCTTAATAGCAGCCATTTTACCAAGACTTAGCAATAAGTGCCCTACCCATGAGTTGATAGACCATGATAAAAAATAAATATCAGATGTTTTCCATGTCCCCTTTTCCATATCACTGCAGAATTTCTGCCACCCACTACCCAACTTAGCAGATACCGTGTGACTGATATTTCACATAAAATGAGTGAATGCCTTATTTATTGTGCACACATGGCTTCCAGGCATGACATAAGAACTGAACCTGGGATTGTTTGTGTACCAGGCAGATGCTTAACCCGAAGTCTTTGATCTGGATCTTCTCCTTTCTTAGTTTTCTAAATCTGGAATCCCTCACGAATTAGAATACAGCAAAGTTTTCATTTGATGTGTAAAACCAAATATGCAATTCCTAGTTGAAGATATGAAGGAAGAACCCTAATAGCAGTCTGTAAGTATTATCTGCAGCATATTTTATAAACCCTTGTAACAAGATCTCCGTGTGTTTTAATAACTAATCAAGGTCTTGTTGAAACAGATGGTTCCTCCTAACCAGAAATTTTGTGTGTGGCAGAAAGGCACAATCATGCTTAAATTAAGTTTTTTATTTGTTAAGTAACGTGAGCAAAATAAAATAAAATCACAATATAGTTAATATACCAGCTGATTGTCAATCATCTCAGTGTGTTTATTGGTCAAAGCTATGGGAACCATGGATTTTGTATTTAGTAATCCATCTGTAATTCTGCCTTTATATGTGAGAAAGTCCAGTTGCTAGCTGTTCTCCTTTTTAAATTAAAAATTTTGTGTGTCGTGAAGGAACTCAGATGATTTCAGAAAACTTCTGTAGGTCTCGCATGAACTATTCTCCCATTATCCTCCTATTTCTCATCTTAAAAATAATTCCTATATAAAGCAAGAACAAATGCTGGAGGAATGATGACGCTTACATTAATTTCTAGCTATTGCATCTTGAGTTCCCCCTAGCTTCAAGCTAGAAACCTTTTTCACAAGGACAAGCAACATTTAACAGAATAACAGTTGAAAGGGATCTTGGAGGTCTTCTAGTCCAACCCCCTGCTGAAGCAGGAGAGATTGGTTGTCCAATCACTTGTTAAAAACCTCCAGTGTTGAAGCACCTACAACTTCTGGAGACAAATCGTTCCACTGGTTAATTGTTCTCAATGTAAGGAAATTTCTCCTTAGTTCTAGGTTGGTTCTAGGTTTGATCAAACAATGTATCTCTATGTTAGATGGATTCCTTATTGCAATTATTTCTCTCCTATATGTACAAACCATAAAGAAGGGATATATAAGGATCTATGAAAATGAAGGTGAAGGTATTATGTTTTTCTGGTTCCCACTTCTATGTTGTCCTGCGTCATAATTACAAAGGAGTTTCTAACACGATCTGATCACTTGCATTGTCCTTTCTTGGGAATTAAGATAGCCTAGAAAAGCTGCGTAAATAGAGATATAAAATGGATTGGATAACAGCAGCAACCACTTTCAAGGGAGAAATTAAAAAATCAATCACCAACCAACACTTTTCCATTGAAAGGGATGCAAATTGAGTAATAATTCGACCATTAGTAAAACTGCTTATTGTATTTTTAAACAAATATAAATGAAACCATTAAAAATGAAGCATAATTTAGAAACATGTTTTTCATTTTCGTGTGATGCATCTGTTCAATCTTTTCCTCCTCCCTTCGAAGTGCAGATGTTTCCAACATTCTAGTTTGGCCTTCACCTCTTTCCACCTGCTTCCTCTCACAGTTCCTGCCAATAAAACATCCACCAACACTCTGGATTAAAAGCTTGATGTAAAGCATTTTCTGAAAACACACTGCGATTCTTCTGGTGCACTCTTTCTCCTACATAATAACTCCATAATGTTCTAGACTGTGTTCTACTCATACCCACTCAAGAGTTTAGATGTTTTCCTGGACTGTAGGCATCAGTGGTGGGTTTCAAATTTTTTTACCACTGGTTCGGTGGACATAGCTTGTTATGTGCGCTTTGTGTACGTGCACACATACTTTGCGCATGCTCCAAATGTGCACTTTGCACAGGTGCAGAGGTGTTTTGAGTCACCTCCTGCAATCCTGCACTCTCCCTAATGCTTCAGCAGCTGCCGCACGGCAATTGCTGTGCCGTGCAAAGCATCTGTGCTTCAAAAGCAGGATATAAAGGTCAGTATTGGAGCCCGGGTGGGCAGGTGGGCCCAACAGCAGGGAGTTGGAGAGAACCAGTTTGGTCTCCGCTGCTCATTGGCGCTTCCCAGGGGTGGGATTCAAATTTTTAACAACTGGTTCTGTGGGTGTGGCTTAGTTGGTGGGCATGGCTTGTGGTCATGTGACGGGTGGACATGGCTTGGTGGTCATGTTATTGGCTGGGCGTGGCCCACTCAATATCACTCACATCAAGGCACGCATCTCCTTGCCTGGCCTCTCGTGACTGTGGGGATGCTGCAACCGTCGTAAGTGTGAAAAATGGTCATCACTTTTTTCAGTGCCATTGTAACTTTGAATGGTCACTCCACAGAAACAAAGTACCAGCAAAGGAAGGAAAAAAAAAACTCCAGAGAAGTTCCTGAGATAAGAAGTCTAGTCCTGCCAAGAATGTAATAAGGTTTAACCGAGAGGCAGTTTCTGTAAGCGACACCAGAATGTTTCCTTCCTGCCTTCCTTACAGGATTAGGCCAGTAATTTCTTCTAACAACTGGTTCTCCGAACTGCTTAGAATGTTAACAGCCGGTTCTAGCGAATAGGTGAGAACTGGTAGAATCCCACCCCTGGCGCTTCTGTTTCAGGAGAACCAGGCTGAACCGGTAGAATACCACCACTGGTAGGCATCTGTAAGCAGTAAAACAGTCTCATTTGTCAGTTGTGACAAAGTTCACTTCCATTCCTTTCTCTAGGACAATGGTCTCCAAACTTTCCGGCTTTGCAGACCAGCGGCAGGGGTGAGGTGGGGAGAGCGGATGTTTCTGGGGAAATGGTGGGCACACACACATTTGCCTGCTGTCAGCATTCCGAGTCACACACCCACTGAAAGCAGAACTCTGAGACAGGTAGATTCCTCAAAGAACATATTTATTGGATACATCATATCGGCACAGCCGGTGAAAACCAACTCTAACATTTCCCGCGGTTTTCACCTAATTAAAAGAGTAAAATCCCTCCCCTCCCAGGTGTCACCAGTCACATCCAATTAGGATGGGTTGCAGGCTTGTCTCCTCCTTCAACAGTCACCTGTTACAATGACCTTGATTCCCACAGGAAAACTTTTTGTTTTGACTGCTAGCCAGGCTATCTACTTCCCCACCCTCCCTTCCCCCTCTCAGGCTTCATGGCCACTATGATGCAGCACAAGATGGCTTCAGCTAGGTTTGCTTCAGAGTTGACAACTGTTGTTTGTGCTGCCTGGTTCCAAATGGCTGCAGCCCGGTACCAGACCATGGCCCTGCGGTTGGGGACTCCTCCTTTTAGGACTCCTGGAAGTTTTCAGTATGTCATATAATATTCTGCAGATCTGATCACTTCCCCCTTGACTTGAAAGTCAGGAAATGTTTGTGATGATGCTAGTGGACTGCTTCTCACACTTAAACAAATGCAGAGCGAGACTCCTATCACTTGATTTTGGTGGGTAGGGCCAGGATCGCACCTTAGTTATTCAACTCAGGTGAGATAAAAAGATGGACGTGGGTAGGACAAAACCATATCTGGTTTTAATAAATTTCATCTTAGTTCTAGATCAGAGTTCCCCAACGTTCACTGCTCACTGCCATTTCTGTGGCCCATTAGTGGGCTGCAGCTCACAGGTTGGGGACCCCTGTTTTAGATCAGTGTTTCTCAACCTTGGCAAATTTAAGATGTGCAGACTTCAACTCCCAGAATTCCTCAATGTAGCATGCCTGGCTGGGGAATTCTGGGAGTTGAAGTCCACACATCATAAAGTTGACAAGGTTGAGGAACATGAATATAATTGTCCTCAGCAGATGGCAGCATCTTTATAGATTCAGAACCAGAAGTGGTATTCAGCAGGTTCTGACCAGTTCTGGAGAACCAGTAGCGGAAATTTTGAGTAGTTCAGAGAACTGGCAAATACCACCTCTGACTGGCCCCACCCCCATCTATTCTCTGCCTCCCGAGTCCCCAGCTGGGTCTTCTTTGGTTGCCCTGCACAGGAGAACAGAGCTGGAAAGCAGGTTCGTGGGGTGGGGAGGGAATGGGGATTTTGCAGTATATCCTTCCCCCAGGTGTGGAGTGGGAATGGGGATTTTGTAGTAACCTTCCCCTACCACACCCTCCAAGCCATGCCCACCAAGCCACACTACGCCCACAGAACCGGTAGTAATTTTTTTCTTAATCCTACCACTGTTCAGAACTGCAGGCTAGAGTCAAAAGATATCTCAGAAGGAAGCACAACATTCATTCCCACACTGTGGTCAAAACAGCGGCATGAACTCAAAACTAAAGCAGACTTTCCTTTTTAAATATGGTTACACTCAAGTTATTTATTTTATTTTTTAGTTGATTTGATTTGTCAATCGCTTACAAGATAATAGGTATAAGTATAAACATGAGTAAGAATACAGAAGATAGGTACGATTAAATGGGGACATTAGGACAGGGACAGGAGGCACGATGGTGCACTTATGCAAGCCCCTTACAGACCTCTTAGAAATGGGGTGAGGTCAATAGTGGATAGTTTGAGGTTAAAGAGGGTTTGAGGATGTAACTACAGAGTCAGGTAGTGCATTCCGGGCATTAACCACTCTGTTGCTGAAGTCATCCTTTCTGCAATCGAGTTTGAAGCGGTTTACATTGAGTTTGTGTCTGTTGTGTGCTCTTGTATTGTTGCGGTTGAAGCTGAAGTAGTCATTCTTCCTTCTGTCGCATTAAGAAAAATATAACTTGAAAGGGGATTAGACCAGGAGATCCCATGACACCTTCCTGCAAAACTGTGTATAAACTCATCGATAAATGAAATACAAGGCAACATCAATGAAATGCAAAGAATGAATATAACAGCATGGTCTGGAAGCAGGGTAAAAATAATGGGGCAAGATTGCATTAATTAATGTAAGAGATGGCATGCAACCATATGGTGATAGAGCCAGAGTTGTATAATGTGGTTAAAAAAAGAAAGAAAGTTAAAAGCCAATGCCGTCCTAGGCTGCATGAATAGGTGGATAGTATCAAGGTCACAGGAAGCGTTAGTACCACTTTTTGCTGTTTTTATAAGACCACACTTGGAATACTGCATGATACAAAAAAGATTCCAGACTCTTGCAGGGAAGAGCAACAAAGATGATTAGGGGGCTGGAGGTTAAATCATATGAAGAACGATTGCAGGAACTGAGTATGTTTAGTTTAATGAAGAGAAGGACCAGGGTGACATGATAGCTATGTTCCAATATTTAAGAGGATGTCACAGATAAGAGGAGGTAAACCTATTCTTGAAAGGACCGTTGCAGGGGAAGGTTACTGCAAAATCCCCATTCCCTCCCCACCCCACTAACCTGCTTTCCAGCTTCGTTCTCCTGTGCAGGGCAACCAAAGAAGGCCCAGACGATCAGCTGGGACTCGGGAGGCAGAGAATAGATGGGGGTGGGGCCAGTCAGAGGTGGTATTTGCTGGTTCTCCAAACTACTCAAAGTTTCTGCTACTGGTTCTCCAGAACTGGTCAGAACCTACTGAATACCACTTCTGGTCCAGAAGTCATAGATGCTCCATCACTGGAGATTTTTAAAGAAGAAATTGGACAGCCATTTGTCCAAAATACTGTAGAGTCTTCTGTTTGACCAAGGGGTTGGATTAGAAGACATCCAAAGTCCTTTCCAATTCTGTACTCTGTGGTGGTTAAGGCAGTATTTCCCAATTTTTCACATTTAACATGTGTGAACTTCAACTTCCAGAATTTTCCAGCCAGCAAACTGTTAGGGAATGTTGAAAATGAATTTCTCCGGTAATATCACACTACTAACTAGAGCATACAAAACATTTGCTAGACCAGTATTTGAATACAGCTCATCAGCCTGGAACCCACATTACGTATCTGATATTAACACAGTTGAGAAAGTCCAGAAATATTTCACAAGAAGAGTTCTCCACTTCTCTACTCGTTGTAGAATACCTTATGCTACCAGACTTGAAATTCTAGACCTAGAAAAGCTAGAACTACGCCGCCTTTGGTCCGATCTAAGTATAGTATATAATATCATACATTGCAATGTCCTTCCTGTCAATGAATACTTCAGCTTCAACCATAACAACACAAGAGCACACAATAGATACAAACTCAAGGTTAACTGCACCAAATTTGATTGCAGGAAATACGACTTCAGCAACAGAGTGGTCAACGTCTGAAATAATCTACCTGACTCTGTGGTTTATTCCCCAAACCCCAAAAACTTTAACCTTAGACTGTCTACTATTGACCTCACCCCTTTCCTAAGAGGTCTGTAGGGGGCGTGCATAAGCGCACCAATGTGCCTACCATCCCTGTCCTATTGTTTCTTTTATTTTTCTTATATGTATCCATGTATTCATAACTATGTTTTTACTTATATCTATTATCATGTAAGCGATTGACAAATCAAAATAAAATAAAAAATAAATAACCACATCAGTAGTTTAGCAATGAGGCAGCCACAACTTCCTTAGATTTCATTTTCTCTGGAGTTTTGGGTCCTAGTTTTGAACACATTTCGTAAATTAGCCCATTTGAGGTACTTTGGTTCAAAAGTTGTGGCCCTAAGAAACAGAAGATACAGTGACAAATAATTGATTACCAGTTTTTTGGCAAATCTTGGTGAAGGTTTACTTGGAGATGCTGAAATCAAACCAGGTCACCCATTCAGTCCTGATTTTTCAGTTTTTATTAATTGATAAAGAAATGTTATTTATTGTAGTATAGAAGATAGAAAGAATGTTAAAGAGAATGAGGGAATCTTTCAACTCAGAGATTAAACTCTTGTATTGTTGCTTCAACCACAACAAACTTGATTGTTAACTGCTCCAAACTTGATTGCAGAAAGTACGACTTCAGCAACAGAGTGGTCAATGCCTGGAATGCACTACCTGACTCTGTTGTTACATCCTCTAACCCTCATTCCTTTAGCATCAAACTATCCACTATTCACCTCACCCCATTCCTAAGAGGTCTGTTATGGGCAGGCATAAGTGCACCATACGTGCCTCCCGTCCCTGTCCTATTGTCCCCTTTTAATCGTACCTATTTTCTGTATTCTTACTCAAGTTTATACTTATACCTATTATCTTGTACGCGATTGACAAATCAAATAAATAAAAAAGAAAAAAGAAACTGGAACTGGAATGTAAGTATTGTTTGCTACCAACAGATGCTTGGAGTTGATTAGGACACTAAAAAATTAAATAGCCAGTGAACTAGGATTTGATTAAAAATACTTTTGGAAGGAATAACCCAAACACTATTTGCAAATCATTGTGCCTAATTTTTTCTCAGTTAAGGGTTTGCTTGTTTGTTTTATTACAACAGTAAATTATGGAAACTTAGTGGTCAGCTCCAAAGAGCAAAATTGTCAGCATGCCCACAATTTTTGATATTTTTTTCCAAGTATTGCATTGTTCAATCCAGCATGTCAGTGTTGTTATTTTTCCTCTCTGGCCCTTTGTCATTGCAATGGATTGAGGAGAGATTCAGAATACTGACTCAGGTGTTTATCATCTCAGCATCTTCTGTTTATGATCAATATTCCATTTTGTACAAAATGTGGGGTCCTGTTTTTTAAATTTGTGTGCCAAATTTAACACTTAGACTTCTACTGCATATTGCAACCATTGTAAACCAGTATGAGAGGCTTTTGTGGACATTCTCACAACACAATTGGGAGTGGGAGCAGCACGTGGAGTAGGAGGAGGGCATACAGGTAGTCCAGAGGTGGTATTCTGCAGGTACTCACCAGTTCTGGAGATCCGGTAGTGGAAATTTTGAGTAGTTCGGAGATCCGGTAGCGTAAATGTCGAGTAGTTTGGAATACCACCTCTGACTGGCCTCGACCCCATCTATTCTCTGCCTCCTGAGCCCCAGCTGATCGGCTCGGTTTTCTTTTGTTGCCCTGCACAGGAGAATGGAGCTGGAAAGCAGGTTAGTGGAGTGGGCAGGGAATGGGGATTTTGCAGTAACCTTTCCCCAGGAGGGAGGTGGAAATGGAGATTTTACATCAGTGGTAGTATTCAATTTTTTTTACTACCAGTTCTGTGGGTGTGGATTGGTGGGTGTGGCATGGCTTGGTGGGTGTGGCAGGGAAGGTTACTGCAAAATCCCCATTCCCTACCCACCCCACTAACCTGCTTTCCAGCTCCGTTCTCCTGTGCAGGGCAACAAAAGAAGACCCAGTCAATCAGCTGGGACTCAATGGGAGGCGGAGAATAGATGGGGGCGGGGCCAGTCAGAGGTGGTATTTGCTGGTTCTCCAAACTACTCAAAATTTCCGCTACTGGTTCTCCAGAACTGGTCAGAACTGGTGGAATACTACCTCTGATAAGAAGAGATGAAGATGTTGCCTTCTGAGTCAAACTTCTGCATCGTAGGCCAAGTCAAGCTCTACAGAAGACTCCCTCATCTTGGCTCCTAGTTTATCAGATTCTCTACTCACAGAGAGGTGCCTTGGTTCCTTGGTCTATTTTCAGTTATAATCATTTTATTTAGTTTTCTAGCTGCTTCTGGCCTTTCATTGTTTGAGATGGCTCCAGATCCTGACATTTTCCCCCAAGGGACAGGCCAATTTGAGTATTCTGGGAATGGTTTGGGAATTCTCAGAAGTGGATTGTCTGGAAAACAAAGCCATTTGTGATGTTCTGTAAATAATTGCACCACTCCCCAGAGTGCTTGGATCTCTCTTTCCCAGGTCAAAATTCCAACATGGAATATTTTGTCCATCTCTAGACCTACTTTCTTTAAAAAAAAAAAATGCTTCTCATTTTTGGCTCATGGTGATGGAATTAATTGCTTGGAGCATATTTATTTATTTATTTAAATCTACCTGCTGCCTGAGTCTCAATGGCGTCTTAATTAGAAAAGCAAAATAAATCCGTGGTAAACAAAGAAGTGTGAAGATCGACTAAGCAAAATACAGGCAGTCCTCGACTCACAACTGCAACTAAGCCCAAAATGTCGGTGGCTACATAGAATAACAGAGTTGGAAGGGACCTTGAAGATCATCTAGTCCAACCCCCTGCTCAAGCAGGAGAGTCTACATGAGACATTTGTTAAGTGAATTTTGCCCCATTTTACAACCTCACTTGCCACGGTTGTTAAGTTAGTAACACAGTCGTTAAGTGGATCTGGCTTCCTCATTGATTTTGGTTGTCGGAAGGTCGCAAAAGGGGATCCCATGACATTGGGGCACTGCAACTGTCATAAATATGAGTCAGTTGCCAAACAGCTGAATTTTGATCATGTGACCATGGGGATGATGCAATGGTTGTAAGTGTGAAAAAAGGTTACAGGTCAATTTTTTTTTCAGTGCTGTTGTAACTTTGAATGGTTCACTCAATGAACTGTTGTAAATCAGGGACTACCTGTACTTACTCCCCAAAAGAGCCTTGGTGGTGCAGTGGTTAGAGTGCAGTAATTGAAGGTTACTCCTGCTTACAGCCAGCTGCCTGCAATTTGGCCGTTTAAACCTCACCAGGCTCAAGGTTGACTCAGCCTTCCATCTGTGATGACCCGGGGCATGGCACAAAGGCAACACAGTCACATAAGTAAGAAAAGTCCCTTTAATACCACCAACTTTGCCCTCAATGTCCAGTTACCTTTGGCTGGAGAAAAAACTCTCCCAAGAACAGTCTTTAAGTGGAGGAAATTCAGTCTGAAAACAAAGTACATATAAACTGTAAATAAAAATCCACACAAACCACACTGCAGCAATTAACTGGACAGGGCAGGATAAGGAATTGCAGACTTCAAAGGCCAACAAAACACACACAGTTGGGAAGACGCCAGGAACCCAGATAAGCCTCAACCATAAAAGATAACTCACAATTTGCTTCCCACGAGTTGCCGTGCGTAAACTCCCATTTAAACTCTGTGTTCCCAGCTGCAGCTAATGAAGGGAATCAGGGCACTTTCCTCCTCCATAAGCCATGCAACTCATGTTGCTCCCTTCTCCCTTCCTCCCTAGGATGAAGAGGGGGTGGGCCTGGATCCTCCTCTGAATTACCTCTGCCTTGCTCTACCTCTTCCCTGCTCTGCCCAGCCGGACTTTGCCCTTCCCCAGTTTCTTCCACAGTCACCAAAGCCACACTCCCACTCTCTTGTCAGCTGCTCGGCCTCCCCCTCCGAATCAGATTCTGACAGGGGCATGACACCATCCTTCCGAGGTGGGTAAAATGAGGACCCAGATTATTGGGGGCAATATGATGACTTTGTAAACCACTTAGAGAGGGCTGTAAAGCACTATAAAGCGATATATAAGTCTAAGTGCTATTGCTATTGCTAAAGTTTATATCAGTACAGATTCATCAGGCAGATGGACCAGTGATATGAGTTGACGTGAAAAAAGTTCCTGAAGACGGATGATTTGAAAGCTGTGCCTGACCCAAATGACAACCTAGGAACCATCCACCTTTATCAACAATCCAATTGCTGTTATTTATTTTCTGGGCTCCTGCAGATGGATCAAAGGCGTACAATTACTTCTCTTGAGGTTTCATTATTCCCCATGCTGAAAGCAAACCGCAGCTGGCCAGTTTACCTTCTATTGTTGTAATGAGACCTTACGTTCCAGCAGCATCACAAACGTTGTGTTCAGCATGCTGTTACTGTGGACATGGGGGAGAGAACAGCTTCTAATTTTCCACAGTTTATACAAATGGTAGATCCTCCCTGCTGTGTGTTCCTTTGCCAAAGTCAGTAAATCTTTCTCTCTGGATGGTCACAGAGTTTACGAAAGAAAAAGAAAAAAACGCCATCTCTGTTAGACTTGACTCTAAACACTGCAGGAAAGTTGCAAGCTCCACGTGCACCCACTAGTAACACCACTGTTGAGTAAAAAGGTGCTTTTAGAAATGAGCTGGCAACGAATGTTTGTGGTTTTAAAAATCCAACACATTTACAACACAAACCTTTTTTATTTTTATTTTTCAGGGCTGTCCAGAATTTGCAGATTTTTGTGTGACCTGAACGGTAAAATAAGTAAATAACTTGTGTAATTCTATGGTAATCCTCAAACAATCCTCAGACTGCAATCTTAAGTCACATATTAAGTCATGGAGCAGATGTGCTGTTAAGTGTTCAATAACGATCACCCTGAAGTTCAGAGCAAGTTTTTGAGCTGCATATGCAACAAAATGATGAAGAAGCAATCTGAGTTGATAGAGTGAAGTAAATCACTTCATAATGTAGATTAATGTTTTTGTGTTTAAGGTTTCCTTTCATTAAAAAAAAGTCTGCCTGTTTTCAAGCAAATATAAAACTAGCACAATAAGAAATCTGGCTTAGAATATTTGCTCTTTTAAAAATGCATTAGAGTTTATTGTAATACATACAAAATACAAATGAAACTAAAGATCAGAAAGTAAAGGGGAAAGGGGAAATTAAGGAAAGGAGGGAGGAAAGAAGGAAGGAAGGTGAAAGGAAAGGACAAAAGGAAGAAAGGAAAGGAAGAAAGCAAGCAAGCAGTGACTTCTGATTCTTTTTGGTGCAACAGAACCAAAAATGCAACTGCAATCTCAACTTTTCCTTACACATTTCAAGCCAACAAAATTATTGTAATCATCAAAACCTAAAAACAAATTTTCATTTTTTTTTTTGTTTTGAGCATAAAGTCCAGAAACGCTTTCCAAGTGGCAACAAAACTGGGTAAGTCCTTCTTGTCAGTTAAATAGTTAGCTTTGCCATCTCTGCCAACTCCTTCACTTTTTCCATCCCTTCATTCTTCCATTGTAGGAATTTACATTTTCTTTCCATTTTTGAGCATATAGGAGAACATTTAGTCCTGATAACAAAGCGGTATGCTTGGAAGGCGTTTGTTTGCTTTTACTTGCATTTGATTGCCACTTTATTCTGGGCTGGAATAACCATATCTCAGGTATCATGTCCAGTATTTTAAGAAAGATTCAGACAACCTGGAATAGATTTAGAGTAGGTCGATGAGTATGGTTACTTTGGTATGGTATATCCACATTAACCATTTTAGCTGCTGCTGTCCTGCAATCATTCTGGCTTAATTCTAAGCCTGTTGAAGAAAATCCTGTTAGGGCTGAGATAAGTTGGCAACAGTTTGAAAGATATTCAGTCTGGATTACTGATTGTCATATATTCCAATTAGACAATTCCACTTCTGGCATGCTTTCCTACCTTTAAGTTCCTTAATGGCCTAGCACTTCCCTTCCTCTGGGCAGGCCTTCTTTGATATGTACTGTATACTCTTATGTACATGTATGTGCACATGAATGCACCCATACATTCAGATACAGAGACAAATCTACAGATACAAGTTTAAAGCATCAAAATGCAAATACAGGCAGTCTTCGGCTTACATTGACAATTATAGGATTTTAGAATAACAGAGTTGGAAGGGACCTTCTAGTCCAATCCACTGCTCAGGCAGGAAACCCTACACCAGGGGTCCCCAACCACCGGTCCACGGACTGGTACCGGTCCGTGGAACAAATCCTACCGGGCCGCTGGTTTGCTGGGCGCCGCCATCTTGTTTTGATGAAAAAGTGCTTCCGGTGAGCTTTTCCGGTAGAAAGCTCACCGGGCACTTTTCATCAAACAAGATGGTGGCGCCCTAGTGAGCTTTCCTGAAAGCGATTTCTACCCTGAAAAGCTCACTGAGCTAGCGCCGCCATCTTGTTTTGATGAAAAGTGCTTCCGGTGAGCTCACCGGAAGCACTTTTTCATCAAAACAAGATGGCGGTGCCCAGCTGATGCTGGTACCGGGCTGCGGCGCCCAGCTGATGCCGGTACCAGGCCGCGGCATAAAAAGGTTGGGGACCACTGCCCTACACCATTTCAGACAAAAGGTTGTCCAATCTCTTCTTAAAACCTTCCAGTGTTCAATTGTTCTGTCAGGAAATGTCTCCTTCGTTCTAAGCAGTTTCTCTCCTTGATTAGTTGCTTCTTGTCCTGCCCTCAGGTGCTTTGGAGAATAGTTTGACTCCCTCTTCTTTGTGGCAACCCCTGAAATATTGGAAGACTGCTATCATGTCATCCCCTAGTCCTTCTTTTCATTAAACTAGACACACCCAATTCCAAATTGAGCCCCAGATTTCTGTGGTTAAGTGAGACATTCGTTAAGTGACTTTTGCCCCCATTCTACAACTTTTCTCAGCACAGTTTTTAAGGGAATCACTGCAATTGATAAGTTAATAACCGTTGATTTTGCTTGTCAAAAGTTTGCAAAAGGTGACCACAGCAACCTTCATAAGTATGAACCAGTTGCCAAGCACCTGAATTTTGATCACATGATCATGGGCAAAGGTTGTAAGTGGGAAAAATGGTCACAGGTCACTTTTTTTTTTTAGTGCCGTTCTAACTTTGAACAGTCACTAAATGAACTTTTGTAAGTCGAGGGCTTACATGAAGGCACAACCAGAACTTCTTTCCACCATGATTCTATATTTCCCTTTGTCATTGCTTCTGAAACAGCACAGGGGTTACAAACTTTGCATAACAAATTTGTATATTGAGGCAGGGATGGTTCTTTTTAAAATTACCTTACTGAATCGCGTTGAATAATCGTGTCCTCATTTCTTTCGTTCTCCTGGCCCATTTTCTGTTCTTTCTCCAGTCTTGGCTAATTCGATAGAATTCATGTTTATTGGAAAGCTGCAACTGAAATTAACAGATATATTAATCTCTGGCAAGTATTCCAATCCCAATACCCGGTCACCAAATCCTCAAACATTTCATATTCCAGGTAGTCCTTGATTTACAATCATTCATTTGGTGACCATTCAAAGTTACAAGGGAACTGAAAAAAAAGTGACATTATCTTTTTTTACATTTATGACCGTTGCAGGGTCCCCATGGCAGTGGTGGTATTCTACCGGTTCTGTCCGTTTCTGATGAGCAGCGGAGTGTCAGGTGAGGCTCATTCAAAATCCAAGAAAGAAAACCTTAGACTCCATCGTTATAGAGAAAAGGACTTTCACTGAAAATTGAAGTGGTAGCATCCGAAGAATACAAAATCTGAGGCAATAGCCACGGAAATCACATATAGAAAGTTATCCCATGTTCCCACCCCTAAGAGTTCAAACTGGCCATCCAATCTGAGAAGTGTATAATATCAAGTGGAGCATCTTTAGGTGGCTTCACACATCTGGCATGCCAAAACTGTTGACCTTGGCCCAGAGAGATAAGAAACTACACCTGCGCAGTAAGCAAGTAAACATAGTCAAGGAAACATCCCAATTTTTACATTTCACCAACTTAAACCTCCAGCATCCTTCCCCCCACGAAGCCCAATTATTCTTCCCTCTCCCCGTTTCTATGGCAGCTGGAAAGACAAGCGGAAGAAGGATTCTTGGAGGCTGACATGGAGACCAAACTGGTTCCCTCCGCCACTCTGCTGTTAGGCCCACCCGCCCATCCAGGCTCCCATACTCACTTTTATTCCCTGCTTTTGAAGCGCAGCTGCTTTGCGCGGCATAGCAGAGTGCTGTGTGGCAGCTGCTGAAGTGACAGGGAGAGTGCAGGCTTATAGGAGGTGAGTTGGAATGCCTCTGTGCCTGCGCAGAGTGTGTGTTTGGTGTGCATGTACACGCAAAATATGTGCACATGCGCAAAGCGCACCCACTAAACTGCGCCCACCAAACTGGTGGTAAAAATCTTTGAATCCCACCACTGCCCCATGGTCACATGATCAAAATTCAAGCACTTAGCAACTGACTCATATTTATGACGGTTGCAGTGTCCCAGGGTCATGGGATCACTTTTTGCGATCTTCTTCTGACAAGGAAAGTCAACGGGGAACTCAGAATTGATATTTTACCCTGGTTATAACTTTCTTTTCTTCAATCTTCCAAACTTGCTTGAATCTTCCATAAATTGTTATTCCCAGAACAGGCCTGGTTCTGTTTATTTAGCAATTGGGGTTCCAGGATTGAGATTAAAGTCGTTGGCAGTTCTTCAACAAAACAATTATCTTCTGTAAAGTGAGACAAGTCATTATAGCCGGATTTATTATGCTGCTCAGAATAGAAATCCTATTAATGAAATAACTGGGATCCTATTCTAAGTTCCTTTTATTTTACTCCTGTTTATTGCTTATGATTTATGAATATTCTCATCTGCTCTTTCCCTGAAGCCAGCTAGTTGGAAGAGAGAGGAAGGTGGTGTCAGAAATAGGAAGATAATCATAAATATTTTCCCAAAAAAGTTCCCGAAACCACAGATTGTGGCCCTCTTCCACAACCTATTTAACTAGGTCAACAAAAGGATGTGGAATCACAAAGTTAGGGATATAAAGTGGGGCCAATGGCTCTCCCCACCTCTAATCCAAATCCAGGTAGGCCTTCACCTATGATCCCCATGGAGCCCAAATTTCCCATTCCTAACCAAGACAGTTGGTAAGAGAGTTTTCACACATTTTACAACTTTTTATGCCACCGTTGTTAAGTGAATTGCTGCTGTTGTTAAGTTATTGTTAAGTTAGTAACATGGTTGGTCCCCATTGACTTTGCTTGTCAGAAGGCCCAGGGGTAGGATTTGAATTTTGTAACTGTTCTGTCGCGGGAAAAGATCTGACTCAAGACCAGTGTGAATTCAGCTCTTTATTTGCTCTCAGTAACTTCAACAAAACCGGAGCCGCGGCAGCCTCTTTTATAGCGGCTGCTGGCGGCTCGTGGCCAATGACGGCTCCTTAAACTTCCCGCCGTCAGGCGGACCAATTACAAAACATTATTCAAGTATTCAGTATGGACCAATCAATAGGCGGCATTGGCGGACCAATCAGAATGTAGTATTTCGAGTATGTAAAGATACATAACAGTAACAACTGGTTCTCTGGGCGTGGCTAGGTGGCCATGGCCATGTGACTGGGTGGGCGTGGCTTCTTTTTTTGGCAGCATTTTGGGGCCTTCTGGGCATCAGGGAAGCCTCCTGGGGGGCGTTTTTGCTCCCAGAAAGCTTCCCTGGGGCCCAGGAAAGCAAAAATTGCAGGGGGGGACAGGGGGGGTGTTGCACCCCCCTCTATTTTTTGCCTTCCTGGGCCTCAGGGAAGCTTCCTGGGCAAAGCAGTAAGTAAGCGAGGGGAATCCCAGCACAGCTGATCATAGGAACAGCCGATTGTCAGGAGGGGAAAAAATGTAATACCTTAAGGAGTGACTGGGCAGAGAACAACGCAATCAGCGATGTTATGCATATGTGCAATGTTGTGCATGTGTGATAAGGACTGATTGGGAGAGGAGGGGCGGGTGGAGAGGGGCAGGGCCAGCCAGGGGCACGATTTGCCAATTCTCCGAACTGCACAGAATAATAACAACCGGTTCTATAGAACCGATTCGAACCGGTAGAATCCCACCCCTGAGAAGGCTTCAACAGGGGAATCACATCGCTATGAAACCATCATAAATAGTTGCCAAGCGTCTGAATTTTTATCACATGATCATGGGGATGCTGCAATGGCCATAAATGTGAAAAACAGTCATAAGTCACTTTTTTCAATGCTGTGGTAAATTTGAATGGTCACTAAATAGCCTATGGAGATTCTCAGTCATCCAGGTCATGGTTGTCCCAAAGGTGATTTTTTCAAGAGGCAACTGGACTGTTAACTCATAAAATATTTCTCTGGTCTTTTAGAGTTGCCAAAAGAAAGGGAGGGGGGGGGGGAGCAATGCAGCAGCTTGCAAAACCAAAACTGCATTCCATAAATGTTTTCATAGATAGTAACTAGGTGACTGACGTTTCTGCCCCGCAAAATTCTAACTGGAGAACATGATTGATGACTCTGGGCTATAGATGTGTCCCATTGGAGAATATGAATTATGATACACCCAGGGGGTAGGGGAAAACCAGGGTCAAGGGTGACAACGAATGTTGTGTCTCAGAGTCGGCTACATCCAGGTATCACCGGCATGTTTATGATTTAAATGGGGGTAACTACCAGAGCCCTGACATGGACATTCTTTGAAGAGATGTCAATCCTTTCTATTAATGTAAACCCTTCCATTCCCCACCATCCAGTCAGAGCTGAAGAAGCTTCTTTGATGAGAAGCGAAATGTCTTCGAAGAAGAACCAGAAAGTCCAGTTGCCTGTTGGAAAAAGCACTTTTGGGTCACTAAATGAATGGTTGCAAATCAAGGATTATCTGTCTTCAGGTTGCTGTAAACAGCCTCGGAACTGTAAGCTGTAGGCACTGCCTTGGAATACCTTTAAATTTTAAAATAATTTGTGTATTACAAGAATTATGAAACTATAATGACAAATCACTTGGCCTTTTAATGTAAACTCATACTAACAACACAGGTAGTCCTCAAACAAACTTGAGCCCAAAATTTATGTTGCTCAGTGAGAAATTTGTTAAGTGAATTTTGCCCCATTTCACGACTTTTCTTGCCCCAGTTGTTAAGTGAATCACTGCAGCTGCTAAATTAGTAACACCATTAAGTGAATCTGGCTTTCCCATCGACTTTGATTGTCAGAAGGTCACAAAAGTGGATTACATAACCCCCGGACCAGAGGTGGTATTCAGCAGGTTCTGACCAATTCTGGGGAACCGGTAGCAGAAATTTTGAGTAGTTCAGAGAACTGGCAAATATCACCTCTGACTGGCCACGCCCCCATCTCTTCTCCGCCTCCGGAGTCCCAGCTGATTGGCCTTCTTTTGTTGCCTTGCACAGGAGAATGGAGCTGGAAAGCAGGTTAGTGGGGTAGGGAGGGAATGGGATTTTTCAGTAACCTTCCCCTGCCACACCCATCAAACCATGCCCACAGAACCGGTAATAAAAATGTTTGAATCCCACCACTGCCTGGGACACTGCAACCATCATAAATATGAGTCAGTTGTCAAGCATCCACATGTAAATCAAGTAACTATGGGGATGCTGCAACAGTCATAAGTGTGAAAAATAGTCATAAGTGTGAAAAATGGTCATAAGTCCTTTTTTTTCAGTGCCATTGTAACTTCAAACAGTCATTAAGCGAACTGTTGTAATTTGAGGACTACCTGTACTGGTTAAAACTGAGGACTCCTTTCTCAGACCCAACCAGACTATTTTTGTGGATAAAAATAGGTAGTAAGAGGGCAATGTGTACCATCCCAAGATTCTGGAAGAATAAAAAAACCAATACAAATTGATTGGAAGCAGGTGGTATCTCATAAAAAGTTATGTTCAAAAATAAAAAAAATCACAGAACACAAGCAGAAGCAAATTGTTCCTGGACTGTTCCTACCGATGCCCCTGAATAACCTGGAGCTAAATTGTTCTCTAACTCTTTAAAAATGTGGGGTGATCTGGCAAAGCAGGGACCACCAAGATTTTGGAGAGTGTTTTTATCCCCTGATTTTGACAGGGAGTTTTCAATTTTGTTTTATTTTTAAGACAATGTTCTGCATATTTTAGAACATTTTGATTGTTTCCTACCTCAGAGGAGCAGGAATGTACCTCCCAATATTTAACGGTTGTAGTTACAGTATATGTGCCTTGGGAGCATAGAAAGGAATTTGGGAGATCCTGCAAAGAGATGGCTTGTCTGATCTATGATTTACAGATAATCAGAGTTGGAAGGGACCTTATAGGTCATCTAGTCCAACCCCCGCCCAAGTGGGAGACCCTACACCACTTCTGACAAATGGCAGTCCAACCTCTTCTTGAAGGTCTCAATTCATGGCGCTCCCGCAACTTCTGAGGGCAACATCTGTTCCATTGGTTGGTTGTTCTCACTGTCACTTCTTACCACTGTTTCTGTTGTAGAGGCTGAAATGTCCAGACTTTCCATATGACTACATTTGTGTCAGGAGCACTGAAGCACTTCTGGGGTGAAAGGATTAACAGGCGACACTACAGTTGCCCGGGGAAAGCCCAAGTTTGGTGCTCCTTTCATGTTCCCATTAAGCTGCTGATTGAAGTGGTACCCACCTAGAGGTGGTATTCGGCAGGTTCGGGCCAGTTCTGGAGAACAGGTAGCAGAAATTTTGAGTAGTTTGGAGAACTGGCAAATCCCACCTCTGACTGGCCCCGCCCCATCTATTCTCTGCCTCCCCAGTTCCAGCTGATTGGCTGGGTCTTCTTTGGTTGCCCTGCACAGAAGAACGGAGCTGGAAAGCAGGTTAGTGGGGTGAGGAGGGAATGGGAATTTTGCCGTATCCTTCCCTTGGAGTGGGGCAGGAATGGTGATCTTACAGTACGCCCACCAAGCCACGCCCACAGAACCAGTAGTAAAAAATTTTTGAATCCCACCACTGTAACCCATCTATCTATTCGCAGTCAAACTGCTGGGTTGGCAGGAGCTGAGGAGTGACGGGAGCTCATCCCGACACAAGACAGCAACTGGGTCTCGAACATGAGCCTGCTAATCATCAGCTCAGAATCCTAACCACGTGAGCCGTAGTGCTCCCTCAGAATGCCTTTACTAAAAGAGAGAGTTGAGAGCTGGGTTGAGAGGCATATTTTAATAAATAAATACTGTTGGAAAAGTTCCAAGCCCCTTGGAGTATCAGAAAGCTGAGGAACATCTAATGGAAATTACTGGCAGAGAAGACTGTTCCATCACATTTTATCTGTGGGTTTCCTGAGTGACTCTGGGAACCAAACACATCTTAAATTAATTAAAGCACTGCACTAATCTAATAGAGCTGTTTATATCCTCAAAGCTGCTCACACTTTAAATGTCTGGATTTCAGTTCTCAGAATTCGCAGCAGTGGTCCAGCTGAGAATATTTCCAGAGGCTCTTCTAGGACAGCCATAAAAATCTTCCAGGACTTGAAAGATGTCTTACCCTAAATAGGTTTGTGGGTTCCACCCCCCCCTCCAAGTGTGATCAGAACCACAACAGCAATTCTGCGATTCATCAAACCTTAAAGAAAGGGAAGAGAATGAGTCCCCGGTTTGATATTACTTGTCAATACACAGCTGCTTTTATTACATACAAAAATATCTGCATGATTTTCCATGTAAGAATTATAATTACCATACATCAATCTGCGCAGTTCACAGGGTACAAAGATGGATTCAGATTCAAATCCCTTTATAAGCCCTTCCATAATTTTAATACGTACATAATAAAATTAACATAAAGGAATTTGTTTCAGTTGGGGAAAAAAATCGAGTAATATAGTTAAGCAACCTCTAGCTTGGCATTTTAGGAACACTTTTCTACTCTCTGGTGGTCTCTCTGCTAGAAATGGAAAACACAATAAGCCGAGAAATGGAACCCAGAAAAAATAAACCTAAATACCAGGATAATTAATTTATAAGGAGATTCCACACTGCTGTGCTCCTTTTCCAATATAAAAAGATCTCCAAAAGAGATGGTTGATAACCCCAATTCTTTAAAATTAAAACTTATGCCCAAAGGAGAAATTACTTTATGTTTTAGAAAAATATTGCCAAACCCATGAAATGGGCATTAAAGCAACAACTGTCAGCATAGATATTTCGTCTGTATTTGATTTTTGTAAATGTAATACATAAAATGCTGAAGGCAATCAAAAAAGTTTTTTTTCCTACTCAAATGACTGGTGGTTTATTAAAATATCTGATGATAATAAACTGTAGGGAAGTGCAAATATTTGAATTTGAAAGCAAAAAGATGCTGGATGAAGTCATCCATCAGTCTGGAGCAGTGGTGGGATTCAAATTATTTTTACTACTGGTTCTGTGGGCGTGGCTTGGTAGGCCTGGCATGGCATGGTGGGCGTTGCTTGGTGGGCATGGCAGGGGAAGGATACTGTAAAATCTCCATTCCCACCCCACCCCACTAACTTGCTTTCCAGCTCCGTTCTCCTGTGCAGGGAAACAAAAGAAGACCCAGCAAATCAGCTGGGACTTGGGAGGCAGAGAATAGATGGGGGAGGAAAGGCCAGTCAGAGGTGGTATTTGCCGGTTCTCCGAACTACTCAAAATCCGCTACCAGTTCTCCAGAAGTGGTCAGAACCTACTGAATACCACCTCTGGTCTGGACTTACCATCTATATGTGTGTTGTTTTGTTTTGAAACAAATTTTATTAATTTTAAAGACAAACAAAGCATCATTAGACATTAAAGACATTAAACCTCTTTCTATTATAAATTTTTACAAGGCAGATAAAACATTGTTTTATACAATATAATTCTGATATATCCCATTTCCACTTAAATATCTTTTAGCAGATTTCTCATTATTTCTCTTTGCTCTTATTCAATTACATTTCTTCTATATTTATCCATTTTATACTCATCATATTCATATTTCCCTCTGTCTTGTTTACAATTATTCTCCTCTTGCTTTCCTCCAAGGTTTTATTAACTCTCAAACGGACATACACACACAAAACACAAAAACACAAAAACTTCTTTTTAAAAAAGTAGCTTGGCCCCGGATTACCTCTCTTTGTATGGACTTCAATTAAATTCATGTTCAACTTATATGCCATTACCTATCTTATTTACCCTTCTATATCTTCATTATAACTTCTCCCCGCTTTCCACTCTTCTTAATTCTATTTTATTTATTTCATCTTAATTTAAATCATTATATTTGTATCTTTTGTCCATTCTTTTCCAATTATCCATTTATCTCATTCTCTATAGTAGAAAAAAAAAAAGATTTCTCCTGAAATCACTAATCGAAGTATGATGCCTTTCCATCGCTCCCCTAAATTAACATTTAAGGTAACATCTAGTTCCCTATCTGATTCTGCTTAGTACATTCTACCTACTAAATTTTCTTTAAAAAATAATAATAAAGTAATTAAATATATAATTAAACATTAAATCTCCAATTATCTATTTCAAAAACAAATACCACAATAATAAGTTCATACTAACATCCACACAATAGTCAATTAAACTCTATACTTAAACTAAATATTTTAAACATTCCTTTTAATATTTTATTAAATCTTAAAATCTATCATTATTAAACCTTTAATGTTTTAATCTTACTTAAGTCTTATAAAATTCTAATTTTCTATTTCTAATACAAATACTACAATACTATCTTATGTACCTTGCAGAATCCTTTTGAAACAAAATTATGCATTACCCTTTATCCCTAAAAAAAAAATTTCTTTTTCTCATCTTGTTTCATACCTTTGTGGCTTTCCCCCCTTCTTCCTTCCTACCTTATCCCATCTGGTCTTTTTACCCCCTAGCTTCCCCTCTCTGTTGTATTTCTCTTTTCTTTTGCTTTCTAACATTGTATTGATTTTGCATCTTATTTTTCTCTTTCTTGGGTGTTTTTTTAAGTCTTATGTCCTTTTTCCTTCCTCTCTTTCTCCTTCCTTTCTTAATCAACTTTGTAGATTCGTTAAAGATGGCTTCTTCTTCTTCTTCTTCTTCTTCTTCTTCTTCTTCTTCTTCTTCTTCTTCTTCTTCTTCTTCTTCTTCTTCTGCTTCTGCTTCTGCTTCTGCTTCTGCTTCTGCTTCTGCTTCTTCTGCTTCTTCTGCTTCTGCTTCTGCTTCTGCTTCTGCTTCTGCTTCCTCCATCAATTGTTGTGTTTGCTGATAAGTGGCAAGCGCCATTTCTAAAAAGCGAAAAATTTCTCTCACACCGTCTTTACCTTCTTTCTTTATTTTACCATATTCCTCTCTCAGTTCATCAACAGATAAAGCCATTATAAACCTTTTCTTCTTCTTTTTTCTCTTCTTCTTCTTAAAACAACCAAGATAATTCAAAACTTGGAACAATTCCCCAAAATCCCAAAGTCATCAAACAATCCAAACAGAGCACAAAGTTCTTCACACTTTTTCTTCCTGGGGTAATATCAATTGGCAAGGGAAAAAAAGCCCAATCTGTATTTTAAAGTCTTATTGCGATTAACTTCCAATCTCAAAATCTTCCAGGCATCTCCTCCAACAAAATCTTAATATAAATTATTCTTTTGTCCTCTCCCTTCCCACTTGTAACAAAAAGCTTTAAATTTTTACCTTCTATAAAATAGCAGGATTTTCAATGTCCATTTATTAATTCCGTATGGAAGGAGAGTAAACTTTCTCTTTCAGCACTTTCACTCACCGCTTATAAATCTCTTCTGGAAACAAAGTATCTTTCAAAAAGTCAGGATTTTCAGGATATTTAATGTATCTTATAGTCCCAGTTCAGCCAAAAAACTTTCGCTTCAAAACTTTCTCCTTCTTCCTCCAGAACAATCTTGTCCAGCTGCCGGCTTCTTTGTGGCGGCCATTGCTGACCGCCGCTCCACCGCCTTGAGAAAAGGGGTTATGCCGGGTGGGTAAGGGGTCTGCGAAAACCCCAAACCCCTGTCCGGGTCCCCCTATCTTCGGCTGCCTCTACGGGGCAGCCTTATCCTCCAGACCCATCGGGATCGGAGGCACCAAGACGGCTAGCGCAACAGGGATCGCGGAGATCGCGAAACCCCGCCGCCACCGAAGCCTGGCAAAACCGGAAGCCCCCATCTATATGTTGATAGTGCTCAGCTGTACATCCCTATTCCTGGCTACTCAAGTGATGCTGTGAAGGTACCTTCTTAGTGCCTGGAAAATGCATTGCTTGGGATGTAGGACCAGCTGTGGTGGCTATGAGTTTCAAAATTCCCCATACCTGGTAATTTGACATCTTTAATTCTGCTTGGAGTGACCCTCCTGTAATCAGAGTAGATGCACATTCTGAAAATTCTCCTGGACTCTTGGTTCCTGTTCAAGAGTAGGTGGCGATGGTGACAATTCAACACCATAGATAATAATTCTACCCTTCAAAAAGACCTTGACTATGTATCAGAATGGTCAAACAAATGGCAACTTCAAATCTCAACAAATAAATGCTCTGTCCTACATATTGGCAAAATATATATATATCAGAAAATAAAATACAGGCTGAATAGTCAAGACCTTGTTGATGATCCAAACTCTGTCAAGGACCTTGGAGTACTCATCTCAAATGACCTAAGTGCTAGAGCCCACTGTAACTACATAGCCAAAAAGGCGTTAAGAGTTGTTAACCTAATCTTATGTAGCTTTTTCTCTGTAATATTACACTAATAACTAGACTAGAGCATACAAAACATTTGCTAGACCAATACTCGAATACAGCTCATCAGCCTGGAACCCACATTACGTATCTGATATTAACACAGTTGAGAAAGTCCAGAAATATTTCACAAGAAGAGTTCTCCGCTCCTCTACTCATTGCAGAATACCTTATGCCACCAGACTCAAAATTCTAGACCTAGAAAATCTAGAACTACGCCGCCTTCGGTCCGATTTAAGTATAGTATATAAAATCATACATTGCAATGTCCTACCAGTCAATGAATACTTCAGCTTCAACCATAACAACACAAGAGCACACAATAGATACAAACTCAAGGTAAACTGCACCAAACTTGATTTCAGGAAATAAGACTTCAGCAACAGAGTGGTCAATGTCTGGAATAATCTTCCTGACTCTGTGGTTTCTTCCCCCAACCCCAAAAATTTTAACCTTACACTGTCTACTATTGACCTCACCCCTTTCCTAAGAGGTCTGTGCACCAACGTGCCTACCGTCCCTATCCTATTGTCTTTTTTATATATTTTCTTTTTATTTTTCTTATATGTATCCATGTATTCATAACTATGTTTTTACTTATACACATTATCTTGTAAGCAATTGACAAATAAAAATAAATAAATAAAAAATAAATAAACAAGAAAGACCTTCACACAAATTCATTACATCTTGTACACCATTTGTGCCCTTTCCTAGAGGTATCTCCCAATTTGACTACTGCAATGCTATCTATATGGGGCAACCCTTGAAGACCACTTGGAAACTGCATTAGAGGTAATAGCAAGTGCCATATGATACCACTGGTGTCCATGGTGTTGCCCCCAGTAGGATTCCAGGAGCAATTCAAGATGCTAATTCATCATCATCTTCTTTGAATGACCCCATAATCCTTTGCTGGGTGGAGTGTGGGCAACCGAATGGAGCTGAGTATTTACTGGCCGGATGCCCTTCCTGTTGCCAGTGTGGAGTTTTTTTTTCAGCAGATACATTCTCATTGTGCCCAGAGAGAGAAATATCTGCCTCTGCCTAGGATCAAACTCACAGCCTCAATTCATGGTGCTAATTGCCACCTGTAAAATCCAAATGATATGGATTTCAAATACTTGTGAAACCATCTATCTCAATAATTTTTGCTTAATCTATTATATTTGGTAGGGTGGGCATGCTTTGAATCCTCCTGGTGAAGTTGTGTCACCTGGTGAAGTTTTGGAAGCATCTCCAATTTCCTTCTCCATTGTAGTTTCCACCTTATAGAACAGTCTCACTCCAGAGATATGGATGGCCCCAATACTGCTGGCTTTCAGGAAAGCAGTGAGGACCTGGCTTTTCCCACAATCAACTTTCTCATGACTTTTCTTTTAGTGTTCAAAGCAGCCCAGATTTCTTTGCCCTTCCAAAAAGTAATTAATTCCTTTGCTGTGTTCAATATGTCCTTTGCTGTGTTCAATATGAGCAGAAAAATATTTCCTTAAAATAAAATCAATATGTTTTTTGGATTACTATTTCTTTGGACTCACTGTATAGTATTTCTTTATCTTTATTGTAGGTTTCTATGTTAACAGTCATAAAGACATAAGAAGTATTTTCCCAGACATGGAAATTTTATATATCAAAGTCGGTAGGCTTTGAGTAACTGAGACTAGAACTTTTTTGCTTCATGTTTTGGACAAACGTCTTGGAGTCTGACAAATCCATTACTGAAACATGAAGACAGATTTTTTTGTAAATCCCTTTTTAAAAAGAAATATTACTATTCTTGTCATTCTTGGACATCCATATGTTCAAAAGTAAATTACATATGTAGTTGGTTAAGACTCGGTCACATTTACTTGTGTATAGAAATCCCTCTATCTGCCTCGGTTTTTTATTTACTTAAAAATTGGCACAGATAAACAAGGTTGAACTAAAGGAAAAAGGGGCCTGAATAAGGAGTGTAGTCTGTAGTTCTGTCTTATTTCTCAGTTATTAATTGTGAATTTTTCCACCTAGCTAAGTTAATGTGTTATCCATGTATCTTTGAGCCAGCTGAAGATTATACTAGCAAAATGTTGACCATCCTTATAAACAATTCCTGTCCTGCTTCAGGGATGATGCTTCTTGTTCTGTCCTCACTACACTTTAGTCTGTGTGCAGTTCAACATGCAGATAAACCCACCTTTCCTCCAATAAAACAGACCATGTGCACAGATCTGAATGCTTTATTGAATGAACAGGATATGGTGAAACTGGGGAAAACAGGGATACAAACAATGAGAACCAAATACAAGATAGGCAGTATTGAGTTACTGCTGAACATAACAATTAATAAATACAAGCAATTTAAATCTTACCAGCGATATTCTGTGTGGAGTGTGGGTTTGCCCTTGGATGACCATGTGCCACAAATTAAGATGGATTCTTCTTTGTGCTCCTGCTTTCACCAAAATGCTAAAGGAAATGGAGTTTGGCTTCTCAGCGTGCACTTCAGTCGTGGGATTCAAATTTATTTTACTACTGGTCCTGTGGGCGTGGCTTGGTGGACGTGGCAGGGGAAGGATACTGTAAAATCTCCAGTCAGAGGTGGTATTTGCCGGTTCTCTGAACTACTCAAAATTTCCGCTACCGGTTCTCCAGAACTGGTCAGAATCTGCTGAATACCACCTCTGGTGTACTTCTTTTGAAAGTGTGGACTGGTGGGTAATGAGGTGGGGTCAGCTTCAACAATATACTTGGTATTTGTCTCTCCGGCTACTAGATGGGGCTAGAGAGCAATAACGATATTTAAAAGTTATATGCTGGGGCATGACACTTCTAATTGGTGCTGTCCTTGCTATGCAAGCCACATTAAGGACACAGAATGATAGATTCCCTCAGCCTTGTTCGATCCCAAAATATCCTTAACCATTGGGAAACATCTGCTAATCATGCTCCCTAAACAAGGGCTGAGGTTGGAGGAGAAGCAAGGTTTGACAGATGGGCTAGACCGACAAAGTTTAGCCATTTGTTAAAACTCACACTGTTTTTTGTGCAAATCTTTTATGTGGATGGGTCAAAGTCAAAGGGAAGAGTCCCTTATTATCACCGTGGCAAAAATGTGTTGGAAGAAGATGGAAAATATTACTTTAAAACAGGCTTTAAAACATTAAGCTGCCTCAGCTATTTTTTCAATTACTTATTAGAATTCTGCCCATCTCAATAAGGCAGATGTTTCCCAGTGGTTAAGGATATTATGGGAAGGAAACAAAGCTGGGGGAAATCCATCATCCCATGTGCTTAATGTGGCTTGCATAGCAGGGACAGTACCAATCATACATGTTATCCCTGAGGCAGGATAGAAATTGCTAACAGGGATGGTCAACATTTTGCTGGTATGGTCTTCAGCTGAGCTATGGAGGACATGAAAACTAATGTCTTAGTCAGACCACACCTGGAATATTGCATCCAGTTTTGGTTGCCACAATATAAACAAGATGTTGAGACTCTAAAAAAAAAAAAGTGCAGAGAAGAGCAACAAAGATGATTAGGGGACTGGAGGCTAAAACACATGAAGAATGGTTGCAGGAATTGGGTATGTCTAGCTTAATGAAAAGGAGGACTAGGGATAGCAGTCTTCCAATATCTATGGGGCTGCCATATAGAAAAGTGGAGTCAACTATTGTCCAAAGCACCAGAAGGCAAGTCAAGTAGCAATAGATGGAAACTAAGCAAGGAAAGAACCTATCTAAAACTAAGGAGACATTTCCTGATAGAACAATTAATCAGTGAAATTACTTGCCTCCAGCAGTTGTGGATGCTCCAACAAGCGATATTTTTAAGAAGAGACAAGACAATCATGTATCTGAAATGGTATAGAGTTGCTTGAGCAGGGGATTTAAAAAACCTCCAGTGCTAAGAGCACCCACAACTTCTATGGTGGCAAGTCATTCCAGTCCTGTAATCGTCTTCGTTGCTCTTCTCTGCACTCTTTCTAGAGTCTCAACATCATTTTTATACAGTATTATGGACACCAAAACTGAATGCATAAAGTTGATCAACTTCAGACGCAAGGAATCAAAAGAACTTTGCGAATAGGCCTAAGCAGTTTCTTCATTGTTGATGCCCTATATTACAGGACTCTCACCAGACTGGCTGCATTCCCTACAGAACCAACAGATAAGGCTTCCTTATGATGTTTCTTCCTCTAGAGTGCCTCCATGCTGGCACACCTCTTTATTTCCCCCCTCCTTTAGCTCAGGGGTCTCCAACCTTGGCAACTTTAAGACTTGTGGACTTCAACTCCCAGAGTTCCTCAGCCAGCTTTGCTGGCTGAGGAACTCTGGGAGTTGAAGTCCACAAGTCTTAAAGTTGCCAAGGTTGGAGACCCTGCTTTAGCTGGTGATTCCACCACAATAGAGGGCAGTTGCCAGTGAATAGAAAGGAGGGATAGCCCTGTTAATAGCAGCTAGACAGATCCCAATTCATGATTACAGAAGCATCCACACAGTTGGCCAAAGAAGAAGAAGCAGAAAAAAAGTAGTTACTTGCCACAATTGGGAAAAAGAAAGATGAGGTTTTAGACAATCATACTTCCATTCTTTTTATCTTCAAACCCCAAGTTCAAGGATGATTGTCCGGCAGAAAAGATTTATAGTGCAGTTTTTTAGAATATAATGCGCTTTTCCCAATCTATGGGAGAACTCTTCCTCTGAGGTAGTACTTCCAGAAAGGCTATTCTCCTGGACCCTTGAATGGATTTCAGTGTAAAGTTTTTTTTAATACCAGTTGTTGATCTCTTAAGTTGAAGCAGCTGGGCCTGTATACTTTAGCATGAATTAGAGCATCTGGCCCTTATCTTTCCTGAGAAAGTTAGCATTATGAATGTTTAAAGAAGAGCTCTCTTGGTTACCACAGCTGGTCAGTCAATATGAGGTTCCCTGCTGGGAGGAGATGCTACATCCCATTATCTATGTATGGTTTCCAAGCAGGTTTATCAAGGTGTCCATAGATCCTTGCATAGAGGGACAAAAGGACTGATGGCCATTTTTTAAAAATAAACTTTATTAATTATAGAACTAAAATATCAAACAAACACATATACAACACACAGAAAAAAAGAAAAAGGAAAAAAGAAAATGATTAAAAACTAACAATTCTATCGACAGTCTATGGTTCCTTGTTTGTTATCAATATTAGTGATATATTTACAAATACATCTTATTGCAAATATATAATTACTACCTCTTTTACATTTTACGTTGTTTATTAATATATTTTCTATATTTGTTCTATCCAGTCATACCAGCCTTCCCAGCTTCTATAATATTCTGATGTTTCTTTTTCCTTAACTGCTAAGGTTAACTTATCCATCTCTGCACAGGCTATTATCTTCTGAATAACCATTTCCTCTGTTGGAATATCTGCTTGATTCCAACACTGTGCAAGGGTTATTCTGGCTGCAGTAAAAATGTGCAGTATGATATATTTGACTTTTTTAGGAATTTGTCTATTAAATATCCCCAATAAAAATGCTGCCCATTTTTAATGCAAACTCTACCCATGATGTCCTCGTTTGTGATGCAAACGCAAAAGGGCAGAGCTTGTGTTGTTTTTTTGTGAGACAAGCTTTGACATCCTGATTAGCTATGGTGTCCCCTCAGAATTCAATACAGAGTCACAAAGACTTTCTCCAATTGCTCAAAAATCTTATCTTGAAATCTAGCTCTGTTGAATCTGTTTTGGCCCATCTGACTGGGATTTATATTCCCCAAAGGCTGGAAAGTGCCAAGTTGGAGAAGATAGAGTTGTATCAACAGCAGCTGAGACCTTATTTATTGCTATAATGAAACACAGGGCTTCCAATTAAAAAAGCTTTCTCATTTCTAAACATGATTTCACTCCAGCGAACTTTTTGCTGTACAAGTGGTCCTTGATTTCTGATGACAATTGAGCCCAAAATTTCTGTTGCTATGCAAAACAGATGTTAAGGGAGTTTTGCTCCATTCTATGACCTTTCTTGCCACAGGTGTTAAGCAAATCACTGGAATTGTTTTAAGTCAGTAACACGACTGATCAGTGAATCTGGCTTTGTTGTAGTTAGCTGGCAGCAGGTGCGGACGGCTGAGGAGAGCGAGGACTCAGATGAGGGGCCAGGACCATTAGGGAGTGGACTGCTGCCTTCAGAGATTGTGGGGGCTGGCAGCAGCAATGAGGAGGTTTCCGAGGAGCCTGTGCCAGGTGCACGTGCGCCAGAGGTGGTTTTCAGCAGGTTCTTACCAGTTCTGGAGAACCGGTAGCAGAAATTTTGAGTAGTTCAGAGAACTGGCAAATCCCACCTCTGACTGGAGATTTTACAATATCCTTCCCCTGCCATGGCCACCAAGTCACGCCCACAGAACCGATAGTAAAAAAAATTTGAATCCCACCACTGGCGTGCATGTAGGATTACTTGCAGGAAAGAGCAGCTGCAGCAACATGGGCAACTCGGGAGTAAGGCTGCAAGGTAATGGACCCTCCTTCAAGAAGATAAAAGCCAGCTGTGAAATGGACGTTCTTTGTAGGAAGCAAAGACGTTTTGAAACTCCAGCCTTGTGGACATTACAGTATGTTAAGTTGGTATTTGAAGACTCTTGTGTTGTGAAATATTTCTTATCTGTGATTCTTGGCAGTCTCGCACAGTTTTGGAGAGGCTTGTGCTTATCAAAGTTAATTAGTTTGCAGCAGCCTTTTAACCGGGGATTTGTAAGAATCATTTAAAGGTTTCTGTTCCCTTTGGTTCGTGTTTGTTTTATTGGAAAAGGGTTTGGGTCAGAACAGGCTTCCCCATTGACTTTGTCTGTCAAAATGTCACAAAAGATTATCACATGACCTTGGGACACTGCCACTACGGTATCATTAGTACATGCCACTTGCCAAGAGTCCAAATTTAGATCACATGACCATGGGGATAGTGCAATGGTCATCACTGTGAAAAAAGGCCATAAGTCACTTTTTATTCAGTGCCATTGTAGCTTTGAATGGTCCCTAAACAAATGGTTGTAAGTCAAAGACTATCTGTATGCTGTGTTTATTACTACAATACCCTAACCCAGTCTTTATCGATCACAGCAACTTTAACATGCATGAACTTTGATTCAGCCTAACCTGGGTTGGCCATATTGGCTAGATCACGAGTGCTGATGTCCGATATTTGGACTGCAACACATTTGGCATGTGTCAAAAGTAGACCAGCTCAGCGCAAGGATTCCAGGAGAGCAAATTTATTGTTGTTGGATTTGAGCACAGAAACCTGAAAACTTGCCAGGATTTCTTTCCACCCTCTCTTTTGATCAAACAGATTCAACGTCGGTTTATTTTGAACTTCCTTCTCCTGCTTTCTGCTTTCCCATGACTGAGTTCTCTCTTACGGTTGCCTTTTGTTGTCCCCCAAAGATGCTTTTCCAAAAGGCAACTGAACTTTCTTGGTCTTTCCTTGAAAATGGTTCGCTTCTCAACCAAGAGACTTCTTCAGTTCTGGCTGAATGGTGGGGGAATGGAAGTACGTTTTCAAGGAAAAACCAAGAAAATACAGTTGCTTTTTGGTAAAGCACTTTTGGGACAACCATGACCTGGATGACTGAGAATCTCCAGAGCTGTTGCCTTCCATTCTTTTTCAAGGTGATCTCCACATCCCTTAGCACTGTGTATGTTAGGTTGTATATTAGATTCATCCAAATCTTGGGTTATGAGTCACAATGTTGTCTTGTGTGTAATATTCATTTATTTATTTATTTTTATTTATTTATTTATTTGATTTGTCGATTGCTTACAAGATAATAGGTATAAGTATAAACATGAGTAAGAATACAGGAAATAGGTACGAATCAATGGGGACAATAGGACAGGGACGGGAGGCACTATGCATGCCCCTTACAGACCTCTTAGGAATGGGGTGAGGTCAATAGAGGATAGTTTGAGGTTAAAGGAATGGGGGTTTGAGGATGTAACAACAGAGTCAGGTAGTGCATTCCAGGCATTGACCACTCTGTTGCTGAAGTCGTACTTTCTGCAATCAAGTTTGGAGCAGTTAACGTTGAGTTTGTATCTGTTGTGTGCTCTTGTATTGTTGTGGTTGAAGCTGAAGTAGTCATTGACTGGTAGGACATTGTAGCAGATAATTTTGTGTGCTATGCTTAAGTCTAATCGTAGGTGGCGTAGTTCAAGGGTGTCCAAGCCCAAAATATCAAGCCTGATGATACAGGGTATTCTGTTGCGATCAGAGGAGTGTAGTACTCTTCTCGTGAAATACTTCTGGACTTGCTCAATTGTATTAACATCCGATATACAGTGCTGATTCCAGACTGAAGAGCTGTATTTGAGTATTGGTCTAGCAAAAGTTTTGTATGCTTTAGTTAGCAATTCTATATTTCCCGAGGAGAAGCTTCGTAAGATTAGATTTACAACTTTTAATGCCTTTTTGGCAATGCTGTTCCAGTGAGCTCTGGCGCTTTTATACCCTACTTTCTTCCCCAAACACAAGAGGACATACATAGCAGTCCCTTTTTCCATTTTTGAAGCGAAAGTAAGGGAGAGAGGGAGGGAGAGAGAGGGAGAGGGAGGGGGCAAGAGAGGAAGATGGAAAGAGAGAGGGGAGAGAGGAAGGGCGAGAGAGGGAGAGGGAGAGAGGGAAAGGGAGAGAGAGAGAAAGAGAACAAATGACTTGTCCTCAACCAACTAGTGAGATTTTATGACTCTGAGTAACATTGAACCTGGATCATCCCTGTTCTAGTTTAACTGGTTAACCATCACTGTGTTGCCAGCATAATATTTACACAAAACACATAAAGCCAATTATCTTGTCTTCAGGGTTTGTCTTTGTTAATTATTTTTTAAATACCCATCGTTGTTTTTCAGGTGAAGATTTTCTAAAGCAAGGTCATCAGGTTGCAGCTCCAGGTCTCTGTATGACCCACCTAACAACTTAGACTAGGAGTTCAGGTCCATCCTCAGCCATGGAAGCTCACCAACTCACCCGTTTCTATGGGTGACTATCAGCAGCTCTATATTCAAACAGGATGGGTTACAATATATCTTGATTACAAAACTCTGGATGACCATTAGATGGTAGGAAAGCATTAGGACTATACATATCTTAATGCCCTTTACTTCCTCAAATTCATCCTCTGAAATTTGGAACATGTGTTTGTACTTACTGTTGCTGGAGATTTCCTTACATTCTATTCCAAAACAACAATTTTACAGATGCTTTCTTAAAAAAAACATTAAACAAGACTTCAAAGGACTGTGTCTGGAAATTTCTTATTCCATTCTTCTTTTCTCTGGCCATTTTTAGTGCTGGTCATTTCATTTAGGAGACTGTATTGATTTCTCACCTAATGGCTGTGGTAAAGGCCAGATCACAAAAATGGCCACCGTGATGAGTGTGCAAATTACAAAACACTGATTTACTAGAAAGCAAATTTACAGAGTTGCTGCATGGACTGTGATAAAGAATTTGGCATGTTCAACATCACTGTGCTTATTTTCTTTCTTTCTTTCTTTCTTTCTTTCTTTCTTTCTTTCTTTCTTTCTTTCTTTCTTTCTTTCTTTCTTTCTTTCTTTCTTTCTTTCTTTCTTTCTTTCTTTCCTTCCTTCCTTCCTTCCTTCCTTCCTTCCTTCCTTCTATCTTTCTTTCTCTTTCCTTCCTTCCTTCCTTCCTTCCTTCCTTCCTTCCTTCCTTCCTTCCTTCCTTCCTTCCTTCCTTCCTTTCTTTCTTTCTGACTTTGGAAGGCCAGATACTGAAGTTGAATCTCAATTCTTTGGCCACCAAATGAGAAGAAAGGACTCATTGGAAAATAATCTGATGTTGGGATAGATTGAGCAGAAAAGGAGAAGGGGATGAACAGCAGAGGATGGTGTCATCGATGCACTGAACATGAATTAGGACAAACCCAAAGAGAAGTAGAGGATGGGGTGTGTGTGTGGGGGGGCGGGGCATAGGGTCACAAAGTTTTGAAGAGACTTAATGATTGAAAAATGTTACACTTATGTTCATGGCCATTCCCACACAACCATGCACACACTTAGATAAGGAAAACTTCAAATCTGTATCAATAAAATTTGTCAAAGAGCATTCATAAATGTATTTCAACAGTTTTGAAAATTAGTGGAAAGTGCTTGCAACTTCCTTGCCTAAAAGGAGAAACTGTGAGTATAAGCACTTCTCTTTTTTTTGTTCCTATGGATTCTTACTGTAAAAAATAAATAAAATAAAAACTATTAGACTGGCATAGTGTCTTACAAACTGGGCAGTAAAAGAAAAACTGGATCATTTTTCTTTAACTGTATTCCTTCCAACTAGTCACAGAGGTACAAAAAGTTTATTTTCAGAAAGTAAAATAATAGTATTTTTTTTAAAAAAGCTATTTTTCCCCATCATAAAATATCTCTTCTCAAGGCAATCTCTGTTTTAAGAGGCCTAATATTTGAGTCTGCCTTATTGAATTGCAAATGAGTAGGGTTTTTTTATTTTGCATTCCAGATATGCTGTCAAGTGGTTTATCTTTTAAAGTTTATTTTCTTGCATTAATCAAGCTAAATTTGGATTCTGTAAATTTGAATTTTGCTCAGTAAAGTTATGTGTTTTCATTTTACTAATAATTATGGAAAGAGCCAATTTTCTAGACTTTCTTCTGAAACTTTCATTAAAACAAAACAGGAGTAGCCCTTGCCTTTAGGCTAAAAACATTGCATAATAGCTAAATTACTGAATTGATTGGCTTGCGTTGAAATCTGAAAATAATTATTGGATAACTACAGTTTGAATTGATTAGAAATATTTTGTTTCATGTTTTCTTTTTTCTTTTTATCCTGTGGATCAAACATAAATCTGGTTGTTGGTGTAAAATAGCAACTTGAGAATTGCATTTTATTTATTCATACTGCAAAGTAATAATTATAGGATTACATTGTTAAATTACGGTATATTCCAGGATAAATGACAGAGGGCAGTTTAATCTATTCTCAGGCAAACATAATTGCTTCATATTTACTGCAGAGGTGGTATTCAGCAGGTTTTGACCAGTTCTGGAGACCAGTTCTGGTAGTGGAAATTTTGAGTAGTTCGGAGAACCGGCAAATACCACCTCTGACTGGAGATTTTACAGTATCCTTCCCCTGCCACGTCCACCAAGCCACGCCCACAGAATCGGTAGTAAAACATTTTGAATCCCACCACTGCTTTACTGATATTACATCAAGATTTCTTGAAATGGAAGATCAATGCAGATTTGTAAGTGGGGAAATATACATATCTGGATTAATAAGGAAGAAATTTTACATCTTCTTAGATTCTTACCTTATTCCTGAGGCCACTTCTGGACATACCTTCTATGTGAATTTAGGAAGAAGACTTCAGGGAAAGCATGTTCATGAATGGTACCTTAGACAGGGAATGTGCTCTTCAACAAAGCTCGCTTAGTTTCCACATTCTCATCTTTTCTGTTCTAGATAAAGTTACTTGTTTTCTCGGTATTTTAAATTGTATTAGTTCAGTGATGGACTCATACATGCTTAAGAACTGGCCCCGCTGACTCCATAGTTAAACAGACGATTGGCACAATAGGCTTAGAGGTTTAGCTTCGCTCCCAACTAGCTTACACAATTTCACAAATAGTTCTGGTGACCTGGTAGGAGCCATTCCAGCACACCACTTTTTCAGTGCTATTGTAAATTTGAGCAGTCATTAAATGAATGGTAATCTTCAACTTACAACCATTTGTTTAGTGATCATTTGAAGTTCTCATTTATGACCGGTTTTCACAACTTACAGCCATTGCAGCATCCCCATAGTCACGTGATCAAAATTCAGGCATTTGGCAACTGGCATGTATCTATGACGGTTCCACCATCCAGGAGTCATGTGATCACCATTTGTAACCTTCCCAGCTGGATTTTGACAAGCAAAGTCATTGGGGGAAACTAGATTTACTTCATGACTGCATCCTTTGCTTAAAAACTGCAATGATTCGCTCAACAACTGTGGCAAACAAAGGTGGTAAAATGAGGCAAAGGGCAATTAAAAACTGACCTGCAACAGAAATTCTGGGTTCAGTCGTGGTCATCATTCGGAGACTAACTGTACAGCTAAGAACATCTTAAACCTGACCTGTAGGTGAGAATGAAGACAATCTTAAGAGTGCACAGTAATGAAACGGGATGGCCAAGATATCTGTGGAGATTCTCAGTCATCCAGGTCATGGTTGTCCCAAAGATGCTTTTTTCGAGAGGCAACTGGACTTTCTGGTTTTTCTTTGAAGACATTTCACTTCTCATCCAAGAAGCTTGTTCAGCTTTGACTGGGTGGTGGGGAATGGAAGGATTTATACTCCTTGCAGACAGCTAGTCATTTGCATTCTTTTAGACAGTCATTGAGGCCACCTGGAGGCTTATCTGTGAGTGGTGCAAATGGGTGTGGAGCCTTTTTGGAACGGTTGAAAGGACTGTGTTTTAGACTGGAGATAGAGGATGCCATGTCCCTCCCCCTCTGTTGAGAGGGGGCTGTTCAGTTTTGACACAGATGGCCTCTTTGTCTCCTCTTTCAAACCGATGGTCCTCTAATTATTAAATGCAGGAGGGAAAAGAGCTCTCTATCTGCAAGACAAATTCTATAATCCTATCTGAGGCCACTAATAAAGTGCAGAGACAAGTAGGGCATTAACATTGCTTCAAACATGTTCTGTCTGCTTGGAACACTTGTCGAGATAGATGGGAAGAAGGCTGTGTGTGCCACACATCAAAATTCACATCAAATGAAATTTGCCTTTCTGCCAAGACTGTGTGCAACGGCATGTCTGTTCAGCTAGTTACCAGAGAAGGGTATTTGGGATACATACTTCTGTGGGTTGTGGGAACCAACCCAAAACGACCTCCTTTTATATAGCAAGTGCACATGTGAAGCCAATTTACTGAAGGTTCACGCTTTGATTTCAGTTGTTAGTTGTTGCTCATATGTCTAGAATCTTGAAAGAATAAAAACCCACTGGAATAGCAATGGGAAGTAATAAAAACATGCTGTCAGTGGCACCACAGTATAGTACAAAGTATTAGAAGCAGTTCTCCAACCCCACAAAAATAGTCAGGAGAAAAAAAACACATCGAACTGGCTTTCCCAACACCCCCCCCCACCTCCCCCCAAAAATCATTCGTAGTTCCCCTGTTTTCCTAACCTCAAAAGAATAAATTGGCCAGGTAAACCTTCATTTCCTTAGATAGGGTGGCACTATCATGAATGGTCTCTGTGTCTTTGGATCTCTTGCTAAGACTCTGGTGATCATGGGTTCCAGAAAAAAGAAAAAGATATGGGGCAGGTATTCTTTAAAGATCCAATAGCAAGGAATAATGCTTTCATGCTTATTTTGGAGCTTCTCCGGCTGATTGGTGAGTTAGGAAGATAATAGGAATTTGGGGAAATACATTCAGAGGTGGTATTCAGCTGGTTCTGACCGGTCCTTGTGGACCGGTAGGGAAAATTTTGACTGGTTCAGAGAACCGGTAGGGAAAATTTTGTGTCAGGGTTCTGGCAGCTACCCCCATTTAAATCATGAGTCTTGAACCAAACTTCTAAAACTTTAAAAAAAGGATTTATTGGGAATTAACATGTTGACACTGTGTATCGTAATTCATATTCTCCAATGGGACACATCCATAGCCAAGAGTCATCAATCATGTTCTCCAGTCAGAATTTTGCATGGGAGAAACTTCGGTCACCTAGTTACTATCTTTGAAAACATTTATGGAATGCAAGATGCCACATTGCTCCCCCCTCCCTTTCTCTTGGCAATTTTAAAAGACCATAGAAATATTTTATGAGTTGACCTTTTGACTGGCCCTTCCCCCCCGCTCTTTCCTCTCACCTCTCCTATATTCTGCTGTTTATTAGCTCAGCTGATTCGCACGGCAGAGCGGATTGCTGCGCCTCAGTTGAGGTAAAAAACAACACAGCTCATCGGGGAAGGGCCGTGTCTGAGCCCTGTGCATGTGTGATTTGGCATGCGTGCGTGATAGGCACGCCTGCACAGCTCACCAGCCTTGATTCAGAAGGCAGAGTATGAGCATGCAAAGCAAGCTCTCAAACGGTAGGAAAAATTTTTGAAACACACCAGTGAATGCATTTCTTTCACATCTGGAGTATAGCAAGTTAGCGAAGGCTATAAAAGTTCTAAAATTCTGTCAGATCAGTCCTGAAGGTCCTGATTCTCAGTCATCCAGGTCATGATTGCCTCAAAGGTGTTTTTTTTTTCAAAAGGCAAATGGAGGATGTTTTTCCCCCTTGAGTAAGAGGACCTATTGCTTCTCATTGAAGCTTCTTGGATGAAAAGCAAAATGTCTTTTTCCTCAAGAAAAAAACCTTTGCGATCAATCCTGAATCATATCTAGCTTATCCACCTTCCTGTGACAGTCTTCCAATATGTGAGGGGTTGTCACAGAGAAAGGTGGGGGGAGGTTTGTCAACCTATTCTGAGGGCAAGACAAGTAAAGGATGGAAGCTTATCAAAGAGAGACCCAATCTTTATTTATTTGTTTGTTTGTCAAACAAGTACAAGATAACAAATATAGGTATGAACCATAAACAGGAACCAAGGAAGTAAATACAGATAAATGGGGACAGAAAGACAAGGATGGTAGGCACGCTGGTGCGCTTATGCACGTCCCCTTTAAGGACCTCTTAGGAATGGGGTGAGGTCCACGGTAGACAGTGTGAGGTTGAAGCTGTGAGGATTTGAGGCTGTAACACAGAGTCGAGTAGGGCGTTCCCGGCATTGACCACTCAGTTGCTGAAGTCATATTTTCTGCAATCGAGTTTCAAACAGTTTACCTTGAGTTTGTTTTGATTGTTTGCCTGTGTATTATTGTGATTGAAGCTGAAAAAGTCACTGACAGGCAACACGTTGTAGAAGACAATTTTATATACTATGCTTAAATCGGACCGCAGGCAGTGCAGTTCCAGATTATCCAAGCCCAAAATTTCAAGCCTGGAAGTATAGGGAATTCTATTGTGAATAGAGGAGTGGATACTCTTCTTGAGAAATACCTCAATCTAGAATTAAGGAATTTTTTTCTGTCAGTGAGAACAATTAATGGAATAGTTATCTGTGGAAGTTGTGGGTGCTCCATCACTGGATGTTTTTAAGAAGAGATTGGACAGCCATTTGTCTGGAATGTTATAGTGCCTCCTGCTTAAGCAGAAGGTGGGACTAGAAGACGTCCAAGGTCTCTTCCAACTCTGTTATTCTAATATTCTCAAAGTGGCCAGTCAAAACACACCATAAAAGCTAGCATACAACACAGGTGGCTCATAATCTTTGTCAACCATTGTCCTTAGTAAAACATGACTTCACTTTCATACATACAACCCCATGTAGCTGAAAAGGTAGGAGATCCTGGAAAATATTCTCTATTTATCCCTATGATCCAATTTGCAGAAAGTACCATATACAGAGATATGTATGGTCAGTTTTCAAGTGATCTCATGATCGTACCACTCAATCATGCTGTCAAAACCCAGCAGTGGTAATAGAAAAATGACGGATTAATTAAACTTGCAGCTAAAGCAAATTTACAACTTACATCTCTTTGATTCCCAGTTCAATGTGTGATGGCTTTGAAAATGAATGGAACATTTTTTATGGATAGGAAAACCGGTTTAAAAAGAAAATATCCTTTGCTTGACATCAGGCCAACATTGCCTTTGAATAACATTTTCCACTATGTTTAGCTCAGACATGGAGAAAGCTTGTTGAATAGTATTAGCAAATAGCTATACTTGGCCTGTAGAACTAAAAGTGCTTGATGAAATCATAGAAGCTCACAGAATGTATAACTTAAAAAGACTAGACGTAATTTTGTGTAAGCATAGCTCATAATATCAAGGGACTTCTGGGCCTATGCATTTTCCATAAAATCTTGGTATTTAGGAAAATAAACCTCCTTATGAATTGGTATCTTCAAAGGAACACTAAAGGACATTTATAACACGATATATTTCATATATTAAGAGTCAATCCTTTGTGAGTTAACTGAATGTACAATCATGCTATTACCCAGAAACATGAAATCTGTAATTCTCTAGATGTTGCTAAATTAAGACCTCCACCCCTCAGGAGCTTAAGACACGCCTTATAGTGAGTTATACTGGGAATGGCCCTTCTGCAGCATCTAAAATGCTGCATTTCTCCATCTCTACTGTACGATAAAGTCATCTTCCAATCTTTGAGTTGTCACTGAATACCTAAATACCGAATAACATCACATATTCACTTAAAGGTGGTTAATGTGTCTTTTCTCAGGGCTTGATATCTTTGGCTGATCTCAAAAGACTGCATAGGGCTGGACTCATTTAATTCTTGGGTGAGAAATCCATCAAAACAAATTTTGTGGGATAGACCGAGAAGTCAAAACACCCTGGAACAAGGCAGTGGCGAATGATTTATTTTCATTTGTTCCCTACATGAATGTGTTCTGGAGATTACCAGGAGCTGAGCTGAACTGGAAGAAGATTTTGCATTTTGTTTTTCTTTTTTTGTAGTACTATCTCCAACAATGTTCTTGACTACAGAGAGCAGAAGGGGGCAGATAACAGATAATCAGAGTTGGAAGGGACCTTGTAGGTCATCTAGTCCAGGGGTCGCCAACCTTTTGGATCTCAGGGACCACCAAACTCATCATTGTAAATCCCAGGGACCACTAACTGATTTTGTGGGCATGGCCTAATTTGTGGGTGTGGCTTGGAGGTCATGTGGGCTGGGCATGGCTTGTATGTAAATATTATAAATATTTATATAAATATTGAATTTTTTATTAAAAAAGAGCAAATTTTACCCAAAATCAGGCAAAGCAGGCAGGCAGATTGAGTTGCTCACAGAATCACAGATCCATTCAGAGATTTATCTTTTTGCCATCAGCTACCTGAGTCTGCACTGAATAATAGAAGCTTCAGTCCTAAGGAAGGTTCGGCTGTGCTTAAAAGCAGAACTGAAGATCTAAAGATTAGCTAGAAAGCAAGAAATCCAAACATTTCCTGCTTCCTAGCTAATCTAAATCTCCCCGCAAAGCAGAACAGCTGATGGTCAGGAGAAAAAGGAAAAATAGCAATTTAGCAGGCAAGTTTGCTGGGTAAGGAGTGAGTGGACGGGGATGGTTCCTGCAGGCTATGTGGGCGGCGCAGCCTTGTGTTTCTGTGCAGCCTGGATTAATTGCTTTGGGGGTGCTCTGGGGGTGACATTTCTCTGCGGACCACCAACATTTTCTCGTGGACCACCAGTGGGCCGTGGGCCACCAGTTGGCGACTGCTGATCTAGTCCAACCCCCCACCCACCCAAGCGAGAGACCCTACACCATTTCTGACAGATGGCAGTCCAATCTCTTCTTGAAAGTCTCAAGTGATGGCGCTTCCACAACTTCCAAGGGCAAGCTGTTCCATTGGTTGATTGTTCTCACTGTCAGAAAGTTTCTCCTTATTTCCAGGTTAAATCTCTCCTTGTTTAGTTTCCATCCATTATTCCTTGTCTGGCCTACAGGCACTTTAGAAAATAGCTTGACCCCTTCCTCTCTGTGGCAGCCCCTCAAATATTAGAAGACTGCTATCATCTCTCCCCTGGTCCTTCTCTTCACTAGACTAACCATGCCCAGTTCCTGTAACCTGCAACCTAGTTCGGGCCATCAGATAAACTCTTTTTTTGCTTTTTTTAATAGCACATCAAAAACAAACAAAGAGAGGCAGGACCACAAGGCTTGTAGTACTGAACAATATGAAAAGTGAATGTGATACTAAGACCTAAAGCCACATTCTTTTGCTGCTGTACTTTGGTGGCAAAAATATGTCAACACATTTCAGTGACTGCTGATTAAAACACACACATATACCAAGGCCTTTGGAGGGAAACACATGCAGTGCCTAGACCAGGGGTGTCAAACTTGACTTCATTGAGGGCCGCATCAAGGTTGTGTTTGACCTTGGGGGGCCAGGGTGGGCGTGGCTGGGATAGGGTTGGCCAGAGAGTGGGCGTGACCAGATTGATGTCACTCATGTCAAGGAGGGCTGTGGTGACCAAGTGCTAAGGCAGGACTTCCTGAGACCCTCCCTCTCATAATAATATCCTTCCTTCCTTCCTTCCTTCCTTCCTTCCTTCCTTCCTTCCTTCCTTCCTTCCTTCCTTCCTTCCTTCCTTCCTTCCTTCCTTCCCTCCCTTCTTTTTCCCTTCCCTCTTCATTCTACTTTCTACTTCCTTTTCCTCTTATTTTTCCTTCCTTGCTCTCTTCCCATTTTTCCTTCTTTTTCTTTGTCCTTCCTCTTTCCCTTTCTCCTTTTCTGCCCCCTTTTGCATACTCAAATGCAAAAGGGGAAACATTGATCTATTTGTTTTCTTTTTAGTTTGTTTTGCTAGCCCTCTGCCAGTGAAAACAGAGCCTGGGCCCCCTAAGTTTGTTTTCGCTGGCAGAGAGGGCTGCAGGAGGCCGCTGCTGCTGAAACTGGAGCCTGGGAAGGCTGCGTCCTCCCGAGCTTCGTTTTCGCTGGCAGAGGCACCGCGGGCCAGTCCTTTGCTGTTTCGAGGGCAGCCCTATGGGCCAGATCTAAGCACACAGATCCAGCCTGCGGGCCTTGAGTTTGACACCCCTGCCCTAGACCAGTAGTGGGATACTACCTTAGTCACTACCAGTTCAATGGATAACCGTGCATGCGTGTGTGCACCCCTAAGACGAACGCCCCTAACAAGCCAATCAGCTGAGAGGATAAAGAAATGAAAAGCTAGGAACGACTCTCCCACCCTCCCATGCGCTTTTCAGTCTTTTACCCTGTCAGCTGATTGTCGGAGGCTTTCCCCCCCCTCCTCTCAGCTGATCGGAGGCCTTTTTTGACTACCAGTGCGGCGGAACCGGTAGTGATTTTGGCTACTAGTTTGGGCGAACCAGGCCAAACTGGTAGCATATCACCACTGACCTAGACCTTGGGTTGCCTTAGAAGCAGCAAAAATATCAGACGAGGATCTTGCATTCTGGGATTAGGGCTGTGAACATGCAGTCCAATACAAAGGTCCATCTATTCTGTCACAAAGGAGATAGAAGAGCAAAAAGGGAAAACCCCAGGCCCAGCTGATTCCATCCATAGATTCTGTCTCTTAGCCAGGATCGTCCACTTGGGAGGTTTGAGGCCGTCTGATCCTCTAGAGTGGAGTCTAAGATAGAACTTCCCCAAGATCTCCCTGAAGCAGGAGATGGTATCTGACAGGACTTGGAACTTGAGTGTGAGAGAGAGATGTCAGCCCTTTTGCTGTTTGGCTTATGTTGTCATTGGCCAAGGCAATTCATTCTCTCTGGAATTTGTGGTGGAGACAGCAGGGATATAATCTGACATTACACCAAGTAGAAGTTGCTGATTTCTCCTCAGTGTCTTTTTGAATTAGCTTCTGATTTATGACCTTTCTGGCAAACACTTGTGAGAGAGAAAAAAATATCTGTCTCCACAGGTTCTCTCCTGGCTTGCAGGGTTGGCAACATATATGTGTGATGACAATGTTGTGTTTTATTTGATTACATTTATTGCATTTCCACCTGGGAACCATAGTTCTTCCCACCTGTCATGGCTGAAAGCCAGCTGGAAACGCAACACACATATCTCTCTATCAGACACACAGAAATAATAATCACATCAGAAACAGGGAGGGGATGGACGTCCTTTAAATCTAAATCTCAAGAGCTTGTTCTATGTAAAAAGAAATCCACAATCTGTAGGTCGTGTGCCACCTGTGATAAAGATACTCCTCCCAGAGTAAGATCCAATTGTAATTCTGAGTGTGAAACAAAGGGACACCATCAAAAATGTGAGGATAACTCAGTGTAAAATAAAATCAGTGAGTTCTGTCCAGATCACGGGTGTCAAACTCAAGGCCTGGGTCCAGATCCGGCCCACAGGATGCTTAGATCAGGCCCCCTTCGGGACTGCCCTTTATACAGCAAAGGACTGGCCTGTGGTGCCTCGCCAGCAAAAATGGAGCTCGTGAGAGCCATGTGCCGCCTGAGTCTCCATTTTTGCTGGCAGAGGATTGCAGGATGCCCTCGCTGCCAAAAACAGAGTTTGGGAGCCCATTTTCACTGGCAGAACATTTGGGCCATCACAGGTGCCCCCCAACATGAGAGACATCATGCTGGCTATGCCCACCCTGGCCACGCACACACCTGCCCTCCTGGAAGGCAAACACCACCTTGATGCGGCCCTCAACGAAACCGCGGTTTGGCAACTCTGGTCTAGGATCTATCGCTTTCTGAGTGTGTCCCAGAAAAAGGCCGATATAAAAAAGGTGGATCCCACAAAGATGGTCATGGTTTTGAATGTTTTGATTCCCCGCCGCAGATCAGAGGAGGTGTTCAGCAGGTTCTGACTAGTTCTGGAGAACCGGTAGTGGAAATTTTGAGTAGTTATGACTATTATTAAGTGTCGTACCTGATGATTGTCAACTCTTGGCAATGTATCTTTTCTTTTACGTATACTGAGAGTATTTACACCAAGACAAATTCCTTGGGTGTCCAATCACACTTGGCCAATAAAGAATTCTATTCTATCTACTCTATTCTATTCGGAGAACTGGCAAATACCACCTCGGACTGGAGATTTTACAATATCCTTCCCTGCCACGGCCACCAAGCCATGCCCACAGAACCAGTAGCAAAAAAAAAAAAAAAATTGAATCCCACCACTGCTGCAGATGTTCCCCATTCCCCAGCATATCATTCAAGAGTCAAGTGCACATTTCCATCCAGAACAATTTGCACATTCCTGATGTAAAAAGTACAAGAAACCACACAAAGCATTGGTTCAATTAAAAGGAAGTACTTGTAATGGAACAGGCGAAAGACCCTGGGAGACTCAGCCAAGAGACACTGCCAAGGGAATGGTCAGATAAGAGACAGCATAGCCTGCAGCTGGATAATGGGTGGGGTGAGAGGCCCAGAAGAGACCCTCCCTAGTTACATGGGCGGTAAAGAAAATGCAAGGGGAGGGGAGAATTGTACTTTTAGACAAGCAAGCGCCTGTCAATGTAGCATTACAATAAAATAGAATTAGCTCATATGGTTGTGATTTCTATCTGGTTTACCCTGCGAGGGCAGTAGTATTCAATGAAATAAGGGTGCCTGAATTTTTACGACCACACTCTATAGAATAGGCATGGCCTTTAAAAAAATGACATTTGGTTACATTTAATTTAAGTGTAACATTGAATTACTTACATGTTGTTAATTTGATCACTCCCTGAATGCACCTCTTTGAGCCTCATACGGGCGAGGACTATATGGGAGGACTCTTAATCCAGCTGTGATCTTTAAATATCCTGTGAGCTGGATAAATCATCCAAACGGAGTAAATCCAGGGGTTTAGGAATCTGAAATAAGAATATTTCAACTCAAGCCTTCAAGTCAGGTTTACTCTTCCAACTTTGCTTGAGTGGCAGAGTTCTGGCATGGATGGGTGAAGATATAAAGTTCAGCTTAGTGGTAGACTGTGTTGAATCAACATCTGCCTCTTGCCCAGAGCCAAATTTTAATTCTTGGGAACCTGTTTTCTGGATCAGTTGCCCAAAGGAGGCTGTTTCTCACTGTTGAGCTATTCCAGTGGAAGGCAGTGCTGCCATCTGGCTGCACCCTGCAGAGAAGC